>NC_092824.1:82880006-83580006 GCF_023375885.2 Dermacentor andersoni | reverse complement strand
CAGCATCAGGGAACCAACCGACAACAGGCAACCCCCAACACGAGCAAGTGCCGTTTTGTCACCCGTCAGAATACCAGACTCAAACGTATCGAAATGGTTCTAGCTTTGTCTCTGTCCCAATTTATTTCCCTCTTCGACAAGAGATACATGTGGTATACAGAACTCTCAAGCGCGGCACAAACAATGTGTCACTACATGACCCGTAATGATTACGATACAAAACAAAATTTTGGTTTTCTTGAGATCACTTGGTCAGAAAACACTAAGCTGAGGCTGAAAATGAGGTGTCTAAATTTTGCCCTCAGCTAATAACAACACCATTAGCGTTTCGTGAAGTAACGAAATGCAAGCTACGAGGAGTTCGAAGGCAGCACTGTTTAGAACGCACGGCTCAATGCGTCTGCGTTCGCGTTCAACTTTCCTTTCTTATAGCGAACGACAAGATTGTGCTGCTGGAGCGTCATACTCCATCTTAACAACCGGCCGCTTTTAGAAGACATATTATTTAACCAAGTCAGTGGGCAGTGGTCGGTCTCCACCACAAACTTGGAACCGGCAACGTAGCAGGCCAATTTCTGCACGGCCCACACGACGCAGGCGCATTCCTTTTCAGAGGTGCTGTAAGCCTCTTCTCTGCAAGTTAGTTTACGGCTCAAGTACAAAACTGGCCGTTCATGGCCGTTATCATCCTCTTGGCATAGCACCGCTCCCATACCACGGTCGCTCGCATCGCACTGGATCAAAAAACCTTTTGAAAAGTCTGGCGCCAGTAGAACTGGTTTCTCGCTCAAGGCTTGTTTCAGCATTTGAAATGCGTTCTCTTTTGCCGTGTCCCATTGCACCTTCACTGGCTCAGACTTTCTAAGTGCGTCAGTTAGAGGACAAGCAAGCGCAGAGTAATCTTTCACGTAATGCTGGTAATATCCAGCCAAGCCTAAGAAGGCCCTTATCTCGGACTTGGTGGTTGGTCGGGGGTAGTTCACGACCGCGGCTACTTTGATTTCAGACGGTCTTCTTCGGCCGCGCCCCACCACATGCCCCAGATAAGTCACTTCGGCGCAACCAAGGTGACACTTCACAGGTTTTACCGTAAGACCTGCTTCTTTCAGCCTGCTCAGCACGACTCGTAAGTGCGCCAGATGTTCTACCCAGGTGTTTGAAAAGATGGCGACATCGTCGAGGTAAGGGAGTGCGTACTCAGACAGGCCGCGAAGCACTTGATCCATTAGACTGGTGAAACAATACGGCGCGTTTTTGAGTCCAAAACTCAACATGACGGGGCGGAACGTTCCGCTCGGGGAAACGAACGCAGCGTAGCGACTGGCCCGCTCTGTGAGGGGGACTTGCCAATAGCCTCGCACAAGGTCTAGTGTGGATATGTAATTCGACTTCGATACCGTCTCCACCCTTTCCTCGAGGTTCGGTATCGGATAGGTCTGATCTCGGGTTATCGCATTGAGGCGTCGATAATCGATGCACGGCCTCGGATCCTTTCCCGGTACTTGGACTAGTATTAGAGGGGAGGTGTAGTCGCTCTCACTCGGCACAATGACTCCTAGGTCACACATGCGCTGAATCTCATCCGCTATAATCCGTTTCTGTACAGGGGAACAACGATACGGCTTACTACGTATCGGCTCTTCGCACGTTAGTTCAATGTCGTGCTCAATTAGCGTCGTCTTTCCGGGCCGATCGGAAAAGACCTCTTCAAACTCAGAAACGATTATTTTCAAGTCCTCCTTTTGGGCTTCGCTTAGGCGAGGTTCTAACTTTACTTGTTCCAGCAGGACATTCGGACCACCTTCTTTAATGTCCGCAGTGGTCAGGATTTCCGTACCTTCCTCGTCCTGAACACTCAAAACTACGTTCACCACTGCGTGACGCTGAATGTATGGTTTCATCAAATTGCTGTGGTAGATTTTGTTCGGTCGTTTGCCTAGTTTCACTTCGTAGTTTGTATCGGAAAGCTTCGATACAACCTTCGCTGGCCCTTCCCAATGAACCTCGAGTTTATTTTTCTTAGAAGGCCGCAGTAACATCACTTGGCTACCTGCTTCAAAAGTACGCTTCCTTGCTGACCGGTCGTAGTACACCTTTGACAATGCCTGTGCAGCCTTAAGGTGGCTCTCGACAAGGTCTTTAGTTCTTCCGAGCCTCTGAAGCAAGTTAAGAACGTACGCAACTACATTTGGGTCCTCATCGTAGCCTTCCCACGCCTCTCGTAGCATGCGCAGCGGGGTTCTTAAACTTCGACCATATACAAGCTCCGCTGGGCTGAAGCCCGTACTCTCGTGGGGAGCAGATCTCAAAGCGAACATTGCGGCTGGAACGCATGCTTCCCAATCACGTTTCCGCTCAAAGCAAAGAGCTCTCAGTATTCGTTTCAACACTGAATGCATTCGCTCTACTGGATTGGATTGCGGGTGATTGATCGAACTGTGGAACACTTTGATTCCGCACCTTTCCAGGAAAGTAGAGGTTAGGCAGCTAGTGAAGACGCTACCATTATCACATTGAATTTCCGAAGGAAATCCGACTCGAGCGAATATAGAAAGGAGCGCGTCAACGACCTGAGGAGAATTGAGCTCTCTGAGTGGCACCGCTTCCGGAAACTTCGTTGCGACACACAGGGCAGTTAAAATGTATCGACATCCGTTCTCGGACTCGGGCAGTGGCCCTACTATGTCGATTACCAGCCGACGGAAAGGCTCAGTTATGACTGGTACCAACTTCATTGGTGCCTTCCATTTGTCAGTACTCTTGCCGACCCTTTGACATGTATCGCAAGAGCGCACAAACTCTTCAATGTCCTTCCAACAACGAGGCCAGTAGTACTCTTGGGCAAGTCGAGCTTTCGTTTTCTTCAAGCCGAGATGCCCTGCCCACGCGTTCTCGTGCGCGAGGTCCAGTAGTTGTCGGCGATACTTTAGAGGGATTAAAAGCTGCTCATACTTACGACCCTGTACATCCGTATAACTGCGGTACCACAAGCCAGATTTCTCATGGAATGAAACATTCTTTCTCGCTGCTCTCAGTTTCACATTATCAAGCAAGTCCTTTATCAAGATATCCCCCTGCTGTTCTCGAATGAACGTCGCTCGGTCAACGTTCAGTAGCTCATTCCAGCTGTCAGAGACTGGGGTCAACGTCGAGCTCACCTCGCCCAACGGCGCTGGTTCGGTTTCTCCGCCGGTGGGGACGATGCAACCCTCTTCCGCAGCAGACGGCCCGACTGCACTATTGCGGGAGTTCTCCAGCCCGGTCGACTGACTGCTCGGGTTACGCTGCTCGGCCGCTGTTTTTGTCTCACTCTCTGGGGCAGCATCAAGTTTCTGCGTAAGCTTCCGCGCTTGCGATCGCGTGAGGGCCATGCACGCCAAGCTGGCAAAGAACGATTTTCCCTGTTCTTTTAGGAGCTGCTCCGAGCTGTTAGAGAAAAGATAAGGAAAATGCTCTGGGAGGGCTGCCGACACGGCCGCTTCGGTATTAAGCTTACCAAAAGTGCCTTCAATGATCACCGTAGCGATCGGTAAGCAAGCACACTGCTCCTCAGCAACCTGCTTTATCCACGCGCATTCTCCTGTGAAGTCGTTTGGAGAAACTAGTGAAGAGTGGACCACGTCCATAGTGGCCGCTGAGTCCCGGAGTGCTCGGCATTTTTTTCCGTTAACGCTTATCTCCTGCATATAGGGTTCCAACAACCGCATGTTCTTTTCTGTTTCTCGAATCGTTGCAAAAGCAACCTTCTGTTTACAGTTTGCCGCGATGTGCCCTTCCCTTTTGCAGTTGTAGCAGATTAGCGGCTTCCGCGTCTCAAATGCACGTGCGGCATCCGCTCTCTGCTTGGCATCATCGTTTGATTTTTGCGATTCATATAACTCTTTCCTCACAGCCTCTTTAGGAGGAGATGAGTCCTTCCGAAAACTGCGGTACGCGAACGGTTTCCTTTCATCGGGCTTTGTAAAAGCGTCCTTCCTCTCCGCTTTTTCCACTCGCACGGCCCTATTATGCAAGCTTCGGCGGATATAGTACACCTCAGCTAGCTCTGCTGCCTTGTTCAGCTTTACTTCTTGAAGCCTATCCTGCAGCCAGAGCCTGACGTCATCTTCGATGCAGCGGTAGAATTGCTCCAATGCTACGCACTCTACCACTTTATCTCGATCGTCATAAACTTCTTCACCCTTAAGCCATTCAATCAAATCAGCCTTAAGGCGGAATGCAAAGTCGATGTGCGACTCACTGCCTTTTTTTGCGAACCTGAACCTTTGCCGGAAAGCCTCGGGTGACAATCTATACTTCCTCAATAGAGCCTCTTTGACATCATCGTACCTCTCAAACGCCTCTTTTGACAGGCACGTTATCACGTCAGATGCCTCCCCAGGAAGCATAGCTAACAGGTTCTGTGCCCAAAGGGACCTCTCAACGTCGTTTCGTTCACAAACGTGCTCGAACTTGACGAGATACTTTGCCATGTCTTCGCCAATTACGAACGGCGGCAGTTGGTCCCGAATTCTTGGACCGCTCGCCTGAACTGTCGTAGAAGCTACCGCCGGCGAGGACTGCCCAAGCTCTAACTCCAACCTCTTTGTCGCGAGCCGCTCTTTTCTATCGGCTTCCTCTTTACGTATACGCTCCTGCTTCTCAGCCTCCTCTTTACGTATACGCTCCTGCTTCTCAGCCTCCTCTTTACGTATACGCTCCAGCCTCTCGGCCTCCTCGAGCTCGCGTTCACGGCGCTCTTTGATCGCAGCCCAGGCCTCATTGGCCTCCTCAGCAGTTACGTTCTCGTTCTTCATGATATCAAGAATGGCTTGCTTTCGTTTCGCACGGCCTACGGTAAGGCCTAGCTCCCCACAAATTTCGATGAGTTCCTTTACCCGAAAGTTCTCCATTGTTCACAGTGGCCTCTTGCCGTTTGCCCTTGCTAGAATTCCCTTGCCTTTCACTACTATCGAGCTACTAGCGTGACACGCGCAGGTAATTCTTTACACTGTCTTGTTTATTCCCTCGGCACTAGCTTTGGTTTCAAAACTCTCACTAGGTCAGAAACAATCAAAGCTCTCCACAGTGCTTCACACAGCCCTACTCTAAACTACGATAACCTGTGCTAGAGAAGTCTGGTGAACTGAGGGGAAAACATCAGGCACTCACCGCGCCGGGGTAGCTGACGCCGGTCGATCCCGCAGCTGCCAACCAACTGTTGTGACGGAGACGTCTCAACGCTGCCGCCACAGTTGCGAAGGAGGATCCAAGGCGACGGTGATTAAACGAAACATTTATATGCAGTATGTACAAGGGCGTTACATGAACGGCCCAGAGGCCGGGGCATAATGGACTCGCACTAAAGCGTGCGGTGAGAAACGGGAGCACGCCTCTGCTTGCTGTCGTCGTCGTCGTCCCGTGGTTCGGGCTTTTATAACCACAGGAGTCGATGCAGTTGCCATCGGCTCGAACCTCCAATCAGGACCCACCACGGGTTGCTGTGCGAATTTCGACGAATGGACGAGAGGCACCTGCATCAGGCGATCCCGGTGAAGTGGTTCAACGGCGCCGCTCCGGCGGCGCCACCGGATGTAAACCGAACACGACCCGCCGTCGGGCCGGGCGAATTCGTTCGGCGCCCGGCTTCAGCCGCATGCCGGCAAAGCGAACCTTTGTTGGGAGCTCTAGCACAACACCGCTCAGACGACGCCATTTTCGGCCAATGGTAGGTGCCCGTGCGATGGAGTCACACCCGGCGAAGAGAGTCGCTGCTCGAGTGTTTGTCCGAGGGTTTACTTCTCCCTGCGGTCTTGCCTTGCTGCCTTGCGATGCGTCGTTGCCGTAGAGGGTAGGGGGCATCGCCGCCAGGTTGTCACGGCGCATTACAGCCGTCTTTCTTCGGGACCCACTTTACCCGCCATAGTGCCAGGCTCTCGCTTCACTTTCGGGAAGAGCCAAGCAGTGAATAGCTCCACCGGCTGCACACGAAGTGGGGTCCGCCAACTTGTTTGCACGTGCCGTGCCTCAGGAATGTGGTATCCGTGTTTCTGCGCTCCTTAATTAGCTGTGGTGCGGTTCGATGTGGCCTGGGGAAATCGAAGTAGGCTCAGGAAACGGCCCTATATCTAACACCGGGGATAACACATCGCGGGCGTTTAAATATCGCGCAAATATATTTATTCAAAAACTCAAAACTAACCTCACGCCACGTTTGTTACTTCTTTTGTCGTACATCTGTAGCTCCTGTTTCGCAACTTTTGTTTTCTTTGCAGAAGAGAGTCGTGTATGGCGCTATACATTTCAATTCCATGATGGCTTCATATGTAAACAGTTTGTATATCTTTTTTTCTGTTTTTTAGCCTGCTAACTTATAGTAGCTTGTAACGTTTCTTTTTTTTTACATCTGTACAAACTTTTTTTCGCTTCAGTCGATGTTCAGCTGCGTGTAAGTCGGGAAAGGGGGTTGAGGAACGCGCCGTACGTCAGGTCTTCTGAACCTTTGCGCTGAGTCCCATAGGCAACTACGTACTTACGTAAGCACGTAAGTTGTGCGTCTTGCGCAATGAGTATACAATTAGTACGCCTTGCGTAATTTCTCGTAAACATGAAACGAAATTACCCCCCCCCCCTAATGAAACGATTGTGAGCAGTGTTAATCGACATGCGCCACGCGCGAGCAGCAGCGACAGAGGGCCCAGAGAGAAACGGGCAAATCGTTGACGAAGCTCCAGCGCGCAATCAGCATGTCGCAGACGGTCACGTTCAATGAAGGCCGAGCGCTGCATGAAATAAGGCAACTATTAACCGGCACGCTCTTTCGATAACAGCTCTCTGTCTCAATAATTACGGGATGCTAAGCGCGCCTGGGACAGGAAAGTATGAGGTTCGTCGCATCCTTGAAACTCGTAGCCACTTCATTTTAAAAATATGTATAAGGACCCGCACGAGATTTGGCAAGACGTACTGTGCAAGATTTTACCGGCCGCGGTTCGTTAACAAAAGAATGCAGAGCCAGTGCATTCAGTCCATATCGAAGTGCGGCCGGGTATTGAAAGCTCGATCATGCGACTGATCAATTAATTGAGTATTTATTTGTTTGTTTGTTGAGTGAGTGAGTGAGTGAGTGAGTGAGTGAGTGAGTGAGTGAGTGAGTGAGTGAGTGAGTGAGTGAGTGAGTGAGTGAGTGAGTGAGTGAGTGAGTGAGTGAGTGAGTGAGTGAGTGAGTGAGTGAGTGAGTGAGTGAGTGAGTGAGTGAGTGAGTGAGTGAGTGAGTGAGTGAGTGAGTGAGTGAGTGAGTGAGTGAGTGAGTGAGTGAGTGAGTGATCTTGCGTTCCGACCCCTCTCAGCGGCGTATGTATAAGGGACGCTGTGGTGGAGGGATCCGAATTCGTTACGACCACCCGTGGTATACAGTTAATAACATGCGACTAACTCTAAGCACACGAGCGCTTCCTTGTGTCGCGCCCAAACAAGAGTGGGGTTGATGCGGCCGGGGATCGAGAGTGCGAACTCGTGCGCATGAAGCAGAACGGCACTGGCACTATAAGCCACCGCGGCAGGTCACCCACGTGTGCCTTTGCATTTGCTTTCGCAGTGAACTCAAGCAAGACACACAAAAAGAAGAAACAAAAACGGACGAGCAATGACTCGTATGTCATGCACCAGGTGGCAGACTCAAGCCCAAAACCCACACACGCCGCATCCGCTGATTACACGCCGCATCCGCTGATTAAAGTGTATCCAACACCGGAGACCCATTTCCTCGTGTACCGTCCAAATAGCCGAACATTTTACGCCTGCAACGGCAAAACCGATAGGTTTCAGTCATATGTAAGAGCTTATATAGTCTTCCCGTCGTTGCCCTCAGGGCTGTATATTCTGGACACTGTCAGATTTCGCAATTCTGCAGCGACGGCGTTTTGCAGCCAATCGGAGAGCTCGTGGCAGCCCCGCGGGTCAATCGGAGCTGACTAAAAATGGGCGAATTCGGCAATATGGCAGAATTTGAAACGTGTCCACAGTACAGCACTCTCAGTGTTCACGTACGAGCGATCGCAGCCCGGTTACACAACTATGAACCGCGTTTTCGCGGTTCCTTAGAACACCAGGCGGTAAAAATTACGCCCTGCTGCTGTTTAACACTCAGATATACGGGGATATAGGCACAAGTGTTTCCTGTACCGACCAAGAGGAAGCTATGAAGGCGGAAAACGCCGGCACTTGGAAACCCGACGAAATGGTCAAAACATATAAAAGCCGTTGTGACCGCTCTGTGGTGCATGCGGATAACGGCTTCGCTGTGGAAACTCGCTGTCATGTTTTTTTTTTTTTTTGTTATCGTTCGCCACGGTGCCCAGGTATACGTGCGTTACGACAATAAATTTGCACCGACAGCTGCGACCAGAACAAAAAAACAATACAAAACAAGAGCTCCCATGACGGCGACGCCTTCACTGCAGACACCGCGCCCTCTCTTGATGGCACAGGAGATAGTGCCAAACTGAAAAGGCCCTCTCGATTGCGTAGAATGAAGTACGCGCACTGTGTAGTACGAGCAGTCAACGCCTGATCGATGCCGCGACGTTCAAGCAACGTCCGAGGAAACACGTTGCACCCAAACCCGCCTCGTCAAAATTTGGGCATCCATGCATGCATGCATGCATGCGCGCCACAACGACATAACGGCTGAGACCAAACGAGGAAGAGGCCCGGCAAAAATACAGGACACAGAGAAGTAGCCGCAGTTTCGTAAGGAATCGAACGAACAAGAGCAGCGCACGGTTGACGCGCCCTGCGAAAGCAAAGCAAAAAAAAAAAAAAGAACTAATATAGGGCACCGAGCAAAGACGACGCCGAAGCCTGCATGCAGTGACACCTTTCCAGCAGCCGGAGATGCGATATCAATTTCAACGCTGCAAACGTCAAAGCGCAGCTGAGAGCGCAAGGAAGGGCAACGAACAAAGAGGTATATACACACCCCGCTTTCAACCGCACGCCGATATGCACCGCGCGGCGTTTTCAATTCACGTCGGGGAAATGAGGCACATATACGCGGATGCATACGCGGCCGCTGTTGACAAAGAGCGCGCCCTCCGTCTCCGACAGGAGAGACGGGCCGGTTTTCCATTCTTCGTTGAAGCTTCCCTTCAATTTATTTTTTTTCCCCTTCCATATTCTTCTCCGTGTGAGTCGCGAATGGTCATCTCACCTTTCTCGGTACGTCTCCGCCCACCGCAGACACGCGCGGGAGAACGAAAAGGCGCGCACGCAAGCAAACGCGGCGTGTCCCGTTTGAGCACTTCCGCGCTATTGAGATGCCAGACGACGCATACATCCTCCTCGACATTCTTTTGAACTCCTTCTTTCACTGGACAGCCACGCGTTATACAAACAAAAGAAACAAACAAACGCACGCACACGAAACGCGTCCGAAACTTTTCGGAAAGCTGCGCTGTAAAGAAAACGAAGAGTAATATACCAAAGTATATATCTACTACAGGTTGAGGACACCGCAATGAACACTTCGTGACTTACATGTCCAGGTCACTATACATTGCCCACAAGCATAGTTTCGTTTCAGGCAAACAGGAACTCAAGAATACCGCTCTCTTCGCATCGCAGCGCACTATACACACTCAAGCGCTCCAGCAGCACGGGTGCATAAACACGCACACGGATACACAGACGTATCATGCACACGTAGACGCGACCCACACTAAGAAACCACACATGCCAAGACACACGCATGCACAGCCACTGCCGCTCCTTCTCGCCAGGCGCGCGCGAGCGCGCGTTGGTGCAAAGCGAGTCGCGGCTCCAAAGGCTGCAGTGAATTAACGTTCGCCGCGCGCGCGTGTGAGACGCGGTGTATATGGGCGGGACACGCGCGGCGACGCCAGGACGCGTCAGGCACGCTCCAGATGCAAAGGCAAAAAAAAAAAAAGAGAGAAAGAGGGCCAATACACAAGCACACCCCGAACTACATAGCGCCCCTCCCGGCCACCACACCGCGCGTTGCATGCGCGACCTCATCAGAGCCGCCATGCGCGCGCGTTTTGCCCGCACGAGGGGGGCGACTGGCTGGCCGCGAAAGTCACCTTCACGCAGTGAACCAGTTGGCGCTAACCAATCATTACGTGCAACGCGTGCCATTTACGGTCACGTACCACGGAAATTGCGCGCCAGAGCGACGGTTCGGAAGACGAGGGTGACACGGAGTGCACGTTACAAAAAAAAAAATTGGGCGCGGGTGTATACAGACGTTGCGGCGAAGGCGACAGGAAACGGCGCTCCTGATAGTGTTCAATGCAGGGACTCGGCAGGCGCAATGCGGTATAGCCGTAAGTCGGGTTACTCCCAACCAAACGGCCGGCAACCACACGGAGCGCATTTCCGGCGTATTCTCCGCGTATAGTACATCGTACTTCAAGCCCAATGAGCGCGATGACTCAACACGCCGAATGTGACCCGTAACTGTTGTCCAATAAAGCGCGCAGAGCTAAGTTTAATACGTTCTGGCCTTGAAGCAAAGCGGCAACCCGATGGGACAGCGTCCCGCCCAGAATACACGCGGGATATGCGCTCCATGTGGTTGGAACATACGGGTATCATAATCTGTATATCTCATGAGTGGTCGATTACTCCGGAATGTTTCGTGAAGGACAAACAATGCGTAGGTGTAGTTTGTGGTACATGCGTGAACGAATTGACGGCATACGCATTATGCGCTCTAAGCAGTGTCTGAAGAGTCAAGGCAAGGTTCGTGAAAACAAAGAAAAAAAGAAAGCGCTGCGAATGAGTCGCCGTGCGCACGCTATATAGAGAAATCAAATGTTCGATGACATTTACGAGACGCGCCGACACCAAAAGATGGCTTATACTACAATACTTGTTCCATTAAGCTTCTACTGAGTCGATGTCGCGCGGAGGTTTATCACAGACGTACGGTGAATCGCAAGTGTAGCGGTTTGGGCGAGTTGTGTTCATCTCACCAGCAGTGGTTGCTCAGTGGCTATGGTATTGGGCTGCTGAGCACGAGGTCGCGGGATCGAATCCCGGCCACGGCGGACGCATTTCGATGGGGGCGAAATGCGAAAACACCCGTGTACATAGATTTAGGTGCACGTTAAAGAACCCCATGTGGTCTAAATTTCCGGAGTCTTCCACTACAGCGTGTCTCATAATCAGAAAGTGGTTTTGGCACGTAAAACCCCATGATTAAATTTTTTGTGTTCATCTCGACTTCGGACACGTAGCGCGCGATAAACAAAATGACAAGAAAAAGAGAGGCCTAGAGAGAGGAGAAGGCCTTTTCTCCTTGTTCTCTTTCAAAACTGAAATTCCACCTACAAATTATGAGTTGAGGCACGTCTCTAGTATAGAACACCGCAGATAACAAATTATGGTGCGAAAACAATTTAAGTTCAGTTACTACGTTTTCGCAGCATTAAGAAACACATTGAGGCCGTTATATCTACGTGTGTATTTCTTTTAAAGGCAAAAAACAAAACATTCTCACAGAGCGGTTACCGCTTAACATAAGGTAGTAAGTGTACTGAGTGAAAGTACTTATCAATGTAAAGTGTGTTTCCTGATGGAAGTCTCATATCCAGCTTATGTTCACTCTCTTGTGAAGGGGCACAGTAAAGTGCTATGACTGTTTGTAGAGGGGATGGGCTCCGCCGGGCACTTTGCCCTTTACCAACCTCCTGAAATGTATCCGTTTTCACGACACTCACTTCACTTAATTGCGGTCAGCTGTCGCGGCGCCGCACTGCAGGGCGTTGTTTGTCTCTCTCGCGATCTTCGCGCGCCGTGCGCGACCTTTACTTTCAACACGGGGCCCCGTCGAATGCCAACGTCGTATCCGGTGCGAACCGGTACACGCAATGATGGCGTGCCCGTCAACTGTTGCGGGGTAAGCCGTTGCGCAGTCGTACCCCCCCCCCCCCCTCTCGACCTCCTCAATCCTTCGGCAACGGCTCTCTCGCGCGACCTGGCTGCCTGCGCGCCTGAGCGTGTGCACATAAATCGCTGTGCCGCCGCTCCGCGCGCCTCCGTTGCCCCCCCCCCCCCCCCCCGGGCGCCGCCGTTCTCCAAACCCCCTTCGCGTCGTTTCGTGCCTTCCCCGAGCTTGGTGTGAAGCCAAGCGAGATCGCGCGCGCTGCGCTGCGCTCTTTGAGAAGCGGGGCTCGCTAAGCGCGGCCCCGCTCCGTCGCCGACCTGCCCGAGCTCGTAGCCCGGTCGCGCGCCCGCGCTCCGGCGAAAGTGGATTTGGGTGGCGCGGTCAGTCTGCCGGCTCGACTCTTCGCTCGCAGCGTAGCTGCTGCCCCCCCGCTGGCCTCCTCCTGACGACTGGGCTGTTCTTTACCCACCTGCCCCTCATTTTTTCTTTCTTTCTTGTCCATTCATTTCTTTCTGTTCATATATCTCCGTTTTCCCTTCTTTGCTCTTTCTTCTCTTCTTGTCCTTCGCATTTCGCCGTCCTCTGCTCACTGAACACTCTCCTCCCCGCCTCCGAAGAACCGACCGCTCGCGTGACCCTTATCGCTGTCGTTGCACGCGTGCGTCCGTGCGTGTACTTTAGCGCAAGCAGCGTCGGTTTTGCAAACACTCGCGATTGCACTCGAAATCCCGGGCCGCGTTTCCGATTCGCCCTGCGCACCCTACACGAGCTCTCGTTCGTTGGTCGGCGCGGTTTCTTGCGCGTGTGTATGGAGGGTGTTGGTATAACGCGCCCGCAGTTGTTTAGTGGCCGTGGCGTATGCCTGCCTGTTGCTGCGTGTGAGGATGCGGGTTCGATTGGCGGCCGCGTCGTCCTTATTTCTTAGAGGGGCCGGCGAGCTGCGCGAAAAAGAAAATGCTAGTGTATCTATCGCGCGTTGAATGAACGTTGAGGAACCCCAGGTGGTCGAAATTAAGATGGAGCTGTCCACTACGTCGTTTCTCATGGCCCGCAAGTTTTATTGCGCGCACTGTCCGTGCTTTAGTGGGCCCCGAATTAAGCCACCGATGACTGCCACCATGCCCATCTCCATTTGTAAGCCGCTGCTGAACGGCTTCAGTACTACCACTACTGATCAAACATACCTAGGTTGTACGCGTAACGCATACCTTGTCTGCGTTTCTCTGCGGCTTCAGGCCACACTTATACATATAGATGCGCAGGATGACGTTTCGGTGGTACGCGTTCCGGGAAGTGCCGAAGGGAAAGGCACACGCGTTTTTGTACTTGTGGTCCTTGTTACGTTTCGCCTACGACGCGCGGTATAGCCGGCGCGGATGCAACGGACGCCGGGGCTTCGTTCAAAGCGGCGGACATTTTGTCCCGTTCAGCGCGGCCGCAACGCCTCCTGCCATGCGCGTCCAGGCATGTTTCAATGCCACGTGTCTTCGTGTGTGCGTGTGTGTGTGTGTGTGCATGTTGGTGCCCACGCTTGTCAAAGCGCGGCAGCCGGGGAGAGGAGCTCCCCAACTGTGGAGCGAGGAGGTCTGACCGGCGCCGGCCCGGCGGATGCGTCACCTTCTAGTCTCAACGTGCCCGAGCACCGCCGTCACGTGGCCTCATCCCAAGCCGTTCCTTCTTGCCCTCGACTCCGAGAGTATAAAAGCAGCTGCCCCCGGACGCCGAGAGAGGCTCCGATTTCTTCCGTCGAGTAACGTGCTCTCCCGTCTCTCCACTTCGGTCGACCTGACCGGCGGCTCTTTTGCGATGCTAGAATAAACAAGTTGTTCTGTTAGCAGTCGACTCATGCTTTGCCAGGACCTTCGGATGCTTCCAGTTGTGCCCCAGGCCGCCAGGCCAACGCTACCCTTGGGGCTTGCGACCCAGTTGCAACATCCTATTCAGGAACAGTGTCGAATTACTCGTTGAATTCCGCCACTTATTAGCGTTTTCTAAATTATTCCCTCGATTGCCTCGAAGTAACACATGTCGCGGGTTACGACGTCGTTCAGTGCAGCACCATCGTTGCTACATTGCACGCCGCATCACGAAGAAGTCTGCCGTAAAAATGCGCCCGAACTCGCATATGCCCCGTTAAAAGCGGTAAACGTTGAGATTCAGAGAACATGCGGTGCAGGAGTCCGAAGAACGTGATTTGTGTCGACGGCTTCATAAAGTCGCAGCAGAAGCGAATTCGGGCGGTGAATAAGGTCAGACTCCGTCAGACTTGCGCGCTAGAAGTCTATGCCTTGATTCGCCCTGTTTCGATTTTGCCGTCTGACGTTTCTACAGTTAGTTATGCGAGGTTTTACGGTGCAAAATCAACTAAGGCTATGATGCCCCAGTCACAGGATGAGGTTATGCATTTTAGCGAAAGTGATTGAAGCAACAAAAATTACTTGAGACTTAAAAAAAAATTTTCCTCTGTTTCCTTAGAGACATTGTCCTTAAGATGTTTCCTTAAAATGTGTTTCCTTAAAAACCTAGAACTTAAAGACATCGGCTAGAAATACGCACAACTGCGTTTTCAGATGAAGTGGCTTTCATAAAAATATTTATCTCCTTTCTCCTTCAAAGCCGGACATGTTTGTAAAATTTCATTCGTAGCAAGATGTTCTTGGTATTGGTTATACACCGCTAGTTCTTCATTTTTCAGTTAAAAAAAAATGTGTGAGGCGAGCGTGCCCAAAACGAGCGCGACGTAACTTCCACGAGACGTTCCTGGTATAATATGATGCCTGCCACTCTTGTAGCGTGGGTTTTACTGTTCGGAGTTTGCTATTAACTTTAGAGTCGCAATCCTTTCGCACTTTGGGGTGATCGCAGCACAGACCGCCCGGACACTGCCCTTGAACGGAACATTTCTAGCTTTCTGTGAGTATATTGCTGCGCATTCATCCGCCTTTTCATTTCCCGCGGTCATACCCACGTGGCTTGGAATCCAACGGAGACGAATTACTTTACCATCTCCGAGTGCCGATCTATAGCGTAGCTGACGCTCCAGGTGTATAATCACGCGTATAAACACCGCTCCCGTATACATTGCCGCTTCCTCAGAGCATTCCTAATGGAATGCGAAGGTATTTACTAAGCGATGCCCATAGGTAACGTACGCCTTCCAAAAGCGCTGGGATTTAAAGCGGATGAAAGCATAAACCGGTGAGCAGTCGAGATAAACAAAAGATGTTTAGCGTATCAGCGGGGAAGAAATTGAAAGGGACGGATCCTTTACAGACAATGCAATGCAATTTACTACGCAAAGTAGACAGATTTAAGGAAGAGATAAAATATTAAGGAGTTATATACAAAATGTTTGCGATAACCGATTAGCTCATGCAAGTTGTAGGAGACTATATGTCGACGACCCTTTTCGGAGGGGATGCCGACAAAAATAATTATCATCGTGCACAGGCTTCGCACGTATGAAAAAGGGGGGAAGGAAAAGAAAAGAAGCGAAAATCAATAACATGGGCAGAAGAAAGAAAAAAGACAAACTAAAATTAATAACATGGGCGGAAAAAGAAGACAAGCGAAAATTAATGACAGGGGCAGCCGGCTGGCTGCGTCCAGCGAGATCGGCGCACGCATTCCCCACACATTCCTTCTGAAGATGGGGACTGACGAGGCAGCAGAGCAGCTCGGCCTAGCGCATCGAACGAGGGCCAAACGCGACGGCAGAGCAAATAGTGGGCAGAACTGGGAACACAGACAAAAGCGACCGAGGAGTTATAAGCGCGATTGGAAATGAGATATGACGCACTTATGAAAGGGTTGTGCTAGATGGGACGCTATTATTGGACCGGTTTTTCTCTTTTGGATGACATGCGCGCAAATATAGAGTGCACAGATATCTGCACCTCAAAAGTGTGGGCACTGAATGACGGAAGAGGTCAAGAAAGCTGGCCGTCAAGTATGCACTGCAGGGTAATTGAAAGGACAAGCACGTTGCTACAATCTCTCAAAAATAGTTTGGACTATAGAAATAAGCCTGCAGATGTTTCACTATAAAATTTCTATACGAAAAAAAAGGAGCTTCGCGAAATTTTGCCAATGGTATGAAAAAAAAAAAACAAATCGTCCGGCGCACGACGACGGCCACGCTAACTGAAATCAGTGCGGAGACCCCGAAGAAATGAGCGCGCTCACCTATACAACCCATTACCGACCCTTCTTCCTAGACTCGCAACACGGTTAATTAAACCGGAGCAGATCTGAGCAAGACAAACATAAGCAATTAAAAGCGGATCTCCGCAGCAGTCGGCGCGGGCAACCCCGAGGCCACAAAAAAAAAATTTGGACGCCACGTGCGCACACGCGCAAGGGAAAGGCGAGATGCAATCGGAACACACGCAGCTAGTGGCGAGGGGAAAGGGGTAACGACGGCTGATATACGGGAGTGAGTGGCGAGGAGAAAGGGGTAACCACGGCTGACATACGAGAGTGAGTGGCGAGGGGAAAGGGGTAACGACGGCCGATATGCGAGAGGAGAGAGTGGCGAGGGGAAAGGGGTAACCACGGCTGACATACTAGAGGAGTGAGTGGCGAGGGGAAAGCGGTAAAGAAGGCCGATATGCGAGAGGAGAGAGTGGCGAGGCGAAAGGGGTAACCACGGCTGACATACTAGAGGAGTGAGTGGCGAGGGGAAAGCGGTAAAGAAGGCCGATATGCGAGAGGAGTGAGTGGCGAGGTGAAAGGGGTAACCACGGCTGACATAAGAGAGTGAGTGGCGAGGGAAAAGGGGTAGGGACGGCTGACATACTAAGGAGTGAGTGGCGAGGTGAAAGGGGTAACCACGGCTGACATACGAGAGTGAGTGGCGAGGGGAAATGGGCAACGACAGCCGATATACGAGAGGAGTGAGTGGCGAGGGTAAAGCGGTAACGAAGGCCGATATACGAGAGGAGTGTACCGGTCACCCCAATCAGCGATACGAATGTCGCCGTTACCGCCACGGAAACACGCCGTGCACTCTGGTGAGGGCGCTACCGCGCGCGCCGCTCATACTTTACAAGCCTGCGCAGAAGTATCGTGCAGTGAAACGTGCATAGGTCGGTTGGCTCACAGTCGAAAGGACTCCCATGGAAAACGCAGCAAGACGCAGACACTTTGGTTGAAACCCGTTGGCGGGCTAGTTAGTTCGAATCTATGAAAGAATTTGTAAGCGTTACTGAATGAGGACGTAGAAAGACGCAGACACATAGAGACTACGCTATACTTTCGACTACAAATTTTACTTTTGCACGCATCGAGAAATGTACGCCGAAAGAGCGGGAACAAACGAGACAAAAAAGAAAGGTTCAGTGGTGCATGTCGATGAACCGCACACGTGTCTAAGGCATGGTTAAAACATATACACTGCAATCGTTACAGCGATAAACCGAGGAATCGTATTTCTTTCTTGTTTTTTCATATAGCGACGCTGATGGCTTACTCACGCACCTTTCTTCTAATTTTGCAATTCCATGGACCTCTTTAATCTCCCCTGTCACCCTACTATGAGCCCCACACAAAATAGAAGTACTTTCAAACATCCATGGGTTTGCAGGGACAATCTCGGCAATGAATGCCCAAATGGCCCGAGATTAATCTAGCGACTTTATATTGATACTCTTTTAGGCTCTGATTGATGCATCTGCCAGTCTGACCAACATACGTTCTTCCGCACGAAAGCGGAATGGCACTGAAAACGTTACGAGTGTAGGTTACAAATTGTTTCCGATGTTTAGTAGAAGACTTGTTCGTTTTGGTATTCTCTGAATTAACCTGTTTGCATAGCTTCAGTAGACGGTCAGAGGCAGAGAAAACCAAGTCCACCCCCGACCTTGCCGCTGTTCTTGTAAGATTATGTGAAATACAGTGAATGCATAGTACCACCGCAACTTTCTTTGCTCTAGCAGTGCCACTGCTTCCCTTTGAAGCGTTTTTATACTTCCTGCTCAAGCACTCCGCCACCAAGGTGAGCGTACGCATCGGGTAACCAGAATCTCCCAGGCGCTCGGCCTGATGTCTGAAACTGGTTCATGAACAGAAGGAAATGGTAGGACTGGCTTATTGCCTCTCGGCTGATAACTCCAGCAGACCTTTCGTGGTGTTCACCTCGGTCGCTGAAGGCTTGAGTAGGAAGTATAAAAACGCATCGAAGGGAGGCAGTATCACTGCTAGAGCAAAGAAAGTTGCTGTGGTATACCATACATTCATTGTATTTCACATAATCTCAGAAGAATAGCGGCGAAGTATTTTACATACGGAAGGCATACTACTTCTAAGCGATATATGGTTGCCAACTAAGCAGCAGGATCAATATAGGTGTTTTTTTTTATTACTCCCAGGTTTGCGAGCTTCGCTCCGAAATCAAATAAGAAATATGCCGAGGTCATCGGCCGAGCGTCTTCGAAGCTATAAGGCAGGTCGCACAATGCACGACCCTCGATTTGAAACGCTCGAGCTTTACCCTAACACAGGGAGAGTCCACTCGAAGAACGTATAAGAGCGCCAGGAAGCGGAGACAATTAACGTTCGCCATGGGACCCGCGCGAGTACGCGTGCTTCACGCGTATACCAACGACACCGCAAGGCCTGCGCACGATCAGGCTCCGTCTTCCGGGTTCAAACGAGAGACCCTCGTGCAATACCGAGCGCCGGTGGCCCCTCTGAAAAAAAAAAAAAAAAAAAAAAAAAAGGCTTGTTCGCACGGATTACGGCGCAGATGCTTTAAATCGAACGGCTTCATTTGGCTCTTTTTGGCTCTTTTCGCCCCTTTTCGCCATGGTCGGACTCTCACCAACGAGACAAGGGCGCCGATGCCAACGGCGCGTGCTCTCTCGTGCAACCGAGTTGATGGGGCCCGTTCATCGGCGGACGTCAACTATTAGGCTGGGTTGGGTTGGGTTGGGCTGGGCTGGGTTAGGTTAGGTTAGGTTGGGTTACCTAACCTAACCGAACCCAACCTAACTCACTTCTATATTGTCTCAGTGTCTATAGACACTGAGGTGGAAGGCTCGGGAAGAACAGCTCCTCCTATTTTACCGCCACTCCCTCTCTCTTTCTTTCGAGGCTGCAGGAGAGGAGGATGGCAGTCGCCTTCCACGCCTGCTGGAGACGGCGCAGATGTGACGAACCGGCTTCTACGCATAGCCACGTGCTATAAATGTGCTGGTTACTGGTTCTCTTCTCTACACGGAATAACTCAAACAACAACCGCTCCCAAAACGTCCTCACTTGAACAAATATACGCCTTCAAATGCATCGTTGCTTTAACAAAGCGAACAGCTTCCTAGAAGCGTTCGGCTATTCGCTTACATTAACAGTCATCGTTGATGGTCTTGGCACATTTTTTTTTTCTTACTATAAAAACTATACGATGCCTTATAGCTCACGTTAGGAGCTGACATATTTTTTTAAGTAAACTGTCATAGCTAGACTTTCTAAAAGAGCGTATTCGGAACTGTCGAAACCGCACATAACTAAACGAAATAGACGTGTTAACGGTCGCACATTCACAGCCTATATGTATTCTTTATGGGCAAAAGGAGAAGCGAAAACCAGCCTGCTTCAAGTATACAGAGACAGTGAATTTCTAAGCGTTGGAATTGGTTTAAGCACAGCGGCGCTAAATCCGATCGAAACACGGTGGAGACAACAGAAAAATTCCTGTAACACACGGGGCCAAGCTTGTTGCAATTTGGTCACGCTAAAAGCAGAGCTAAGGAGACAGCATGCGGGACACGCCGAAATTATATAAAATCTGCAAACCACCACTGACCCCCCCCCCACACACACACATAAACAAACACACATTTGGGATTTACTACCACGGCCCCATCCTTACTTTTTCCCCATCCCCTGCGGTACACCCACTTCGACATGGCTACGTGCGCGGTGCTAAAGAACGGCGCGCCTTTATTCCTTCCCCTAGCAGAGAGATTCCCTCCTGACACATCGCACACGTACAATCGGCGTCAAAAGTCAGCCGCGGGTTACCCCATTCCGGAATAACGTGAACACTGTCCCGGCACGAGCACGCAGTCCGGAATTTATATCCGCAACATGAACTACACTCTACAATAATTTACACCCTTAAAAGTGAAAAAGGGTGTAAATGTGCCCATAACTCACACCCTTAGGGTGTAATGCATATAACTGACACCCAAAGGGTGGGAGTTATAGACACATTTACTCTTTTTCACTTTCAGGGGCGTAAATTATTTTACATTGTATAGCGAACCCGGCGAGCACACTGCTGAGCGGCTAATTTACTGGCTGCAGGAGAACGCGAAAGCGCTGCGGGAATACCGCGTTTTCTTTTTTTTTTTTTTTTTCAGAACCTACACACGGTAAACATTCAACGCCGGCTATACACACAATAACATAATGTATAAATAAACAGGAGAAGCGCTATTGCTCCGCGGCATACGCAGAGCGCCCCTGATCTCCTAACTTTCGAAAAGCCGGGAAGGTAAGAGATCGAAGAGCACGCAAGCTCTCGCTTTGTGCCTGCGGCGCATCTAAACGGATCGAAACGGAGAAGGAGAGAACGGTAGTGCCAGCGACCGCGGCTAAATACGCTTGTCGTAAACTTGTAAAAAGAAAAAAAAAAAGAAAAAAACATCATTCCCAAGATATTACATAACTAAATAAGGTAACAGCATCTCCGCACGTAAACGAGGGCAGATAACGACGGAGATCAAGAACTGATACGTGCAATTGACGGTCAGCATCGCCATCTCAAGTGATAAGGCATGATCACAGGGGTATTCCCAAAACAAAATGTGACCGACGAGTCGGTTGCAATGAGAAATCACGATTATCTAAATGATGGTGGGGAGGGCGGCAGCGCTATGGCACGCACGAATGAAATTACCAACGAGTAACAAAGCCGAAGGAAGGTTGTACAAGCCGTTATTTAGATAAACGATCTCAATGGTATACCATCACAGGCACAAATTAAAGACGCTGTACTATAAGTGCCGACGCATGCGCCCGAACACTTCAAGTTTTACTCTTTTTCCTTGGAAGCGGCTTCAATTTTCATTCCGCGCAAAAATATGGACTACCACAACCACCTCGGAGCTAAAGGGACTTGTTTCTTACTTGACACCGTTGTTTTACGCCCTTTGGTAAAGGTCACTTCGAAGGCCTGACTAGCACTTATGGCACGCTGGGGCACGCGGCTGCACTGTAAAATAATTTACACCCTTACAAGTGAAATGGGTGCAAATGCGGCTAAACTCACACCCTTAGGGTGTCCGTTATATAAGTACCACCCTAAGAGAAGAAGTTCTAGACACATGTACACCCTTTTTCACTTTTAAGGGTGTAAATTATTTTACAGTGTAGCTACACGCGACGATGCACGGAACTACCCGTGTGCAGCGACGGAGCGCTCGGGATCGTCGCACGGCACGCGCCCGCAAGTTGGCTGCGCTGCTAGCGCAGGCGATCTCGCGCAGCGCGCGACCTTCTTTCCCCGTTAATTCCATCTCCCCGTCCGGCCAGCGATCTTGTCCCGCCGCCGCCACCGCCTCCGGCCGCGAGATGCGGAAAGAGATCAGATCGAGTGGATAGATAGCGCGCGTGGTGGGAGGAGGAGTAAGGGGGGGGGGGGCTATTAGAAAGGAGGGAGGAGGAGAGGGGGGAAGAGAGGTCCACGCAAAGTCGGCGACGCGGCGAGCTAGAAGCAAGGAAAAACGCAGAGCGTCCGGCGAGTACCTTCAGGGTGTCATGCCTTCCAAGCCTTCCACGGTGCTTCGAGAAAGTATACCCTTCGAGCCACCGTTCACTGCTCCGTGCGGAAGCCGGTGTCCGGCCAAAGAGCCCGGGGGCGAACACCCGTGTTCCGAGCACGAGGCATAGGCTCTGTTCCCGATAACGAATAACAGTGCGCGCGTGCATGCAGTGCCGGAAGATGACGGCGGAAATCCGTGAGAGATCGTTTCGTTACAAGCTCCCCCTCACACCTCCGCGCAATAAGCGTGGCGCTTCTCTGTAAAGCAGGTCGCACGCGCGCGCACCGTTCGCCCTCGTCACGCAGCCGAAAATTGGCGCCCGAATCGAATATGATTCGAGTGGCTCTGAAGACATAGGGGGAATTCCTAAAAGAAAAAAAAAGCAGGGTGTTAACCAGGAGCGCGTTTGGTTTGCTACCCTGAACCGGAAAGGGGGTGCTGAGACGTATGGACGAAAAGAGGAGCGATAAAGAAATAGTTAGCGCGCACCATCGAGGGTGCGCTGCAAAGGCGTATAAGTGACTCTGAAACAATCTATACGCTGCAGGGGTATAGCACTGGACTGATGTCGGAGAGCAACAATTCCAACTTTGCTTTCACGAGAAGATTATAGCCCAGACTGGTAGGCTATAGACGTTGATATTAATGATGCACAATAAATTCAGAAACTTCGGCGAGAAAAAAAAAAAAGACACAAAGCCGACAAGAAACAACGCCAGGGAACGTGTACTTAAATGGGACAGGCAGAACCCCGGTTGCTGTCCTTTTCCTTTGGGTATGTTGTTTGTATGCTCAAGAATCGCACGTGTCCCTCGCCGTTCAGCAAGCTGCCCGTTATCACCTAATCGCGAATTCGTTGATGTTATCGCACCACGGTAACCACGTGCTTCCTGTCAAAGTCATAAGGGATAACAAGGCATAAGGGGTATCGAAACGCACGGTGCTAGTGGAAATCGCCATAGCAGGTCTACTCCGTCGGTAATCGTGAAGTTGTGGTTAGTGGCAGTGTAAAGAAAGACGTCCTTCACGTTTGACAGCAAGAACGCCAAGCAAGAGGCTCTGTATATATAGTATATGATAACAGCGCCCTGCTGTAGGCGTGCACAGCAAAGTAAGGCTTGTCGTCTCACGGCTGATGATCAAACTGAATCTTTTTATGTTTTATCGACAACTTCATCGAGGACATTCTTGATGAAGAAAACTAAGTCAAGGTCCGGACACTGTAACCAATAATAATAAACGCTTATTTTCTCTCTATCCTGCATAGAAAAGAGGTCAAGGCGAAAAGCTGTGCCTGTCGATACTGCTTGGCATCCTGTCGATACACTCCGATGACGTGAAAATGACGCCGAAGGGAAAGGCGTGATTCCTTTAGTCACGTATCCACTACAGTGTAAAAAAACATTGATGTGAAAAAATAAAAAACAAAGAAGAAACGTAAAAATTTCTACTTTTACTACTGAAAATTTAATCAAAGGAAGAAAAAGAGAATATTTCATTTCAAAATAGTTACATTTTCTGCTCCCGGTCAAATTATTTTTTCTTGATTTCGACAGAATTGGTTCCCACGCAGCAACAGAAAAAATTTCTCGTCAATACTGCGAGCTGAATGAGATTTGTTCGCGTCTTTACTATGCTTAAGCAAGATTTGTGTGTAGCTTCCCCAGCCATGCAAATGTAGGCAGATATATTTTGAATACACGATGCCAATTTGTTTTATAATTTATGATTTTCCGAACAAGATAGAGATGCAATAAAGAGCGAGTGTTGCCGCTCAAAGCGTGGCCACATAAACTCGCGGAGCGGGATACTTGAATGTGCCGCATAGTGCCTGGTCTATTGGCGCCAGATGCCTTGTCAATGGTCACATCTCGTATGTTCTATGTAGCGTGCTTATCTGTACATTTCCCAACATTTGACTCTTTCGTACAACATGAAAGGTGCAGAAAGTTACTCTCTTAGGGTATAAACTATCTAATCTTTCTTTGTGTAATGTTACAGAAAAAACAATAGAGAGATTATTTTCGCAGAATCACAGAAACGCAAGCTAACAGAAAACAGAGAACAGAAAATGCATACTAAAAAAACTGCCGTACTTTTCCTGCCTTTCTTTCTTTTCTTCAGCGAAAGGTTTAACTGTGTACAGCTGGCTTAGAAAAATCCCAACGGGTACTGAAACTGATGACGATGTGCGGGGTTTCATGACGCAAGGGCCAGGGCACTGAAAGTGACATTCCCAATAGATCGATCAAAAAGATACGGTCTCTGTGATGGCCCGGTGCCACATTCAACCCAGAAGTCTTCAAGCACGTCAATTTCGAATCTCCTCGTAGGCCCCATGTTTTCAAATACGGACCCAATAAATTACAAATGAAAAACGTGGAAGGAACTGATTTTCTCGTCACCCGTGGACAACAAAACAACAGAACGCCGCTTATACAATGTCAAGGGCACAACAAGGGCAACGACAACTAATACAACGACGACTACTGCAGCAACAAGCAGTTGTAAAACGCACCGTGAGCAAGACCTATTAAACTTAATTTCCGACCTACTAAACGTCATTTGAAAACCGCACCCATAAATGCGAAGCATTCTGCACCTCATACCAGTCACTGTGCGGAAGTTTTAAGTAGGTGGGCTTCCATCTCGCCTCCATTCCGGGCCGTTCAATAACAATAAAACAAAAAGAACGCGTCCCTTGCGCTGGCATCGAACCAGACTCCCTCAGCAAAAAATCCCGATGTCGCATAGCGATAAGTTGCTTACAAACACGAGAGTGCGCCACTTTCACTCATATTGTACCGCCTTCGGTATCGGCTCAGGTCGCAGCGGAACAGGCATATATTATCGTCTTCTTCTTGCTGCTGTCATCATGAGTGCGCTTATGACATCACACGCAGCACTGCTCCCCTTGCACAAACACGGCGGGCCGTCTAGTTAACGCTGCGCTCAGAACCGCCAACGTTGCTGGTTAGCCAACTAGCTGCGGATAACTTTTTCTTGGTCAAGCTGGCGTTTCCTGCAGAGCATCATTTTTGTAGCGCAAAAAAAAAAAAAAATCGGGGAATGAAAACGCTAGTGAAAGGAAAGAGCAGAGAGAAAAACAGGCGACAGACAGCTGCAGAACGCAGCGCATAACATCCGATTCCCACAGCGCGCGAATTCTGCATGATTCTTAAATATATGGATTTGCCAGTATAAAGAAGCGCATCTTGGCAAGCGCTAGTTTTGCTAAAATCTGGGAAATTTTCTTTTTCATTTTTAGGGGACGAAACTTAGCTGCAACAACAAAGCGACAAAACTTAAAAGTCTCACTTTATTCCCCCCTTCCACTTCCCGCCTCTTCTGTGTGGCGTTTCGACTATAAGTGCCCGGAGCATTTCCGCAGTCAACTGATACGACAGAAGAGCTCGCACTGGCTCCGCCGAAACGGACATAGGTAAATAAAGAGGACGTCTCGACTCAAGGGACAGCCGCGCAGGCAGGGGCCGGCCGCGAGCGAGCAGAAGAAAGCCGCACAGGCCGGCCGGCCTGGCCCTGTCGCCAAGAAAACAAAGCGGGCGGCGGTTCCGAAGCGAAGCAGGAGCGGGGAGAAGGCAGGGTAGGTAAGCAGAATAGGGGGCCACGAAACGATTTCAGACGAGAGCGCGTCGAGCGACGGTTTCCCATAGCCGACCGCTTCGCTCGCGCCGGGCGACGCGCTGCTCGCCTCAATAACAACAGTGACGGCAGTATACACAGTTAGAGTGGATTTTGTTGCAAGATCTATAGCCGATCCTGTTATATACCGTATATTCATGCGTCATTTGTACTGACCAAACGCACTGCTTTGTAACACTGATAGTACATTTCACCTTACACATTTTCGCTTATACGTTGTCACTGTTTGTACATTGCACACACTAAAGTGTACAAGCTTTATTTTATTATGTCCCCGTTGTCATGTATATGGGCGAGAATCTTGTCAAGCTGCAAAAAAGCAGCTTTTAGTTCTTGTTCCAGCGTTCATTTTGGTAAATGAATGAATGCGAAATAGAGATTGATTGATTGATTGATTGATTGATTGATTGATTGATTGATTGATTGATTGATTGATTGATTGATTGATTGATTGATTGATTGATTGATTGATTGATTGATTGATTGATTTAAAGCTCCACTAGCAGGAAAAATTTTTCCTCGCATCGGGCAACAACAGATTTCGAAAGAGGAAGGTTTCTTAGTGGGCTCACAGGGCCATTTTCACGAGTTATCGCGGTGCGTCGGGAGATCACGGGGTCCCGTGTTCGACTACCGGCCCCGGCGGCGCCATAATGACAGCGCGAAATGCAAGAACGCTGGCGCATCGCGTTTTGAGCGCACGTCAGAGAACCCCGGGTTCATGGTCAAAGTTAATCCGGGTCCCACCACAAGGGCTTCCATAACGACCCAATGTACAGCTTCGAGACGTTAAATCACACAGTGTAATATGTTATTGCACAATCCTTTCAAAAAACAGAGAGATAGAAAGAGAGAGAGCAACTAAAATTGGAAGATACATGCAAGCTCCTATATTATGCATCCCTGCAGAACAGAGTCAGCGGAAAGCAAACACTTGAAATTCCCCAGATGGTCAAAATTAACTCGCAGACAGGCAGAGCTAAGTCGGGTGATGGCCAGATGATTTGTACCAGTCCAAGATTTTTGGTTTTGCTTAGGATTTGGTTTGCTAGAGGGCTTGTGACTAAGCCCTTCGCTAAAGTTCTCGTAGCCACTTCGGAGTGGCTGACTATGGTATCGGCTGTGTTAGAGAATACTTCCATGGCGATATGGGCGCTTTCTCGGCGTTTCTGTTTCCGACGCCCGGATCGAGGCACTCGCTAGTGTTCGATATGCAATCGCCATTTGGTTTCTACTAGGGTATCCTGCCGCACCCACGTAGGCGACACCATCAAGGCCTTGCAATCATTTGTACGGGGCTCTTGACTCCTTCATGTCTATGTCCCTGACGAAATTTAGGGCGCATGTTTCTGGGTAACGGAGTTTACTTGGATGTGTTTCCGGATATTCATGGAGATGGCCATCGGGACGAGAAATGTCTGGTATCTGGCTGATTTAGCATGGATCTTCCCATTTCCCTTGGCGCCAGCCTTTCGTACTGTGCTGTGATGTGGGCTTCGATTAGTTCCGACTAGCGTACTGTGCACGCCCCATGGCTAGTATTCTTTCTTTATTTATGTGGGTACCTGCAGCGGCAATCCCATGGCTATAGTTCGTATGCTTTGTGGACCATGACGTCTTCTTTCTTTGCCCCAGCCCTTCTCTTTAAGTTGAATTACAGGACACTGCAGTGGGTAATGGGATGCCACGCTGCACAGGCCCTTGCAAAGACAACGGCTCGCGGTCACTTAACAAAGCCGCCTCAGACACCCTAAAATGCCATATGAGAAATGTAAAGACGCTCGTATACTTAAGGACTTAGGTGCACGTCAAAGAACCTCAGGTGGTGAAAATCAATCTGGAGTCCTCCAGATCAGATGGATATTTTGACACATAATACCCAAGAATTAATTAATTTATTTATTTATTTATTTATTTATTTATTTATTTATTTATTTATTTATTTATTTATTTATTAGGCCAGTGTGTCGTTTAGGAAGTTTCCATCGATCAGACAAAGGCACGAAAGGCCTCCCTATGCAATGCAACGTTCCTTAGTGAGTTACTTACGGCCCTCGAGATAAACACCTCAAGGAACTCATTAGCGTCCACGCACGCTTTACTGACTATCTGCAAACGTTCAGCTCGCAGTACCTCAGTACCTTTATCCACCTGCCGGCGCGGATAGCCTGATAAACGCCCCACCACACACACACCAAAGGTTGCACAGGCGGAGGAAAGGCGCCTAAAAGCGCGGTTCCACCCTTGAAAAACAACACAACGCCGCGTTAAGCTCTTTCCATGCGACTCCACTCTTAACCAACGCGTTCTCTTCTTTTTTTTGCCACCATGATAACAGAGAGAGAGAGAGAGTGGGTGGAAATAGGAAAGAAAAAGAAAGAGAAAACCGGAAACAAAAATCGATAACAAAGCAACAAAAAGAAAACATAGGCTTGCTCGCAAGAAGAGATATCACAGAAAAATAAACGCAGCGGGAAACATATGTCCTCGTCCTCGGCAATCCCGGCACTCCCGACAACACGCGACGAGCTGGAAGCAGCGGCAGGAAAACGCCCAAAAGAAGCAACATCCCACGGGTCGACTCATGGCCAGCACGGTTAAATGGGTAGTGGCATTGCTTAGCAACGCTGAAAGAAAGAAAAAAACCTCTCGCCACGACGCCAGCGTTTCCCAGCGATGTGTCGTTCTTGATTTTGTTTCGTTTCCTCGTCTTTTTGCGTCTCATATCTTTAGCTTAGGCCGAGACAAAAAAAAAGTACAAGAACACTGTGTAGTTCTCTGGATTAGTTTAAGCAGAGAACGGATCGTCTTGTGTCTAAATTGTTACAAGTGTCTTCCCGGCCACGCATTGTCGACGAAAAAGTCAAATCTGAAAGCTGACAAGCAATGTGTTCAGGAAAAAAAAAAGTGGTACCTATATGTCCCACTGCACGTAGGTAGTTTTCACCAAGAAGAACATTACACGGCTTCGTGACCCGCTTCTACCTCCTCATATGTCTTCCTGTAAAGTGATCGGAAGCAGCGTGTATACATACGTACCTTAGTACACTACACAAGTACCACGTGCCTCTTCATTCATCATTAATCAACAGATTATGGGTCAGATTTTGAGACGGTATTTATCGAGACTGCAGCGCGAAGCCCCGGACTTCTGTTGGACGGACATGTCCATATTCCGTAATTACGCTGCTGAGACTTGTGCACTAAAGTGAAACGCCACGACTCTAATCACTATAAACTTTTGTGTAGTTACCTTCCACTGCGACAGTGGATAGGCAGATGCGATGGGACGCGCAACTTCGCGTGACTTACGATGCCACAGCCTTTCCCGCTCCCCTGTCGACGGGCCGGACGAGGCTCGGCTACAGCGAGGTCGCCGGTCTTCGCACGGAAAGCGCACTTCCCCGCCGAGCCGCGGAGGCCGCAGGCAATGCGTTCGCTTTTACGTGGGAAGTTGAAGAAGGCATCGCCACGTACAGGGTTCTAAAATGCGGTGCAGTACACAGTTAGACGCAAACTGCGGATCGGGCTTTCCTTCTTTCTTTCCTTCTTTCTTTCTTTCTTTCTTTCTTTCTTTCTTTCTTTCCTTCCTTCCTTCCTTCCTTCCTTCCTTCCTTCCTTCCTTCCTTCCTTCCTTCCTTCCTTCCTTCCTTTCTTTCTTTCTTTCTTTCTTTCTTTCTTTCTTTCGCGTTTTCACGCGAATCAATTGTCTATAGCCTAGCTCACACGCGAGTTTGACCAATGCTCTCACCGCATCGTCGCTTTAGTTGATCACATTCATATTAGCGGTCATAATGCGCTCTAGGAAGGCGCATCGCCTCCACCATGACCTTGTTTCGAACGCCGTTCCAGGGTAATTGATGCGCTGTGTAAAAATTGTGGCGCATCAAATAAAGTCGCTATGCTAGGAGCACGATTGAAAAGCCACAAAAAGCAATCAGTGCTTGGAGATAATGTATGCGATTAAATTTTTTTTTTTTTATGAAACGACAGGAACAAGGTGCCCTGTTCTTAAAGAATGAAACAAAAATATATGTATGAACGTGCTTAGAAAGCTGTACACACTTCTGAACGCAAAAGGCACAGTAAATTTCAGCACCAATAGCGAATCGGTCCGGTCGCTTCTCGCTGACGCTGCTTCGAGAGATATGAGTACACACCGGTGACTAAATCTGTAGCCATCGCTAAGTCAACACGTCATCTATTTTCAACAAAGCGCTGTTTGAGTTTCACGTAAAACGAACACACAGTGGTGTCATTTTCAGTGTAAAAAATATCATGGGGTTTTACGTGCCAAAACCACTTTCCGATTATGAGGCCCGCCGTAGTGGAGGACTCCAGAAATTTCAACCACCTGGGGTTCTTTAACGTGCACCTAAATCTAAGTACACGGGTGTTTTCGCATTTCGCCCCCATCGAAATGCGGCCGCCGTGGTCCTTTTCAGTGCAGCTGTATACGCAAACAAACTACAGCAGACCACAAAACGACAGACGACGCAAGGAACGGGTCAATGCCTATGGCGTCAGTAGTCACGAAGTTGCAAGGCGTCCGCGAGTAAATGAAAAAAGAAAAATTAAGAAACATTTGCGCTATTTGTTGATATCGTGAGTATATATAGACAGGTTAGCGCACAAAAAGCACGGACAATTAAGGGACACGTAAAACAGGACTGCGCTTTTTTTGTTTTGTTCTGAACGCTGCTCTCTCTATAGTTACGATTTCTTCTCTTTTTTAATTTTTGAAGTCGTTAGCTTCGCTCATATTTCGCAGTACGGTATATCACGACCGTATCAAGCCGGCACGCCATTAGGCCAAGAAAAGCACACGTGTATAGTTAGCTGCGGTTGAAATTGAGATGTGGAAATTCACGAAGGGGAAATGAAAGTGAACGAAAAGCTAACATGTCACCGGCGGGGACCGAACGCACAACCTTCGCGTACGCGAAAGTTCCCTGGCTTCACTGCCTGCTGCTTTTACGTGGTCAATATTGAAAAAGAAGAAAAAAACAAAGAAAAAGAAAAAAAAAAGAAGACGAGAAGAACTTGCCCCTCTGTTCCCCTTCTCCTCGTCGATACAGTGCGGTAAATAGGGCGTCCCACCTAACGTTAGCCAGGTTGTTCAATGAAAATAATGTGATTGAGAAAACACGGTTCAAGATACGATTCCAAGACCTATACTACGGTGTTTGGTTGTCAGAAAGCTGACGACCCAACCCCGTAGGTCTTATAATTGTATATTGCGCTATGTTTTCTTTTTAATCCTTTTTTTTTTTTCATTGAACAGCTTGGCTAACGCTAGCTGGCACAAACGGTACCATTATCGCGAAAATATGGGGTCATGGCGCCTCTACAGATAGATTTCTGAGGTCGTCCACAAGAAGCCGCCAGGCAGAAACTACTCTGTATCAGAGAAAGAGATAGAAATCGCTGCAGAAGCAAACGAGCGATAGAGTAGAGAAGGCTTAAAGGTCGCTACATATCTACACCGCCGTAGCGATACCGGAACCACCGCGTGAACGCGCGGTATATTAGGTCAGAACCGCCGCACAGAGGGGCCGCGCAGATGAAAGGCGCGCCTTCGATCGGAGATGAGATAACGCACAGATCAGGCGAAAATTGGGGGACGGAGAACGCGACGGCCCCGCGAGGGAAGCCCAGCTACAACCCAGGGGGAAATTTTTCCATGCATACGCGTTGCGGCGGGGAAACGGTACGACGCTCCTTGCAGGCACTGCAGGTCGCTAGAGAAAGTTTTTACGTCCCGCAATATGGACGAGTCTATCTAGGCACGGCGGTGAGGAAATACGAGTACTTGTCGCACTGGCTCATTGGTCAAGCCGCTTCTGCTGCTGTGCCCGAGGCCACGGGTTCGAATCCCGGCGGCCGCGTTTCCACAGGGGCGGAATGAAATTAAAAGCGCGGCTGTATACCTGCTTTGGCCGGTGCACGTTAAAGAAGCCAAGGCGCGGTGAAAACTGCATTCCATCGAAAGAGCAAGGTTGGCTATATTAGCGGGGAGAAATTAATTCCCCGAAGGGTCCCTTTCCTCTATTTCAATCTCCACCCCCACCGGACGCTGATGATGTCGAAGTGACGCCATATACGTCGCACCGTTATCGGGCAGTTCTCTCGTGCCGGGAAAGTTTGCAAGAGCCATCAGGTTTAATCAGAGCTTCATTTCGAACGTCGTGTCATCTTCATTTCCTGACAATCAAATAAGTAGCCCCCAGTAGACGTTGTCAAAAGCTATTGCGTCACGGAGAGGTGCTGCTCGAACTTCAAGGCGCAAGCATCTGTTTTCCGATAACCTTTCTGGAAATGGGCAGCCCTGACAAGACGATTCTAGTACAAATGGCATATGCTTAAAAAACGCAGCGAGAACAGAAAAAAAGTACATGCGCATGCTGTTCGTACAGGGTACTAGTTCATACGTGTAGTTTCTGATCATACTTCAGGTCAGGTTACAGGTATATTATTGAAAATGGCCTAAATCCTATAGTGGCACATACACGTCCCACATTTTTCTCCCCCACAAGATCTTCTCAACTTTCAGATTTCCATTATCGTGAACATTTAAGCTAATCAAAAAAGATACACTCCATCGCACTGCTTTAGATACGAGGCCGACCCTGTTGTTTCCTTCAAAGAGTTAACTAGGCAAGGTAGTCTTCCATACACTATTGTCTCGCAATAGCGGAAGCTAGCGTGCCCGCGCGTTCGAGACTGCCTTCGAGATTGCTATCGAGACTGAGCTGAGGACGCCATTGTGAGCAAGAAACACGCGCGGCACGGACACGTGCACGATTAACGGAGTAATAAATAGTTTTAGATCAGGAAGCGCATGTGTTCACTGATCTAATGCTTTTGGGTGCAGCTTGAAAACTGCACCAAAACGTTCAGGGGGGGGGGGGGGGGGGGCGAAGTCCATTGTGAACCCTTGGCGCCATTTTTTTTTTTTTTTTTGTGCTCGCTTTGGGTGATTCTGCACGCCCGTTGGTTTGCGTCCCCGCCACGCTTAAGGTACGGCTTGCGTCCCTAAAGCTCTCTAAATGACGCCCCTCGCGGTCAGCGAAGGAGGCTTTGTCAAGAAAATGTTCAACTGGAAAGCTAACGCACTGCTCCACAAGTAATTGCCGAGAAAGAACGCGTCACAACTGCCGTCGCTCCTATGAATTTTCGGTGGACGTGTCTTGAGCACCGACAGAGCACCGACTTGAGCACAGACTATTCCGTCATTTCAACATACGCTAATGGTAAACAATTGGGATGTTAATTAGGTATTTATTTATTTATTTATTTATTTATTTATTTATTTATTTATTTATTTATTTATTCAGAAGAGCACATTTACTGAAGCCCGCCAAATTTGCCACAAGAAGTAAACTATTGGCTCGCCTGCGCTGCCATGCAAAGAAGTGCAGCTCTTCCCGCTCCAGGCAAACGCAATAGACTTCGGGATGCTCAAGTGGACCGTTGAACTCACACGGCCAACTCTCATATCGATGACGCACGAAACATCCGGGTCAATAGACGCCGTGCGCATTGGAATCGAATAAAGAAGCGGTAAAAGCGAGAAAACGAAACAAAGGAAGACAACAGCAGGCAGTGTAGCTCCTTCAGTACAGAGGCAAAGGTGCCGCACTGACGCACGAAAAGACGCGTGATCGACGCGCGAAAACTCTCGGGGCGATATTCTGGATAGGCGCCGTTGCCAACCACCGCACAACAGAAAAGGAGCTCTACACAAGCGACGGAGTAGAAGTAAAAAGACAAAAAAAAAGAAAGGAAGGAAAAGAAAGCGACGAAAAAGAAAGCAAAGCTATAGGAGAAGGAGAGCGCGCGGCGCCCCTCATTTACGGCGCAAACGATCATCACGGGCGGCCCCGGATCGGAAGAGAGGAAGAAGGAAGAGGTAGGTAAGTAGGGGAAGGGGTTGTCCTTATTATCATGGCGGCCTGCTTGTTTGCGCAGGTCGTCGACGGCGGCGCCACTCTTTCTTCCTCGCCCGCCGCCCTTCCACGGACTCCCGGCCGCCCCGTCGATAGTTGCGTGCAGCGAGCGCGAGCGCCAAAGACGCGGCACAATAACCACGTTGTGCCAGTGGGAACTGCCGCAACTTTCACGCCTGATCGTCCGGTTTATCCGAGGCTACGCCCGAATATAATGCAACCAGAAAAACAAAAAGAAAAAATATATCCCAGCAGCCGACGAAACAATCGGGCTACTGCTGGATGCAACACGCTGGCGCTGATCTACATAGAAGGCGATTGACCCCGTAGGAGGCGTAGCCAGAGGTCGCGAATGTAAACACCAATGAAAAGCACGCGGGGATCGGCGCCAGCTGCGTAAAACGCCATTCTTTTTCCGTCATTATAGGCGGTTGAACCACGACCGGGTTAACGCACGAGAGCGCAAAGAATGAAAGAAAGCCCACTGCGCGGAAAGACATAGTATCTGAGAGGTACGTAGAACCTGTGTCATTACTGTAATCATACGACTCGATTTGTCAAAATAGAGTTTAGCGACTACCCGTCTGCGGTCATCATACTTTAGTCGAACCCGAGTGGAAAACATTCTCACTGATTCGAACCGCACAGCTGGTACTATTTCTCGGCGGTACATGTTGCTAACAGCTTGTTTTATAACACTATTATAGCACATAAGTGCATTACTTTACTCTTATTACTTCACAGTGACTTCCAACTAAGACAAAGCATTCAGGGGAACTGAAGTTTAACAGTGGAAGAAGAAGAAGTGACACGTCAGCCTGGAGCCTAGTTACATTACGCGCAGCAACGCAACGACCGGCGATACAGGGAAGTCAAGGCAGAGAGTCATCGCGCCCACGGGCCGCGATCTTTTCCAGCTCTGTCTGCTCCTGTCTATAGACTTCTAGCCTTCTTGCACACTTGTGGATTCGTCTATATAAGAACTAACAAAAGACAAAGGGTAGCTGACAAGTCCATTTTGGTCTCTTCGAGGGCCAATAAATTGGAGACAGTTGGTTATCCACAGTCTATGAACGATAGTTACATAGGTCAGAAAGGTGTTTACAGGCGGTAGCTAACTTGAAGAGAAGTTTACATCGACTTCACGGAAAAAGAAGCGAGATGTATGTACGCAATACATTTTATCTTGTAGGCGAACGCCTTAAATCACATAGCCACTCAGGCGCGCACAAAGTTCGCTAAACTCAAGGTGCGACAAAAGCTGACAGAGACGTCGTTGAAAAGGGGACATAATACGTCAGAACCGATAACAAAGCACGCATGGACTCATACTCTACGAAACCAATAACGCGCATCTCTCCGGCCACAAGCAGCTACCATGAACGACCAGACCAGCAGTAGCCACACCAAGACAAAACTAAACTAGAGCACAAATACGGTGAGCTGCATTGTAAAGATGCAGAGATGCAGGCGGACACAATAAGGAACAGAAAAGGCTAAGCTCAAAACAAACAAACTAAGAGATCCCTAGCCCACCACGACGGTGCAGTCCAGCCACAACTGCACCGGCAGAGCTACACCACAGACACGAAAACCAAAGAATAAAAACAGCCGCCTTCCTTAGCATGAAACGCACACTCAGTACCGAGCTAGCCTTCTCCACAAAAACAGGAGCTTACCCGGCCGGGAAACAGAACGGAGACGACGACCGTCGCCGGGAGTAAGAAATCCCAAGGACCGTCACTGCGCCTTCCGAACAACGTCAGCTCCGGGCATCCACGCACAGGAAGAAAAAAAAGTTCCCCCAGTTGCACTGCACTGTACAAAATGCCACAGGCACCGAGGAGAGTCGCGCGGCAAAGGCAAAACGCGCGCTCCGCCGCCTCCGGCAGCCCCTTCCCCTCCGTGGCCCCCCTTCCTCCTCTCCTGTCCCGGCGGCCTAGAAGACGGTCTGTCGGCCGACCTTTCTCACCGACCGGCGGCAAACTTGACGCTGCATCGGCACACCACCGGGGCGCACAGCTATAGTCCGACGGGGCCGGCCGCCGCACTTCCGGGTTGGGAAAGGGCGAGAGCACGGAGGAGGAGAGGGCCGGTTACATAATCGTTACGTGAGTCTCATACACTTGACCCTCCTGCCGACTCCGCAGCGCGCGGAGGGCGGGAAAGGAGGAAAGGCCCTGCCGCCGGCTCACCTGGAAGGATGGAGAGCGATTTCGCAACGCAGGGAGAAGGAAAGCAGTGCTTCGCCGGCGATTTTCGAGCCCGCGAGTTCGGAACAGCCGGCCCTTCCCCTTTTTCCAACCCTCCCTTTTGTTTCCTTCCTCATTTATTTGGTTTTGTTTCTTTGTTGTTGCGTAAAGTCTCCGTCTTCGCTGAAACACCTACGTTGTTGTTGCTTTTTTTTTTTCGTTTCTCTTTCTTTTCTTTTTCTTTTCTAGCTCTTCATTTCGAACGACGGGACACACGCACCGAATGAACTGCACAGGTGGCGTGAGAAGCCCGATTTTTCTTTCATTATTGTCACCTTCGACGAAAAAAATGGAACGCGGAAAGATGCGCATATATCCACTCCGACTAAAGCTAGAGAGCCACCCGCCTACGGCAAAGCACGAGGAGGAATAGAACGCATAGGACACGGTAAGAAATGCATTCGCACGAGGAACCAAGGCTCATTTCGTTCACGATGAAGAAAGTGGCGAGGAACTGCTCGATTATTTCGCGACTCGGCGCCACGGAGCATCAATGAAAAGCCAATGCCATTCTCGTACACCGCAAAGCACTCTCCTTTCGTACTTTGACGTTATTCTTCCCCACGTTCGCGTTCAAATTGCCCATCACCGGGTTTGAAATTGAAATCAGACTACAGCGGTTCGCAGATCACGCGGTGGCGATCGTGTCTCCGAAGTACTGCATCGATGTATACACCGTCAACAAAGATGTAAATTCAAAAGCGTGCCCTTTATCCTCGGGCAAGCCTCTCTACCCGGCAATGACCACGTCACAAGTAGCGGCCTCCTCACCACATGCGGCACCTAGAGAACAGAAATCGCTGGCAGCAACGCGAACAGCTCGGAAATTGCCGTGAAACGCTGAGCGCGCAAAAACCTCCAACGGAAATGTGCCGCGAAGCAACAAGTGAGACGACAAAAGGAGGCAGGAACGTGGGCCCTGGTCCCTGCGCGACCTGCGTGATAATGAGGAAATGGAAGAGAGAGCCCTCGATGCCGGAAAGTGTGGCTCGCCTCCTCGCACCATTGGTTTAAAATATTTCATCAGTCTCAATCTCCGCTATTACTAAAACGTATTCCAAAATTTTCTGCGGTATAACGATCTCTGGGCGGCGACTTACAACTTTATGTGTGGCCAAAAATGTCTGATGGATTCTGGTGATAGGGCTCTTACGGCGTGAAACTTAATCGACGCCATTCATGACATAACCAATATTTCTGACGGATCCTGGTGGCTGGGCTCTTTAATAAGCGTGCTATAGTTAACGCGATTAACGTCATAACTGAAAATACCGACGGAGCTCGGTGATGCGGCGCTTTAACCATGAGAATCGATGCGATGCACATCATAACAAAATTACCCACGGTGCTTGGTGGTGCCTCTTTAATAAGTGTAGACTTTGACGCGCGAGTCAAGTTTCGACAGAAATTTCTGACGGAGCCCGGTGATGGGGCGCTAAGCGTGAAAATCGACGCGATGCGATTTCTATACAACCATAACCTCAGACGGTGTTTGGTTATTGGGCACGTTAAGCGTGAAAATTTGATGCAATGCACGTTACAACAAAAAAATTTCCGACAGAGCCTGAGGTCGAGATTCCCTAAAAGCGTGAAAATCGACGCAATTCGCGTTGAGGCGTGCACGTTCGCGCTCCTGACACGGACTTTACCAATTCAGCATCCATCGCAGATCAAGGTGCGGTTGTATATACGACAGAGACTTGAAATAATTCAGCTAAGGCGAACAAGGTGAAAGGGAAAGTCTTACTTCTGTTACGTTTCGCCTACAACGCGCGGTAATGCCGGCGCGGATGCAACGGACGCCGGGGCTTCGTTCAAAGCGGCGGACATTTTGGCCCGTTCGACGCCGCCGCAACGCCTCCCCGCCAAGCGTGTCCAGGCGTGTTTCAGTGCCACGTGTCTTCGTGCGTGCGTGTGTGTGTGTGTGCCCACGCTTGTCAAAGCGCGGCAGCCGGGGAGCGGAGCTCCCGAAGTGAGGTGCCAGGAGGTCTGTCCGTCGGCGGGTTGGCGATGCGTCACTACACTCGGCTCAACATGTCTCTCGGCTCGACCGTGCGCGCCGTCGTGGGCTCATGCTCCGCCGTCGCGTGGGCTCATCCCGTGACCTTCCTTCTGGCCCGCGACGCCGAGAGTATAAGAGCAGCTGCCCCCGGACGCCAGGAGAGAGGCTCCGATTTGTACTGTTGAGTTACGTGCTCTCCCGTCTCTCCACTTCGGTCGAACTGACCGGCCGCTCTTTTGCTATGTTAGAATAAACAAGTTGTTCTGTTACCAGTCTACTCTTGCTTTGCCGGGACCTTCGGATGCTTCCAGTGCCCCAGGCCGCCAGGCCAACGCTACCCTTGGGGCTTGCGACCCATTGGCAATAACGGGCGTCAGCACCGAGAGCCCCCAACAGCTGGTTGCCAGCGGTGAGATCGCGACAACGGAGGCCAGCAGCGAAGAGATGCGGTTGAATGTATGCTGAGCAGCACAACGACCATCCGGGAGCAGTGCAACGAGCCCTGTGTGATGACTGGTTGCCTGCAGCGGAACGACTGCGCTGAATTCTTGGCTGCGAGGTTTGGTGAGTGCGGGACTTTCTTCTTCTGAGTTTTGCCAGGCTTTTGTTAGTGTTAGAAACAGAGCTGGTAATTGTGGTTGTCGTTGCTGCCGGGTTAGTTTGCGGCAAGACAATAGTAGGCAGTAGAGAAAGCAGCATTCAGAGCAGCCATGGATTTGAAGTCGTTGCGCAAACCGATATTGCTGGAGCTTGCAAGAGAGTTGGGTCTGGATGTCTCAGACAAACTCAGAAAACCAGAACTGCTAAGGGCTATTCTTGAGTTAGAAGCTGAAGATGACGAGCTGTCGGATTGCCTTGAGACCATTGAGGAGCGGGCAAAAAGACATGAGCGCGAACTTATAGAGCAGAAAGAAAAAGAAGAGCGCGAACACGCTTTGGAATTGAAGCGTCTCGAGATAGAGATGGAACGCGCTCGTAATGGAAGTCAGGCACACGGTGCAGGAGAACGAGTATTGTTCAAAATGACTGACCTGATGCGGCCGTTTAAGCTTGGAGAGGACATTGGTTTGTTCCTGGTTAACTTTGAGCGAACGTGCGAGAAGCAGGGGTTCTCTCGGGAAACGTGGCCACAGCGCTTGCTCACTTTGTTACCCGGCGAGGCGGCCGACGTAGTCGCTCGCTTGGAGAGAGAGGAGGCAGAGGATTTCGACAAAGTGAAATCGAGTCTGCTAAAAAAGTACCGGCTGTCAGCGGAGGCGTTCCGTCGGAAGTTTCGGGAAAATGAGAAAGGCAAAAGTGAGTCATATACAGAGTTTGCGTACAGGCTTATGTCAAACATGCAGGAGTGGCTCAAAGAAGAGAAAGCGTTTGGTGACCACGAGAAAGTTCTGCAGTGTTTCGGGCTAGAACAGTTTTATAGTCGGTTACCTGAGAACGTGCGGTACTGGGTCTTGGATAGGCCAGACGTTAGTACGGTGGCTAGAGCCGCTGAGTTAGCCGAGGAGTTTGTGACGCGTCGGGCTCGCGGAGCTAAGGACGGTCAAAAGGGTGAATTTGGCTCCAAGTTTGAGAGGCCGAAGTTCACACCCATGAGAGCAAAGGGGGACACACGTAGTTCGGATGCAAGTGAAAGCAGTCCGACCGAACGTACGGAGACGGCGGCAACCGAAGCCGAACGCAGAAAGCGGTTCGAGACGAGGCAAGCGCGCGTTTGTTATACGTGCCAGAAGCCGGGTCACTTTTCGGCGCAGTGTCCAGAAACAAAAACAAAAGTCGTGTTTTTGTCTTTATGCAGCACTGACGAGAACATGAAGCTTCTCGAGCCTTACATGCGAGACCTCCTCGTGAACGGGAAAGAGTGCCGAGTGCTTCGCGATTCCGCAGCTACAATGGATGTAGTTCACCCCTCTTACGTAGAACCCGATATGTTCACGGGCGAGTGCGCATGGATCAAGCAAGCAGTGGAAGCTCATAGCGTGTGTCTGCCGGTAGCAAAAGTGCTTATTGAAGGACCTTTCGGAGCACTTGAGACGGAGGCCGCAGTGTCATCTATGCTGCCCCCACAGTACCCGTACCTATTTTCGAACAGGTCCGATCACCTCCTGCGCGAGAAGGGGCTTTTGTTTGGTGAGGCTAGCGTTCAGGCCTTAACCAGATCGAAGGTTCGGGAGCTCGCTGCAAAGGCGGTAGTTGCGGGGCCGACGTTGTTGAACGATGAGAAAGGGTCAGAGGCGCAGCAAGCTGGTATTCAGAGCACGCCCGAACGGGATAAAATTGAGCCTGTAGCGTTAAAGGCACCAGATACTGGAGAGGAAATTCCCGATGCGGGAAAGTTAGAAGAGCTTCCGGTCGAGCTTCCGGGACTAGGCTCAGTGACGAACAGGAAAGACACCGATCAAGTCATTAGTGACTTAATAAGTAAAGCATCGCTGTCGCCTGAGCAGAAAACCGAACTACACCAGCTCTTACAAGAGTTTCAAGGTCTGTTCTCTGAGAGGCCTGGTAGGACTTCTGTCCTTACTCATGACATAGAACTTACCTCCCCAGAGCCAGTACGATCCAAGGCGTACCGGGTGTCACCCCGCCAGAGCGATATTATGGAGGCTGAGGTAACGAAAATGCTACAGCTCGGTGTTATTGAAGCGGGTGAGAGTGATTATACCTCCCCTTTGATTTTAGTTGAGGTACCGGGCAAGGAACCTCGTCCTTGCGTCGACTACCGCAGGCTTAATTCCATCACTAAGGATCAAATTTATCCGATCCCTAACATCGAGGAGCGCCTTGAGAGAGTGAGTAGCGCTCAGTTTATTTCCACCCTAGATCTTGTCAGGGGTTATTGGCAGGTTCCACTTACAGAAGAGGCTAGTAGGTATGCGGCATTCATTTCACCAATGGGGACATTCCGTCCTAAAGTTTTGAGTTTTGGTTTGAAGAACGCGCCATACTGCTTTTCAAGCCTCATGGATAAAGTGTTGCGGGGACAGCAAGAATTCGCTTTACCGTATCTAGACGACGTAGCGATATTCTCCGCATCCTGGCCTGAGCATATGGCGCACTTGCGGGCAGTGCTAACCCGCCTGCGCGATGCGGGCTTGACAGTCAAGGCTCCCAAGTGCCAGTTAGCACAGGCCGAGGTTGTCTACCTCGGACACGTGATTGGTCGGGGTCGTCGCCGCCCCTCTGAAATAAAGGTGGCCGCTGTGCGAGACTTCCCGCAACCGCGCACGAAGACCGATATTCGGTCGTTCTTAGGTGTCGCCGGCTACTATCAGAGGTACATCCCCAGGTACTCTGATATCGCGGCTCCCCTAACGGATGCTCTAAGAAAGACAGAGCCGCAAACAGTCGTCTGGGACGAGACAAAGGAAAGAGCTTTTAGCGCCCTAAAGAGCGCCCTAACAAGCCAGCCTGTGCTACGATCGCCCGACTACACAAAAGGGTTCGTTGTTCAGTGTGATGCTAGTGAGCGAGGCATGGGCGTTTTACTGTGCCAACGGGAAAATGGAGAAGTAGAACACCCCGTCCTGTATGCTAGTCGTAAGCTGACGAGTCGTGAGCAGGCGTATAGCGCCACCGAGAAAGAGTGTGCGTGTATCGTGTGGGCCGTTCAGAAATTGTCATGTTACCTAGCTGGCTCGAGGTTTATCATTGAGACGGATCACTGCCCTCTCCAATGGCTGCAGACCATCTCTCCCAAAAATGGCCGCCTCCTGCGCTGGAGCCTCGCTTTGCAACAATATTCCTTTGAGGTGCGTTACAAAAAGGGGAGTCTCAACGGTAACGCCGATGGCTTAAGTCGAAGCCCCTAACGTGGGAATCAGCCTCAAAATTGCTTGTTACTGATGTTTTTCTTCCTGAGGCAGGATTTTTAACCTATTGCTTTTGTGTAGTGTTTCAAAGTGATGATGTGCTTTCTAGTGCAATTTTCCGATTTGTGGACGCGTTCTGAGTGCTGCTAAACTACTGTAAGGAACTAGGCAGCAGTATAAAAGGGGAAAGAGCCTGGCAGGGCTTAGTGAGGGTTGTGCCGTGCTTGCTGACTGAGCGGTTGACTTTCAGGCGTGGTTCTAACGCTTGCCGGAAACGAGAACAAAAATGTCAACTCTCCCGAAGTCACTTTGCAGTGTCCTGTGTGAACCTGAACGTGAGAACGAGGCCTTCTCTGTGCGCTGCGCTCAAGAAACGCCAACGGACGCCCGACTTCGGTTATGAGCATCATCGAGCGACATCCCTCCGGACAGCGGATGCAGTCCCCTGACCATCGGGATCTCCTTCCCCCGGCGGGGCGGTCTGTTACGTTTCGCCTACAACGCGCGGTAATGCCGGCGCGGATGCAACGGACGCCGGGGCTTCGTTCAAAGCGGCGGACATTTTGGCCCGTTCGACGCCGCCGCAACGCCTCCCCGCCAAGCGTGTCCAGGCGTGTTTCAGTGCCACGTGTCTTCGTGCGTGCGTGTGTGTGTGTGTGCCCACGCTTGTCAAAGCGCGGCAGCCGGGGAGCGGAGCTCCCGAAGTGAGGTGCCAGGAGGTCTGTCCGTCGGCGGGTTGGCGATGCGTCACTACACTCGGCTCAACATGTCTCTCGGCTCGACCGTGCGCGCCGTCGTGGGCTCATGCTCCGCCGTCGCGTGGGCTCATCCCGTGACCTTCCTTCTGGCCCGCGACGCCGAGAGTATAAGAGCAGCTGCCCCCGGACGCCAGGAGAGAGGCTCCGATTTGTACTGTTGAGTTACGTGCTCTCCCGTCTCTCCACTTCGGTCGAACTGACCGGCCGCTCTTTTGCTATGTTAGAATAAACAAGTTGTTCTGTTACCAGTCTACTCTTGCTTTGCCGGGACCTTCGGATGCTTCCAGTGCCCCAGGCCGCCAGGCCAACGCTACCCTTGGGGCTTGCGACCCATTGGCAATAACGGGCGTCAGCACCGAGACCCCAACACTTCCTGTGCAAGATCGTCAACTCCTCTTGTCGAAACATTGGAACAGCTGTCTGCGACACTGTTCATTAAATTCAATTCTACAACCGCGCCGCGTAGCGCACTCAAGCAAAAAATGCTCAACATGTTCGCGCTTCATCACACGTTATGACAGGACCCACATTTATGATTTACTTATTGCAATACAGTACGACAGAGATGTTTGTGTGGAGTCGGTGGCTTGAGAAAGACTGCGTTCGCTGTCGCATCTGCATGCGTGCCGTCTAAGTGGTATACTGTCGACGTTCGGAAAGCATACCGCGATGTGCAGCGGTGTACATGAAATTCCCACCATCGCGGATTTGCTGCTGTTCGAGCGCTTTATACTATGCGAAAGCGAGCAATCGCACGAGCGGCTTGGGTTTATCTCGCCCGGCATTCCCGAGAGCGCGCCATCGCGTGATGTGCGCGACATCTAGATTAAGCGGCCGCTTAAGCAGGTCATCGAAGGAAGGCACTTCGCCCTAATGGCCAGGCGACCGCCTGCACCGAAGGGACCAGGTCACTTCGCAGTCGCGAACGCTCCTGAACGGTGCCACGGGTCGCAAGTACGTTATCTGGTAACTCGCGACCGGTGTTCAACATGTAACCAATAAGGACGGCATTCAACGAACGTTTCGCAACGTAATGTGTATATTTAAAAATTAGGTTACCAGGTTTAACGGGCAGAGTTTCCTACAGAAACTTTACTGGAGGGAACTGTGGCACTAGCGTCGGCGAGAGCTGCAGGTATTGCGGTTCACCCAGCACGGAAGTGATCGGCAGTATAACGTAAGTCTACCCCAAACTTCGTCCTTCTAGCTTCGAACGACCCTTATGGACTTCGCAGTTTGATCATACTTTTCAACAAAATGTTTCTTTGTGAAAGCAACGAGCCGCAAAAGGTACGCATCTGCGTAGAGACAAATTGCATCTATATGTGTTAATAAAAATATACGCCTGTGCGGCCATTTGGAAAGATAAAGCGCAATAAACCACGTAACAATAACATTCGAAGCCACAAGCACGAAGGTTATAGGCAAATCCATGTACTAAACCCATCGTTATTCCCATGGTATATAGCTGAACGATCGCAGCGCCAGAGTTCCCTCTAGTTTTTTTATGTAAAAAAACTCTAGGGCTTAATCGTGGCCTCCGAGATCCCAACAGCGCACCTTTGTTTCGAAAGGCGCTCCCGTGCTATCTCGGAGGCCACGGCTTAACGTCCCGAAACTGCACAGCGGGTAATGAGAAACGCCGTGGTGAACTGCTACGGATTGATTTTGACCACGCCTGGGGTTCCTTAACGTATCCCCAATGCACTGTGCAAAAGCGGCGCCTTTTTTTGTTTTTTCATTCCGCCCCTACCGGAATGCGGCCGACGAGGACGGGATTCGAACCAGCGGCCTCGTGCTCAGAAAGGCGATACTATACCGCTATACCGCAGAAAGGCTATACCGCGTCAGCTGCAAACCAAACAGGCCGATACGTTACTAATGCAGGTTTATAAGCCAGCAGAAGAGCCATGCACAAGAACGTAATGGTGTAGTTGACTGCCAGCAGAACGGAAAGGCTTATATGTGAAGAAAGAACGAAGTCGTACAAAAAGGAAAACCAGGCTGCGGAAAAGACAAGAAAGAACACTGAAGTTCTGTTACAATTTTTCTTTTTTTTTCGTGGCATTCCTTCCTACCCTGTTGCGAACTGCATATTCTTTATTGCGAAGCAATGTTAGTGTCATTACAGGCATGTTGCGAGAGGTAGGTGTTCCATGTCTCGCCTCGTTTCGGACCTCCGCAATAAAGTGAAATTCGTGAAATACAGTGGAATTGAATCTCTGCCCCCGAGCAAAGCAGCCCAATGCTCTGACGTACCACTAGGCCACGATCGCACACATACTCATTTCGTGCCAAGGCCTCGTAAGCTAGAGTGTCAGCCTCGCCGCTACTCTCGACACCAGGCGACGCCTTTTGGAGAGAGGTCCTCACTGAGGAGTGCGGGAAACGCATGGAGGAAGGAAAGAAACTGGAGAGAGGCCCTAACCCTTCCGTTCGCTAGGAGAAAAGTGCGGAGGAAGTCACGTGGTCTTTTCCCGCTGTAGCGGCCATGTTGTCGTGGCACAATGGCGCCTTTGCTGTGGTGGCGTGTGCTCATGCGTGTGCCGCCCCGTATAGGTCTCGTACCGTGGCAAAGGCGTCGTGTGTGCAGGATTGTGCTAGTCTCCGTGTTTTATTCCGCTGTGTTATCTAGACCGTGCTCTCCCGGCCGCTGCTGTGGCCAAGTGGGACTGGAAGTAAGAAAGCGTGAAACGAGCGCGCGTGCAATGCCGTACACCACGTACCACAACACTACGAATATATTTCCCGTCTTTGGTGGATTCGTGCCAACGTGTCGCAGTGACGTAACAGCCATTTCACCTTGCGGTGCAGGTCCTAGCTGGCGAAGGCAAAAAGGGGATTTGGCGCAGTCGCAAGCACTTTTGGCTCAGGGTCCAGTGCAAGTGCGCTTACCATAAACCCTGCAAATTTTAACTGATACAGTCGATACGTTGTGCAGACGGGTTCGGGCGAGGCTCGCCCGGCAAGCGCGGTCAAGGAAGGACTCGACGCTCCTCCACACCGCAAAGCACAAAGGGCGCTACGGCCGGGTTCGTCGACGCCACGCAGAGAAGGCGCAGACACCGCAGACAGATCATTATCAAACGCGTGTTTATTAACACAGCATGCAAGACGGTGCGACAGTCACGGCTTGCCCGCAAAGGCTCACCGCAAGACTGATGAGTAAGCGCACCTGCACTGAACATGACATGACGCAATATGCTCATGTCATTCCATGCACATTGGGGAGTTTTCTAATAGGGGCCGCAAAGGAGTTGCGGCCACAAGAAAAAAAAAATATAACAGCGTCAGCGCCACTGCGCATGCGCGAGATGCAAACAGGGTTTCGCGTCGGCGACTGTTTCAGTGAAATGGCTCAGCGACCCAAACTCGGCGCAAAACTTTTGCGATAATGAACGTGCCGTCACTCATCGAAGTGGCGGCTCTCGCCGTATTCAACCTCATTCGCTAATACCATGTTTAAGTATGCGCCACGTGCGATTCTGATCGAGGCAGCTCTTTTCCGAAACCCCGCCGTCACCCATAGGCAAGGAAAATGGCTTAACTTCAATCCTAGAATGAGACATCCTCCTTCGGAAAACTCCCTGGTAGCACGCAGGTTCGATGAACACCGAAAAACGCCAGCAAGACGGTACAGCGGCACTGCATGCACTTCCGCCAGAGAAAAAGCGCGAATGCCGAACCAACCGCTCCGACGGGCCCACACAGTTTCTTTACTCTATAGTGAGAAAGTGAGAACTACGGACGGGCCTCTGCTTCCTTCTATGATGATGGTGATAGCATGCTGTTGGTTTTGATTTCAGTTTCGCTAACTGCGAAGCATCGACGGAAGGAGGGATTCGCTTTTATGCATGCTTTGGCGCAGGCTCGGTGCAATCTTCCGCTAAAAGGCCGCTTTGGCGCAGGATAGCGCAAAGGCCCGCTATCGGCGCAGTTTGGCGCAATTGGTGCAGCTGTTGCATCACTGGTGTCGTCGCAGACTGAAACCACTGGGCTTCAGACTACGTTCGACAGCACAATGCAGGTCAGTGACAGCTGTGCAGTGTTCCTGCTTTTTGAAAGCGGACGACGCATTTGTGGCACGTAAACCAGCCCTGTGGAAGAATGGGAAAGAAGCGGCTGTTGTGAGTAATTAAGGGACGAACCCTCCTTACCGCAGACATCTGTGTGCTCTAGGGGCGCAGAGAAGTGAAGGTTGGTGAACGCGGCACAAGGCTCAATAGAAGAACGTATACGCCTGCGCGCACATCGAACGGCTGGTGGTCGCACGTAGGCCCAATCGACGGGCTAGCCGCACGCATAGGTGCGTACTGTGCGGCACCACAGAACTTTGTTTCCGCGAAGCTTCATGTACCGTGAGAACAATATACTTCAGGCGGCAGTCGGTGTATTTAAACGCGTAACGACGTCCCCCTCTGTTGGCGTCTTCGTCGGCACGCCGTGGCTCGTCACATCTCCGCGGTGCCCAGCCGCCCGCAACTTGTTCAAAGCAAGAAGCACGATTCTTGTAAGGCCACGACCAGCATATGCCTTCGTTCTCATAAACTTCAGATGGGCTAGCCATAGGTCGTGATGTGCGGTGCGTCAAGTGTGCTGCCGGTCATCCCCTGCGCGTTCTTGCAGTGCAGTGAGAACGAACAGATTTATATTGAGAAAAGCCGGCAGAAGTATACCGCGGGACCGGCCTCACAGTCTAACTTGCGGAGTTCGTTACGACCTCCTTTCAGCGCTATATAGGGCACGATACCCGGGCGAAATGAATTGGGCAACGGCATCGCGATAGTGTACACCGCGACATGGATCCGTTGGCCGGATCACTAGCGCGCACGCCCCCGCACAGCACCGCGGCGTAGTTGCGCGCCGAAGGAGAGAAACCCAAGCATTGACATTTCGTAAGCTCGCGTCGAAGGCTGGAGTATAGAAATCATGCCGCCCGCCTCGATCCCGTATATGCGATCGTCGTCACCGTCGCCTCGCTGTTTTCGTCAAGACACGTTGGCGTCCACTTTTGTAATGCTTTGCGCAATCACAAGCGACGCTGGTTAGCTGCAGCTACAACCAGCAAATTGTTTGGCGTAACACCGATCCACGCAGTGCGCGAAATCTGTGGGTTTTTTTTTTTTTTTTTTTTTTTTTTTTTTGCGAATCTTTTGATGTGGACCCTCCCGGACTCGGTTCCTTCCTAACCGTGGCTGCTTCTCTCTTGCACGAAAGCTCACACTTAAAAAAAAAAAAAAACGTTAATTACTTGTTCGGTTTTTCTATCACGTCAACTAGGCTCTTTCACGTGATCGCCGCGTGTGTCACACTGCATAGCAAGGGTGCGCGAGAGCACAGATATGCGCGCGCCACCATCAAGGAGGCAGGAATTGAATGTGCGGAGATATGCGTTGTATCTGAATACTCCGTACTTGTTTCACTCTTTTCTTTCTCGCTTTTAATGTCATTTTGTCCACCAAACAACATCCTATCACGGCGATAAGGTTTGTTATTAAACGCGTGAGGTCGAAAGCAGGCACGGATTTGTCCCCCTTAGATTTCTTGCTCTATTTCCTATTCTCTCTCTATACCTTTTTTTTTTTTTAAGCACTATTCTGGAGTAAACAACAATCCGACGCAACCATATTGCTCGTGCAGAAGAACTACCTCGCACACACACGCGTGTGAAATCGCTGCACCTGCCAAGGTCACACGAGCGGGCGAGCATCACAACTCGAAGTTTGCGCCCCGCGGGTATACGGGGGGGGGAACAAAATCACGCGCAGGCGCGATCTGCACGGAATGCAAAACGGGAGAACGGTCGCTTACCTTGTCGTTACTGCCACGCTCTCGGCGCGCGCTCCAAGAAAGATGCACGGTCGTTGGGGGGTCCGTGCTACATGCAGCCCCAGTGCCGCACCCGACAGCAGCGACCTGCGAGAGAAACAAGTCGGATTAAGCACGTGAAATCTGAGAGAGAGAGAGAGAGAGAGAGAGAGAGAGAGAGAGAGAGAGAGAGAGAGAGAGACGACAGCAAAGAGAAATGTCAAATCGATATATGCTCGACAAGTATTCCGGAAAAATTCAATTTCCGTCAATCTCGCGGCGAACTGTTCTTTACGAGGACAGAAAACGAAGGTCGAAAGCTACGTTCTTCTATTCTTTTTCTTTTTTTTTTTTAATTTCGAGCCGGCACACTGGACGCGAACTCTATACCGTATGCTTTCGTCAGTTGTGCATCGGCGGAATGAAAAGGCGCGGTTCCAAGCACGCGCATGCTTATATGACGAAGTTTATGGCTAATTACAGTGGGTAACAAAAACAAAATTATATTAAACTTTGGGCCTTCGGAGCTATAAACCGCTCAGACAGTTGACGCTGCGTTTATGCCCGAGCGCACAAGACCCGGACACTTGGCCTTTCTGAGGATCACCGCCACGTTATTCGTACCGCGTGGAACGCCCATCGCATACCGTATTCCAAGAATGTATTGCAAGTAAACAGCAAGCACACCACGAAAATACGAATGCGCTTGCCAGAGAAAGTTCACTGATAACCGGAGAGGTTAGGCTAGCGAAAGGCTCGGTACAATACTGCCGGTTCAATGTACGGCTTGACTAAAACGAAAGAGAGGTGTAAAAAAAAAAAAAAAAGAACTAAGAAACATACGGCCGCGTGCACTCACACACAAATTCATAAACGCAGGCAGCATGTGCGTGATTACCACGGAAATATTAAAACCTAAAGTGTGGAGCTACGGGGCACCAGCAATACACAAAACGTTTCACATTTCTCTTCCCCCTCGTATAGTCGTATACTGAACATCTGGTCCTATAAAGCAATCGGGCAAAAAAATTGTTTTTAAATAAATAAAAGTAAACGGCAACTGATAGCTTAGAAACGCAGGTAAGCGAATTTCTCAATAAAAAGAGAACACTATCATTTTTTTTTTTTTTTAACGTACGTCATTCAACGATACTCCGCGACTTCCGGTTTACAGCAGCGCCATCTTGGGGAACCTATAGGCCTATGCGCGCGCCTGTTGATAAGGTACCCCAAGATGGCGGAAGCAGACGACAGAAGCGGATGTAACGTCACATGCATACTATGTATACTGGAGTAAAGCCAGCAAACAAAAAAACAAAACACACGCGCCCGTCACAAGGTAGCCGTGTATACGGCAGCGGACCGCAGTATGCACGGCCAGGACTTCCTGCAGCGTTGTATTGAAACAATACCCGCGGTGGCCGACTCGCAAATCACTCGCGCAGAAAGGCCTCAACGTGCGAGTCATTCAAAATTTGCACAGAACGGCGGCAGCACACCGCGCACGCGCACCACAAGCGCACGCAAACAAACGTTATTGGTTTGAGCAGTTCGCCTGAGAGCTCGTTATAGATGCACAAAAAGAAAAGAAATGCGAAAAGGGCCACTGCTCAGCTTCGAAACAAAAGTATGGCGAACGCGGAAACTCGCCGAAATAACTCTCAGAACACCGCCACGTAAGCACCGTCGTGCCTCATTAAAGGAACACTATACACATTGAGAAACCCTGACTCAGTTCAGGCTCACATTCGTCAATTTCGCGGTCAGAGGCCGATTACCAGAAGAGGAAGTGAAGGTCAATGTTCCATCTTTATTTATTTAGTTAGGTAATAAAATAACGAAACGTTATTTATTTTAGCTTCGCACCGAAACACCGGAACGTCAGTGTGACGTCACAGGTTCCTCTTTTTTTTTTAGAGTTTCTATCTCGCTTTCTTTCCTTTGTTTTAATATAATGGAGCGCATCTTTCTTTACCGATAAGCAGTTCACTAGGTCCGAGCAGACGGCGTCAGAATTTATGACGTCAATGCTGGCTGGTGCAGAAACGTCAAAGAGGCGTCTCCACGCGTCTTTTTGTACTTTAATATATATTGGCTTACGCAATGCCTCCTCTCGCAGTAAGAGTGGCATTTCTTCTTCTTCTTCTTCTTCTTCTTCTTCTCTCTCTCTCTCTCTCTCTCTTTTCTGCTTTCGTAGAAGCGTTGTAAGGTGGACATTTTGGTTCGCGATCAGTAATGTTTATATGATGTTTATATAAGCCCAGTAACCATATACAAACAAAATAATAATCATCGCAGTGCAGTTTGGTGCGGCTCGCGGTCAATGAGGGTTGGGACAACAGGCGGCGCGCTGCTGGAAAATGAAGATATAAGGAAAAGAAACGTGATTCCCCAACAACCACAGTAACTACTATATAACGTATTGTATATATTGCACAGCGAGGGGAAAGAACCAGACTGTGGCTTCAAGTGCGAGTGACCTGCTCTTTATTGGGCGAACTTGCGCCCCGAAAAGGAAGCAACCACTCGAGCACAACGGGAGCTGCGCTGAGCACGCGATCGTCGAAATCGGATCCGCGGGTCAGACGAAAGCGTAATCGCAGGCGCACGCGTACCATTCTAGAATGTACAACACTTAATTCGCGTCGCTCGCACGCAGTCTGACCACACAGGGTTCGGCGACAACACAGACAACGAATAGAACAAGCGATAGCGTGCGAGAGACTTCCGACACAGAAAGGCGCGTATCGCATTGAGCGACAACGTTTCAACACTGGTTAGCCCGTGAAAAAATGGTCACCGGAAGTGCGCGTGTCATCATACGAAACCAACAGAGAACACCAAGAAGAAGAAAAGAAAAAGAACATCCGGCATTGTGCATTCATCTACAATCGGCGGCAACATGTGTTCCCCTTTCATTTCCCTTTCTATTAATTGTACATTTTATTTTTTTAAAAGAGACACCTAATTTTCTGTGCGCTATCATTGGCTTCATTGTCTTTATACAGTTGTTAGCGACGAAAATAGAGCCCGTCGGTTTCCAACATTTTTTTTCTCGCCAACCATATATTGACATTTCAGCCCGCTAAGGAATATTCGTATCCCTGCTTACGTATGTGACGTCACCGCCGAAATCCGTCGACTTCGTGTTATCTGGGCGGCCTGATTATGTTTTGCTACGGAGTCAGCCAGGTGTGGCGCCAAAGACGACAAAGATATTAAAAAAAAAAAGACAATCGGGCGGGAAGACCTGGAACCGATTTTCAAACCAAATTATTTGATTTAATTTGAATTTTGATCTTAATTTATGTATCATTGTCGAGCTTGGAAAGAACTTGTGAATAAATACACCTTTACGCGTAATCTAATATTTAATTACAACCCGTCACAACATGATGAGAAAATATGCTACGAAATAAATCTTTACAGGGCGCATTAAAATGTACGAGCTTGACCGGTCCCTAGTGACGTCACAGGTCAGAGAGCGGAGCCCTTCGCTGCTTCGTAAACGTCTCGCCCGAGCTGACAAAAAAGAAAAAGAAAGAAAAGGTCGAACGAAGTGAAGACAGTTCGTTTAGGATCTCAATGTTTCTAACACAGTGCTCAGATGACAGAAGGCCCTCACGTTCAGACGTCATTTATAATGGCACACGTTCCCGTGGAAAACCGTGCTTTCGAAAAGAGGACAGGCATAACTGAACAATCCCTTTCTAAATGCTATTCCTTTCCGTTCTAAGTCAGTAGTGTCATTGGCCCTCCGCCAAAGTTATCAAGGAGATCAGGCGGCCGTGAACGGTGGATGATAAGAGCGGCATAGAATCGAGCGAAAGGAATCGCTACGTTATATGCTGGCCCAGATCTCGCTAAGCATCGTCCGCATCCGCAACTCGAAATTCGAGGGCTATCATCGGCCTTCATGCGTGACGTCATGGGTCGTAGCGAGCAGGCCTTGCAGCCTGCAAGAGTATGACCACCGATTCGACCACGGCTACGCGTCTATATACATTAGTGCCGTCACATTATAGCGCAGCTTAAGATCGCGCGCAGCACGGCCGACGCTATCATAATTCGATCAGTTGGAAATGTAACCGATTCATTAGTCTCGCTTCTCGGGGAAAACGATGAACCGTCTTTCGGCACGATATTTCACAGGCGACATGCAAGAGTGCAGCGTATATTTACATATATAATTTCACGCATGGTTGTCCCCCACACGGCATAGTGTGCCAACTGCATCAAATTTTGCAGGAATGAAATCCTATCAGGGGTTTTTTTTTTGTTTAGACTATATTTCTTTTATCTTGTCTGTAGCATATAGCAGAATTGTAATCTCAGAAATAGATTGCTCGAGGAACAATTGGTTGCACAAGAAATCGAAATGCATAATTGAATTACTAACAGTTCACAACTTAAATTTAACTGATCACTTTGTAATCTGCACATACTGACATTTACGAATCACAGTCGTTGCGTTTGCAAGGCGTGACCGCTCTGAACGAATACGGCACTTTGCGTCGCCTGCAAACGTGATCGAGCGGCAAGATATTGTGAGGGCAAGATATTGGGTATAGTGACACGTTGGCACGAGATTTGTTGGAGGCTTTTCATATTAAGAGCCACGAACTGCATCAGTGACACTTCTGTTTATATTTTTGGGAACGATTTTTACCAATTTAACACGGTGGTGTGTGTGTGTGTGCGTGTGCGTGCGTGCGTGCGTGCGTGTGTGTGTGTGCGTGCGTTACTATACATGATAGCAAGAAAACCATACATTCAGCGGTTCCAAAACGAGGCCCTCGTCAGGCTAAAGCACAACGCGAACTTCGTTATCCCTTGATCTGTCGCCTTCCGCCATTCGCGAATGAAAGGGCATAAATTTTCCACAACGGTGAAAACAATGGGCAGGAAAATCGCGGAATCAATTTATACAGCAGGGAAGCGGGGCACGCACGGCCTGATCTGCTTAATTACGCGGTAATCACGTGTCCCGCCAATAAGAGGAACAAAAAGATGCCGCGCCATGCGTCCACCCTGTATATATATATACACGCACTCTTACGGACATCTCCCGCAAGTAAGGAAATCTGCGACGACAATCGTTCACGTTACACAATGGGGAGAAAGGCGCGCGCCACCAATACAACACGAAGATTATACAGTGCCGTGTTCTTAAAAAATCAGAAAATAACAACAATAACAAACAAGGCAGACGGAGAGACGAGAGCAGGCAAAACACAGAAAGGAGAAAACGACAGTCTGCATTAAAAGTCTGACGTCATGCCGGCGCGGAAGCGGCGAGGTTTTTCTTCCGGCGCGTGAGCCATCGTTCCGCTGCAAAACTATAGCTTCAGCGTATACTACATGCAGTGTGATCATACTGCAGTTTTATGGAATTTCTAAAGTCGCCTGTGGCAGATTGCAGTATTATTGTCCTTGAGCTGGATTATTCAAAGAGGCGGACATTGCTTACACAAGAAATCGAAACACATATTCAACTAACAAAAATTCACTCGTAGGCATTTTAACTAATTACTCTACGGCACACGTTGCAATTTACGCATTGCAGCTGGTGAGCTCGCAGGACATATCAAATGCAAATGAATTTTCACGATGACGCCAGTATCGAGATATTGTTTCCCAAGGTGTGGGACGAAATACATGGGCGTTCCAGTTACCTTTGTGCTTCAATACATAAAATAGTGGAACAACAGTGCATTCTTACTGCGACTTTGATGGCGCATATCTCAAAATCGGCGTCATTCTGGAAACTTATTCCAATAGTATACGCCCTGCGAGCTCCCCGGCTAGAATTCGTAAATTGCAATACGTGTCGAGAAATACTTAATTCAGATGACAATCAGTGAATTTATGTTAATTAGTTTGAATATGTGTTTCGATTTCTCGTGCAAGTAATGTCTGCCTCTCCGAATAATGTAACTCAAGGACTGGAATTGTGTTATCTGCCAGCAGGCTATTTTTAAAAATTTTCAGTAAGACTTAAAAGTGATCACTCTCAATGGCGTACGCGATTGTCCTGAGAGTATACAATGCAAGCATCGCACGTTAACAAGGGGTCATGCAAGTGTGGCTCGAGTTCGTTTCGCATACACGTAAGCCAGACCGAACTGACGCCCGACCTGTTCGGGTATTACGGCACCGCTATGAGAGCCGATTGCGACATAAAGCACCTATGCCTTCGCAGGCGACGGAACAACTGCGTTACCAGCCGCGATATCAAGAAAACAATGTTTTGCCATGATAAGGCATCGAGTGTACGCGGAACAAGGGTCGCACAATATTGTGGACGACGAACTATTTGTCTCAACTTGCGATAAGAGAGTGCGCATATTCGTTTACACGGAGTGCAACGAAGCGCGCGCACTAAAATATGCGCGTGTGCGAATGTTCGAAACTTTCCAGTAACGAATCGATTAGTCCATATTCGTAAGTGCGAACATTTTTTATACTTTTTTCGGATACTTCAGAACGACAACTGCAGCCAAATAAACGTAAAAATTTGAGCAAAAGTGCGGTAAATTTTCACCTGCGTGGGCCCAGTGCAAGACATAAAACATGAGAACTTGTGCAGTGGAGCAAACTACGTCACTTAGGTAGTCATACTTTAGAGGTTGCACAGCGATCATTCGCACTTTCTGAACAGCCCTGCGCATGCGAATAAACTACTACTCTGCTTCTAATGCTCCGCTTGTGCTTTTAATAAACCACGTTTCACAACGTACTGCGTAATAACAGAAACGCGTTAACCTTAAGAATACTGGGATGTGAACATCATTTCATATTTATTGTGATAACGGCTGTTCATTCATTATTCGAAAACTATTCTATAAGTATTCGATTCGTTTTTGGCACTATTCGATTCGCATTCGATTTGGCCTCAAAAATTACCATTCGCACACCCGTACGAAAATACGAAGGAGGCCAATATAAACCAAAGTCAGAAAAGCATAATAAATTTCCAGCCTCAAGAAAACCGGGAGAGCGGCAAGCTGGCGTACGCTAGCGATGTCTGCCAAGAACAAGTTCCGACGTGTCGCCCTCGTGGCCTAACGGATAAGGCATCGGTCTCCTAAACCGGGGATTGCGGGTTCGAATCCCGCCGAGGGTAGAACTTTTTTTTTTCTTTTTTTTTTTCGGTACCCAAAAATGTACACTCTAAAGCAGCACATTTAGAGCCATTACCATTTTATGCATTTGTTTTCCTCCAAGCGTTCGCAATGCGAATGCCCACACCCGCTTTCACAAGCTTGGGAAACACTTCTGCCATTGAGTTCGGCAAGTATCATTAAACCGTACGTTCAGGCCTACACGAGTTCAGACTTACCTCAAGACATATCGCACGCCGTCACGGTTTTCGTAGATCTCAAATCCTCGCACAATTTATAAAGTGCAGATTTCACAATACAGTGGTACAATAATAAGGATTAAAAGGGGCCAACGTCAAACTTTACCGAAGCCCGGTGACGACCGTGAATTCCCAGGTTGCTATCCCGTCCCCTGTTCTATCCTTCGGGTGAGCGGATGCTTTGGAGGTGCGGGTGCTGCGGAGCGTTGAGATAGCATGGGCGCGGTACCGCAACTGATCCGACGACTGTGATTGGCTGCGATACAGTGATCAGATTCCCTAGTCGAGTTGCCTAGGTAAGACGACGGTACTAAAAAGCGGATACTTTTCGTGCTGTGAGGCCGAGGTGTCCTGATGGGAACTCGGACGTTTAACTTGATCCTGCATGGAATGGGCTTTCGTAACTGAAGCCTAATGTCAAACAAACGAATGTATAACTAATAAACTAACGTCAAATAAACCCTTTTTTCTTCATTCCTACTACCTGACGTATTCGTCGATGAGGTTGGCGGATTCCTTGCTCCAACGCCACCTCGAGCAACAACATCATACGCAGCAGCTGACAGCAGTCCTCGCCCCGAGCTACCTCTTTTCCACCCCACCGAGCAACAATTATTCTTCTACATGCCTTCAAGCTTTGGTCACAGCACACATGCGAAGGGTGTTGCTTATTTTGCTGCGATAACGTTAATCGAGCAAAGATGCACGAGCAACGCCGCTGAAAGCGACGGCTGCCTCCTTTCCCGAGCGCAGTTCGCAAGGCCACCACCTGTGGCGCGACCATCGGCGTGCGCGCGCGCGTGTGTAAAGCTGAAGATGAGAGTTCGGCTGCCACCGCTCTCTCTCTCTCTCTCTCTCTCTCTCTCTCTCTCTCTCTCTCTCTCTCTCTCTCTCTCTCTCTCTCTCTCTCTCTCTCTCTCACACACACACACACACACACACGTACGCACGCACACACACAAGAAGAAAAAGAACGAAGAGAACGTTAAACAGGTCTCGAATTCAGAAGCAGCACACCGGATAAGAGCGATGGAACTATACCGAACAGCAATTAGAAAGAAATCGAGAGACAAACGTGTTATGACAATTCAAACAGCAGGGCCCCACTGTTCGAGGCTATAGATCAAGGGTGTTTGAGAACGCGGTGTAGCGTGAGAAAATTTGTTGACGACTATACGCGCGAAGCATAAATCAGCGCAAAGAGAGAAGCACAGAGAGCTAGAAGACACACGAGTGCTCGTCTACAGTCCTGTACGTTAAGCTGTTTTATCCTCTGAGAATGCCACACCAATTGACCGGCGCACCCGTATACGGTGTATACATGCGTCCCGTGCGGAGATAGCGCAGAAACTATGTCAAATATATTTTGCTACTATGTTGCAGCACTCATCCAGAAGTGAATGAGGGCGCATACAGTTTCCCTTTCCGAGGCCCTGGCTTAAATAATTAGTATAGCGGACAGGTGATTGACGTAGTAGCTCTGCGGAAACCCGCAAGGTGGAGAGAAGTAATGAATAAAGGGAAACCAGACATCCACCCGTTCGTAGCAATTGCTACAAAGGAAACCCATACGAGTTCATCGAAAGGAAAGCCTCATAGTTGAAGAAAAATTCGTCCTGGTCCGGCACTCGAACCCGGGACCACCGCCTTTCCGGGGCAGCCGCTCTACCATCTGAGCTAACCAGGCGGCTAGCAGATGGCAGGGCGAAGTCGAATTGGTCGACAACACGAAGCAAAGGCAAGTGTTTGGGTTTCCTTTGTAGCAAAAGGTGAGTGAGACTCTGGTTGTGGGGAAAAGCACGGAGGGGACGGCTGGATGAATTCTTGTGTGGCAAAGGTAAGGAACACAGAATGAAAAAGTAACACAGCGTGAGAAGGAGCAATACATCATTTAAACACATTAATAGCACGTGACTGTAGCAGACTACTGGACAAAATTACTTTATCATCTTGGTCAAAGATGGGCACCCAGAACGCACGACAGGAATTTTTTTTCTTCCTTCTTTGGGGGGGGGGGGGGGGGGGGGGGGGGGTGTGGCGGGGCGCGGGGGGTTACAAACAGACTGCTGCTGCGTCACAGTGCGTACTATAACATGGCCCACTATACCTCGGGCATTTGTTTTGAGCACGTGCGTGGTCCAAACTGGTGCAGTTTTCGTTTTCGTCTCGCGCGCTGACCTTCCCCCCCTCGAGCGTAATGAGCAGTTCTATTTTTAAACGGCGATCACCGCGAGCACCGTGGGACGACGCGAGGCGCCTCGTGGACGGCGGCTGCCTTGCGGCGGCGACGAACTCGACGCGTGCTTTGCGGAAAAGCGGCCCATCCGTCCGTCCGTCGGTCGTGGGTAATAGAAGAAAAACAGGGTGGCCCCCAGCTGGGCGATAACAAATGGCCGCCCGCAGAGTCCGGAACACACGGTGTACAAGTCGGCGTGTGCGTATACGCGTACATGCACAACGCTAGCGCAACTGGGTCACAGGTGCGGTCAGACAAGTCAGGCCCACTTGGCGGAAAGAGAGAGAGACCACGTGGGTTGCACGGGCGAACGACAAGACCGTTGCACGCGCGGCAATAGGGAATATAGGTATTATCCATAAGCAATTATTTCATTGCAAACGTATCCAATCAACACGCCTACATTATTATTTTGGTGGAGGTGTTGCTCTGAGGCGCACTTAGTGGCAGCTACAGGCGTTCGCAAAAGGCGACCTTTCCTCGTCAGTCGGTGGGCGAGCCAGCTAATCTGCTGGCTCGTCCACCGACAAAAAAATATTTTGTTTTGGTGGTAGCCATGTTTCTTTCAAGAACTGTTACAGGGTCCGTCGGTTTTGGCTCACTTGGTTCCTATTATCGCAGTAAAAAGACCGGGAATGTAGAAGTGGACAGGACAGGGCGCTGAGGTCTAAACGTGGTTCGTGCATGTGGACACATGCGCAAGCGGTTAGCACACAGTGCAGACCACGTGCGCATGCATATATGCGCGTGTATCACACTTCGGCCTGCAACGCAATCAGATGAAGCTACAGCGCCTGGACTGTCCTCTTCTACCCGTCGCATCTTTTAACGTACGCCCCCTTTACATGCAAAAGGCGAGGCGCGCACCAGCGGTGAGTCTTGTTATAGCATGCCATGGCATGCGCACGGAAGCAAACTCTGCACAGGTTAGAGAACAACAAAACGTTTTCTCGACGCTAGTGCAACAGAAGGCAGCTTTAGAAATTTCGCCCCCCAAGCGGCTGTTGCTTACGCCAACACACACACACACACACACACACACACACACACCATTGTACGGCTTTCGAAGTGTTTTTTTTTTTCATTCTAACCTAAATGTGGGTCCCCCCCAATCCACCCCCTCTTTCCAATGCTTCCCAAAAGCTCGTACCATCAACTCCGAAAAACAAAAATCATAAAACGGGTAGAGTTCTAAGACCGCATGAAGAAGCTCACCCGACCTGCTATAAATATATGACCCTATAAAAATGAAGTAAATTCACAGCAGCATTTCTTATGCGCCAAGCGTTGCTTTGATTCGTTCATCCCCATAAAAAAGAAAAAGAAACAAAGAAATAGTGCAGCCAGCCCCAGCCTACATCTGCAATTTATCGAAAGTAATTGAACAATCCATATAAAGTTTCCGCCGCTATCGGACTGCGTTGCCCTCCTCGCAGCGCTTATTTTGGTACCGATAACGACAATCCTTTATTCGACGAACTGCCCTGGCCAAGCACATACTCGAACAAAATTTATTTCCTGCTCATCGACCACGTTTAGGCGCACCGGCATCCGGTGCCGTTCGTGCATACCGGACGCAGACGCGCAGCTGCTGCAGGTTCGACGACTCACTCACGGTCACGTGTTAACAAGTTCTGCAGCTGCATATATTGTACCGTGTTTTCTCCTCGCCTATCTTTGCACTGTAGTGCAGGGGGCTATACTATCTATCATCCTATATACTATATAGTCTATATAGTCATCTATAACTATACTATCATCCATTATGTATAGCGTCGAGAGAAAAAAAAAGAAATAAAAAGACGCCTCGCCAGACAACACGTCCTTGGCTGCGGCTTTGGTTGACTGCGTCAGCACGGATAACAAAATATGTAAACTACACTTCAGCTTAGCTTAGCTTAACTTAGCAGCGAAGCAAACCGTGTGCCAACCCTGGGCTGACGGCCCGCGCATGAGCTAAGACTAAACGAGTAAGAGAAACTTGCTTCGCATAACTGCTGCTGTTACTTCGTACGAGCTGCGCTAGCACTGTCGTAGTTGCAGTGCACGTCATTCACCCCGTCCAAACGTGTGTACCGCATATACCTAACCAGAAGTCCAAATAAAATAAAGCCTGCCTGCCAACAGGCAGCGACAAAGACATGCGGAAAGTCTCAGCACTCCTCTACAGGCTTTGAGTACTTCAGGAGAGAGAGAGAGAAAGAGAAAGTGTACTCGAAATGTACAGTACGGGGACCTCGCATACAAGGCTCCCCAGTGAGAGCGTGGTCTTTTTGGGACAAATCGCCCCTTCGTGTGTGGCGACTTCCTGTAGGCAGCGCTTATATTTCTCGTCGTCTTTCAAGATGAGAAGGAAAAAAAAAGGGGGGGGGATCATTCAAATTATCGCTAAAGAGATGCATCGTACCGTCGGAAACCGGGACTCGAACCTGCCGCTTCGGTTACACGACAACAGCTCGAAATGGCCTGCCAGCTACAAGTTCCCCAAATCAGCAGCCGAACAGGCAAAACGCACGCTTCGCATCGCTCGCTGAAAACCGACAAACAGAGCCTCGAGGCGAATGGCGGATTGCTGATGCGGCGTGTATACTGACGTCCACATACGATGTGGGAGACGAGTTGGCAGATCAGACAGGCGACGTCAGCAACACAAAAGCACGCACTTCCTGATCCATCTTCACCTGTCAAATCGGGGAGAGGAAGGGAGGAGGGCGAGGGGGGGGTCGAGCTCATTAAATCGCGGGTATAGGAGCCTATACAGTGCTGTCGGGCGTGCGACAGCAAGTCTCTCGCCCGCCGCTCGTTACCTATACATAAAGCGGCGACAGTTGCATCGAGACGGGGTCAATTAGGCGAGGTACGGTTAGCAATATGACAGGGTACACCGCAGCTCGTTAGCTCTTTTTTTTTTTTTTTACTTTACGGCTACGTAACACGACCAGGATATGAATCGTCGCAATCGTTCGTTCTTTTTTCTTTTTTGCTACGTGGTCTCACGATCACCTGTCAAGTAGTTACGTCAGTAACCGAACCGTCGTATCCCGCGAGTCGTCGCCGATTCCGCGTCCTATATAGTTAGCCTACACGTATTTCGCTACGACGCACAGAGGTCGCTCAGCCTCGCGTAAGTCCCGTGGTGCACGCACACGGCCCACCAGCGTCTTCTTCAGGGGCAGGCTTGCAGCTTTTGCATACGCGCTGCACTGGTTCAAAAAGAAATTAAATACCGAGGTTCTATACGTGCGAGAACCACGACTTGGTTACAAGGCACGCCGTATATAGTGGTCGACTCCGCATTAAATTTGGTCACCTGGGGTCCCTTTTTTTTTCTTTTTAACGTGTACCCACAATGCACGGTGCGCGGGTGCTCTTGCATTGCGTCCCCATCGGGATGCGCGGCCGCCAGGGCCGGCATCGAACCTGGGACCTCGAGACCAGTAGCGCAACGCCGCAGCTACCATGTGCTAACCTATAGCACGGCGGGTGGCGCTGCACTTACTGCCTTCACGTGTTTAGAGATGCGCGACTAGTTGGATATTTTAGTAAACACACGCGTAACAAACAACGCCGCGAGAACGTTTTGAAACCACACGCATAAAGATGAGACAAGGCCATGCGTTACCCGTCATCGCAGAGCCTTACTTCCCTCTATTGTAATTTGAAAAAGTCCGTCGTATATATACTACTCATTCAAAGCCAGCTTACAAACCGAAGTGAAATTTCCTTCCAGCTCGCCTATAGCGTTTCAGCGTCCCTCTCAATGACGGAACGAAACGGGAGCGCGCACAGCGTCGTCAAGCCTCTACCTCCCACGGCGGCCCATATACCTCTGCCCTTTCCAAATGGCCGCACATGTCTGGGTCGCGCGCCAGCCCGCGAAAGGACGTGACGCGTGACGACCGTCAGCAAGCGCGCCGGTGCGCGTCGCCACGCCCTCCTTCGCGCACGCCCAAATGGGGAGGGGGGGGGCTGCTCGAACCCCCCCCCCCCCCGTACATAGGCGCATGCTCAAGCAGGTGCTACTTTCTACTTCGGAAAGAAACCAGTGCGCACGGTTGACATCTCGGCAACTTCGCGAACATCCTCGACAAAAGAATATGGCAAATCAATTAAATTTAATTATGGGGTTTTACGTGCCAAAACCACTTTCTGATTATGAGGCACGCCGTAGTGGAGGACTCCGGAAGTTTCGACCACCTGGGGTTCTTTAACGCGCACCTATATCTAAGCACACGGGTGTTTTCGCATTTCGCCCCCATCGAAATGCGGCCGCCGTGGCCGGGATTCGATCCAGCGACCTCGTGCTCAGCAGCCCAACACCATAGCCACTGAGCAACCACGGCGGGTAATATGGCAAATCAGCAGTTCTGCGGAAGCCCGCAAGGTTGAGGAAAGTACACGAAATGGAAAAACCGACATCCATCCGAATTCGGATGGATGCCAATTTTTCTTCAATTGCGAGGCTTTCCTCCTGAGAAACCCGCATGGGTTTCCTTTGTAGCGCCGCGCTACAATTCGGGTGGATGCCAATTTTTCCCCTTTCATCATCGACAAAGAAATAAACATGGCATTTGGCATCGCTTAAACGCGGCATCGTTCATAAAGAAGTAAACGTGGCATTTTTACTACCTCAGATTTTGCCTGCGGCAGCAGGACAATGCTCGAAATCGACAGTAAGCTAATTTACACCCTCGTGCGCCGCCTTAAGGGTGTAAATTGGTTTACAGTGTGAGAAGCTCGAAACATCGTTTTGAGCCGTATGCATTCCTCAATCCGTTCGCTTACACAGCAGCGTGATTCGCCGCGCCGTCATGGTCGTCTTCGCATATACATGTCATCGTTAACAAATAAGGGTGAGCGAGATTGCGGGAGTTCTGCGCAAAGTTTAATGCGCAAGGCGATATTTCAATCGCTCCCCTGACTGAAATAACGTGTAGCGAGTGAGATCCGGGCAGAAAGAAAAGCTGAAGTCTGGTCGTTTCTTTCTTTGCCTGCTTGTTAGTTTGCTTCATTTGCTTGTTTACTTGCTTCTTGCGGTTCGTTGTGCTGTTTTACTGAGACGCATGTACGCCCGGGAGCGAAGTTAAACCGGTAACTACGTGGAGCGTAGTTCGGGCATATTTGAAACGTGGGCTTCACCCACCTCGCAATCCCCACGTAACGCAACACGAAGCCCTCGCTAATAAGCAAGGCATAAACACGTATACGTTACCGCACAATTAGTCCGCTGTAATTCGAAAGTGCGCGCAGCATCGCACCGAGTAAATTGGGCGCACCGACGCCGGACGGTGCTGTAAATACGACCGAAATAAGGTGCCTCGATGTACCCCTCGCGAGCTGTGGAGGAGGTGAACGTTGAGACACCTTATAGTGCGAAATTCGTTCCGTGTAGGTGGGTCTCTCTCTCTCTCTCTCTCTCTCTCTCTCTCTCTCTCTCTCTCTCTCTCTCTCTCTCTCTCTCTCGCCTTCTCTCTCTCTCTCATGTTTCTCTTCCGCTCCTGTCCTCCTCGGTCTTCCAAGCATACCTTGAGAAACCAACTCCTAGGACGCATGATTTTGGGAAGCTGCCGCAAGCAAAACACGAGACTTGAAGGAACGGCCAACACGAAGCGGTTTATCGCGCCAACGCAAAACTTAAATAGGCGTATCGTGAAACACTCGTTCACAATAGACATTTCCCGTCTAGGGCAGCTCATCAAAACTAATTTAAGGCGTTTTCTTATAGAATGCGAAGCTCAACGGCACAAAAATATCGAAAACAAGAAATGCTGGATCTGCCGTAATCGAGAGTAGATGTAAGCATGAAATGGCTACCTGCAAAGCACGTTGGTTGGAGGTGATACTATAGCCACACTCTTAAAATGGGTGTGTTGCACGTTCGCAATGGCACACCCCACGACACAACACCACACCATACTGTGCACTGGCCCACACGGACGCTGCCAAGCTAGAAGAAGAAAACCGGCTGAAGGCGACACGACAAGCAGCGAAAGACGCCAGGGAGACAGAGTGCACTGCCCAGCTAGAAGAAAAGCGCCTGCAGGAGGCGCCACGTCGCGTGGCGCCATCTCTCGAGACGACGCAAAACCAGCGCCGCAGAACTAACGGACCACTGGCGTAAAAAACAGCGCAGGCAACCCTTTCTCGGTGCTAAAAGATGACAATGAAGTGTACGGTGCCCTGTATCTGCCTTTTGAACGTCGCTACTGGAGAAGACAAGTAAAATTTCAGCGTACTAGAAGTTACAGCTCGAATGATATTGTGAACAAACATTAGGGAGAACTTGGAAGCAATATTTTTGTAACTTGTTTGGGCAGTAACTAGCGTATGTTCCTGTACAAAGAGTTGGGGGGCCAGAGACAGTATTTTTCTTAAGTTTTGAGTGGTTGCCCGGATGATCTCGTTTTGTTCTCGCAACGATGCCCGGATAACAGCTCAGGCTTTCGGCTCAAGGACACTTGAAGCTCGCCAATAACGGGAGCTAAAAGCATTTCATGCTTAAAAGTGATATGCCCTCAACTGCTAAACGTTCTTCAAAAGGTGGTGCGCAGGAGTACAGACAATGGCATTTTATAGCGTTGGTGGGGACATCTAGCGATGCTATAAGGTGTCGTATAACCAAAGAGAGGTTACATGATAATAGGACGGCTATTTATTGATGTCCGAGATAACCTGCTAGTTCTCCCCAGGCTACAAGCTAAGCCGGCGGTTCCAGAGCTCATGCCCCCGTACTTAGCTGTATCGTGGGTGACAGTGGCCATGGCGGTTGTGACGATGACAGTTAACCACTGCTCTGCGCGTTTGCCCACATACAAGGGACATCGCGCGACTCCTCGACTAAGGAAATATGGTTTTGCTGATGCCGACAGCACCATAGGGTAAATGCGACACAGTCGCTCAGCGCAGCGAAAGTTATCCACAACTATATATGTATATATGTATATATGTATATATGTATATATGTATATGTGTATGCGCCTTCTGGTGTTCCGGTATGCGCTTGCAGGCTATAGAGTATAGGCGATGTTCTACGCCACGAAATTCTCAGATGTCGAAATCCCGGCTTGCCGTGGCATCCGTCCGACGACCATAATGACCGCGAACGGCCCACTACTCGGCATCCGCACCCAGCGGCAACCCAGTGGCGCTGCGGCTGAAAGCGATGGCGTCCTCGGGGTCAGCTGCGAAGGGAGCGGGGCGCGCCAACGCGGCCATCCGCGAAGCGGATCCAAGCGTGACGGCCACCACACAGATAGCATCAAGTTGTGCGCGCAGGCCATGCATGCACGCAGACGACGGCGACAAGCGACCGTGGGGTCCCGTCTCAAGTTTGCTGCGACACTGAATAACAAGAATGAGGTGGACCGAATAAAAGGGACATTTACACAATACAGGCTGTTTCAGCGAACACTTTTAAATTTTTTCTTTTTCAGTTGTCTGTGGCAAATGACGCAAATCTAGTCCATGAGCTGCATGGTCTCCTAGAAGAGGCGGATATTGTTTGCACAACAATATTGAAACGCATGATGGACTAATTAACAAAAATTCACTAATTAAGCTTTAGCTATACATTTACATCGTGGCACATATTGAAATTTAAAAATTCTAGCGAGTGGGACAGCAAGACATGCCCACTTGAAAATAATTGTGTGGATGACACCACATGCGAGATGTGCGCCGTAAAAATGCACTGTCGTTCCACTTATTTTCGTAACAAAACGGCGTTTTACGCATTCAAGCCCAAAAGTAACTGGAACGCCAATGCATTTCTCCGCAAAGTTCGGGATTTAATAAGTCGGAACTGTCAGTGTCATCCTGAAAATTCGTCCCAAGTGGATTCGCCTTGCGAACTCCCCGGCTAGAATTTGTAAATATTACAATACGTGCCATAAGGGAATTAGTTAAAAACTTAACTAGCGAATTTTTGTTAATTGCTCGATCATGCACTTCAATCTCTTGTGCAAATAAGGTCCACCTCTTGGAATGCAAATGTAAATACGGCCGTGCACTTAACTTAGGTGCACGTTAAAGAACTCCAGGTTTCCGCAACGCCATACTTCACAGCCTCAGCGTTGCTTTGGCGCGCGCGCACACACACACACACACACACACACACACACACACACACACACACACACACACACACACACACACACACACACACACACACACACACACACACACACACACACACACACACACACACACACACACACACACACACACACACACACACACACACACACACACACACACACACACAAAAGAAAAAACGCGAATCAATCGGGACAACTTTAATGGCGCGAGCGCATTGCGCATGCGTCGGAAGCACGCGCAAGTGCACGCGCAATCGCGAGGCAGCAAGGCGAGCCCGAAAGAAATCACGACGCGCACACAGGGTGGCCACGCCGACCGGGTACAGCACCACGCGGGGTTTTCGACAGCTCGCAATCACGGCACGCGGGTAACGACGGCAGCGCGCTGCCAAGGTTTCGACAGTCGTCAAAGCCGCGCAACCGGGCCGTCTACTCGGTGCGGCGTCGTCACGGGTCGATCGCTGCATAATACGGCGCGTCGCCCGGACGCACGCCGCAAAGAAGCTACACATACGCGACGGGTCGGAGGGGAAACGAGAAAGCACGCGACGAGGGGGAAACGAACACACAGCGGCCGCGAGCGCCAGCCACTCAACTCGGTTCGGGTTCAGTGGAGCAGCTCGACGCTAAAGACGGCAGGAATCGATTTCGAAAGCCCGCGCGGTTTCGCGATTCGGCACGCGAGAATCGAATGGGCGCACGCGCGTAACGAGCGACGTGCTTTTTTGAGAGGGCGAAAAAGTGTGCGGCATGCGTCTCGAATGAACCGAAACGTCTGCGCAAGTTGCACTGCCGTAGTGACAGTGAAGAGAAAGTCATGCAGCACCTCGTCGGCGAGCAAGGTCATTCGATGCGGTAACGTTAAAGCGTCATGCCTCGCCGGAACGTTCGTCTATACTCCGCTACATCAGATGGTGGAGCGTAGCGCGGCGCCCTTGGACCGAAGCGGTCACGCCGCGTTATGAAGCGTTGCCATACAGCAACGCTGCTCAGAGGTTCCCTGGCTAAACAATTCCTAACCGCGGGTGTTCTAATTTGCTGTAACGCCAGCACTACGACGTGGACATAGAAGAGACGTGAGATGAGTGCGTGCGTTTTAATAAACCTGTTTCGATAAAACTACAGTTCAAAGTACAGCACATCGTTTGCATGCTAACTAAGTACATGGTGTTTGCGTTTCTATGTTCCGACATTTTCGCGCCAAATACGTGGGTCTCAGTAAGCGCCAACTGGCCCAGTTAGCCAAGATTCTGATATAAAGCGAACTTCCCACAGCAGGAATCTTCGAGAACTATCAGCGAAGCGTACAGTCCATATACTTTGTTTGCAGTGGAGAAAAAGAACCAAGAAAGCAAACAGTAAACCGTTCACGCGATGAGAATCGGCAAAGAAAAGTGTGTTAAAAAACGTAATGCGAACATCCAGAAACGGTATACATACTAGGTAGTAGCAAGGGAGAGTACACCTATGGAACTATACGGCGTTGTACACCGAACAGCAAATGATGAAACCGGAAGTTTGCCCAAAGGGATCGAACCCGCGACCTCGATCTTACAGCAGCGCAACGCCACGCCATTATATGTTAGCGCGGCGCGGGGGGCTCCGGACGCGTAAACCGACCAAGATCTCGTACGCACACGCGCAGTTCCCGCGCGATAGGCTACGTGCAGCAAAGCGCGAAAAACATCCTTCCAGACAATGACGCACGCACGCGTCGACGCGGTGTCGTCGAAGTGTCATAAGGGAGGATGACGTCATTCGCGACAACGCGCGCGACAGCTGCACGCACCGGCGGCCAAGTGAGCTGTATGCGCGTGCCCCCTGACTTTCCTACATGCGCTGGGCGTTGCCATTAATTAAAGCAAGCGACCGCTTCCCGCACGAACGCCGACAGAACTTCCTGCGCATCAACTTAGGCGCTTTGTACTGCACATGAGCGTGCAAACTTCCGTGTCCCTATGCCCGCGGAGCGAGAGCGGTTGGGACTCGATTTTGTTGTCTATCCCCAAGACTCACCACTTGTGTAGGTTGTATAACGCACAATGCCTTCAAGTATTTTCAAAATTAGCTGCGAATCCTTTCACAGTCAGCTCGCAAGCTACTATACGTAAGATATTCATCCCGGATATAAAATCACGTGCGTGAGGAACTGTACGGAAACGCGGTTTCAACCCCCGTATTCTAGAATGTCCTTCCACTCAGCGCTCACCCCCCCCCCCCCTCGGCTAAATGAAATGGATGGCAGCGCCTCCCCCCCTCCCCCATTGACAGAAGTGATCACTGAGCTTCATTGACGCTCCACAGAAATTCCTGAGAAGTATAGCGTCTTTCTCACTCGAGGGGCGGCGATGGGTTTAACTCGGTTGATTGAAAGTACAGACAGAGGAGGAATAAGAAAGAAAGTGAGAGAAACAGAGACAGCGAATTGGATGCAAAGAATGGAAACGAAAAAGACCATGGAGATGTTAAACAACGAGAAAAAATAAATTAAGAAGGAAAATCTGTACGATAACACGAAGGGAAGTGCCTTGTTATTTGAGGCTCGAGTTGGTTGCCCAAGGACCCCCAAAAATATACCGCAGCAAATATTCGCTTTTTCACGAGGCGTGTGTGTACTAAAGAAAGAATCCGGAGACCACTGAGCACATCCTAATGCAACGCGAAGGGATTCACCATGCAAGCGACACCAGCACGCAACGTACTCCTTCCAGAGGCGCTTGGATTTGAAGTGTACGGAAGCATCAACCGGTCAACAGTCGAGACAAGCAAGAGACGTTTAGAGTTTTGGTGGGGAAAAAAAGAAAGCAGGAAAACATGTACCGACATCGGTAGCAGTAGAAGTCAGAGAAGTTTTGAGGGAAAAAAAAAAAGAGAGATCAAGGAGATTTACACAAAAAGAAAACGCTAGGATGACAAACATGCATAGCATACTTGATTAAATCAAGCAAGCTAGGTGACTATTTGTCACCGCCCCGCCTCAAAGGGGATGCCAATAAATGACCATCATAATATTCATCATCATCATCATTAATTGGGGGAGAGGTTCGAGTCGAAGATCTTTTGATTACACGGGGGGGGGGGGGGAGGGGGGAGTAAGCACCTATGGCGTCAGCCTTCGCATATGGATGTTTCGCACCCCTTTATTTATTGCGATAGCAATAATACGCCCATATACTCCAAACGAATGTTCGCCATCGTCGTCGCCATGGGGCTGCGCATATATTTATTTGTATATTAGCTAAATGCTTATTCATATATATGTGAGTTGTATTGGCACACGGTACTGAATATTCAATCCTATAAAGTTTCTCGTACCAGGTCTTACGTTTTCGACTGAATTATTCCACAATAACTTTGAGAATGGCAGCCCGCAACAAATGTCATGAAACATAACATTCTCACTGCATACATTTTATCTCATTTACAAGTTCTCAGACTAGTAAATATTAAAAGAGCAAAATAATGCCAGTGCTCAAATCTGAAAGCGATGTAATTTTTACAGGAGCCGCTAATTACGTGCATCTCATAGCGGCGCCTGTGCGTTGCGATTACATGCCCTACACAAGGCGTCTTAAAACGTTTTTCAAGGCCTCCAGAAATTCTGGCGCACCCACGTATATGTCGCGTCAGCGTTAAGTCGGACGGACGTCTAGTTAGAACACCTCCGAAAAGTTCAAGAGCAACGCAGTCACACAGTCAACGCCCTTTTCTTTCTTTCTTTCTGACCTATTCCTTTGTTTCCCGCTCTCAGCGTAGGTGTGCTACTGACCGATGGCGGAATGGCTTTCCAATGAACCACAGTTGCAGGAGAGCACGCTTTCCGTCGATTAAGTTCGCTCTGCACTGCTTTTAGCACTCTCATTCGCCCAAAATATCGCACCGTGCATCTAGCCCATCAGTTCACTATACCGGAATGTTGTTGGTATAGGGACATCGGCATAAATTAACGTCTTCAGACCCTATCCGCACCTGCTGGTGTGCAATACATAACGAGACCCTCCCCGCTGGCTTATATATATAAATCCTTTTTTTTTACACGAAACCGCTTTATTCGAAATGTCGCATTATGCATTATTCGAAGTTTCTGCTACACAGCTTCTGCGGTTTTAATGATGAATACTGCTTTTAACGAAGTCAATTTCCTGTCCTGATGACTTCGTTGCGGCGTTACGCAGAGGATTATTAGACTGATAAACATAGGCGAGGACTACATACTGGAAAACCCGGCAACCGAAGTGAGGCAAGACACGCATCCGGCCTCGCCAGCCATGTTCGCGCGACTGCAAGCGCGTCGGGGAGCCGCGCTGGTCGCGCCCATATACGGCGACAGCGTCGAGCGGTCTGCCGACAATGTCGCAAGCGGAGTCGATTGTTCGCAAATCGGCAACGAGTCCAAGTACATGGGCGATCTGAAAACAATCCGATGGCACAGCTCTTGCCGTGTGACCGTCTATAACCCTCCGATATCGTATACGAATACAGCGGATCACAGCACATCGCTACTGCAGGGTGCGGTGTACGAAACCTAAACATATACCTTTGCAACAGTGTTACCAGTACAAGACAATGCGCGAACGCGGAGAAATGAACGCAGCAAGACCTAAACGTGATGAGCCTGCACAAATCGAGCTATTCCCTACATCGAACGTGCAAAAGCTCTGATCTGCACTCATGCAAAATACAGTAATATCTCGCTGCAACGAAGTCATCGGGACAGGAAAGTGACTTCTTTAAAAGCGATATTTCATGAAAACCGCAAAAGCCATAAGGGAGTCATAACAATGTGGTAGCACAAAGAAATTCGAATAACGTGATAATTCGAATTAAGCGATTTCGTTGAAACGAGGGTTTGCTGTTACTCCCTCATAACGACACTTCGACATTAGATGTCCGCTGCCAGGACCAAAAAAAAAAAAAAAGCTTGCACGCAAAGCGTTGAGGATAGGTAATTATCTGCGGTCGACGCACTTGAAGTGAATGAGCACTGATACTGTAGCCGACATTGATGCAAGTGCACTAAAGCAGATACATCGACCACGCCGTTAATTGATTACGCTGACAAACACTTGAAGTCACACATAAAACTTATTGCCTATCTAAAGGCATCGCTTTGTTTTCAGCCAAAGTTTTCCTTGCTTCAATTGCATCTTTCTTACACGGGACAACAAATCCGTATATAACAAGCGCATCACAAGTAAGATCGTCTCAGTTCTTCATAGACTAGTTTGGGTATATCGAATTACCTAATATATCGAAAAATTTTTAGCGCACAAGCATCTTCGTCATAAGAAAGTTTGACTGTGCATCCATACCTCGATTTAAGAAAACATCATTCAACGAAATTTTTAATAACGCAGTGCTTTCGAATATCCGACACGTATTCACAAACCTATAGTCGTTCAAAACCTCGAAGCAACGAAGTGCACTCAAAGTCTCGGCCTATTTAACGAAATTTGGGAAGGCTCAGTTGACGGGCGCCATGAAACTTAAGAAGGTATGCCGCTCTCAGGAAGGAACACAATTAAGGCCCGTTTAACGGGCTCTCCGTCTATGATAATTGAGATACGTGCGCACACACGCAGAAGGCAGAAATTTCTTTTTAATCTTAAACAAATCTAGTGCTATTCGCATGAGTGCTTTAATGGTACTCAACGAGGTTCTCAATTTCACGAAATAATTCTTGCGTCCCACTGACTTCATTAAACAGAGATTTATTTGGAGTACCTTCTCACACGTAGAGGGAGTCATTCTAAGTACCGCAGGACATCGCTACTGCAGGGTGCGGTGTGCGATCACGTGATATTAGGACAGCGCAATACCGTTCTACGGTTACCTTTCCCTGCTTGCACGCAAGTTTTAATTCCCTTCAAACTTATGCCCCAAAACAAATATTTCGAATCTTGCACAACTGAACTCTGCTAACTAGCTCAGCGATCGTACTTCAATAAACACTCATGAGTCTAACTATGGACAAGTACGGAAAAGTATCTCATTGGGCGCAACCGCCTAAGTTCTAGCTACCACTTTTTATCATTATTATTAAACGCTGGTTCAAGTTACGCGAAACGTCCAGAGTGTACACGACTGACGGAGGTCCTCCCACGCTAAATGTACCCCAACATAGACCGTTGGTATTCGCGGTATGAGATGCGCGTGCGACGGCAACGCAAATGGCTTTAACGGGACGATTAATAATGAGGAACATTAAATCAGTTTAGGTTGATAAGTTACGCTGCATAAAAAACTGTACCAATGTTAATTTCATGGTAAGATAGCGATTATCAGAAGAGAAAATGAAGGTGAAAGCTTATCCTTACTTATTATTATTATTATTATTATTGTTGTTTTTATTTCGGGCGGAAACGCCAGCAACGGTCCATGTGACGTCACGTATACTCCACAGTCGAGTTTCCATAATCGGGCCATTGTGTACCAGCAAATGTTCTTTTTCATTGTTGTTTTTTAGGTTTGTTGACTTCGCTCTGTGGTTATTTTTAAACACAACATTATAGCCCATACATACAATTAAAGAATTCACCAGGAGCACACGCCGTCGAAACCCATGACGTCACAGCGGGCTGGTGCGCGAACATCACGGTGGGGTCGCCATCTATTCGACCTTTTTGCTAATTTTCTGGCTTTTCAATCATCTTCTTTGAGTTAAGAGTCTCCTTTTCTAGTATTGTGATATATATATATATATATATATATATATAGGGTAATGGTTACTAACACAGTCTCAACTTATTTTGCTAATTAGTGCCCCTTTAACGTCCGCTGACGGATTTTCGCTGCGTCAGAGACGATGCATGGATCCGTGCAAGTTAATGCTGCGCGACGGGAGCACAGAGGGAGATCAATAAATAATCTTTCTTTTTTTTTTTGGGGGGGGGGGGGGGAGGGCGCGTCGAGCGCTTTGTGCGCTCTAGTGTAGGAGCAGCCTCCCATTATTTCTTCCTTTCTTTTTTTCTTTCTTTCATTCGCGACGCAGCCAACCCGTCTACGTTGTGTGCGCTCTCGGACATTTAACGATCGAAACGGTATATATACACACGCCGGTGCGCACACTGCAGTGGTACTATACTTCATCATTGCACTGAAAAAACATACGACACTGCCTTACTGAACTACCATCTCTTTTTATTTGCCTGAAAAAAGAAAGAAAGAAAGAAAGAAAGAAACGGTTCACGAAGTTTTCGAAATCTTGTCACAAACGCAAATATTGATGATCGCCGTGCTAAGGAGAGCTCGTCATTGGCCGTGCCACGCCGTCACTGCAGCAATGAGATTCCACGTAAAAGCTACGGCGCTTTCGCGCATGCGCGCACTATTCAAAGGCGCAGTAGTCGATTCGGTCTCGCGTTTTCGTTCGGCCCAAAACGAGGGCCACGGTCTGGAGTGTTGCATTTCCCCATATAGAATACTGGTCCTCACGAACATAAATTATTGTTGTTGATGTAGTTATTATTATTATTATTATTATTATTATTATTATTATTATTATTATTATTATTATTATTATTATTTCTTACACCTTCCTTGCACCCAAAAAGATGTGAAGGTGCGAGCTGTAGGCCGTTTTCCACCCTTATTCATTTTTAAAGGTGCAACTTGTCTTACATTGTACCCACGGCGCCGTTGGACTCGCATACGCTCTATTTGGGAATGGTTTAGCGCTGCATCCACTAGAGGACTTAGTAAGGCTGCTATATATATATATATATATATATATATATATATATATATATAAACCCTTCCAATGGCTAAATGACATTCAACAAAAAACCGCAAGCCATAAGTCATTGAAAATTCTATGTGAACTAATTTGGCGAAAATGTGTAGATTATGAGCGCACGAAATCGAGTCCGAAACTAGAAGGCTGACGTCACGAATTTCCAGGCGTTCTCGTGTGTTGGAAGGGCTTTCATGCGGGAGAATTACCTGGAATTACCTGGAACTGACTAGTTACCTCCCCTCATTACTTCCGAAACGCAAATATAGCTAGCGGCAAGCAGACGCTGTCCACATCTGTGACGTCACAGGGAGCTACGGCGGGGAATTCCAAAGCGACATCGCCACCTATATAGGTATACCCCGTTTTCGTTTTTGCGTGCCTATTGGCCTCGAGCTCCACCACTGGAAAGGCTGGCGCCACCGTCGGCGTGACGTGCTATTAGGGATCACGTGGACATAGCGGCCGCGTCGGCTGCTTCGAGAGCACCGAAGCGAGCTGAAAACGAGAGTTTAAAATTCCCTCGTACGCTGCGGTCCTCATTTAGTGGCGAGATTTTCCCGCTTCGTGTGTCTCCTTTACAACGTTTGAAATCACTAGAATAGGTAGTGGCTGCCTTTGAAGGCGCGCAACATGGTAGGCTATACTGCTCGGTGCCGCAGTGGCGGACGTACGCAACGGAGCCCGGTGTCAGCCTTATTCCCACGTAGCCGCAGGACAAGAAGCTGCGTGAAGCTTCGCTCGCGAAACATAAAACTGGCAAACAGTCATCGGCTACAACTCGGGTATGCAGCAAGCACAGACGCGAGGAAGATTTCTGCTACGGCGCCGGGTCTGCGATGTTCGGAAAACGCGCACTGAGACGCTCGCCCGAGTCCGCTGCCCGACTAATGGCATGAAGGTTTGGTCTATGAACTTGACGATGCAATAGATACTGGCAAGCTCATTGGAATGGAAAGGGAGCGGTAAGAAGCACGTTTAAAGAAAGCATGGCATATGGTCATGTTTGTGTCATGAATTAATGCACTGGATTACAAAAAAGAAGCAGCGGGGAAATCGCACTCTGAGAACACCGATAAACATACAGTGCGACGCAACTCGAGAAATAATATTGAAACGCCCAAGAATTTAGAAGAAAACAAAAGACTGAATCGTCGCAAAGGCACATCACAGTCCCCGTAGGCGTCGAAGTCTCTACAACGAAATTATTTTTGAACAGCTCTGATAGCCCCCACGCAACAATGCTTGCTTGTATACTGTCGAATGCTCATATTCTGCGGCCTAAAGCTCACGGCACGGTGCGAAAAAGCGAAACAGTGCGCGGACGGGCATGCAGATGCGCAGTCGGTCGCTGCGAATCTGTGCGATCGCTGCATTGAGGCTTTATTCTATTACGCTCCATTTAGTTATACAAACACTATAAGAACATATTTCACATAGTTTGCTCTCAGCGTTTACCTACCTTTCACGCAAGAAGCGGTTTCACGGTTCGGGAGATTCCATCGCGGCGACCGCGCGCAGTGGCGTTCACTGTATACGTATTCGGTAAAGAGATAGCGTCTGTAAACGATTCTGTGCTTTCAGTTTGCCCGAGATTATTACTTAGACAGTAAAAAACTTCTCTCGTTTCGAAAGTACTTACACAAATGACCGGGAGAGCTCGCGCGTGGTGTTTTCAGTGATCGCTTACAGCAAAACCCATGAGGAGCGCGCCGCGTGATCCCTCATACTACGCCAGCGAGGCGCTTCCGATAGATGGCGACTCCGTAACTCCTCGCCGCCAATACCAAACATCTGCCCATGAATGGCAAAGCGAGCTTATTTGCATTTCTAGAAATGCTACGTACGAATTTTAACTGAATAATTCTTCTCGCCGTATCTTCAAACGCAATTCGCGTGTGCCTGTATACTCTGGGCTCATTCCAGCCCACTTTTCTCGCAGAGGATCTTTCCCTCACTACGTCACGCAAAGGACAACGCAGAGACATCGACGCTGGCGTAAGAAGGTCCGTGCGCCTCTTCTGGACTTTCCTCGTCACGACTGCGCCGCACTTCGCGCATACAATAAAATTTCGGGCGCAAACAGGCCATTCGCTGTACCCGCGTCCATGACGTCACATAAAATATAACGACAACAGCGTCCGTGGCCTCCACGGGCGCGCCCGCGGCCCGGTTTTACCTCTCCTTAATTGCAGAGTTTGTTGGAAAAAATAACAAAGATGAGACAGAAATCTGGCACAATAGCGTATACGATCAGTAAAGTTTTGTTCGTTCTCTGTCCTCGCTTCACCGTTGGAACTTGAAGCTTCTCGGACGATGATCGGCAGTTGATCAAACGCAGGCAGGAAGCGATGAGGTCAGATGTACAAGAAATATTTATAGTTGAACTTTTCTATATACATGGCAGGTAAAACAAATACATTACAAACTTGAACAATTGAGAAACAAAGTCTCACTCTTCGACTGTCTCAATGACTGTTAGAGCCCAGACTCGTTTTAACGTACATAGTACGGAGGCTCACTGATCTATCAGCAATCCTGATTTCAGCCAAGTCTGAGGGACAGCATGTCGTCCCGATTTTTATAGCCCAAATATACAAAGAAGAAAAAGGCGGTAGGGCCGTTGGCCCGTCCCACAGGTTCAGCTGCCAATCAGAGTCAACCGTTTGTTAAGCCACAACCCACAGGGATGGGCTTACTCTTAAAAATAAACATATTGGAAAACAAAGCTCTTTTCCTTTTTCCCCAAAACTCCGTTGCCCTCTCGTTTCTACGTAGTTAGTGGCGGGCTCAGCAAAACACGCCAGGCCCGAACACGTTATCGCTAGACCGCCTCAAATCCCAACGGCGTCTAGGCCGCAAATGTCTCGGAAGCAGGGGCATCGACACCACGTAGTGCCGCTGTACTCAAAGTTTGGCCGTGTGGGAGACGGATGGCCCTCCTTGTCCTTCAAACTTATTGTCTACAAGACAAAGTTCTCCGAGTGCGTGTTTACAAGACGCCGCCGTCCGAATGCACTCTTCACGTGTGCACCGCATCCCTACAGCGTGCACTGTAAGCTGGCCTTCGACACCACACAGGCAGTCGCACCCAACAACAAGGCTGGCGATTGCGTTCCGGACGCGCGGCACGGTGTCAAGTGTGCTAAGCCCTTCTTAACCTCGGCGGCGCCTCCAATTAATCAGGTACTCGGGCGCCAGCCCCACAATACCGTACACAGCGGTTCCTTTCAAGGCTGGTCTGTGTGGACTCGTGTGACCGTCGGCGGACTGCCAACACCCTGCGCACAATACCGGCTTCCCGGAATCGGCACTCGCCCTCCTGGAGCCTGCCGCGACACGTCACCCAACACCGCGCGGTCCGTGACCCCACATAACACAGAAACGGTTGCCCCGCTGACATGGGGGGGGGGAAGTGCACCCCCTCTCTATACACACAGCACGTGGCCGATTCGTGACACTTAAGAACACGAACAATCAGAGCGACCTTACACGATCAAAAGCCTTTAAAACGCAGTGACTGGGACCTCCAAAATATTTCGTTACACCGGTCATTTCGTTGTAGAGGCATTCGACTTGTATACTGGAGCTCCGAGCGCGTATACGGCGCGGTCCAGCCAACCTGGGAATAATGCGTGCACGCACCACGCGGATTTGCCTATAAGACTCCGCCCTTCTGGATCCAACCGACACTATGCGACTCTGCATAGCGGTCACATTCAGCTACTCTCACAGCTGATCAAAAACACTACGCAACGTCGACAACGACATTACGATAATGTATTCCGCTTTCCCGTATGCCTTGCGGGAAGAGTTCACTATATAAGGTTACGAAATACAAATACGGCGTTCGACGAACTCTGCTAACTCGAACTCCGCCGGGCGCGATATGCCTCGGACATGCGACAAAGAAAGGTCCGCGCGCGCGGCTCGTGCTGTCAGAAGATCCGTCGTGCCGTCCTGGTGAAGGGCAGCACGCGAGGCGGAAGGAACAGGAGCGACCGCCATCGCGACGCACACACGCGCGCCCACACGAGCGTTTCCCACACTCGCCGCGGCCGATCCGAAACACGGAAATGACCCTGCACGCGGGCGCAGTGCTGCTCCCCGCTGCACACACGCGGCTCCCTTCCGAGAGAAACAAATCTCGCCGCCCGCACATACCGCCGGTGGCATCGATCAGATAAGCACACCGACGGGTATAGGAGGGCAGCATGCGCGACAGCCCAGGTGTGCGTGCATGCTTGCGAGTGAGTCTCTGTTTATCTCTTGGTGCACGCGCGCGCGTGTGCGTGCTTGTGTGTGTGTGTGTGTGTCTGTGTGCGTGTGTGTGTGTGTGTGTGTGTGTGTGTGTGTGTGTGTGTGTGTGTGTGTGTGTGTGTGTGTGTGTGTGTGTGTGTGTGTGTGTGTGTGTGTGTGTGTGTGTGTGTACGTTCCATGCCTCCTCCTCCCCGCCCTTCCCATATGTTTTCATGTTTGTGCATCACGACTGACGACCCACCTACAAAATAAAACCTATAGCTGACGCTGACACAACTATACGCTCACAGGTGCCGCAATTTCGTGCTCACGGTGGTATACCGTCGGATACTATGGCCGGATCGCCGCCCGCGAGGCACATCTTGTCCAAAAGAAAAGCCCAGAGAGAAAAAAAAAACATTTGCAAATCCGACGCACGTATATATCGCAATCTGTGTGAACCGAAGCTTTCGTGAAGCGTTTAATCAAACGCTACAGAACTGTTGATCTTCTGCAACGCGTCTCGCAGCACAGCGATTAAGTATGCTAATACAGCGCCTACTCCCCGGCAAATCAGCAAGAAGCGAAAACCCCCAGCACGCAATCCACGCGACCGAGGATTATAGACTGCTCCGAGATTCGCCCCCCTTTTTAACGACGCCGTCTCCGGGATCAGTCAAGTTTACTACACATCGCACTATCTTCACGAACAGCCGAACTTTATATATATATATATATATATATATATATATAGTTATGGCTATGAAGAAAATGAAGTAAGATGAAGAAAATAGAGTACCACGTACGTTGAATAAGCACAGTATATTGTACTGACGTTTTGGCTGGTGGACCAGCCTTTGCCACACACACACAATATATATGTATATATAAGCCAATTTTGTGCGCGATCTATTCGGAACAATAGCAGCAACACCATGCCGCCACGGTCTCCAAATTCGGAAGTTTCCGCGTTTATAGGAATTAAGCTTCACCTTATTAAATTAAAGGACGTCCACCCCCGTCAGCCCAAGTGTCGTCACCCAATCTCGGCCACAAACAACGTCGCTCGTGCGCAACGAGTCTCCCTCGCTAAAGACGAGATGCCTAACGCGGGAAGTGGGCGACGTCACGCAACGAGGCCCGAGTGACCCTCCCCCCCCCCCCACCTCCGTCCTTCCTTCCTATAGCTTCCTCGATCATCATCACTTCCTTCGACGCGCTTCCGGAAACACGCGTTGCCGGCCGACGCGCGCATATTTATCAAAGCCAGGAAGGCACCCTTGCATAGAGCCGCGGGAGGCTGTCACATGGTCAGGCACGTCACCTTCCCTGCTCGGAACGTTGACGACTTCCACGAACACAGAAGGCGCGTGTATACCCCCCCCCCCCCCCCCCCCCCGATCGAGGGCGTGCAGAGACAGCGTTGCGATGCCCCCGACTGGCCCCCAGAAACTTCCGGTTGCTCCTCCGATTCTCGATACAACCCACAGAGGATCGTTCCGTGTCGCCCCCTGGTGCACTTGAAATATCGGAGGCTTAGTGGTTTTTCAGGAACACGAAGCAAACTTTTGTTAGAAGTATTCTGTACAGGCGCGCAGTAGCAGTCGATGTACACAGGACGTCCCACGTAACTTGAGCCAAACATTAAAAATATGCAAATTCCACGTAGCTGCACAGAATAAAGGTAATGTTGTTTGCCGTCTCTTGGAGAGACTCATTATTTTATCATTACGACTAATTAGATAATTAGTCTTCACTAATTATTCAACTTCTCAAATACTATAATTGGATGAAGAGTACCAATGAGAATATTGTAGAGCAACATGAAAAACTCCCGATACAGCTTTCTGTTGCTCTATCGATACGCGTGCTATACATAAAAGTGTTTTTCCGAGCGTGAAAGAAGCCCGCCAATACACGCGAAATTGGAGCGCGACTGCAGCCGCTAGAGGCAATTTTCGGGTATTCGCGGGCTTCTTTCACGCTCGGAACAACATATAATATATAAGCGAAAAGGAAATAAAAGAAAAGAAAGGGGGGAGAGAGAGAAAGAAGAAGCCGACACCATGCAAGGAACATAAAAATAATTCAGTGGTGGAACAGGCATTTCGCCTTTTGGCGCAGGTCCTGTCGCAAGCAAAAAGCCGATTTGGCGCAGGGTCCAACGCACACGTGTTTACTATATACCACGAAAACATTGACCGATATAGGTTTGCGCGAAGCTTACCCTGCAGTCGCGGTCAGTATAGGACGCGACTCTCCTCCACACCTCAAAGCACAAAGGGCGCTGCGGCCGGTTTGTCGACACCGCGCAGGGAAGGTGCACACACCACAGATAGATCGTCAACCAACGCGTGTTTATTAACCTAGGATGCAAGGCAGTGTGACAGTCACGGCTACTGCGCAAAAGCTCGACGCAAGACCGATCAGTACGCGCACCTGCATGACATCATACGCAACATACTCATGTCATGAATGCACATTAGGAAGTTTTCAAATAGGGGCCGCCAAAAAGAAAAAGAAGAAAAAGAAGGGCGTCAGCGTCACTTCGCGAGACGTAAATACGGTTTTGCATTTGCGTCGGCGACGTTACTTCACCGAAACCGTGCAGCGACGCAAACTCGTTGCAAACTTTTGCGTCAACGAACATGGCGGTGCCGCCATCGAAGTGGCGGCTCTCGCCGTGAACCACACCGCTAATATTCTTAACCATGAACCACGTGCGACTCTGATCGCAGTGGCTCTTTTGCATCATCATTATCAGCCTATTATAGGTGCACAGGACGAAGGCCGCCCCTTCGATCTCCAATTATCCCTGTCCTGCGCCAACCGATTCCAACTAGCGCCCGCGCATTTCCTTATTTCATCGTCCCACCTATCTGCTGCTGTCCTCGACTGCGCTTCCCTTCTCTTGGTACCCATTTTGCAACCCTAATGGTCCACCGTTTAGCTAACCTGCGCATGACGTGGGCTGCCCAGCTCCATATTTTCTCTTGATGTCAATTAGAATTGCTCTCTGATCCAAACCGCTCTCTTTGTGTCCGTTAACGTTATGCCTAGCAATCTTTGTTCCATCGCTCTTTGCGCGGTCCTTAACTTGTTCTCAAGCTTTGTCAGTCTCCAAGTCTCTGCCCCATTTGTCAGCACCGGTAAAATGCACTGATTGGACACCTTTCTTTTCAATGATAATGGTAAGCTTCCAGTCAGGAGCTGGCAATGTCTGCCGTATGCGATCCAACCCATTTTTATTCTTCTGTGAATTTCCTTCTCATTATCAGTGTTCCCTGTGATCAATTGACCTAGCTAAACGTACTCTTTCACAGACTCTAGAGGCCGACTGGCGATCCTGAACTCTTGTTCCTTTGCCCGGCTATTATTATCTTTGTATTCTGCATATTTATCTTCAACCACGCTCTTACACTCTCTCTGTTAAGGTCCTCAATAAATTGTTGTAACTCGTCTGCATTGTTGCTGAATGGAACAATGTCAACTGCAAACCGAAGTTTAACAGCTTGAAACTTCTTCCAATCATGCAGAGAATAGCCTTAAAGAGATTGTCTCCTTGTCTGACGCCTTTCTTTATATATATCTTCCTGCTTTTCTTGTGCATATATCTGCATATCTCTGCATATATTTTCCAAGATATTTACGTAAGCAAGCTGTAGTCCTTGATTACGCAATGTCTCTATGACTGCTGTTATCTTTACTGAATCAAATGAATTTTCGTAATCTATGAAAGCATATAGAGAGGCTGATTGTACTCTACGGATTTCTCGATTACCTGATTAATGACATGGATGTGATGCATTGTACGGTATCTCTTCCTGAAGCCAGCCTGTCCCCTTGGTTGGCTAAAGACCGGTGTTGCCGTTATTCTATTGCAAATTGTCTTGGTTAATATATTATATAATACTCGGAGTAATCTAATGGGCCTGTAATTTTTCAATTCTTTAACGTCTCCCTTTTTGTGGATTAGTATAATGTTTGCATTCTTCCAGTTTTTTGGGATCCTTGAAGTCGATAGACACTTCGTATAGAGAGCCGCCAGTTTTCCAAGCATTATGTCTCCTCCATTTTTGATTGAATCGACAATCATTCCATCTTCTCCTGCCGCTTTTCGCCGTTTCATGTCTTGGAAGGCCCTTCTGACCTCATCGCTAGCTCCAGGGGGAGTTTCTGTGTCCTGTTCATTACTGCTTCGTATGGACGTATCCTACTCCTCTAAATACTGTACAGGTCAGTATATATAGAATTATTCCACTGCTTCCATAGTTTGTAGTGAGAAACGCTACGGGCCCGTCGCAGTGATAGCGGCTCATTTGCAAAGCTCCGCTATCACCCATAAAATCGAAAACTTTACCTTTAATCATAGAATGTGAAATCCTCCTTCGGAAAACTCTGCGGTACCACGCGAGTTCGATGAACACCGAAATATAGCGCCAGCAAGACAGTACAGCGGCACTACAACCATTGTACGTCCGTCAGAGAAAATGCGCGAACGACGAACCGAACGATCGACTGCGACAGGCCCATAGAGTTCCTCACTATAGAAAAACTATGGACGGGCTTCTGCCTCGTTCTGTGATGATGATAATAGTGTGCGGTTCGTTTTGATTTCATTTTTGCTGGCTGCGAAGCATCGACGGATGGAGGGTTTCGCTTTTATGCAAGCTTTGGCGCAATTTTCCGCTAAAATCCCGTTTTGGCGCAGGATGGCGCAAAGCGTCGCCCTCGGTGCAGTTTGGCGCAGCTGCAAGTCCACCAGTGGAAATAGCGTTATGTGTGGGTGAACATGGCGCTGCCATAGAAGCTATAGAAGAAGAAAAACAGCTTTCGTAAAGAAAAAATACTGAAAAAAAAAGAAAAGAATTAGGCAAAGCGGGCAGCTCACAAGAATATGGATCAACAAAACAAGGGCGAGTCCGCGTCGAGAAAACAAAAACAAACAAAAATAAAGGATAAAGGGAGAGCGAGACACGGACGATGCAAATGGCCGCCACCAAGCCCGCCTGCCAAGCGAGCCAGCAAGGAGCTGGCCGGGCCAGGCCAGTGGGAGTGTGTTCGATCAGCTCACGAGAGAGAGTGAGAGGGTTGAATCCGTTCTGCGTAAACATAAAAGTAAGGCAGGCCAACAAGGCGGCCACAGCAGCTAGCTAGCGCGGTCGAGCAAGAGAAAACAAAAGCGCGCATATGCGTAGTACGTCCGCCGAAGCGACCCAAGTCTTCGGGCGGCGGTGGTAATGCATGAATAATAACACCAACGAAAATGAAGGTGAGAGAGGGGAGTTCGGTTAAGTGGAGAGAGGGAGAGACAAGGAGATAAAGAGTGAGTGCGACGACGGACGGACAGGCGAACAGGCGAAGGAAAAAATAAAAGGAAAGCAAGTAGGAAACTGGGACGAAAGTCAGGTCAAGCCGTTTCCGAAGACTAAGCCTCCTCCGGCTTTCCCTCTTCCATGGTGCTTGGCCTCCTTTCCCCCCCCAAAGGAAACCCTTGTTTTCCTCCTGTAAGTTGTCTTTCTCACTCACCATACTCGATCCACTTGTACTTTCTCGAAATTTTTTTTTTCCACGCTTTCCCTGGGCCGCTCCGTTTCTCCCGCACTTTCTCGTTTCAGCGAGCGCCCGCGAGAAAAGCAGCGCGATCGGATGAGCGACCGATCACACTGGCGAAAGCACATCGCTCAAGCTCTTACAACAAACTACCTTATATAAAAAAAAAGAAAGAAAGAACGAAAAAAAGAAAGTCAGAAAGAAGAGTAAACGAAGAGGGAAGACGAATGAGAGAGAGGGAGAGACGAAAAACAAAGAAACAACTTATCTGCCGTTGGCAGGGTTCGCAGAATAACGAATGTGACGCGACTGCTCCTTCCGAAGGAACTTACACACAGCAGCTACGGACATATGCAGGCGGAAACACTCGATATTGGGAACGTTAAACTGAGATAATTGGCAGTAGAGTTAGCCGTAAATGCAACGAGACGTAATCCAGGACAAATGGGAAGCGACGCGATATGCACAATGCACAGGGCCGCGCAGTTCCGTCCGCATTCATTTCCCAGCGTTCTTGCTATAATGGTTAATCAGTATGTCACTCGCTTCACTTTACCGGGACAGCGGCTAAAAGTTAGAAACCGGGTTTGCCGCGTCAGTGTGTCCGTCCTTTCCATTACGCCAGCGGTTTCAGTAGTCGTCGTCGAGTCGTCGTCGTTATACGGTAGCCGTAAGGCTATTTCCTCTTCCTCGTACAAGCACGAGGCAATAAAATGCCTGCACGTGACGTCACGGACGCAGATTCTCATGGTGACGGTTCTCCAATATGGCGCCCAGGATAAAGTCAGCGTGTCATATTCCACGGCCGCCGGATATTAAAAAAAAAAAAAAAGTGCGGCCTGCCGCGTGCATCGAAAACGGCGTGGTCCGCCCCGGCGCCATTAGTCGGGGACTGTTCTCTGGGATCCGCATACAAAATGCGTGAAGAACCGCTGCAGCCCGCCTGACGTGGCAGGTGGCGCTTTTTCTTTTTCTTTTTTTAGTCCAGCGGCCGTCGGCCGTACATATTCACTGCCGATGGTAACCTGCGTCTGTGGAGGAAGGAAACCTGAGGAGAAGCCCCTGGCCCTATCGGCTGTGTTGGAGCCGTGCGAGACGTCAACGGAGGCTGCTGCACGGCATGCTGGTTCACCAACAAGGCGCCTAGGATGACGTCATTGAAAACGAACTCTTGCATGCATAGAGTTTCGTACAAAACTCTATGCTTGCATGTACGTTGAACGCAAGCACATTGCGGAACATTATAAGGTACACGTGACCGGAAAATATTTAGTTTTAGTTTAGTTTGGCGAGATTCTTGAGCTCGGACGCGGAGCCCGAGGGCATCGAACCTCGTTGACCCTCGCCGAGTCAGCTGTGCTCTCTCACCGATGGTGCCCGTTTTAATTCACGAGCGTTCCTTCACCGACTTCCTCTTCTCTTGCGCTTTGACGCGGTGATTTCTTATTGGGTGACCATTCTACTTCGATAACTTGTGCGAAGTTGGCTTCTACGCCCACGGATGGCCGATCCGTGCAAGCCGTTTGCCCGTCGATGATGATGAACTTTGGCAATTTCGTTTTTACAGCTAGTCATCCTAAAAGATTATGCGGAGAACGGTAACGTTCAGAAAACGCAAGCGGACGTGGAAACATCAGCGGCTTGGTGCAATGTATACCTCACTAAGTCATCTTATAATCCAACGTGCCGTTTGCATATTTGCCGACGTGTCTCGTCCAGCCCACCCTCTTTCTACTTTTTTTTTTGCGCGTTACTTATTGGGTTTTCACGAATCATTTATGATAAGACACGATAAGCCGGCCTCATCGCAAGTTCTGCCCGCGATAGTTAGAGCTCTCTCCCTACACTCTGAACGAACAATGGCGTCTCGAGGCCACCTGAGCACGTGGTACGCGGGTGTGCTCTCAACTACCGGTCACGTTTGCAATTTAGAATGCGCTCGACGACAGAGAACCGCGAGCTCCAACCGTAATGTACGCGCACGTACTCACCTGCACGCCTACAGCACGCACGATTTCGCAAGGACGCCAGCTAAAGGCTGTAAGGCCGGCGCAAATGACATTCCCCTCCCTGCCCCCCCCCCCCCCCCCCGTCATAACGGTTGTCGATAACGCTTAACCTTGCAGCGCAGCAGACGCAAAGAACAGCCCAACCTAGGCTCCCCGACGTTGCCGCGGCACTCCCACACGCGTCATCGCCGAGAAAACAACCTGTAGGACGACGCTCCCTGCGTGGCGAGCTGTAATAGCTGTACTTTATGCATCGCCCGCACAATCGAGTCGTTTAGTACATCCATTAGGAAGACTTGCACTCACGACGGCGAAAGTCGTGCGCAAGGCCGACAGACAGCGCGACCCCGCCAGCGCGAGACGTCGCCATGACGTGATCGCTCTAGCCGACTTCACGCACAAGGACCTGTCGGGCATCATGGTCGACGGGTCGTCGAAATGAAGCGCTGCGGCGGCTACGAAGTTCGGGCCCGTCGTACCGCGCTCGGGCAGTCGGCAAACCCAGCCGGACTCGCTTGGTAAAGAGAGAGGAAGAGAAAGCTTTCTGAAACATTCGTATGAAATAATTCCCAGTCAGTGGTATATTAGGACGGGTTCAAGTTATCACAGGGTCGGTACAGTGACTCGCAAGACCGTACCGGCTCTCACAAACGGGGACGACTATGACAAAGCAGGGGGAAAGTGCGGGAGCTCATTCAACGAACCCAGAAGTTTGAGGGGGTGGCCTGGCTCCATTTCAATCTCGAAGACTGGAATCGCGAGCAGGTAGCTTTCTCCGCTTTAAAACACGCAACCATGTTCGTGCGAAACACGTGAGGTCACAAATAGACGTCAAAGAATGCCCGGCTGAAAATGTAACCTACAGCCCCCGTGATTCACAGCCATGATGGTCACATTTCCATGGAAAGAAGACAACGGGTCACGTCAAATGAAGCAGCAGAACGAACAAACAAAGTTGGGAAAAGGTCGTAGCAAGTAGACGCAACCGAGAGAGAAACAGAGTGTGCGTGTGATTGTGAAGAGGAAGGAGGCACTATCGGAGAAAGGCGCCGCGTTGAGGAAACCGAAAGAAGGAAGGAAACGCCAGCGAAAGTCTACGGCGCATGCACTGCCACGCGCGGGTCCCTCGACCCCGATCATCGGACAAGTATCGCCGGCACCCGTGCAGCCCGGCCAGCAGCCGTCCGCGCAGTTACGCAACTAAGCGCGCTCGCTCGCGCGAGGGAAGAGACAATGCGAGAACCAGACAGACACGCACGCACACACACACACACAAAAGCGAAAAAAAAAAAAGCTGGAACAAGGAACAAAACAGTCTAAGCGTCGGCAGCAGCAGAGGCGGCTGACTTCCTTTTTCCCATCCCGCGCATCGGCGGCTTCTCCGACGGAGAGCGTACGCCCGTCAAGACGTCAGAACGCGCAACACCGCCGAGTTCAGGAGGGGCATCAGGGCGCACCCCGCAAACACAATCCTGCGGTCGCAATCGCAAAGCGCGCCGGCCTTCCTCGACGCCGGCTAAACTCGCGTGCTTGCACAGTTCACGCCAGTTATATACGCAGTGCACGAGTCAAGCAGGTCGACAGCGCGTCGGTGTGTGCCGTATGCGTCGGCGTGTTACACGCCGGTCGAAGTGCGCTCGTGGACAGTGCCAAGTGCCGTCGCGCTAACTTTTACGGGAAAAGTACGGGTTAAGACGGCCCGCTCGACTTTCTAGAGAGGTCGGATCTAGCATACCGGCTGTTCCACAAACGGAGACTTCAACGACGTCGCGCGGAGCCGTACGTCACGCTAACACTATGTCCTGTACGAAACAGGTGAACTATGGAGAACGATTAGACGCTATATAGTCACGAACCTTCAATATATGGAACGTTGTGCCTCATAATCAGATCGTGGTTTTGGCACGTAAAAGCAAGGAATGTGTTTTCTTTACATAGAATGTTAACGCCCTTCTATCATCTTTTTTTTAATATCCTTTCAACTGTTCTCCTATAACGTCTCCACCAACTGCTGGCAACAGTTCAGGCGTCAGTCGCTTGAGCTAGACAATTACAGTGCGGCCAGCCGCAATTTCCTTTCTACCTATTGCTTTCATAGTCTAATAAACAACCACTTATACTACTACTACTACTACTACTACTACTACTACTACTACTACTACTACTACTACTACTACTACTACTACTACTACTACGGAAAACGCGGGCTCGCCTTTCTGTTGCGTCGGCCGAACTCCGATGGGGATAACGAAAAAGCGCTCGTGTACCGAGCACCGGGGTGCACGTTAATGAACCCTTGGTGTTCAACACGAAACGGAAGCCGTGTACAGACTGCCGCGTCTCTTATGGCGCCTTGTGCTGCTTCAGGACATTAATAAAACCGGCCAATCAAAACAGCGATGAGGAGTTCCTTGTGAAACGCTGCTCCCCTGCCGTGCCTTCGGGCGGGTGATCGAGAGCCTGATTACGAAACTTTAGAGCAGCAATCACTAAAGAGTGTATCGAAGCGTTGTGACGATTTCGGCATTCCGAGATACGAGGCTTCATTTCATTCAGAGGCGACCAAAAGCGGAGTCGAGTCGCTCGGGTCGAGGGGCGCGTTTTTGAGCGCGGGTGTCGCCTCTACGTGGGTGACACTATCCCCCCCCCCCCCCCCCCCCCTTATTCCACTGCCCTCCTTTAGAGCGTACAAGATTCGCACTCTCCTGAAGCTCTCTCTTGAAGCCCCGTGGCCCAACGTCTGTGGTCTACATGAACATAAATTCACGCGGGTCATGAATATGGCAAGAGGTCGACATCACAATCATCCTGATTAGTAAATAAAAAGCGTAAGCACTGATCGATCCACCGCCAAACACATCAGTGAGCATTGATCGTTTATCGAGATTGCCACGTATTGGACAAGCTATTATAGGCCTCTCTATAACCGTGCACCAGAAACCCTAACGACTATGAATTTATTGCACGAACCTATCGTCAAAATACGGCCACGAAGCAAACCTCCGACCTTGCGCTCAGCGGCAGAACGTCGTATCCAGTCCAGGGTTGCGGAGCGGGGCCGTCAATTCCATGCCCATTCCGTGGAATGAGGGAGTGACATAATGACATTCCTTTCAATTCTGCGCGGTGTAAAGTCCGAGCCAATTCCCATTCGCACAGAATTACTGGCCACCGTTCAACTTAGGTCCTTAAAAAAAAAGAAAAAAGAACGGGATGACTCCAGCATCACTCCAATTTCGGGATGGCAATTCTGCAACCGTGATAACTATGGCCACGGAGTCACACCGCGGTGAGTAGTATCCCCCCCTATAATGCGCCATCATATACGGTAGGTGCCCCTGCGCGAAGAGGTTACTACAGAGCGATCTCCTGTCAGTCCACTTCGTGAGACGAAACTGCCACTGCACAAAAGGACGGCTCCCGAAAGCGAGGACTATATACGCCCGCACGAGGGGTCAGTGGCCCGCAAGCGCAACTCGAGAACCGGACGGAAGCCAAACAATGACGGGACGACGTACGACATCAGCGACAGAAGTGCAGGAAAGGAGGGGGGGGGGGAGGAAGGGCGAGGGGACCAGGAACTTTCTCCGTTATGATGGTGCAGCCCTCGCGTATACGGGCACGCGAAGTCCAGATCGTCGCGAGCGCGCACACACCGAAGCTTTCCGGAAGTCGAGGGTTCGATTCTCGAAAAAGGAGGTCGTGGCTTTCGCCATATATGCGCCCACTGCATGCAGAGCGGTGTCTGTCTCGGCGTGCGAACGGTCCTATTCTTTTGCCCGCCATGCACCCGTAGTTCTTTTCTTTTTTTTTTTTTTCGACAGCCTAGAGAGAAGACGTTTATATGCACACGAATTATAGTATATGGCACGCCTAATGACAGCCTACGGCCTTACCATACAGACGTACTGCCGAGTGCTTAACAATAAAAAAACATTGCCATTAAACAATACGTTTGGAAAGTCCGTGGGTCACACTAGCCGAGAGGGATTTAGCCTTGGTCGCTTTCTCCAGACTGGCACGCTATTAAGCGCAGAACCGTTGCTTCGGGCAGTGATGCCCCCACACTAAATTTCCGCGGAAAGAACACGTAACGAAATTTACGTCGACGCTGCCCCCGAGTTGAATCGGCGTGCTCCTCCCGACTGACAAGTTCAAAATCATCACGACGCGTCCCTCAACGCGCCCGTCAACCACGCAACGCTGCTGCCCTGGTTTCGAAATCACCGAATATTCCACCAAAAGAAAAGAGAAGAAAGAAAAAAACGTGGGGGCGAAAAATAAAGAAATTAAATATTTTACCATCCACCGCCCAAACTCACCGTCCACGCGCCGTCAGCGTCGTGTTACATACGCGCGCGGGTGTTGCGTGCACGGCAGTGGGGGGAGGGGGGGGCACACCCTGTAGCGGCACGACGGCTATTTCTGCTGCGTGCCCTCCCGAGCACGCGCTCAACCTCCCATCGGCCCCCGCGGGGCGCACCTGCCAGGTCACCCCTCGCGCACGCGTTCTCCCCGACCCAAGAAGCGCGCGGCGGTGCCCTCAGCGGCGCATGCGTGAACGTCGGCGGTGTACGCTTACAATAGAGCGAGCGAGCCGTTATCTAACGCCTCCACCCCCCCCCGACGTGTTTCCAGTTCTTCCGGCAGCCAGCGCATAGCCGCGAACGAGTGGTGCCGCCGGCTCGCGTCATCTCCACACGTGAACACACGGGAAATAAAAAAAAGTAAGACTGCACGAACTCCGCAGGCTTCGCGTTCATTCGCCAACGGCGAGATCGATGACCGGGTCCCCCACGTAATAGTAGTATATATGTACAGATACACGTGCGGTTTAGTGATCGGGGAGCCCTTGCGTTGTTCTGTACTATATATTCTCGAGTTCTTTTGTATACGTCCGCGAGCCGACAGCGTACCCTAACTTTGGGGTCCCCTATTTCTAGAACTCTTGTCTATTGTGGTGCGCGCAGGTCTTCCAGGCGTGTCTTCTTTTCGAGATAACGGACACGAGACAGTTGCGCGCGCTCTATCAGCGAACATTTGAGGGAGCCACGAAACGGACAGGCTTTCGCGTGTATAAGACGGCTGCTGCTGCTGCTGCAACCAAGAATGGAATAGTCTCAACAACTCCATTCTCCAAAGCTCGTTCCATACTATACTTTTCCGGTTCTTTTTTTTTTTTTTTGCAATAGCAGCTCGTTGAGCTAGCTGGTGCTTTCGCGTGATTAAAACGGCGCGAGAAGACGCGTAACCAGAAAAGACAATGGGTTTCGTAACTTTTTGAGTCGAGTCATCCCGAGAATTTTAATGTACCTTAATCGCGCTCACATTTAATGTCCAGCGTGTTTCTTCACCCAGAATGCTTCACTTTTTTTTTTTTTTTTTTACACAGTGAAAGCAGTTAGAGGAAGCTTAATTTTTTTGGTCTTGAGCTATATAATATCGAAATACATGGGAAGAGACAAGTCTTATTGCTCGACATTCAGTGCGCCAACTTTGATGAGATTCGTTGAATTTAACAGAAAATGTTAAATCTAGTGGCTGCAAAAGCTATTTTTGCAGGAAGTGACTGCGGAAAGCAAGCTCTTTAAACAAACACTCCTGAAAATCAAGAAAATTTGAGGGAACTCGGGTTATCAAGTTCACAACTCTGTAACTCAGTCACGAAGAGCGATATATACTTATTGCAATTCTGTAAACAACGCCTAATGAGACGTCTAATTAAATCAGACTAAATTAATGTATTACGCACTGCTCTGAAACATAACACTAAGCTGTAAGCTGTACATCTGCAAAACCATCGTGGACACTGTGACACTTTCACGTACGTTCACGTACGTGACACTTTTTGACACTTTCACGTACTTGGGATGCTCTGACAGATATACAATTTGCGGAACTGCAATATGCATTTCTGGCACAAAGTTACGGATTTATAAAGTTCGCGCTTCAATCTTTTTTTTTTTTAACTTGCCGATTCTTAACGCTTGCTTATAAAAAGATATGGCGCCATAAATAAAAGTTATGCTGCCTAGACTAACTACGTTTCACCTTGCTCTCTCAAATTCAACAAATCTCATTCCTATCGCCCATGTGGTTGTCTCGTGAGAGCAGTTACACGTTTTATGTATTTGAAACGGAAAATCGTAGTTGGCCCAAAGCTAAATCTTCCTATGAGAGGTTCGAAACTGCGTTTCCTGCGTCCGGTCAATTCTTTCCGTTACGCTGACGACCGTCATCGTGAAGTCGTCATTGTGCGGTCAACCACGCCGGCCACTTACTCAGCTTCACTCTGGCCATAATGAAAAGAAAGAAAAAATTGCGCCCACCACCACCACTAGAATTCGAACTCATGACCCCGCGATACAATGTGCAGCTGAAAGCCATACACATTAATAATGACTGCGCTGTAGGGCAAACTAGGTCTGCGGAAAACTGCAAGGTGGGGGAAGGCACACGAAAGGGAAAATTGTCGTCTACTCCTATATAGCACGAAGAAAGAGAGCGTCGAAGGTGAAGAAAAATTCATCTTGGTCCGGGGATCGAACCCGGCACCAACGCCTTTCTGGGGCGCGCTAGTTCTATAGCATCTGAGCTATAGGAGGCTACAGCCGATCTTTGAGCGAGGCCGAGTTGATCGTACTAGTCGAAGCACAGGAAAGGCGTTGGTATCGCGGGTTCAGTCCCAGGACCAAGACATGGCGCTCTTAAGCTGTGATGCTTTCTTTCTGAGGAACTCCGTATTGGATTTCCTCCGCAGATTCGCGTTGCAGTCGGGTGAGTGTAAATTTCCGCTTTCACAACTACTGCGCCGTCGCGCATCTTCGGTGATTGGACCTTGCACCTCGGACCGTCGTCGAACACACGTATACTCACAAATGCCTGTGCTCTGCCTTCTCCCTCCTCCAAAAAGAAGGGAAAAAAGAAAAACAAAAGGAACAGACAAACCGCGACGAGGTTTTGCCTTTCCAGCATCCCACGCTCAACTAAGACCAACTCAATTTGCATAGGCGCGTATTCGCAACAGTGTATATGCGTCCGTACCCAATTGCGCAGCGACGCGCAAGCCTGTCGCCCGCGGCACAAACGGAAGAAACGTGTACAGTGCACACACACACAGTGCGCGCGCGCGCGACTCCCGCACACACTTCCTGATTCGTCACGTGTCCCAGTGGAGGCACCACGGCGGATGAAGTGGGGACCGGCTCACACTTACACTGCCGTACAGTATAGCGGTGCCGGGCACAATGGACAAAAGAGATTGTGCAGAAGAAAGGAGACCGCCGGCCGGCAGGAGACAAAAAAAAAAAATGGGGGGGGGGGGAGCGCACGCGCGCCTCGAAAAAGGAACCGACCCGCGCGCGGCCGGGCTGTGGAGACAGGTGCGCGAGACCGCGACTGTTGCGACCGAAGACGTGCCCCTCCGAGCTCAAAGAGGGCCCCGAAATTGCACCACCGCCAGCCCCTCGCAGACCCAAGCCCCTCGTCCTTCCTTCCGAGGAAAAAAAAAAAAAGAAAATAACGGCTTCTTCTTCACCCTCTTCCGGCCCACGGGTGTAATTGACCGGTGGCGTGTGAGACGACGTCGCAGAAGACGAGAGCGACGACTCCCGCTCGCCGCTCCTACGTCACCCGACGTTATTCCGGTTCACACGGACGGTCGACGAAGCAATGGGCAGGAGGACAGAAGAGAAAAAGAAAAGCTAGAAGCTGACCGCATACGCAGAAGCTTTCTAGAGTACAAAAGGAGCCGCAATTACGAGGAGAGTTCGTGTCGTGTATATACTTCCTCTTTTTCTTAGGTATACGTGCGGGTAATAACGCGCATGCGGTTTGAAGCCTACGCAATTGTTAATTGTGCGCGCAGTACGTTCCCGCGATATACGCAAGCACGCAAGTGGTGACGTTTCGTCACCCCGAGTTCACGAGAGCGGTCGGCGGACCCGACGAGTCACTGACAGACTTGCTCACAAAGGGAAGGTTCTTTACCACCCCAGAAGGGGTCGCTCTATACAAATGTTCCGCAAATGTGGACAGAAAGGCAACAATTTAGGTTTGAAATTTAGTGTTAGAAAATTAGGTGTTATGGTATTCAATGAAAACAGTGAACAGACAGTGGAGATACAGGGCCATGAAATACCTCGGGTAACAGAATAGAAATACCTTGTTATATAAATAAACGAGGGCAACAGATATATGGAAACACAGGAAAAAACCATAACAGTGAAGGGGAAGAGAAATGCAGCCATAATGAAGCACAGAGCGCTATGGGGATATAATAGGTACGAGGTCCTCCGAGATATGTGGAAAGGTGTAATGGTTCCAGGACTTACTTTTGGAAATGCGGTTGTTTGCTTTAAATTAGGGGTACAATCAGGACTCGATGGGAACTAAAGATCAGTGGGTCGCCTCGCACTGGGCGCTCACGGGAAGACTACAAATGAAGCTGTGCAGGGTGATATGGGCTGGACTATTTTTGAAGTGAGGGAAGCTCACAGTAAAATTGACTATGAAGAACGACTGAAGAATATGGAAGAAAGTAAATGGGCTGGGAGAGTGTTCAGGTATCTGTACAGGAAAAGCATTGATTCACAGTGGAGGAAAAGAACTAGGAAGCTTACCAGCAAGTATGCGGCCTGTAGGGTGGGCAACACAGCAATAAAGAACGTCAAGCGGAAAGCCAGAGAGGCTGAAATAATCTCATGGGTGACGGCAATGGAAAAGAAACCTGCCATGAGTAACTACTAAAGAGGAAAAAAACGAAATCAGGAAAGAAACAATTTAGGATAACTCAAAGGGAAGCTCATTACTTTTCGAAGCGAGATCGGGATGCCTTAGAACACGCACCTATAAAGCGAGATATAAGAAGGAACAAGAAGCATGTGCTTGCTGCGGTAAAGCTATGGAAACTATGGAGCATGTTTTTTTATATATATATATATCCAGCTGTCGATTTAGGCACCACTGGCCTCCTTGAAGCCCTTGGGTTCAGCGGGAGCAGTGGAAAAGTAAACATGTCCGCAACAGGCATTAGCAAGAGGCGAGTGGAGGATTGGTGGACGAAAAGTAGGGAAACGACAAAAAACGGAGTCGTACAATAGCACAGTTAGCAATAGGGGATCAGAAAATTTGGGTGTGGGAGTTCATAGTGTTTTTTTTTTATTGTTTAACTTAGGTAGGACATTAGGCAGTATAATAGCAAGAGCTTGGTGGCGCAACTCACCGCCCCGTTTCAAAGGGGACGCTCATAACATCCATCCATCCATCCGCCCAGCCGTAGACGTGAACTCTCGCATAACCTCCAAATATATACGTTACAATAAAAAAAAAAGAAGATTGGCAGTATAATAACGTATCATTACTCCCTGGTCTGCTTAATGCGTCATGTATATCTATAACGCAAGAGATACGAAAAACGATGAACCACACAGAGCGCCTGTCTCGGGTAGTTCGTCATTCTTGCGCCATCCGAAGTTGATGGATCCGTACCAACTATATAGCGTGACTGCAATGCTAGTTGCTTTCCAGACTTCAATGGGCGTGGACGTCCCGACGGTTACGTGCAGTGCCCGCGCCCGGTCCCGGCACATGACGACAATGTATACGCGTGCTCTCCCCCATGTGGAGTTGCGGTAAACGTTGCACACAACTCCGCAAAGAGTTACAGAGCGCCTAACCGCATATACGTATGTTTATTCGCCGAAATGGAACGTCGAGCATGAAATTCGGCACGACGATCACGCACTTCACTCAGTATTACGCGCGCGCGCGCCCTTGTCATTTCGTGCACGCCCGCAAAGAACGCGTGCGTAAATAAATAGCCAAAAGAAAAGACGATATATAAACCGAAACGCTATGTAAGGCTTTGGCCGTGAATCATCATACAAACAAACATACATACAAACAAACAAGCCAAAAAACAAACGATGTGGTTTGACGTTGGCCGCACAGCGTCATGCACTGTGCTGGGAATACCAAGAAACAGCAAACAGACGCGCACGCACCCAAGGAAACATACACGAAGACAGACACGCCGCGGTATAGCTAAAAAAAAATAAAGTCAAAGCCGCTCTCAATGACGGAATGGAAGCTAAAAATGTCGCGCGTTGGGTGTGCATGTAAACATAAGGGCGCCCGCGCATATTCCCGCGGTGTTTACAATTAGGCGACACTTCTGAGAGATGCGGTGCCATATTTATATCTATTCGCGTGTATTTTTCATTTATTTGTGACGTTATACATATTTTCTTTTAATTCTGTTTTTGTCACCACCGCGCTACAAGATCCTCGCCCTTGTTATGAATAATTATATAGTCAAGAGCTCCGTCTTTCTGCGTGTAAACCGCACGTAGCAGTAAATTGTACAGGCGTGACATTGTTTTAATAACCCCAGCCGACGCAGATACTTAACTATATATAACCAGGTTTTACAACAATACAGAGAGCGGACAACACACACACACACACACATTATATATATATATATATATATATATATATAATGAGAAGCCAACAAACACTTACATCAAGGACAACATTGCGGGAAGGTTGTGGGATCGTCCCCCACCTGCGGCCAGTCGTTTCTTCATCCAGTTTCATTTCCATTAATTTATCGTTTCTTTACTTCATTTATTAAGCACAAATAATTTCCCCTATGTTGTCCTTGGTGTCAGTGTTTGTTGGCTTCGCATATTGTGACTAATAAATATCGGGCCCCTCGGTTAACCCCCTTTCTTCTCGTTTACACACACACACACACACACACACACACACACACACACACACACACACACACACACACACACACACACACACACACACACACACACACACACACACACACACACACACACACACACACACACACACACACACACACACACACACACACACACACACACACACACACACACACACACACACACACACACACACACACACACACACATTTCGCTCGAAAGAAAGTAACAATTACCGGAGTTGGCACGGATATGCTAACCGGGGTTAAGGCCACTCCTACCGCAGTTACACGCTAAGGCCACATTAATGCGCACTTGCCTCATTAAAGAGAACAAAATAGTTGTTAAGATTTTCGCGAAATTGCGCGCTCGTAGCTGGCGGTATAATATAGGCCAGACACGTACGAAAGGCTAAGCTTGACAGTGGATTAGCACGTATACGTGTTGCTGGGCTAAATATCAACATGGCCATAAATTGCGCCACTAATGAATAACAACAACGCTATAATAGCCGAGAAATTTAGCTTGTCCGCATGAACTCATTAGCCCCTTCACGGAACACCGGTGCGCTGGGAACGTGGATGTAACAACAACACGGCCTTTCGCAACGCTCACGTTTACGTCTCGGTAGCCCGGTACATTCCGCAAATGGTGCAACCCGCTTACGAACGACAATCTAAAACTCCCGAACACTAACTATAGGCGCAGCTACAGCAGCGACACCTCGTAGCGTTTCAATAAACGTTCAGAAGTAAGATGTTAGAAGCGTCCCTGCGTTGCATAGGATCGTCCTAATAATAATAATAATAATAATAATAATAATAATAATAATAATAATAATAATAATAATGATGATGATGATGATTATTATTATTATTATTATTATCTGTATATACGTAAACGTTTTGTCGAGCTGCCGACCAACGATAAACGCAAAGTGAGCATTACCCGTCACTGCATGCAAACAGTATTCAACTCGCTCTTACGTTTGTCGGTGGCGTAAGATCATCTCTAGCGGACGAGTTCGTATCACGCGCTCCTGCACTCGTTGTGGTACAATGTGGCTCAGTCGTGCTGCGCGCTTATAGGAGCCCATCATTTCTCTGCAGAGCAACGAAGCGTTTGACGTCTGCACCTATACTTGATTTCTTTTATGCAATTTCGACGGCATTAAATAAGTATATATATATATATATATATATATATATATATATATATATATATATATATATATATATATATATATATTCACACCCTTTCTTTTCAGTTTTAAGGGTGTAAATTATTTTAGAGTGTGGATGGCTTTTGGGCAGCGCCCCTCGCGCCACGGGTGAAATCAAAACGACGCCAGAAATTAGGGGGTGAACGACGCTAATAATTAAGAGATTAAAAAAAATATATTGGGTTACAACGAAAAGTTAGAAGCAAGAAGGACGAGCTGTGGACAATTACAGTGTTGGATTAGGCGCTGTGTATACTGGTGGCGCACGTAAGTGCGAAACAACTGCCTCCGAAATCTGCGCGCAGATTTCGCGCAGATCGGCTAACGCGAGCAGTGTGCACGCATTACCCGATATCTCGGAGGTAACAATGACGAAACTCAACGGTTGCGTGCATTTTCAAGAACGACGTCGCTAGAAACTTTTTTGTTATTATTATTTCGGCGCACTTTGTGATCCCCAAGCCTCTTCCCCTCACGGCACGACAGACTTACTCTGGATTTCGTAAGTATCACTTTATCAGTTCACGGCTTTGCCTATAGGTGGTGTCCCAATCGCGAACGCCCCGTTTCTAAGAGATGGCTCTCCGGATGCCATGTTTCCATGCACTGCACGCAAGCGTCGGGAGCGATCGCAAGAAGCCGGAAACACGTCGTACAGCCGCCATGTTCATGGTTTTGATCGCAGGTTGAATACAACGACGTGGCTGCGCGCTCGACGCTGCCAGCATGACAAGCGTGAACTTTCTGCCATGCATCGCACGGCGTGTTCATTGTGAATGGACAAGCACACTCAATGGGACGCTGCCTGAATTCCAGAGCTCCACGGTTGAAGCCGCGGCATGCGTGGAACGGTCTATAGCGTGGTGCTGGCGTCACTAAGCGCGTCATCAGTGACGTGCGACGTTTCGCAACTGAGCCGCCTTGACTAATTAAAAGGCGAGCAGGGAAAAAGGCGCCGCTAATTAACCTCCGGCGACACCAAAATGTGAGGACTTGCTCAGCCGAAAGAAAAGCCGGACAGTGGCATGGTCTTGTGCAGAGCTCAACAGCCCCTATAAAATACACACGCTCTCCGCTTAAGAGTCGTTGAACGGCAGGACGCGCGGCCAGCTCTGAGAATATCCACCAAGCGTGCGCATATTCCACTGCGCGCAGCTCGTATAACGCTTCCTCGCTTTGGTATCCGTTTATTGTTTTTCGTTGATTTTTGTTTTCTCTCTTGTTGCCTTGGCAAAGCCAAATTGTGGAACGGTAGCAATACACACAGCCGCGTATAATCTGCGTGGCCATTAAAGCCGCTATGCGCTAGACGAGAAATATAGTTGCGTGCAGTAAAAGCAAGCCACCCCATATAGGGAAAAAGAAAGCAGAGAGTCTGATAAGAAACGGAGAGTTTATATATACATAGCTACACGAACGAAGGTACACCAACATTCATTTCGGGGGGCGGGGGGGGGGGGGGAGGAGAGGGGAGAACGAAGAAAAAACAGGAAGTGAATAAGTGGGAGGGAGCGAAATTGGGCCCAAGGTTATACAACGGGCGATGGCACAGAACGAAAAAAGAAGAAGCGTGTGGCATGCGGCTTCGACAACGTTGGCGTCGTGTCCTTAATTCGCGGGTGGCCGCATCTCATCCTACAGGAGCGCGTGGCTTCCTTCTACATCTATTCGATGTCGCCGCCTCGCGTCCCAAGCAACGTCGCCTCGACGATAACGACGATCGTGAGAGAACACCGCCTTGAAACGAGGCGGCGGCCATGTTACACCGAGAACCGGCACGATATTTTTAATGTAAATACATAAGTTTTGATTTATATTTTTGCCCTTCACTGTCTATAACACGCGCACGATTAGACCATCCTGCGGTTATTTATAGAATTTTCATTCCACATCACTCTAGCTCTTTCCCATCTGTTCGACACCAATATCCCAAACGTACGTATCTTGCCAATTATAGGGTGTGCCAATATTCGAAACGTTTAGTAACGAATCGAACGCTGCCACATCCGATTCGGTCCTCGAATGAAATAGACATCGCTCGATTAGGTTCTCAAATCGAATAGTCACTCTTTAACAAGTGCGGATACTTTCGAACAATTTACGCCGTCGACTGTGCGCGATCGAACATAAAATTTAAGTAAGAATGCGATATATATATATATATATATATATATATATTCATTCCATTCACAGAGGACATGACGTATACTAGGAGGCCGCTTCGTCACGCACTCGGCCGTATTTTTCCGGCTAATCACGATTACTCGCAACAAAACGTTGTTTAGACATGGAATTCGGCCAGAATGAAATCAACCGCAACTCTTGTGGGGTGCTACCCTTGGCAGCCGCTGCAGCCGAAGAACCGCCCGTGACGATATATATATATATATATATATATATATATATATATATATATATATATATATATAGCTCCTGCTGGTGTGTGCGAACGCCATAAAAACGCCCAGCTGCAGGGTATGGTATTCCGCACACTGCCGAGTTCGCCATCTTGCCAGCTCTGATTGGCCCAAAGGGCTCCTACCGCCTCCCTGATTGGCTCAACACGCCGCCATTGCAGAATTCGACAATATGGCGGAATATGCCGCAGCGCCGGAATCGCACCGCCCGGGCAGAAACTGGCTGGCCGTTGCCGGAATAAGTATACACATACTAGAACCTTCATCATTTTCCTGCTCCTATAGCCGTCCGTGAGCCACCCTTGTGGGGGCCACGCGGCTGACCTCCGTATACTCAAAATTATCCTTCGATCGACGCTCTTCCCTCCACTCGGCTGAGCTGAGGACAACGCCGCCCCTCGGCTAAAGCACACGCTACGCTTCTCAAGAATTACCGTGGAGTGTCGGTGAAGCGCAGTGCACCACTTCTGTCGAGAGGCTGCATTGCCATCCACTTTAGTGAGTCGAAGTGGGTTGTTGAGAATGGAGAAACGTTCTACAGAATGCGGAGCTGAGTCCCGTAACTCACGTCTCCTCACTCCCGATTGACCATGCAGGCACGTGATGAGCCAATCAGAGGAATGCAAACCAAAAAGTGCCGTACATAGGTGCCTAGCGCTCTAATTGAACGCCGTCAAACGGGTTGACAAGCCCGTATTCGCCTACGTGTGTGACAAGCCATAAAGGAAGTGCAACCTTTGCGGACGGGTGACTCGTCCGAGTCGTCCCTGAAGTTCCCGTTGCAGTTTTTTTTTTTTTAGCTGCGCCTTATTTTATTACTATATATTCCAAGTCCGGCCCTATATATCGTACGGTTTCATTTCGTCAAAGTGCTCGGCAGCTGCAGAGAGCGCTCTCCATGCACGGAAAACACCGCCTCGCCGTATGTGCCGGACAAATAAGAGCAAGTGCAAGCACAGACGCGATTACCGCGTCGTCGTGAGGCTGATGCGGAAATGCGCCCAGCACAGCTAAAACTCCACAATACAACATTTCAGCATTCCTACATTTCCGTATGCCACACGGAAAGATTCATCTGCGGCCAAATGCTTTTCCGTATAGCTGACGTGCGACACAGCAAAGGTTCAGCCATGCTGCCACGCGCGTTCACGTGTCAACCGTGTATACAAGGCCACGGTAATTATCTTCCTTGTACACGTACACCTGTTCCGTTTTACTGAAGGCGGAGGTCACCGAATTTTACAGCCATGCGGCACCTGGCTATCAAATGATCTCAATAAAGGCCTCGATTGAGGCTAGTCGGTATGTCATAATTTTATCCTTTTCCTTACTGCGCTATATATATATACAGGGTGTCCCAGTTGACTTGAACCAAGATTTTTTAAAAACCCAAGGGCTCTTGAGAAATCATTCCCACTGCATAGTAGCGGCAGTCGTATGTACTTACAGGCAGTATATTTTTCATCACGAAGTATTAATTAGTGAACTTTTTAATTATTGTTTGAATCACAAACATATCAATTACAATGTTGTAGGGCACCTTAAATAACCTCCGCATCAAGCACTTACTTCGTGCTGAAGTGGTCCTGGTTGTTGTTTTTTTTTTTCCCCAAGAAAAAACAAAAGTCAGCGAAATACGCGAAATACGAAATAGATGCGCACTCGCACGGCCGCTACTCAAGCGCCTACAAGCAACCTTTGAAAGATATACGGCTGCATTCTTTGATCGCCGTATCGTACAAGGCTCCACTACGCTTATCAATGCGTCAGCGGCGTGTTCGTTTGATGCCGCGACCATCACATAGCGTGAAGCCCTGTATCGAGCTGCCGCCGCTAGTGAAGCCGTGTATCCGTGGCTATTCGCTTGGGAGCGCTTGAGTAGGGGCGCGCGAGCGCGTATCTATTTCGTATTTTGGATGTTTCGCGCGCCGTTTGCTTCTAAAAAAAAATTAAATTATGGGGTTTTACGTGCCAAAACCACTTTCTGATTATAAGGCACGCATTAGTGGGGGACTCCGGAAATTTCGACCACCTGGGGTTCTTTAACGTGCACCTAAATCTAAGCACACGGGTGTTCTCGCATTTCGCCCCCATCGAAACGCGGCCGCCGTGGCCGGGATTCGATCCCGCGACCTTGTGCTCAGCAGCCTAACACCATAGCCACTGAGCAACCACGGCGGGTCTTTTGCTTCTCGGAAAAACCAACGAGGGAAAGCTGAGCACTTAACAAATGCTTGATTTGGGGGTAATTTGAGGTGCCCAACAACTTTGTAATTGATATGTTTGCGATTCAAGCAATAATTAAGAAGTATACTAATTAAAATTAAGTAATTAGGTAAAACTACGTGATGAAAAAAATACTGGCCGTAAGTACATATGACTACGGCTATACTATGCACTCGGTACGATTTCTCTTAAGCTCTTGAGTATATTAAAAAATCTTGGTTCAGGTTAACTGGGACACCCTGCATATACTTTTACATACTAAGCCCTGCAGGAATTAACACTGGCTCGCGCAGTAGTCTTTTGCGACAAACGCAATGTCCCACTTACATTTGAGGTTGAGCGCTCGCACTCAGTAGAAATCGAGCTTTTTTGGCACGGGATCTGCGTCCCGTAAAAGCTCGATTTCTGCTTAGCAGTTACACTATAAAGGTTTATTTCGCAGCCCCTCTGCGCCTCGAAAAGCTTTGAATATTTTCAATGAACGTGATTTTTAAAAATTCAGACTTGTTATTGGGACTCGCACAGTGCCTTTAAACATATCACTGTGCAAGTTCTGTCGCTCTAGTGACTTTCCGTTGCATTCAATAAACTTTATTTTAAACGCAAGTAAAATGTCATTCATGATTTTTTTTACAAGGCTGAACTAATAACGCCTGCTCTCTGTTTTCTTTAGTTCCTTACTTTCTATGATTAAACTCATGTTAACTTCTTCTGCGGCGGGGTTTTTTTTTTTTCGTTTTGCTTTATTGTCACTTTCTTTCTTACTTTTTTTTATGGAGTAAATAATTCGACTGGACGCTTTCGAGCGATCGCAACACATTCGCCTCCATGGTTCATTCAGAGCGCCGTGTTCTGGCGCTAGAGCGCTCGAAGGCGCTCTCACCTTCGAGCTGGGAGCGCGACCGCGATGGAAAGGAAATTAGATCACGTGACTACTCCGACTGTTCTGGGAGCTGCTAGCACGTTGGGCTCTGGCTCCAGTCTCGAGAGGGCTCCGCATCGCTGCAAACCGAGTCCGAGCGCGGTATATATATATATATATATATATATATATATATATATATATATATGAACCAGTCGAATGTATACTGTTAGCGAGTGATGAACGTTAAGAACCTTTTGTTGGCCTAGTTGGTGCGTGTTACTGAAGTACTAAAGCGCCAAACAGACGACAAAGAAGATACACGGACAAGCGCTTCAGTGTCTCTTCTTGTATCGTCTGTTTGGCGCTTTAGTAATTCAGTAAGATGAACGTTAACATTTACGAACACTGTTCTACGGCCCCCTGTTCAAAAAATATTATTTGTTTCTCGTTCCAGAATATTCGAGACAGCTACCCCGCGAGTTACGAAAATAAATGCTATAAAGTGCAATGGAAAACGATGAGACACGACCGATGGAAATGATTCCCGTGACGTCATCAGCGTCTCATCTACCGCGTAGGATGCGAGCTCCATTCCGACATTAGTTGTTCTCGGAAAGAGAGGAGCACATGCAACGACAGATGTTGGTTCTCGTCCGTATTATACTAATGCCCTCTCACGTTTGCCTCGTGTCTGTCCTGCTGTTTCTAAGTGAATGTAGGGATGAAAGTAAAGTTTCGTTCTGTTTCCCTGCCGGTGCTCAACAAGTGCCGGGCATACGCTCAAGACGCGCACGACCTGCAGCATTTGTCTCACCTGTCGCAAATTAGGTGACATCGCAATCAAAACGTGGAATTTGGGGGAGATTTCCTTTCGCGGGAATAAACGCCTTTGCGTTACAGCACGGCATCCTCATGTCACGTGGGGCGAGGTCAACCCGCTCTTCAAGGTTATAGCCAAGTCGCAGACACAGCAAAAGGTAACGTTATCTGTCTCTCTCTTAACCCTTTATCTTATCTCAAGGCAAGTCGCGTCGAGGACACAAGCAAAAACCCCGAGGGGACTTGTAGCCTCTGCGCTCTCCAAGTCAAAAACCTTGACACAGACCTAACAACACAGCGGCGTTTAACGATACAACTATAGTGTACCGCAGCAAGCTAGCAGGACAGAAATGATAAATAAAAGAAAGATGAAATAAAGCAGAAAATGAAATACAGCAATAAAGGAACCCAGAGCATTCGATGTCGCGGACATGACCAAACAAGCGTGCTGTTACTCCTACTGGCCTTAGAGAAACCCGACTAAGATGCGCCTTCGAGCGTTTTCGGAAAAGACGAATACAGTACTGCTCTGCAGGCGACTAAATAAAGTTGTTTCTCTCTCTCTCTCTCTCTCTCTCCGACCGAAGTGCCGGAGTGACGAAGTTTTGTTTTTGCAAACAGTGTGGGATCTTAGACGGAGGCAGCCTTTCACTGCGCCTTTCGGCCTGAAGCTAGGCTCTTTACGTCCGTAATTAGTGTGAGTGGACCCTCTCGTGAATCTGGGCGCGTAACGAAAGTGTAACTGCGAAGTGACTCGAGCGTCGGTCGGCTATACTTCCGGCTTCCCTCACGATATTTACATAACGGTCAGCGAAGCAATGCGTTACGAAAAAAAAAATAAGAAGAAGAAGAAGAAAAACCGCCCAACACACCATTCCGTTACACCATGGGCCGCAATTTGCTTTAGGTTTTTTTATTGTTACTTTATTTATTGCGTTTGTTATTCTTGTACTGCTTACTTCTGCATTTTATAGTTAGATGTTATTACTAGGTGTATTCGTCAATGTTTATGTGTACGCATTCGAGCGGTTTCGTTCACAAATAGTAAATACTTGTTCATGCTTTTGCAATTCTGTATATGACGTGTTACTTTTACATATTAGTTTATTCTTTATTTCCTACATGTAGTGTTTATTATCTAATTTATTGTTACGTTATGTGTAAGGATTTGTATTCTGCTGCTTAATCCTTGGTTGCTTAAGCTTGCTTGTGTATAATTGTTTAATAGTCCCTGACAGTCTTACTGTGGGACCTCCTCCTTCTTTAATAAACCAAACCAAAAATATCCGCTGGGTCATAAAAATGCAACGGCGATGCAGTTGGCTAGTATGAAAACAGCAAAAGATTGTGGTACCAAGTAGCACACATAACATTACGATAACGTTGTACTTTTTAGGAATGTAGTGTTAACGTTATTTGTTAGAAAATAGCATAACTGAAACGTTCAACATATATCGTTTTACGCTACATTTAAATGTTCATGCAACATTTAGAATGTCTTAAACAGATGCATAAAGTTCGAAACTGGACTTCTACCTACATTTGTATTAACAGAGTCCTTCAACACTGAATAAATATTTAGTGTTACACAAAATAGTGTTGAAGGACTCTGTTACATTACAATGTTAACTGAATGCTGTCAGTAAAAAGTTGCTGTAAAATCACGATTGTTCTAACACACTTTGGTCACGGCGCCGCAGTTATTTCATGTTATCTTTGCGAATAATTAACAAACTTACCTACGAATTGGTCACGCGCTGTTCCCTACTGGAAGTTACGGGTTACGTGTTCAAAAAAATGTGGCATTAACAACGTTATCTCGGCCTTTTGAACGAGGCAGAAAACAACGCAAGTTGTAGACTACATTTATACACTCGCATGTGGAAAAAGGATATGCCACGTTTGCCAGGTACAATCCAGTGTTTTGCAGCCTCAGGAAAACCCTGGCGTTTTTCGCACGTCACCGAGATGAACGCTAGCGGTCGAGCACCGTCCCAACGTTCACGCTAACGGGGCACAACGGTTGAAACCCAAGCGCTGGGGAGAAGCCACCGTGGCAGAAACATCCATGGCATCGCGCTTCAACCGTGACGCTAACAACCTGCGAAACTACCGTTACGCGTGTAGAAATACGACGATAAGAACATAACAGACAACGAAAGAGGCAAATCTGTCGAAGTACGGCACACGGCAAACATTCTTGGTGCGACAAACGAGCGGCTGTATCTCTTTAACTACGAGGTAAAATTCCCGTCATTGCAATTCCTGCGTACGGGAATTACAAGACAGAAGGCCTTGAAATCGCGAATGGAGAGCTTAGCAGAACGCTTGCTAGAAACTTACGTAAACGCAACGGACTCGTAGCTAGTTACGGCTGTACAAAGCCGTTGCGGCAGACGTGAGCGAAGAAGCCCCAAGACTCGCGAAAACACGATCATGCAGGTGACACGTGAGAGGCGGAGTAAAAACAGCTGGTATAACGGCTGCGATTGAACTTTTTATCTTTGGCCATCGAATTACGAGCCCCAAGCAACGAGATCTTCCGTATTAGAGTAAGTACAGGGAAGATATCGCTGGTGCCGATTATGGGATTAGGGCTCCACATCGTATATGTCGCAAAGGGCACCTCGGGCTTGCGTGTCATCGCTAGTTTCGCTCAGCTTTAATGGCGCGACGACGGATAGGCGTGATGATCGCCGCACCAAGAGGTCTCCGACCGGTGTAGCGGTAGATGGCCGACGGCTTTCGAGGCACGATCTGTTACCTCGCTCGATAACTTTGCAGGCGCCGCCAACATTAGCAATAACAAACAATTTATGAACCCTTCTACTTCTGTTGAGCGTGGAAATGTCCATCGCGCAATCAAAACACAGCAACTGTTTTCTTTTTTTTTTTTTCGAAAGCATCGAGAACGTAGCTCCAGAAAAGGGAGCTACCCCGAATAACGGTTCACAATATACTTTAAGACGAACGGCTAATGCAAGATTGCGCCGTCGCGCAAACGTCAGCGAAATAAGAGCGCGCGACTGAAGCTCGCGGGTTCGAAAACAAGCGCCTCGATTCTCCAGGGTCACAGAGCACAAAGCAAACACGAGAGCTGCGTTGAACGCGACTGAAAAAAATAAAATAAACACGATGTTGGAGGTCACATCTGAGCGATGCGGGCTACAAGTAGTGCTGCTTCGTTAAAAATCCGACACTCCCAAGCGTCGAACCGAAACAAAAAGGACGTCGCTCACCTGATCGGCGGAGAGCGCTGATCCGCTGCTGCTGTGCACAGGCGTGTTGTTTGAAATCCGCTGCTGTTTCCGTAGAAATATCCAACGCGACCAAGCTTGGCACGATGGGGCTGGGCCGCGCACAGTCGCAGTTGCGTAAGCACCACCGCTGGGCGATCGACGGTAACTTTTAGAGAACCGCCGCGGAGTCCGGTACCGCAAAGTGCGCTTCTCCTTGGGCCGAATTCTGGGTCATCCACAACGGCGAGCGGTGGCCGCGACTACTTGCGTCATTGAAAACGCACTGAAGTCGAGTCGCCACCGTCGTTGTCGCGTAAATTTCAATGGGAGACCGGTCACAGGCTACCGAAGAGAGAGAGAAAAAAAATGGCAGAAGAAAAGGGAGAGGAGAAACAATAGGACCGCAGCAATCAGTATTGCTGCACAAATAAATACCTTATAAAAACTTAAAATGTCTAAAATAAGTGCAATAAACATAGTACTATAGGAATTTTTTCAAAAATCTTCATAAATATTTTTATTGTTTATTTTTGCTGCTTTTATTAAAATAATGTGGCATAAGTTGCGCGTCCTATTTTGCAAAAATGACGTCACATTAAATGTTTAAACTTAGAATAACTGCACTTTTTTGCAATATAAACAAAAATAACATTACTAATTAAAAATTAGTGTGCTCTAGATAACTTTCTTTGCTAGTTAAATACCTATTTTTTATGTTGTTGCTTAACACGCACAATATGTGACGTCATTGTATTAGCGAACTTACAGTGTTTTGAAACAACGGAACGCATTCATTCTCTGCGGAGCGCGTGTCCGCCGCAAACATGGCGGCAGCCAGAGAGAGTGAATTCGACTTTGGACTCGAAAGTACGGAAGACTCGACGCTGTTAGCAGCCCGAGCTGGCGCTGGCGCTATGGAAAGCGCTCCGACGACGAGCCAGGTCGTCCACGTCAAGGTGCCCTCGCGTATCGATGACAGCGAGGAAGACAGCGACTCGTCGAGTCCGCGCGACTTGTGGGACGCTGTAAAGATCGACCTAGCTCAGGCGGGTTCGGACTCGGACAACGTCGTGAAGGACTCTAGAATTAGCCGGGGCCCATCTGTGGACAGGGAAAATGTGCCCGTCGAGAGGACCTTGCCGCAAATGAACTGCCCTGAGAGAATCGTAAGAATCGGTCACATTTAAGCTGGGCGAAAGTATCTGACTGCGTTTGTCTGTCAAAGGCCAAAAACGTATCCACCCCTTCCCTACCTCTCTTGTACCTCCGGTTGTTGAAGCCCCGACGGTCGCCCTCATCGGAACTCCCGCGTCGTCAAATGTCAAAGCATAATTTTAGAACTAGTTGGAGTGCAAGGCTAGGATAATGAAGACTTCAAGGACAGCGTGCGATACTGCTTGAAAGGGGCAATGATTGCTTGGATGTCTGAGTTACGCAGAGTCGGAGGGAAACGGGATACGTGGAGTTCAAAGCATTAAGGTCACTTCTGCGTGCCTGCACATTGCCTTCCTTGAATGATCTTACACGAGTGTAACGTGTAGTCCCGTTGTTGAAGAAAAAAAAAATATATCAGTTTCGTTTCAACCGTTTTCTTCCATTGGCGCTCTCTGCCGACTACTAAATGCGGACGACAGCCGCAGATAGAACCTCGACAATGTATTCTACGGGCATCAGCTCTGAAGCTCTTAAGTGGCGTCGCCGAATGCGTTAGAGAGAAACCTGAAACTGAGAAACGCAGTTTTGCTATCAACTGTTTCCATATTCGCGTGCTCGTGCCGTTGAGGTGAGCGCGGCGAGGCGTTGCCTAACGAGTGTAGGTCGCGCAGATCCTGTAGCCTGATCCGCGACTTTCCGGACTTGCGTATGCCCTCTGTAATGGTTCAGTGACGGGCGTTATACTGATGTACGGTAGCTAGCTCAGCGAGTCGATACATTTGCGCAGTGCTCGTGTTTTTAGTGCAGGGCTCGTCTTTCGTCTCTCCTCTGTGTCCGTGTTCTTAGTGCGTGATGCAAGTAATAATAACGTTATGCTGATGAGCAGGAGGTTCGAGGGTGCGATTTCCGATCTGTCTCCTGTGCGTGCGTGATGTGACCCGTGAACTCATATTCAAGCGCCCCCTTTAACACCCTCAGCTGGTCACAACTGATATCTGGAGCCATCAAATGTGGCGATCCCCTAGCCCTCTGTGCATACGTCGAACGTAAAACCCCATAAGTTTCATTTCATTTTATTACTCTCAAGATTGATAGGGCATTAGTTGCTCCAATTTAGAAATTGGAGCAAACGAAAGTATAAACATTTTTGAGTAATGAACAGTGGGGTATCCACGTACCCAACATTTTAAAGGGACACTAAAGCAAAACAGTAAATCAGTTTAGACTGGTAAATTATTCTTTGAAAACTCTGTTGTCATTAAGTTCACGATAATAGGTCGATTATTAGCAGAGGAAATGAAACACAGCGTCACTTTCTGAATTTCGCGCTGGAACCCCAGTGACCCCAGTTTGATGTCGTAGATTTCAATGTATTTTTTTTATTTGGGCCACATTGGCTTAGTAAAGTTTCGTGAAACTTGCCAGATTCAGTCTTTGGCTCCTTTAGAACACAGTGTAGTCAATATTTACCGCTAAAGAATATACTGGGCCTTAGCAGGCGCTGTCAAAATCCATAACGTGACGGTGAGCTGGTGCAGGCAGCGCCACCTTTCTGTGTTTTTCGTTTTTGCTGTCTTACCAAGCGTCTTCTTACAAGTAAGAGTGGTGTTTTTGGTATTTTGAAGGGTATTTTACTGATTTAGAAGTCATTGTTCTGTTTAGTGCCTCTTTATATGTTGCGATCGTGAGCCGCTGTGTTTAGTTTTAGTGGATATGTGATACAGATAATGGAAGATTACATGAAGGTGGCCCAAATGAGAAGTTATGTGTCATGTTGTTGGGTGAAACTGCTGTGTTGCGGTGCTCTAGTTTAACTGAGAGTGATCTTGCAAAGTGCAGCCTAGCACTAATTTCCTACCCCCTTCAGTCACGTTGGCCGTGTTTGTGGTCACAAATGTTTTTGCCAATTGCATTAATTTCCAGTTCAACGGAAAAAGCCACTGAAATTAAGGTGCGAGTCAATAGATCCTTCTGCGTACTCAATCTTACTCCAGTTTACTTTAGTCGAACTTGCAGAGGAATGCTACGCATGACTAATGTGACCAGATTCCTCGGACACCAAAACAAGGAAGGTGAGGGGAGTTGCTGGAGATAGAAACAATATTTAACATTTATTCGAAGTTTTGTTTATTAGGAGGGAAGCTCTTTTCCAAGCTCTTTAGTTGATGTCCACTTGCATTTCGGCATTACTATGTGCTTCCAACAACAAAAAAGGGGGTTAGCCGAGAGACCCGATTGTTATCGCATCGCACGCGTAATGCGAAGACGTGGGATAATTCCCCACTGGCAGCAAGTTGTCTTTTGACCCACTTTCATTGCCATTAATTTATCATTTCTTTAATTCAATTAGTAAATACAGGTAATTTCCCCTATGTTGTCCTTGGTGTCTTTGTTTGTTGGCTTTTCATGCAACGGCAAAAGTGTGACAAGCAAAACTGCCTGAAGATTGCGTGGTCAGAGCACTTTGATTTGACTGTCACTGGTTAGCCAACACATTGAGAAGTCCATTGTAGCTGGATGGGGAAAACTTTGCAGCCTTAAGTGGTCATGTGCGCGATCTTATAGGGATTTCGAAAGTGAGCCGTTCACAACCCCTTGCACAATCTGTCAAAATGGCACTTTTGCTGACAAAAGCACCATTTGGATTAATCACGCAAGGATGCCTTCTCAACTGTTTTGAAATCGCACCATAGATGCTGCTGCCTCACTTTTGGCAGCGTCTTGCTTTGTCGCCTGCCTCTGCAGTCTCTTTGAAGGTGGTGCCACCATACTCAACAAAGTGAACAGCCGATTTGGCACCACAGGGCAGGTATTCCGGGACTACTCGTGGTTCGGAGAGGCCCCAAGTTGTCAGTGTAGTCCTAAAAATTTCAGCACAGTCTGAACATACTGCGTGGGGATATTGTTAATTTAGAATGAAGTAATAGGAAACTGTTGTCGGAGTTATATAGTGCAACAGATGAGCGAGACAAACACATATTTAAAGGGGGTGTGTGCTTGCGAGTGCATCATGTATCTGCATTTGCCTCCTTCCTTCATCTTGTCTAAATCTGGGGACGGGGCAGCATTCAGTGCAGTATATGTATTGTCAACACGGCGTCTGGCCTTAAGTGAAACTCTGCTCCTACAGCAAAGTTGTATATGACTCGGATCCTGGGATATCTTCCTCTCCGTCAACAGAACAGTTGAAAGAAAACCATTCCACAAATTGAAGAGAAAAGGGCCTATCTCCATTGGAATTACACATGCAAGGTGCACCTCAGTATTCATTTAAAAAAGTAACAGCACAAAAAAAGTGTCAAAACCACATGATCGATGACGAAGTGCATTCGAACAACGTGAAGCACGTAGCGTTTGCCACGTGTGTTTCCCAGTAAAGATTACGCTTGCATAAGCTGCAGATATGAAGCAGGGCGTGATGTCACTGCACTTTCATATGTGAAAGAAGAACCTGCCTAGAGGCTGATTTCATTTGTGCTGTGATAGCACTATGGGACGGCCTCGCATAGTTAGGGCTCCCGAAGAACAGTGTGAACATGATAGGTGCCAATGGTAACAGCAATGTCAATATGCACAGCGGCATTGTGCTCAGGCTAGGCAGGACGTAGCAATTCCTGCCCAAATCAAGCCATGCACAGTTAGGATGCCTTTTACACTGTACCTTTTACTTAGTTGCAATGCATTTAATTGTCTTGCTGTCAATCATTTTATGTAGTGCCTTGATCAATTGCTCTAGGCTAGGTCACATTGGTCGGTAGGATCAAAGTGATAACACAGCTCTGCTGGCCAACCACCTTCGCATTGTGGATTGGAGCCCAGTGTTTGTATTTCATTACTTTTTTTTCTTTTCGTGCGGGATGAGTCTCTAGCTGTGTAGGTCTGAAAGCAAACTTTTCAAATGTTTCGGATGGCAGCGCCAACAGATGGGCGGTCAAGAATTCAAGAACACATGCTACGGGCACTGCTGTCAAGATTTTTATGTTATTGTGTCTGCGTCTGTCTCTTGCTGCAGCTCGAAGGATGCCCTATCAGCTATCCCACAACCTCGCACCTCTGGATGCAGAAATTTTGTTTGACACAGCACTCTATGTAAACACTTGACAGTCAGGAAACTGGGATTGCACTGTACTATTAGGCACACAAAGCAGTTTTGAATCGTGCAAGCACCAGTGCTTTTATTCTCCTGAAATTTCTTATGGCTTGAACTTTGAGAGCTCTATTGTTCCTACATAAAACATTTCTTTTCTCTCTTTTTATTTTTCTACCTGCAGGTTATATGCGTTGACCTTTGTTCAGAGATGGAGGACATGCCATTCACATTCTCAGATGGGTAAGTATCCACTATTAAGATGAATGTAACAGTAGCGAATCATGTCAATGCTTTATTAAGCCTTGCAATCATGTAAATGGGGATGATGTGCATTGCCTTAATGAGCCAACACGAGGTTGCTTAAGTGGGTGAAGTCACCTACTTAAGCACTTCACGCACATCGCATGAAGTGAGAAAGCAATAGTGTGAGAGCAAAAACGTGAAAGCTTGCATTTTCTTTGCTCCACTCACAGATGATACACATTAGATATGAGCTCATGCCTACTTTTGGCTAATGTCCCTGCAAGAGGGTTGGTGCTCGTAATATGTAAGTGCTCCCAAATAACATCATGATGATGTGCTAGTGTTATGTTCAAGTCAGCATGGCTACTGCGCAAACTTTGAGTGTCCTTCCTTTTTTATAACTGTGTCGATACTTATTCACATCTCCCATGACCTAACTTAGACTGGTCATGTTAATCACATTGCTAATTCTGAGAACTATGTCCTACACTATAACCATCGCAACATTTCTCATTTGGCCTCTTCAGTTAAATTGTTGGCATACAAAACTTTTGTCCATCCGAAAATTGAGTATGCAAGTACAATATATGGCCTTACAATTTAAACCTTACCAAACACTAAAATCAGTCGCGAACCGTACTACTAGATTCATCCTAGGTGATTATTCCTATAACTCTAGCATCACTGCATTAAAGGCGCAGCTTAGTCTACCTGGTCAGTACACCTATTGGGCGAGTTGGTTTAACGTGATGATGATGTAAATGCACTTAAAAGATGTGGGCAATAGGTAAAAACGAGACACACATAGCACAACTTTCAACAAAATTGAAAGTTGCGGTTTGTTTTTCTCATCTTATCGTCCACATCGTTTAAGCGCATTTATATCATCATTATGTTAATCTACCTGCCATGGCTGGTCATCATTGAATGTCTCAACTAGGTCTTTTTCAAAGTTTGTTCATTAGCTACTGCCTAAAAGCTAGCTCATAGTACCCATCCATCATGTGTCCCGCACCACACACCCAAATGCCATCATCCCTTCACGCGTCCATGCTTCTACGTTCCAACACTCCTTTTTTGTATGTACTGTATATGACTGAAATTGACTTCACAGCCATATTGCTACACTCACAGGCCCTGCTGGCTTCAAATCTGCTATTGAAGAAATCGTGTATTGGCAATAACTAGAGACAGAAACTTTAGGCAGAATGCCAATCTTTTACTTATGTCTTCATCGTGCCTATTCAACATATAAGCACAAACTATAGGTCTATAAACATCTTAATGGCACCTTTATCACGCCTGTAAATGCCTATATATCAATTTTTGTGCCTATATTGAATTCTCGGAGCCTAAAATGCCTTTGTCCATGTTTGTCCAAACCTCTTCTTGTTTGTGATGTTATAACCCACTGTAAAGCTTTGCTGGTGTAAAGGCGGTTATTAACATCTTTGCAGCAAACTAGAGCTTTGTTGTGAGAAGGGCTCAAACTGCTTTATGCGACGATGCACTTGAAAGTCACCTAGCATACTTGTGTGCTCACTTCATGTCCTTAGACGACATCAAATAGAAACATGAGTGCTCAGGCGCAACTCTGACTCTGTTGTGGGGCATATTTTAAACGTTCAGGAAATGTTCGCCACCATGCCTAATGAACTTGTTGCTGACGCAGTTAGATTGAAACTTCAACATGTTTCAGGTGAAAATTCCAGGTCTTTAGTACTAAAATAACTGTCAAAGGTTCTTACCAGCGAAAATTCTGCAATTCCATAGCATATTGGATTATCGAACGTTCAGAAGTACAAGTATGGGCCTCTGGTTTGGTGAACGTTCAGCGTTCCTTTCTCCACACAAACTAATACTCAGCAAAGAAATGCACAAAGTGAAACCCGAAAATCGTCAAATAGTTCTTGTTTTTGTCATCGCTTTCACAACCTTTCCCGTGCTGTCTAGTCGCACTGGAGTTCAGATTAATCTGAACAATTATACTGAACTCTAGTGCAACAAGAGAAGATGTAAAAACATTTACGTCTTCTTTAGTAATTGCACAAATAATTGTAATTAGGTATGCAGCTAAGGTATTGTTGCACTCAGTTATAACTTGCAGTGTGTGCTAAGCTAAGTAATACGGAATTTAAACCGAAACGGCAACAAAGCTGCAACTTGTCAGAACAGGCCCTCACTAAGTAGCCGCATGAACCAATACATAGCATGCAGTATGTATCAAGTGGCCCATCAGCGTACACTTCTAGAATGAGCCACTGCGTGCTGTTGAATGCCTTTAGATGAGATACTGGCACGCATCATCATGCTTTTGTTGAAAGGATTAAAAACGCTGACAGGGAAGTTATGAGTCAGTGTCAGCATAAGTGGCCTACAATATGAGACCATGTGGAGAAAACAGTAGATGAAAAACATGAAGGGTGATTTGTCAATAGATGGCTGGCATTGATGGCATGGCAACAGTCAACAGGGCTGTTATCCTTTCAACCACCAGATGTAGCGAGCGTGTGGTTTTTCAGCTCTGATATTTGAAAGCATTTGATTGGCACAATCTGTCTATGCTGGGAGGAGTACAATGCCCCCATATTTTTTTGCTGCTTGCACTTAACTTGCAGTGTGAGGGTTTCACTATCCTTGGGTCAGCACTTCTATTCTCTCATTCCCATTCTCGTTTTCAAGAAGCGACTTGCGAATGTATTAGCAGATCTGATTGAGCACTGCACATGGGCTGTGTATGTGAATGGACACTTCACATATAAAACACAGGAGCAAGTGAAGGCAGTATTGTAGATCCAAGAGATCCACAGGATTGTAGATCCTTTAAGAAGGGGCCTGAGGTTAATGAAACGTTTTGCAGCTTTTCTTACCACTCTGACGCACTATGGTGATTATTCTAAGTAGTCAACCTGGAATCACATCCTGGCATAGATATATGTGTTGCCTGTCATGCAGAATATAATAGTGTAGATAAATTCTGTACTGAAATAAGGGCAATCTTATTATTTGCATAAGGAAAATACATCTGCACATCTATTAAAAATTAAATAATGTGAATGTTTTTATTGTAGTGTTAGCTGTATATGGAGAGACGTTTTGTTAAAAATTTAGAAAGTACTATCCAGAAGCAGTTGGGATAGGTGAAAGAGAAATGCAAAACATGAGCATATGCACTCATGCACCCCATGATCACTGCACAATTGATTTTCAAATGGGTGTGGCGTATATCCTATGCTACGAGGGTAAGCTATGAGGGTAATGCTAAAATGCCTCATGCACATGAATGAGCTATAGAAGAAGCAACCAAACAAAAATCGTGACATATTGGATCCAATCACTTATGCCTGCTGTCTTTAAGCAATGAAAAGCTAGTGTGTCACATCATAACCACCAGGCACTGATTACAGTATAACTGGGACATAGGGCTGGCCACATATCAGCAAAACTAGCAGAAGTGCAATGGAGTGACAGTGATAGGGACAGTTTGCAACTTCAAGTTCATTGACATTCATTTAGCAGTCACTGCTGCATACCTTGCACAAACATTACTATGTGACTGTGCCCGTGTTCTCAGTTCCTCAGTTGCATTTGCGAAAGGTATGCTGGAAAGTGATTGGAAAAGGGAGCTGCATACATGATGACTGAAGCAGACGATTGCAGTATAATATCAACAGCTTTGACTTCTGCTGCACCTGAACCCACCAGTGTGCATGATACTCATATTTTCTTTCCTTTTTAAAGCTCTGCTCAGAGACTCCCGCATTGCTTTTCTCTGTTAATTTCAATGTGAACCATGCACTTACAGAGTTTACATTTTCTTGCAGGTCAAAGCACTCCCCCCTGTTCATGATCAAGCGGGTGGTTGAGCTGTTTGTACATAACAAGCACAAAATAGACAAGCGACATGAATTCGCCCTCGTTGTCTTCCACGAAGTGCCTCTTTGGGTGAGGCTTGCAGTGCTGGGCCCGCATTCCGGGCCACTCATTTTTAGAGCAGAATAACTATTGGCTTGTGCACAAGCGATGTATGGTCGTCCGGTCACTGTCATGGGATGCAGTATTGCAGAGCGGTGCCTTGTTGCAGTGACATACATCCATTAATGTCACGGTGAGATTTAAGGGGGTAAATCCTTGTAGGCGAATGCTGGAAATCTCAAACATGAAACACTGAGCAGTGTGTTTCTTGCTTATCCCATGTGTGGCACTGGTCCACATTATCTGATCTGACAACTGAGATGATATACAACGCAGGAAGCTGAGCTTGCTGGAAACTCGACGTTATTGCACATAACATAGGCCACTGCCTTGTTTTGTTGCTGTCCCTATTGTATTTGGGATATTTTCAATTAGTAAATCAGTTGAAGCCCAGCATCTCTTTCGTCCTGTTCTCTTCCTCTCCTTTCTTAAGTGTGCTAGATATAGTCAATAATGTGGGGTAATTTCTTTAAATAACATCAAGTTATGGTTTATTCAGTCCACGTCTGCTTCACCATGCGCAGCATCATAGAACTTGTCCCTTACTTAAAGATAGCGCCATTTCACTGAAGTCCTATAATTGTTGTGTGGGGCAGGCACCGTGCATGATGTCTTGCAGACAACACTCACGAGACTGCGTTTGCCAATGCAGCTGCTGTTTGCAGATGACACTTGGAAGCTTCCTAAACTCAATTTTTCTGCGCCGGCGGAGTTTTCTCTAGCACTTGAAACTTCCTTGAAGGTTGTACTGATGGTTATACCAGGAAAAAAAATGTATTATTGAGTGTAACATGCCGCATATATACACATTTCGAACCATATGTGCATTGCAGCAGTAGCTGTTCTGCATTATGCTTTGCACTATGAGTTAATTGGACGAATCAAGGGAACCATGAAATGCAAAATTAAATGAGCTATTTGAAGCTAGCAATGAAGCCAATGAAAGCATGGGGGAAATAAGCTGTTTGTGTAATTAAAATGCGGAATTAATGTTGCATGAGGGCCTAATTTGTGGTGAGCTTCTTAATATAGGAAGAGGGAAAGTGGAAAATAAAGTCAACTTGCCACCAGCGCAGACATGAGCCACAGCCTCCGCATGATGCAGCCAACGCTCTACAAATAAAGCTACAGATACCCACATGGCACCTTGACCCCCATGCCAGGAAGTAATTGAAAACAATATGAAAAGCCACAGAGTGAAAGGACGCATTAAAGCATGCATTTACACTCACTAGAATGAAGGAGATCAAAAACGGTGTCTTCCTTAGCATACATGCAAAAGTGTCGCTTTATCTCCAACATTCTCCTGTGTACTCCTGTGACTCTTCTTAAGAGACGGTCTCAGAATAGCACCCTAACTGCTAAAAATGTGCAGTCACTGCTACCTATATAAAATCTTACTTCACTGCACATTGATAAAGTAACACCTCAAACTATGCTGTACAGTCACCGTTGTGTAGTAGCTTATTTCAATGCATAGTGATTTTCCTTTGTTGTTGGTGGAAATTTAATAATGTTTCAAGTAAGGTATTGTGAAACTTGACAACTAATGTTATCTTATTACTTGAAAAGTATTCGATTCAGTTAAACTTTTTCAAATTTAGCTTAATTAATTTAATGTCAAATGTAACCTCACACATCACACTTGTTCGCTTGAGACAATCTGACAGAAACAGTTTGCAGCACTGCGCTAGCTGTTTTTGCTGCCAAGGTACAGGTTGTAAATGTTGTGCTTCAATCTGAAATCTGGCAAGTTCTGATAAGATTTGTGATCGTGAATAAGTATTCTTCCAACATATGGCAGAATTTAGATTTCTCTCTTAGATTTTACGCACTTTCAAATGTTCATATAACAAATTATTGGATATAGTGAACTATGTTTAAAGTGTTCATTGCGAATATCAATGTGTAATAAATGTGTGCTTATAACGAATATTGGATATAACCAAGGTAATTTCACGTCAGATGCACCTTCGGTATAACAATCTTTGACTGTATATTGACATTGGTTTAATGTTTGTCTAATGAAGACATATCTGTGTGAATAGGAAAACTGAAATTTAGTCTAAACTTAAGCTTCCTCATTCGAGTATGAAGTTGAGCTTGGGTGTCATTGCTGCTGTCTTGTTCATCCTTGACTTTCCATTCACCCTTCAACTCTTTCAGATCAGAAACTTCACAAACGACCCAAAGGAAATCTCCAACTTCCTTGAGGACCTCAATGAGACAAGGCATTGTGAAAGCTGTGGTATCCTTTCTGACTGTATTTTCTTCTTCTTTCTTTCTTTTTTTTCCCCAACATTTGTGGCCATTTCTGTCAGCTGCATTCTTCTCTTCACTCCCTGGAACTCATCGAGGTTTGAGCTGTTGATTTGCCGAAGAATATTGGGTATTAGGCGCATGACTCCTGTATTGTCTGCAGAAGCATGCTCAGGACATCCAGTCATGGCAGTTCCTGCTCATGACAACCTTTTGTCAAGTAGTCAAGCAGTTTGCTGTAATTATAAACTTCTAACTTGCCACCTGCACATAACTCTCACATCCAGTTACAGCAGTTTAAAAAAGAAAGGGCCCGAAAATGCACGCAGCAATACAGAACCTCAACTTTGTAAAAGCAACACGACACATGTGGACACAAAACAAGGCTCCCAAAATAATCTCGTTTGATTCATTCAATCATGGCCGCTTGATTAAAGAAAAGGAAAAAAACAAGATGAAATTTTATTTTGAGGTGTGGCTTCACTGTTTTGTGGGTCACAGTACCACGAAGCTGCATCTTAAGGCACTGTCCGGGCGTAATTTTCAGCCTGATTTCACTCCCAAATTAAATTGTCTCTGGTGCAGGTTATGTGTGCAAAATTGTAGTGTATGTAGAGTCATAAGCACTGCCCCTACCTCTGGTGTATGGGCAGGCTCATAGCAATGGCTGCAGAAACACTGCACGGCTTGGTGCTTAGACGGTAAATGCATCTTGGCTGTGGGCTTGAAAACGGCAGGACTACAGTGCTCATCAGCATGTGGCCCAGCGTTGCTCGAGTTTGTTCTTGATTTTCTTGCTGTGGTCCTGACAGGGGAAATGTATTTCTTGCAAAGTTGATTTAAAACATTGTTTGACCGAGTGCAGAACTTTTCTTGTTTTCTGAGGAGCTGTTCACTTGGTTTATTTCCCGTGCAACTGAATTAAGGGAAACACCATTCAATGTAACGTAAACAAACGTACACCCTGTGGCTCAATGGCCGCGCCTCTCTGCCGCTGCTGAGCACAATGTTGCAGGTATGGTTCCTAGTTGTCGTGGCTTCATTTTGACGGGGGTGAGACACAAAAAATTATCTTCTTTTTCTTTGATTTTGGTCTGCGCTAGCAGCTAATAAGGATTAGCACAACTGTCTGGCAACCAGAGCAGCGAAATTGTGACACAAAATGCTACTGTGCAAGAAATAGGCAGCTTACCATGAGTGCCAGGCTCTTGTCACGTTTGCAGCATGAGGGAGACCTGCAACAGTGCCCGAGCAGTAATCACAACAATGTCCGAGGTAATGCCGGTTGATTACCTTGTGGGATAGGAGCACTCTCGCTATGTTTCGCACAACTAGGCTTTAGAAACGTCAGTGCCTACGTACAAAAGGGTTTGCTTGGCTCTGTGCGAGGGTTACTGTTGCCCATAGATGCCCCACATGTTGGGTCCCAATTTGCACAATATCTTGCAAAAGTGAGCCACTGAAAATGCCATCTTTGGTATGTTGAGTTCTTGCAAGAAATTTAGTGGCTACTGCCGCCTGTATTGAAAGGCTCTGTGTGGCCCATGCAAGGCTAGAGGCTTATATTTTTGTGAATTCACATATCTCGAAGCTCCGCTTATATCGAAATTTTTCCTGGTTTCCACAACAACTTTGAGTTAACAAGGTTTTACTTTATTTTCATTTTCCTTGACTTTTCGCTTTTATCTCCTCTTGAGTGCTGTTTTGTCACACTAACTTTCTGTTTCTAAAGATTTTGGGACAAGAAACTCTGAATTTGCTTGTACATGCCCACACATGTCCCCTTCCTCGAAAAGGAATGTGCGAAGCAATGAGAAAATCCTGTGACTTGAGGGAATCGACGTTTGCCTCGGCCCATTTATAGGTTAATAAATATGCATATCTGGCTGGCCTCTGAAACAGCGGTCTTGTTGAACCTCGTGTCATGCAAGGGCCCTCTTCTCATTACTGATGGTGTCCATCTTTAACGTCATAGCAGCATTTACAAGCTGCAGTGTTTGCATTTTGAGTGAGCGAATTCATTTCCTGTGCAGTGTTGTTGTTGCCTTGACTAATGGTCAACCAGACCTCACTGGCTTGTTTGATGCAATGTAAGTAACCTACTGTTTTGCTGACTACTTGTTTCAAACAGTTACATGGTTTTCTGTTCTAATTATGCTGTTGTAATTGCCACTATTTGGTTGTTCATTTACTACCCGCGCTCTCCCATTCACCCTCATTAGAGAAGCGCTTTCCTGATGAGGTAATGCTCACGTGTTTGATAGTAAAGGTGCAATTGAGGCTGGTTCGATTCTCTTGTCATTCCCATTTTTGTTTTGTGCAAAACAGGGTGTTTATCTGAAACATGGGTTTGCAGTTAACTGGCTTTTGAACAAGGTGTCAATTGGCATGAGTTGGACTGTAGTAGTTTGAGTGAGAATGCCCTCAGGTGTTGATGACATGTCATCTTTTGTGGAGGATACTAAACAAGATATTAATGTCAGCATGGCCTAGTCATTCGTTATCAAATGGAATCTGAAGGCAAGTATTCTGTGTTAGCACAATCGTCCACAGTTGCCCAGGTCAACCGCACTAGTATTAAAGCTGAACCCAGCCAGACAATTATGCAAGAAGCATGCCTGTAATGCTCCATTAAATTATGGTAACAGATCTAAAGGAAGTTGAAGCTTTGAAATGGCTGCACATTGCACTTAAACTTATGTTCACCATATGGCACGTGCAGTTATTGTATCTTCGTTTTTGCCAGCTGCCATGCTTTCTTTGCTGAAGCCTCTCTAGGTTTTTGCAGGACCCATACAAATTATACCAAAGATAAGGTGATGCACACTTGTCCATCCTTTAACAAGAGAATTTTAACATTTCTGAATTTACGAAGCCCACAGTACAAGAGGGTGTGTTTAGCGCCCTCTCTGTGGTAGGTGTATATCGCCGCCAAAATCTTGCAGACAGGAGATTGCAGCTACTGTATGCATTTAAGTACTCCCATTACCTACCCTACTCTTACTTACGTTGTTACTAAGGTTTCCCAACAGCTTAGTTTTCCTTATCTATTTCTGTGTTATTCCTATCTATTCTGTGTTAAACATACAGGCAGGAGACACCTTTGCACATCAGGTTAACAGCATATCATATAGCATACAAAGCACAAGAGCTTCAACAACTAATACAGTTTTTTGTAGCAACACTTAAGCATCACAAGAAAAGCTTTATGTTGATTTAGCAGAACAAGAATATTGTTCCATAAAGAACAACCAACACTATAAAGCTGTCTTTTTCCAAATACATTTTTTACTAGTGGCTAGTTATATTGTAGGTGCATGATTAAGTATTGAGACAAGAGGGGTGTAGTAGAGGTCGCATCATTTGAGTTTGACATAAAACGTATTGCACGTTTTTGCATTACTGTAAGTGGTTTTAGGTAAGAATCTTATGTATGGCCCCAAGATTCTATACAATAACATAGTTGACTATGAAATAGAGCAAAATAGATTGTTCTCAGTGTTGCCACATCAAAGAAATGGCAACATTTGCAAAGTGAAAAGCAGACAGTGCTGAGTTGTTTGCACAGACAGTAAATATGCATTTTCTAATTGAAGGGATGGTCTAACACAACACCTGAATATGTTAGGTTACTTACAATTTCTATAGGTTCTCCGTCAGCCTGAAGCACACATGTGTCCAAGGCTATTGGACACAAACAGTATTTCAGCAATGTTTGTGGTCTAGTATTTATGAACTGCAAAGAGCAGGAACAGATACCGCAAGTTTTGGGCTACAACTGTATTCTTGCACAGCAGTCCAGTATTCATTGTCCAGAATTTGTTGCATCTGACATCATTGCATTTGTGTTTGTGTAATATGCTGGACATAAACGCAACGTTTTGGCAGCGTTTGCATTCCAGCATTTTGAAGACCAAGGAGTATGAAGAGAGACCACAAATCTTGGACTACAACTGCAGTCTAATTTTGTAGTCTGGTGTTTGTGGTCCAGCGACTGTGACGGCTGTTTTCATGCCTCGTGTCCCATTCTGTTACGCTGATCACATGTGTCACTGTTTTAAGATTCACAAATCACTTGTTTCATCCCACACTCCTCTTGATGCATGAGCACGCAAAAGAAAGTTGTACCTGGGCACTCTGCTCATCTCGGCTCTTCTTTCACTCTTGCAGAACTGAGCACACCCACATCCCGGAAGTGGGCAGGGAGGGACCCTTCCCACCACCTTTCCTGGTTCGAACAATCCTCATCTATGGCCGGTCCAACAGCGTACCCCAGGTTCACAGCAACCTGCAGGTGAGGAGGAGAAAGTAACAACACTTCTCTGGTTGTACACTGTAGGGTCGTTACAAACCCTAATTACAACAAATCCGTCGCCAAACACGATGCAGCCAACCTTGTTCACCGAATATACGATTGAGAGCAGCACGATACCACTATGAAAGTGCTCCATCACATGGCTTTTTTCATATTTTGCGGGCTTTCTTTGCAACCCGGAAATAAGGGCTACATGAGACGCATATGGCACAGAAAACATCTCAATCAGTGGTTTCTGAAGGTGCTCTACAAATCTCTACTTGGGGTCCTCAGCCAATAATTATAAAAACGTTAGCTAAGTAAACTTAATTAATTAGTGAGTTATGGCAAAAACAAAAAATTGCCTGAGATACTACGGGCTATTGCGGCTAATATGCGTTCAGTTTAATTTGCTAAGCGCCTTTCATTTTTAAAGTCTTGGCTCAAGTTATGTGGGACACCCTGTACGAGGAAAATGTTTTTGTATTAGATGCAACTTCATTGAATTTAGATTGGACTCTATCGACATGCCGAATGTGTAATAAAGAATTGCCTATAGCAGTTTGGAGCTGTTGTGCACGTGGACTTGCTCTGCGTTTGTGACCTCACACATGACAATTGAATCAGAGCGTGACGAAACATTTCGTTTATTTTGCCTCGAACAGTGCCCTCACGATTCCTGGAAAGCTTACATGAATGAATTGGTAAACATTTATTTTGCATCAGAAGGCCCGAGGCCTAATGTGAAAGAAAGGAAGTTAAAATCTGTACATTTTCACTAGCAATGAACGTGCAAACCAGCTTCTATGACAATTGTTCAGGGCAAGTAGAGAAGTTCATGCGTTATTTGTGCAGTGCACTTACTGGTGCAGAGTACTGTATATTCCTAAGGGCTGGCATTGTCACAAAGAACCTGAATTCCTGAATTCAGGTGCATATATTGCAAGTACTGTTCATAAATGTTCTATGTATCATAATTATTCAGCATGTTATCTTTTCTCCAGAAGCTTTCATATTGACATGTCTACTTGTTTATCTTTCTCAGATGACCGCTTTTCACTGGCTGATAAATGTCAAACTTATTTGTTCGACACAGGACACGCCTGCATGTATCAGAAGTTTCTCAAATGTTATCGGTAGTTCTGTTCATTGTCTGTTGTCATCTAACATCTGTTTGTATGCAATCTGATTGTATGTGCAACACGAATTGTGTAGTACTTTCTGGCAGACATGGGCACCAGCGATAACACTGGAACCTTCGACGAGTCATGTATAAAAGCCTATGCGCTTGACCCGCTGATTAGATTTTCGCCGATCGCTGACTGTGCTTGCTGCTGTCATCATGCTTTGAGTGAAACCTGTTTTCTGGGCACAGGTTCGCACCAACAAAGAGTTCGTTTCGTGATTCACAGATTTTGCTACTGTTTTTCAGCATCGCTACAACTTGACAATATTAAAGAGAGGACGTTTCAGGAATGCTGGGTGGGGCTTGGTGAAGAAAAAAAATTCGAACATTCTTTGGGACATAGGCCCCGCAGCATGTACTGCAACATTGCCACATAGTATCAGCGCAGTCGATAAGCACACATTGCCTGGCAAATCAGGCACCTCTTCAGTCTGTTTGCTGCCTTTAGAGTTGTTAGTTGGCAGAAGGTTCCTCAACTAAGCATCAGGGTCATCACAAACTTCGTGTCTTGCTGCTACGGGGCCTGACCTGTCGCGCATTTCCCCAGTGTGTGACATGGCATATGTGTTCAAGCAACATGAGCCGCTTTTCATAGGCAGTGCCTGCCACTGAGCACATAGCTCATAGCATGTGCACTTTCTGCGCTTGTACGTACATCTTTGCAATGAGCTTTTGTCTCTCTTGCACTGCCTGAAGCATACATGAGCACTATCAACTGTAACATTTCATTCATGTTTTGCGTAAGAACCCCGGTGCATTTATTCTTGCAAAACCTTACGTGGTGCCAGATTTTAGACAGTGGCTTCACCTTTGAACAGCACACTTCCAGTGAACCAGGCTCCAGCTTCCCCCGCACCGCGGTTACAAGCCAACTACAAATAAGGCAGCAGAGATGTCACGCATTTATTTACTTCTTACTTTTGCAGGGGTCGCACCCACGAAATTTGGACACAAATTTAAGGAATGAAGTGTGGCCCTTGCACAAGAATATAGTGTATATAGTATTCCACCAGGCACCATTTAGGCCAGGGTGTTGAAAATTGTCTTAACGTGTCTTTTGCATCTTCATTGCAGCAAGAATAAAAGGCAAAACATTCATAAACGTAGCAAAGTATTAGACCATTACATGAAGTGAGGGTCATCATTTTATGGGCAGATAAATTGTAGTCAAATTGTAGTGAACTAAACAAACATTGTGTCACACGCCCGAACACACTTACAGAGCTCACTCCGTGACCGTGAGCAATCACCATCACAGTGCTGGTGTAATGAGCGTGCATGTACTGTACGCTAGTAGCAGAGAGCATGCATGCTTCTTCCAATGTGAATGTTGAATGCTGCCACTCTTTTCACCATTTCGACTGTGCCGCGTCATGGAAACTAGGCTGGTTACATGACTTCCAACAAGTACACAGGAACAAAGCGTGCATGAAGCCATCAGAACTTCTTGGTTCGCCCTTACATGCTTGCCTATCACCTTGGCACCAGCGGCAGAGGGCGTGACCTTGAAACACTGCGTGCCGGCCATGTATGTGCTCAGCTGCGCAGGCAGCGCCTGCTCATTCAAGTGATCTCCAATGTAGGGCGAGCTGGAAGATTACTAGCATTAAGCCATCATCCTTCTTGGTTTGCCTTTGCATGCATGCCCTCGCACCCACCACAATTATGTGACTTCCAGTGCATGGTGCATGGGCTGATCGGGCTTGGTGAACCAGGTTGTTCGGGCTGTATGTACGCCTCGCACTGGGGACGGCGTAGCGGCAACAACAGTGACAAAAACATACATCAAGTGTTCCTATAGTAATTACTATTGCAATAAAACAGTCGACAGCAGAAAAGACTCAAAATTATGAATTTTTCGGACACTTATATTGCACACGTAAATGTTGAACAAGTACCTCAATTCTGAAAAATGTTTCGCCTACAGGAACATTACGGTGCTGCGTGCTTCATTTCAAGCTCCACGGCAGTGTGCACCATACCCATTAGATGTCTATCATCTACCGGGTTTTCACACACCTTCGCCTCCGGAGCATTGCTGCCAAAGTCAGAAAAAGGAAAAAGAACATTGAGCGAAGTCCATCTGTTGATGATCGTGAAAGTCAAGTGGCAGCCTCACATTCGATCTGCTGGAGCACCTAATGGTTAACTCTATTGCCTAATGCCATGAGGTGCATGAGTAATGCAATGTATGTGCATGTCAAAGTGCACTCAGCAGGTAGTCCTCAGTCTGACCACGCAGTGAGACAAGAAACGTGCCAATGTATTCACATTTTCTGCACATGTGGCTGTTATATCCATGAAATATGCTGTGGCCAGCATATTCTGAAATGTTGCCCATGCTTTGAAGTGCTAATAAATGCTAACAAATACAAAGCAAATGAGTGAAAAGTGCTAATAAGTGCAAATAAACAAGCAATCGTCTGCAAAATGCCATAAACTCTGCTGTTCTTACCTGTCTTTCAGATGCTCAAACAGATGATGCATTCTCTCTACTTCTTTCTCGACATCCTGTATGTTCATGAACCCTTGTCCGAGACGAACTGCTGCCAGGTAACTGCTTCTTGCCCACTTCAGTTTTGCTTTTAACTGCCATTTTTTTTGTGTCTGTTTGTGTGAATTTTTGCGTGTACTCACAGGGTCAGATAGACATTACAGTGGGGAGCAGGTACTAAACGGTATGACTACAAAAGGAAAAATCACCCATTATGCAATATCAGGCTATACATCTCGTAAGTTAGTCATAACCTTGAACACTAACAATGAGTATGGGAAGGTGGTTCCACTTTTTCACTGTGCATGTTAAGGATTGCAAGAAAGCACTGTTCTGCACATGGGAATGCCAACCATGAGAGGGTGTTCTAGTCGTGAAGTGTAATCAGGTGAAAACATTGTTCATCGTGTAGGTGTGGGTGGTTATGTCCCCTTCAGACGTGAAATGATTCTTTGTTAACTTATTTTCACCAGATTTCTTACATCTTCGGTAACATGGAAAGTGTGCCGCTGCAGAAAGGATAGAGAATTTTTAATTATTAAGTGAGTTTACTTAGGTGTACAGAATGTGGACTTCAGGAGGAAACATAGTACTGGAACGTAAGATATGAGAATGTGACTATTTCATGTCTGGTAGAGTGGCAGTTTGGCTGTGTTGGTAAGATATGACTAAAAACTTGTGAGTTTATGAGCGCTTATGCGCACAGTGTTTGCATTAGCAATACTTCATAGAGCACACTGTATGCTTCATGAGTATGAGTTTAGTAATCAAGAGCATGTAATAAAAGAAGAAGAAGAAAGCGAGGACCAACTATCAAAATCAGCAGTAACAGCCCCCTGCCTCCCAGTCGCCATTTTCAAAGGGACCCCTGAGGGTGCCAGCCGTTGATATCAGCTCATCTCAGCGAATGTGATGTGAAGCTGCTTATAAGCACAAATCAAAGTTTTGCAATATTTCGCCAATATCTCGTGTCAACTCTCCACAAATTACCATCTATGGCTGTAAGTACCAGTGTTAACAAATGCGCCGCTCTGGTAAATCAGTATTAAAACACGAAAAGCTGTGCTCTTATGTTCTACGTATAGCTAACTGTCTTTTTGAATATGATCGAGTAGTACATGCAGAAATCAACTGCTAAAATTCCACGGCAGCCACGTTAGCGTGGGGGACTGTTGTGTCGTTGCAATGTGACAGCGGCATCGTCCGACTTGTCTGCCGATGACTACACTCTCGCGTGTAATACAGCTCTCGTAGCAAGTCAGCAGACCAAAACTGCCATCGTGTCGGCCTACTGCAATCGAGCCTAAGCCCACCTAAACCGTTCTAAATCGCCAAAGCAAGCCAATGACACTGGCAGTGATCCTATCCTCCATATCTGCGTGGCACCCCTAGCAGCAGCTTCTGTTCCAATAGCAAACTTGGCCTGAAGTGCCATCACCAGCAAAAAAATATGAAATACTCTGCTATAACAAAGGCAGGCCTTACTTGACAGAGGTGGGCCATCAAAAACTGAGGCATTTAATCTATGACTCATTCACCACTGTGATCCAAGGCCAGTTCAGAATCACTTTCACTTGAAGATGGTGAGCTTTCCAAATCACAACGCTGTCTTTTCTTTTCAATGTGGCTCCAAGCGTTCACTCGTCCTATAAAGGACACCATGTTGAATTAGACTGCTGGAGGTGCATCAACAAAACAAAAAATGTATTTGTGCACAACTTCACTCTTTGACAAACTCCTTGCACTGTCTGGTGTTGTTTACAACAAGCAAAGTGCAACAAATGAGTTCAAACCATGTTGAGGGCAGTATGAAACAAAATAGCACTGAACCAGTTCGACTTGTCATTAGTCCTCTTTGCAAGTACGTTCTTGACAAGATCAGCTCGTCTTCTGCTCAGAAAGGGTTATGTTAAGCTGTAGCATTAAATGGTACTTATGCAATAGTGAAACAGGCGCTCTTACTGTGAGAGCATAAGCCAGGAAAGACACAAACAAAAAATGGGTGGTAACATCACCATGAAGTTCACTCAGCAGCTCGCCGTGCTATCATGAATTTTGACAAGTGTCTGCATGAGTTTGTTCATCTGTTTACTGGTATAGAATGACTATATATTATCTCTGAATAAACCAGAGGCTCTATCTAGGAAGTTCTCTTCCTGTGCCAAAATGACCCATATGCTGCAGTAAATTATTTTAAGATCAGCTCAGCGTTATCGCGCTTATGTACTCGTGTTGGGGCTGAGGTGCAAAATTCAAAAAGGCAACTATTACAACCAGTGCTTAACGCCAGACAAGACACACAAGAAGACGAGGACAGATGCTAACTTTCAAGTACCTTTATTGATAAACAAACTCATATTTACAATGTACATGCATGCTTTGTTTACTGATGTCACGCATAAAGAAATGTCAGAAAAAGGAACACAGGAAATTAAGAAACGGATAAAGAAAGAAACATAACAAAATCAGAAAATTGTGATGAGTGGCCCTGCCCCGTGAGTGCAACCTACCGAACACACATGAAAGATAATCTAGTTCTTTTTCAGAGAGCTACAATGAGGGTGGAGGGGGGATGCGCATGTGTCACCTAGCCTTGCGATTTCTTGAAACTCTATAATTTCCTGATAATTTGACATTCCTTGTCGCCTTGCGTGTTCTGTCTCGCATTTTTCACTGGTCTTAACAATGAAGAACCAGCTTGCCCAAAGCCACATCTTAGTCAGAAAAACTAAAGTTACGTTTGGATTTGCACCGCTAGCAGTAAACAGTCTTTCCGTCACATGATTGAAAACAGAGATCTGAAAGGACAGTTTATAAGTATGAGCAAATTCGGTGTTGTTTATTAGTGCTCTTTTAAGACATAGAGGTGATGTAATTGTGGTAGTATTGTGAATGATAATTGCAAATTGCGTCTGCCTTAGTAAATTAATCGCATGGTCAAGAAGTGAGCATACGTTTCACTGTGCCCTTGAGCACATAGACGTGACACGGGCCATCAGTAATTTCAAGCCCACTTGCAACAAACTGCTTCATAGCACCAAGTGTTAACCGTAGAAGTTCATTATAATCGCACTTGCCTTGTAAACAAATTTCTTACTATTAGTGGTATGCAAGATCAAAGATTTCACTCCCAAAAAACGGTGCAGATGTTGTTTTTTCATATATTGCCGGTTGTTATGTGCTGCACATCCATACTCTTGCTGCATGTAGTATGGGACACTGAATATACAACAGTGCATCCAATAAATCATTTTATCTTTTTTATCTTTCTTTCTTTTTTGTGCATGTGTTTTCTGTGCTATGCTAATCATGTCATAGACGTGAACCTTTGGTCCGGGGGCTTTTTTTTTTTAGCTTTGTGCTTATCTAGAGTCAAGGTTATCTTGGAGGTCCCTGTGTTGGTGGTGCACATTGGTGCTAGAACATACTGTGTGCCGTGAGAATAGATAATCCTAAGTTTGGATTAATGATGCTTGCTCACCTCTACCGTAATCCCACTGCTCTTTACTGGTTATTGAGCATTTCATTCTTACAACTTGCACGTGTGCTAACTCAGAAGGCACATGCTGCATATATCAGAGCTTGATCCATTTGTTGGTGCAGGCAGCTACTCTGCCGTTTTCAGTGGACAGCCACCACATTAACTCCTGTTCTAGTCCATATGTAGACAGCAAAAAACATGGCTGCAATTTTTGCAACTATGCAGGCTACTGTGCTGTCTAGCAAGCGCACGACACAGGAGAGTTCGCTGTGAGGAGCTGCAGGATAAGAGTAGGGCGGAGCAAGCACTTTTGAGCTAGATTCAAGATTGTCTTCAAGACATCTTGATGAAGCTGACAGGTCAAGTCTTATGCATGAGAGCTGTTCACGTGAAAGACAACTGTCTCTAGAAAATGCAGACTCGGGACAGTGATGTATAGGAGTTGTTAAAGTGAACTAGTCTGTAATTAGTTGCCTGTCTTGACGAGAAAGAATGAATGTGAGAGACATGAGCGACTTCTAATTGCTGCGGTATTTGGGGCAAGAACTACTACCTGCAGTAATGTTCTGAACAATGTCAAAGATTGTTTGTGTTCCAATGCACACAAGACATCTTTCTTGATTTTTAGAAGTGAAACTAGATGAGTTCTTTCTTTTGTTGTAGCTAATTGATACGAATCTTCAGTTGGCTTGCCGACAAGTCATTACATCACTGTGACACTTTTTTTTTGTAAGTAATTCGTTTTAACCCTTTCCATGCCAAGGATGAGTCTCACTCATTCATCTGTTTGTTCCAAAATATGCAGTGACAAGTCTCACTCATTGAGGGATCTATTTTTGTCTACCGATTGGGGCAGACGAGTGGCAGTCATTTTATCATTTTGGTGCAAATGGTGTGCTATCAAATGGTGCCAGCTTCTCAGAAAAACTGATTTCCGAGGGTGCTGGTGGCAAAAACGAAGCTGGAGTCAAGCTACTCTGGGTTTTAAAAATAGCAGTGAAAAGTTAGGCGGTCTCAACAGCGATGATCACTGTTATTATTGCCGCAATCGTGGTGTTTTTGGATGTTTCTTCAGCTCAAGTTAACAAATTAGACCTAGAAAGCTTTTGTGAGTCATGTTGGGTGCTTCAACTTAGTACTAACGATTGTGAGGAAGAGATTGAGCCTCTGACATTCTCCCACATGCAGACACGGCTCGACAAAAATGCTTTGTCACTGGCGCCTCTGTCGATTTCCTTTGCTCATTGTGCCAACAATAAAATGTGGCATGGAGCACAGCAAAGGCACACTTGACTTCTGTGCCAAGAAATAGTGTGGTTCACAGCGACTGTTTCCGTGGCCGCAGCAGCACAAAAGCATGAAAAACAATGGACAGTAATAGAATAAAAAATGAACTACTGATATTGTAATTATGAAACCTGTTCCCAATGACTCATTCATAAAAAACTTGTACCCGCCATGGTGGCAAAAGCATTTCACTGCTAAGCCCAAAGGCATGGAATCGAATCCCGGCCCTAGCAGCGCCATTTTGATAGGGGTGAAATGCAAAAACACCCATGTACCATGCATTGGGTGCACATTAAAGCACCCCAAATGGTCAAATTTAATCCAGAGTTCCTCGCAACACTGTGCCTCATAATCAGATCAGGGTTTTGGCACGTGAAACCCTAGAATTTAATTTTAAATAAGAAATTCATGAAATTTTGATAGCTTTCTGCAAAAAAAAAAAATGTTGGCATGGAAAGTATTAAATCAAGTCAGTGTGGCCACTAAGTAGATTTCTTGGAAAATTTATTTATAATGAGGAGTTCTTCATGCCAAGTGAAAGCTAACTTGAAGTTGGACCATTATGAATGGGCTCAAACGCATCTTTCATTTTTTTTCTTCCCATGGTGCAGGAGATATTCAACGCTTTTGTCGCCCTCGACGACCACCTGCAGTCCTACATGTTCGAGGTGTCGCGGAATGCCACGAAGCTCCACAACTGCATGGCCAAGCTTTTGGCCCACCCGCTACAGAGGCTGCAGCAGCACTTAGCCCACTACAAGCTCAAGGCCGACGAGAGCCCAAGTTGAGGCAGAGGCTCTGGTTGCTTACTCTTCCCCAGACCCTCAACTATAGAATCGCGCAAAGCCTGTACAAAGCCTGTACACAATGTATAGTGAACAGTGGCCAACTCTTGACTGGAAGCCTGCTAAAACGCGTCTCGCCTGCAGCCACTTTCGCCATCGTCTGCTTGTGGCTCAGCTGTTGTCCGCCTCTGTCAGCAGAGGGCCACTTGACTGGGGAAGCCGTCGGAAGTGTGCATTCCGTTCAGATTGGGGAGAAGTCGTTCCTTTTTGGCATTGTTTAATTTTTGCATTGTTGATGCACTGTGTAGCGGTGATGCTATGTTTTACTACTTAGAAGGCTTTTGTACATTGACTTGAAGAACACTGCTGCTTTCTGGGCCACATTTCCCACGAGCTGCTTGAGGATAAGAATAACCTGCCTAAAGAGTGCACTTTTAAGCACCTGGAAAATTTGTATTTTTTAGTTACTGTCGATGTGAGACAACTAGTGAGGCTGTAGTTTTGGAGAAAGTGTCACATGCCTAACTTGTAAGCTTGCTTATGGTTCCGTGTTAAATCAAAGGAGAGAAAATGTGCTGTGCTTATGTCATTTGCTCATACAGTGGCATAGTTTTGATTACAATTATATCTTTCTTTCTACATTTGGCTGGCATACACTTGTCCACGGCCCTGTTGAAAGCAAATGCAAAGTTTCACACTAACGCAGTAGTTTAACACTGATTGCTCAGCTTCTTAGTGCTGTCATACATTTTCTTATACATCCGCTGGTCGACTGTCTACAAACCAACAGTTGATGGTGTGTACAAAACAAGAGAATTGCTAGCATGCTTTTATATGTATTTATTGTTGTTGGTAATTGGCTACCTTTCTCTTTTTAAGGTAAAGTTAATACAAGAAGTTGAGCTAGTTGGAAGCATGACATTATTAGTTAATTTCCAGTGGTTAGTGGAAAAGAGAACAGAAGGCAAAAGGACAAAGCAATAAGACTGAAGGAATGGTGGTATTCAACGTGTCTTTGCTTCTGTAGAAACATTACAACCCATATAATGGTAAATTGGGGCACAATCAATGTCCATCACACTTGGACTGCACGGAGATACTCAAATTCTTTATTTGACAGTGTGATTGACACCATGCTCACACAGCTATCATCTTTTTTAATGCAAGAGGCTTCATGCACCAATCTGAGCTGTCAAAGAATTTTATTATCTCTGTCAGCAGCTGCATGTTACGTATGATATGAGCTGTGATGTGGATGTGCATTGATTATGCCCCTGTCCGTCGTTACATGGGTTTAATGTTTTTTGCGCAGTAAGGTTAACTTGAAGACCAGTTTTTCTACTGTCCTGTTGCTTTCTATTCTTTTGCCTTACTTTCTCGTCTACACAAAATTCTGGAAGTTTCTTAATAATGGTAAAGCGTGCTATTACATCTTGCCACCGTTTCGTGCAAGACATGTAGCACTTGTCGGGCATTGTAGTCGCTCACCACAACTAATAGCTCTGCTTTTTCATTGCAGTTTCGGTTGGCTGCATTTTTTTTCTACGGTGCTGCTTGCTGAGTCTTGCTACTGTCACTGCTCTGTTCTCGGCATTCTCAAGAGTTTCTGGATTTATATAGTTTATTGCTTGCACAAGCCATCATGTTCTCTATCTGTGGGACAACCAATTCAGCCGTGAAGACGGTCTTCCAACTATGGAATTGTTTTGAATGCAAGTGTGGCTGGTCTGTCGACTGTGGCCGTAGGCATTGCTGTTTTCGTTCAGCTTGTGCCAAATGATGCGCATTTAATTTGAACAAAATTTTTCTCCAATTCCCAAAATGATAAGCTTGTTTTTCAACACCTCGTACGGAAACACTAGTATGCTCACAGACCGCGCCAATGCTTCTCAAGGCGTCCAGCATTTGATGGATGATGCACTAGCAGCATGATGTCCAGTACCTTTACCTCAAGGGTTGTGATCTCTCATCAAGAGATCAGCGGGCTGTGCCAGCCGAAGACACTCACCAAAGGTTAGTGCTTGTATTTCAGCTATTGCTGCATGAATGGAACACATAACATACATGTCGAGGACCTTGTAATAAAACCATCCGCACGAGTTTCTGGGTGTCCTTAACACTGGCAGTGTTAAAAAACTTAAACGAGAAAAGTGTACATAATCAGTGTGTTGATATTTGCCGGAAAGAATTTTCTAATAAAGTGCGTAATATGTTTGCCCATTGCGTCACGTTTCCTGTGCGATTTGCCTCGCGATAGTGTCCAAACTGACCGAAGGTGAACATCTTGCATCGAAATGAAGTGCTACTTGGCAAGTACAAAGGTAAGAGTTTTCGGCACGATACAGAAGCACGGCAACCGCAGCGCGAGATATTTGTATGCGGATTCGGTTTGATGCGATGGCGCCTTTCAAGCGCAGTTCGTCGCTCCACGCCCAAGGAAGCGGCCGTTTGTGCAAAAAATCGATATTACAACAATGACTATAGCGCGCGCGCGCCGTTCGCGTGTCATATTCGACTGAAGTGAGGCCGGTTCTTTCAGTCAATTGCTGGCGTCCTTCGTTTAAAAGAAACTGCTTTGCATTGGTGCTGCACGAAATAAAAAGCCTGGGATTCTAATGCGCGGCTCTGTGACCTGCCGGTGAAAACAGCCTTGCTATGCCTGCCGAACGGCCAGTAAAACGCAGTGGAAAATGTGAAACGACACCAGTTTGTTGGTATGCACACTCTCGTAATTGGCTGTGAGTAATGTCCGCTCATTTTGGTCGCGGGGCCCGGACGAGCGAGAGCGGCGCAAATAGTGGAGCACAGAAATCGCGCCGGCCTCGGCTCCGAAAAGTCGGGGCGGCCGCCGCCTTTCGGCGCGTCTGCTACGGGTCTACACGAGCCAATCGCGGCGCGTCCTTGCACATCGGCGGGTCGACTTGCGCCTTGCTTTCAAACAGTTGAAGACGCGGAGGACTTTGGCCGTCCGCGACGCAGGACGCGAGTTCCGACACTTTGACGTCGTTTTATTCGTGTCCGCGAAGAAACGGCGTGGCTTTTTGGCATCAGCTTTTTTTTTTTTTCTTTCGCTCGCACCGGCCGCCCGGCGCGAGCTCCCCGCAAACATTTTGCGCGTCTGCGAGCGATGCTTGGCGCGTCGTTCCGTCCCGGCATGCAGCGCGCACCGCGCACTGGGCATGCGCAGTTGCGCGCTACGCCCGTAGTTCGCTTCGAGTCAACTCCCTTGTGTCCGCTGACGGCCGGCTCCCGGCAGAGCGCTCCGCAGACGGTTGTTGATATTTTTTTTCTCGCTGCTCGGCTCGTTCGACGCTGAAGGCACGCCGAAAGAACGCATCCCCGGCAGCAGGTGAGCGAGTTTTTCCAAAATGCCTGGAACGCCGAAGCACAAGGAGATAGTGCTCGACACGATCGACCAACTGCGAAAGCGCAAAGCGCGGCCGGACTTCGAGCGCATTTGTCACATGCTCTACCGGCGGCATGGGCTGAGCAAAGCGGAGGTTCAGGAGGAGCTCGATCTGCTCGTCGATTCTGAGGCGGTGATCAAAGTGGACTACAAGGGCAACACGAGCTACCGCAACGCCGCGAAATGGGTTCGCTTCAACAAGTCTCTTTCCTCGGACACCGGCGCCGCTGCGGCCGCAGCCGCGACGGCGGTCGCCGTCGGTTGCGGCGGGCCGCAGCCGACCACGTTCAAGGTAAGCCGCGCGATCGGCGATGCCGTCCGGGACCTGTGGTTCACGAGCAAGCAAAGCATCGACGCTGCGGACGCCGGCGGCGTGTCGGCCGCGGAACTGGACGCCTATTTGCAAGCGAGGGACTTCAAGTGCACCAAGGGAGCGCTCGAACTCGGCATCGACAAGGAACTGGCGTCCGGCCGACTCGTGCGCCTGCCCAGCGGCAAGTTCGCGCCGAGCGAAGCGGAGAAGCAGCGGGCCGCCAAACTCGCGGCGGCATGCGCGCAGAAGCCGACGGCAACCGCGTCGCCCCCCAAGGCCCCGCGCGTCGTGAAACCGTTGTTGCAGCAGGCGTGCGAAGGCGGCTACGCCGTCCCTCCGATCGGCGCGACCACGGCAACGTGCTCCGCTCCTCCGGCCGCCGGTCCTACCGCCGCCACGAGCAACGGAACAAACGGCGTTCTCATCGTGCGCGCACCGACTTCGCCGACCGGCAGGACGACGACCGCATCGGCATCGCTGTCCTCTCCACCGAACGCCAAACGAGCCAGGCCGCTTAGCAAGCGCAAGGTAACGTCTTCCCACCACTGTCAAGTTACTACTCTTCCTTCATTTTCTTTATATTTTTTTTCCACCACCACATTTATTCTCAAGCTGCAGTTTACCAGTGTTCTGCAGTCAACCTTTCTAGCAGCCATGACGCGTTCGTATTTTCATTACTATATAGCCTCTCTAATTTTACTTATCAACATTCTTTTCTGAAAGCCACGTGCGTGGCATGTAGTGGAGTTTCTGTTGAGGTGTGAAAAACCGATACCGCCGCTCAGCTGTTTCACCCGAAATGGCGGAGTCTCGCCTTTGTGGGAAAGTTTTCTCCTCGGCTCCCGAGAAAAAAGAAAGAAGAAAACCGCGTACACACGGGCGGACCAACATGGACCATGGCATGCGCGAAAGCGATCGACTTCGTCAGCCGCTTGGGTTTTTATCTCATTGCTCTTATCTGACGCCTGTGCTCGTCTCTTTCATGGTTTGCGACCGCTTGAGCTGCGACGAGCGCTGCACTACGATTTACTTCTGGTGGCTTGATGGAGACGCAGTGTTGTTGTGCTCCCTAAATTAGTCGTGTCTTGTAGCACTTCTGCGTAGCGTTACCTGGCTGTTTCGTGCACCTGACCTGGACCTCGTGGCGCGCGAAACGGCGCTTCTGCCCCGCGCGCAAGGGCTGCCACCATTGCGCAATACAGACGCGCGAGGGAGGGCGTCCTGTTTGTTGTCCCCCATTTTCGCTGCGACGCATGACACGCGCTCAGCGTCACCGCCATTTAGGCGCTCCGCACGATGAATTCTCCCGATTGCGAGTGTGACGCTCCGCGAACTCGGCCATCGGGGTCGATGAGCCATATGATACCCAATATGCCTTTACAATGACGGTGGTGACAGTAATCGTGCCTAAATATGTAATGGCCGTGTAATGTTGAGGGCCTGTAGTTACTTATTAGTTGTCTCACATTTTTTACTTGTTTTTAGAGAGTTTTAGAATAGGGGCCCCAAACGTATTGGGGCCCCAAAGAAATAGCGTCGAAGCCACTGCGCATGCGCGAGACGCAAACAGCGTTTGGGTTTTGCGTTGGGAACGCTATTTCACCGATTTAGCGGGAGCTCAAATAGCGTTCCCAAAAGCTTTGCGTCAACAAACATGGCGGCACCCATCCAAGCGACGGCTCTAACCTAGCACCAAACCGGGTTCGATTCGCGGTAACGCGTGAAGTTCGCAAGCTAGGAGAAGTGACTGCAGTTATCGCTTTCTCTCAACTAACGTGTGTTATGAAGGTTGATTCATTAGACGCCGCTGATTCCGAATTCGAGTGTGGATTTTATGGCTCCTAGGCCTAACACGGCTAAGCTTGGCTGGTGAAGGCACGTAAAGTTGGTTTTGTTGCTCAAAACTAAGCACAACTAATTGTTTGCTGCTTGAAGAATAACTTCTAAATTGTAATTAAACGCGAATACGCGCAAGTCAAATTTACTATTCATATCATAAAATGGTATACTTTATTTAATTATTTCTAATAGCTTTTCTTTGACGCCGTAGTGGCGCTGTCAGCGCAAGACGCTATCCGCAAACGTAAAACCCTATTCTAAAACTCTTCACTCCTGCGTGCCCCAACGCTAACACCCGCAAAGCTCTTTGGGGCCCCAAAATATTGGGGCCCCTATTCTAAAACTCTCTTTTCTTTCTTTTTGCGTTACGCCTTAGCCGAAGAATTTGACCTTGAATGAAGGCGGATAATTTTGAATTGGCCCGTAAGCTAATAGTCGTGCATCCTTCGCCGCTGCCGGAGGGTTTGGCCCTCTTCGGTAATTGCCAAATATGCGCCCTAGCCAAATCCATGCGCGCGTCTGAGACACTGTAAAATTCGCTACAGTCCCGCCTCGGCGCGGAAAAGATTTCGTCGACAGCACAACAGCGAATTATTTCGAAGGCATTCGCCCTCGAATTTTGTCTAGGGGTCATTTCCCCTTCTTGCTTTTTCTCTCTCTTTCTCGCCGCAAGAAATTTTGAAGAACGCGAGACGACTCGGCGTGTCCCTAAATTTGCCTAGATTTTTCATAAATTTTAGAAAGATCCCGCCAAAGCACAAAGCGGCGCCTGGTGGAGAATCATCACCTTTGCATTATGCTACACGTACCTCCGCATGGGAGCCTGGCCGGAAATCAGGCCGCAGACGGATTTCGTTCCCCCCTTGCAACAGTAGCGTTTCTCCTCGCGTATTTCACTTCTCCACTGCCTGGTACATTCCGACGGTAATAATAATAACAAAACCCGGCTACCATCGCACAAACAGCATTCGAACCTGCCTGGCACGCAGCCATCGACTGGGCATACCAAGAAGAGGTGTATCGCGCCACTGTACGTCACGGCCACGTTTTCGGGTGCACTCTCGTCTCGATGTCGCTCGCCAGAACGCGCTGGCGCGACGACTTTTGGCGTGCTGCGAGGGCCGTCGTCATATGTGTGTCTTCGGAAGCGCTCCGTGATTTTCGCTAGTTCCGGCCGCCGTTACGGCCCTTCGTTCGCTCCTTCCTTCCTTCCTTCTCCCATGGCTCGTCGGACAGCTGCGCCGGATTATCGGCGATAGGCGGTCGCGGTGTCGTCCCGCTGATAGGGACGATTCTTCGGCCGCCACAATTGTTTTTTTCGCGTGCATGCGCGCCCTCGCTAGAGCTAGCTGCAGCAGCCAGTCGAGTGGCGATAAATAATTTTCGCTTCTCCTCTACCTCCCGTTTTTCGCGTCTCTCGGGCGTCATTTCCGCAAACAACCGGCGCTCATGGAGCGGACTAGCAGACGACATTCTCGCGGTGGTGGCGGCCATGTTGCGCCGCATCTCGATTTTTTTTTTTTTTTTTTCTGCTTCTTCGCGCGCGTCTCTTCTACTCTGACTGCGTCGACGACTGCCGCCGCGTGTGTTCGGGCGCGCACGGACGATCGCGCGGGTTGCGCTCGCGCGCGCGCGCGCGCTCCGGCGGTCGAGCGCCTGTGACGTCATTGGGGCGTGACGTCGAGAGGAGCAGCGGAGCCTGCTACCTGGGTCCGCGCTGCGCGGCGGCAGTGGTCGTTGAGGATGGCGGCTCTTTGAACACTCTTCTTTTTTTCGTGCGGGGTTGGGGGGGAAGCCCGGGAGGCGCCCCGCGCGCCTGTCCCGGCAGAGACCGTGCATTCCGCTCAATAATATCGCACGCTCGCTCGTGCGGTGCCCCGGGGATCGGCCCGTGGCTCCGAGCAGCGCCTTTTCGGGTTCAAGCAATGTGCGCGGCGCCGGGAGGAAGTCGTCTGCTAGCGCCGGCGCATCGCCGCCATTTGCCCGAGCCCCTGAGGTCGGAGAAATCACCCCCCTGCATTCTAATCTCTCTGTAGGACAACGCGCGATTGGTTCGCCAGCTCTCTCTGTGGCCCGTTCAGTGCCTTTGTAGTTTGGCCACGCGGCGCGTACTTGACCTGCAGCGATGACTCATGCCCTTTCAGTTTACTGAGCACGAAGTGGCGCGTTCATTCCTCGGCCGACATTATTTAGATTTAGGTGCACTATATGAATACCGCCAGGATGTTCCGATTAATCTGGCGCCTAGCCTCCATCTCGGCGACTCATGCTTAGTTGTTCGGCGTTTGACGAGCAAAAGCTTCCCATAAATGCATAAACGCGCAGGGAAACAAAACAGTAGAAGTGTGCGAATAGCATGTTTGAAGCGAATCTTTCGTTGCTTACTTTCCCGGATTTGCCGTTGGTGCCTGACTGTTGGGCCGGCCGGTCGCTATATATATCGCCCGACATATTTGTGACTATATATATATATATATATATATATATATATATATATATATATATATATATATATATATATATATATATATATATATATATATATATATATCAAAGTACAAGTGGCTTATGAAACCCGTGCATGACCAAATTTGCCCACCTAAGTTTTGCGTAGCAACAAAAAAAAAGACTTTTTACATTAAACCTAGACATACGGTTACGTTCACGAGAGACGTTTATTGACACTCCACGTGTAGATCAGGCATACAGTTACACTATAATTTCGGCTTACAAGCACCTCTGGCGCACATCGATCTGTTATTGGAATGGTAAATTATGTTTAACGGGTTCTTTGATTTGCTTTCTTTCTTTGGCCACTCACTACGTGTATACCCGTTCTTGGCCAATCCTCCAGAATGGGCATGTCCCACTATGACGCAAGAAGTGCATAATCCCCAAGTCTTGCTTCACGAGTGTCGTGTTATTCTGTGCACACACTTCTCTTTAATATTCTTCGTCAAGCATCATAACGTTGCCTTGGTCCTTGTGACATCGCTGCCGTACATGTCTCTTCACTGCGCGTGAGCCTGATTTGGAGTGTGCATTTCGGCATTGCTGGTGAGCGATGTGGTGCAGTATGCATAAATATTGCGTGACAGCGAAGTTGTGACTTTTTTGCGGGGGATAAACGCAACCATTTCATAAAATTACGCCTTGCGTAGCACGACAGCGAAAAAAATTGTACGCATCGCTCGTAGTTGTATATTATGTATTTACTCGCTTTCACATAGACCTAACCTAACCTAACTTGATTCAAACACGCACGTTAAGTATGCCTACCTTTCGAGATCGAATACGAATCGAACAGTGGCATCTACTTGTGAAATTTTCCCGCGCTGCGCTCATCAAGGCGCCATTGCCTGTTAAAAGCGGTGCCTACACCGAGTCTGCAAACCTGATTACCATTTGCGGATATATCGGCCGCACCATAGCGAGAGAAATATAATTACGACGACATAAGTTTTTTGCACGAATACTTGTGAGGCATTCGCGCTTTAGCTTTTCCCCTGGGGCAGTACCGCGGTCAGAGGCAGACATTGATCTGTGATTTCACAACGCAGCGCGACTGACGATTGGACGCGAATGAACACACAGCAGTGTGATCCGTGCAGGAGGATAGCTTTTGCTTAAAACACAGCCGTTCAGGGGGGGCAGCTTACGAGCAGAATTTTGCAAGCGATTCATTGGCACTGTGAAAAGAAACCGGCTTTAAATACCAGTTTGGTTCAGTTATTACCGCGTGTCAAGGCTCGCTGATTAAGCCAGAAACACGGTGCCAGAAAAATGCGCAGAAATGTCAAAGCAAGGTGGCGACGTCACCTTGGAACATCGCGCACCACTTTCCCTTGACGTAATAGATTTTGGTACCGTGTGCTCGTGGGTAATATTTTTCATACTTTTTTTTTTCATTGTAATTGGAATGATCACATCGTAATCGGACGGCACACTCTATGCACATTGACTTTTTTTAGTGATTGATTGTGTATTGTGAAATAAAATGAGCAGTAAAGAAATTAGTGCTGACCGCACGGTAACGGAACGGCGGTCAGCTCTGGGGGCGGGGGAGAGGATAGGGAGAGAGCATATACCAGGGGCGAGGGTGCTTCAATGCTTTCAGTATCAAATGCTTCGGCTAGGAAAATATTTACATACGCGTTGTAAGTATTTCTATTGTATGTAAATGCGCGTTGTCTACCTGTATCTACATACTTGTGGACGACGTGGTGAAAAAAAAAACGAATAAACGCTTCTGCTGTTCAATTGTTGTAAGTGATTATATTGAGCCAAAGAGCCACTAGGACCGCGCTCCTCATGTCCTGCCCTTTGGCGGAAAACAACCTTATCACGAAAAACGTTTTTTTTTTCTTTTTTTTTTTTTTTTTTTAAAGTAAACATAGTTCAGTTGTGCTGTCACTTCGGCGAAATGTTTGCCAACCCTGCCCCCAGAACACCGGCGCTGTTTGGTGCGGGTAGAGAGGCCCGACTGTTCTTGTAAGTCGTATATTGTTTCGCGAGCTGCCTCGACCGGCAGGCAGCTCGTGCACAGGAATTGGAATGGAACGCTTGAAAGCAGGTAGCTTGAGAGTTTCTACCGCGAGGCCACGAAGCCTCTGCACAGGGAAACCGAGGCGTTGTGTGCGCGCATCCGAGTTCGCTCCCCACACCAGCGAAGGCTGACATTTAAACAGAAGGGAAATGCTATAAAAAGGGGCAAAGTACGAAGGGAAAGTAAATTACTGGGAGAAGACAAAAAAAAATAAATAAACGGCGGACTATGCTTGGTATATATGTACAGTATTTACAATAGCGAATATGTCGCCGCAATTTACTGGGGTCATTTCGCCTCCCGAGCAGCTGCGACACATGTGTGCCTGCTGACTAAGGGGAAAGAAAGATGGTACACCATTGTGCCTACAAAGCATCGTCTCACTCCCGATCCACCGCTGCCTTGCGGGCACGTGCGAGATTCCGGGAATTTGCAAGGTCCCCCCGCACTTTTGTTCGCCGGCCAGCGTGGAGGCGTTTTCGAAGTGGGCACAGGACTTGCCTTCCCCTCCCCCCAATCTCCTACCTAGGCCAGGTGGTGTTGCCGAGGTGCGCAGCGCCGGTATCTGGCAGGTGCGGATCTGTGTACGGCCACTCGCACCTCTTGCGCGGGACACGCGCCGGCACAGCAGAGAGGGGAAAAAATTGTGCGAAGTGGTTAGGTTCCAGGATTTTAGAGCGAAGCGTTCTTTGCCTCTTCCTTCGACTTTTCCACTGCTGCTGCTACTGCTGTAACGTGCACCGCGTCGAGGCTGCGGGGGGGGGGGGGGGGGGGGGCGTCACAGAGCGTGCAAACATGACAGGAATGAGTCAGACAGGAAAGGCGACGCTAGAAATTCGTTTTCACCCCACCGCGTCGAATGTGCACAATGCCCTCTGGGGCTCCCTGGGCGTCGCCACTTTAGCCGCTTGACAGCTGTAATTATCCGTGACTCCACTCAGAAGCATTGCAGAAACTGCAGTGCTTCCCTTTCCGCTAAAGTGCCAGTCGAGAGGGGACGTAGGCAGAACTGTAGGGAGGAGAACATGCAGTTCCCATACAAGGGAGGGGGGAGGTGACGTGAGAAGGCAAGCAAACCCTACTACTATACGACGGCTGCCATTTCTGAAAAATAAACGCCATGCACACATACACACTGCCCTTGTTCGCTCTTTGCTGCTTTCAGCAATAACGTGTGCCGGGTTACTATTGGAAGCTGGGCCACGTGTACCGATCTTGTACACGTCAAAGAAATGTACACGTCATTAGAGAATGTTTCGATTATTTATATTTGTATCCCGGCGACGGCGGCCGCATTTCGACGGGGGCGGAATGCGGAAACAGCCGTGTATTTAGATTTAGGTGCATTTTGAAGAAACCCCAGGTGGCCCATATTTCCGGAGTCCTTCACTGCGGCGTGCCTCATAATCAGATAGTGGTTTTGGCGCGTAAAACCCTACAATTGAATTGTATATATATATATATATATATATATATATATATATATATATATATATATATATATATATATATATATATATATATATATATATATATATATCGTACATAGAAAATAAGAAGGGATACTGTAAAAGCAAGGAAAATGTCGAAATAAAATTCGAACACAGCAAGCTCACACACAGTGCAACACAGATCATACTTGTACGCTACTGCGCAGAACAGTATCTCCAAAACTAAAGACACGAGTTCAATAAAAAATTCGGTACGAGAGGAATTGCGTGCTTCGCTCACGACTGAGAAATAGCTGATAATATATATATATATATATATATATATATATATATATATATATATATATATATATATATATATATATATATATATATATATACTACCTGCATAGTCGCAGCTAGCGCTGCCGCATCCTCTAGACGTCAGAGACTTTGTATGTGATGTCACCACTATAGGCTGAATGCGCCACCAATTTCACCACCTTCTGAGTGCATACGCGGCGACCCTGCCACCGCCATTCAGGCAGTAATGCTCTACGCTTTCTCGCTGTACTTTGGTACAAGGGAATGCCGCGGAAATTAGATTCCATTGTGAAATCTTTCCAGTGAACTTTGAGGGCCTTTTGGCCCGTTTGAGTCTCCAGTCCTCAATTCCACTCCTCTGGGAGTGTCATTTTATTCTCACTGCATTTCGATCTCGAGGGTTAAGTGGGTTTGCAGTCGCACAAACGTAACGTACTACATCTCACCATTGTTGTCTTTCCATTGCGGCAGCTTGGTGACTTTTTTTTAAGACGTACCAAAAAAGAAGGGGGGTTGTTTGCAGACGCCATGCCCATTGCGGAAATTCACGTCGATTCTCCGCCGAATGCTTCGCGTCGCGAATCTTGTCTTGCAACGAGTGCTTTACGCTGTGTGTCTGACAAGTTAGCTCCGCCGTGAGGGCCAACCAATTACTGCGGACCCGAGGGCTCGCGCTCGGGAGCGTGATCCGATTTCGCGCGCACCGACGCTCGAGCCTTAAAAACATCGCGCGAGCTTTCTCTGATACCGGAAACAGTGCGACGACGGAAAACAGTTTCTGTGTAACCATGCACCGAAATACCTCGAATGTAGGTCGATATCTCTTTTTCACCCAGTCCCCCCCCCCTTTTTTTTTGCATTTCTTAGGAGATATACTGTTTAACGTCGTAAACGCCACTTGTAACCGTGACTGATTAAATAACATGTTTACGTGTGATTGCAAACTGTGTCACTTGATTGCAAAGTTCGTAGTATAAGCCGCGATTAGTCCCACAGCAAGTGACAAATAATAATATTCGCGTTTGGCTTTGGTGTTTGCACTATACTGAGCCCGGAAGTCGCGGAACTCGCAAACGCTCGCCTACTGTGTATTGGATGTGGTTAAGTGTTATGATCGGGCGTTGACCCCACGGAACCTGTCGCTCATGGAGAACGCATGGTAAACGAGACAACGCCCGGGTCAGTTGGACGCGGCTAAACGGGTTTGGCCAATACATCCCTTCAAACGACCTCGTGGTGCCTTTATCTCCCGTCGATGACCTGTGTGCCTTTGTCTTTTTCCATCCCATCTCGGGGCGACTACATGTTACCCCTTACACATGTACACTCCACAGTATCACCCTTCCGGTGAAGGTCCCTTATGGAAGGGCAAATATCTCAGCGCCTTTATGGGCTAACCACGTGCGCAACTCTTCGCCAACACAAGCGGGACGAAACACAGTGGCGCCTCATAATTTCAGCTCTTGTAAGATCCATTTTTTAGGTAGCACTGAAGCAATATGACCATATACACTATCTTTTTTTAACGTTTTGTCAGTTTCAATATAAGAAAGCCTGCTCCATGTGCCTGCTGCTGCATTGATCACTGAAAACATAGAAAAAGACGGCGCCGCACCATGTGTCAGCGGCGAAACGCCTGTTGATAAGGTATACTTCGGCGTAAAAAATGGTAGGCGACCCTTATCTTTGACTTGGGTGTCTCTTAGTAGCACTCCTGGCACGATATGCGGGCGAATAGCGAGGGAGGACGAGGACGAAGTAAAGACTTCGTCTTTACTTCGTCCTCTCCTCACTCTCCCCCTCCGCCTTCACTCCTCCTAGTTTCTGCTCTCTTTCACGCTCAATCCTCAACCGTGGCGCCGCCTACACTGCTCGAGCGTAGTAACGGCGCCAACATGCGCTCCTCGCCACTCCGTAGACGCTTCTCGAGCAAAAATGGCGCTGATGCACGGCACGAGGGCCCACGTGATGCTATTAGGCCAATAGCGACGCGGCGTCGGCCAGAGCGCTCGAGGAGGAGGCGGCATTCTTCAAAGCGTGGCACTACTTTACAAAGTTTAAGGGGCTTTAGGACGAAGCGCAGTGAGCGCCACCTGGCTGGGCGTAGCCCCCAGCGAGCGGCGCACGGAAGCGCACTTGTCCGGTGATGACGTCAGAGCATGTAACGAGCGCGCGCGCGCAGCTCTTGCGAGCAGGTGCGCGCCGGGATAGGAGAAGCGAAAGAGGAGGGAGCGACGTCACATCCGCTCTGCTAGGTTCAGTCTATGCCAACCAACTGTTTTCCATCAATTAGCCGATTAGATATGCCACCTTGTGTGTGACGTCATTACTTCCGCTTTCTACTTCCGGGTTCCCAGGAATTTCGCCAAAGTCGTGCTCACGTGGCGGGTCTCGTAAAGTCTACGATTCTGTGCTTTGGTGTGTGCTAATCAGTAATTGATAAGTAACTAATTATTCCAGACATTTCAGTAACTAAAGTTATGCTCAGATATCATATCTACAATGAAACCCGTGAATCTTGTACTGTACTATTTTTTCTATAATTTTTTCTTTTTGATTTATTTTGAATTTCGTCCCTGGTCGTCACAGGAGGTGAAACGGAAGTGCTGCGCAAGAAACAAGAGTGTCACTCGATGTCCGTGCCACTAAAAGAAAGCGGTTTACTTCACAGGACTTTAGGTCCGTGTGTCGGGGGTATGAGAAAAGAACGAACCGGACGCATACGGCCCTTCTTCATTATCATCATCATCAGCCTGTTTTATGTCCACTGCAGGAGGAAGGCCTTTCTCTGTGATCCCCAATTACCCGTCCTGCGCCAACCGATTCCAACTAGCGCCCGCGAATTTCCTAATTTCATCGCTCCACCGAGTCTTCTGTCGTCCTCGATTATGTGTTCCTGCTCTTGGTTCCCGTTCTGTAACCCTAATGGTCCAAACGGTTATCTTACCGGCGCATTACATGACCTTCCCAGCTAATTTTCTTCTCGATGTCAATTTGAATATCGTCTACACCCGTTTGCTCTCTGATCCAAACCGCTCTCTTTCTGTCTCTTAATTAACGGTCCTTCAACGCGCCCAAACTGCCACGCCCGTGCCCTGGAGACGAGGCCAATGTGTGCTTCCCTCTTTCCCGGTTCATGCACAGTGACGTGCGTACTTTGGCCAAGCTCTTGGAGGAAAAACGCTGCGAACCTCCGGATTGGCCGAAGACGATGATGTCACGCATCACACACCGCATTGGGGGAAGGTGACGTGAGCGCGGAACGAAGGAACAGTTAGTTACGCACTCTTTGCGATCATAATCGGCAGCTTGAACTTGAAGTAAACTTTTTCTCTGCATCGTTTCTCATCTCTTGTACAAAATGTAAATACAAGTGTGTGTTCTAAAACGTCCTGAATGTCGGGCCAATACATTACTCCACCATGGTGCGGACCATGGTGACATCATCGGACTCCCGGTCGCAACGTACGTTAGTCAGAATTATAAATCCCTGCACTATGAGCGTCCCTCGTAACTCAGCCATTGCGCAGTTTTCGGACGTTAAAGCCCACTATTTAACAGCAACACCACAACAAGAGTAGTCATAATGCTTTTTATGTCATTTCAATCGCTGGGGTGCCTCGATGCACCCCCCCCCCCCCCTCCGCCGTGAAATCTAGTTCGCTGCGACAACTTCCACGCGGCGGCGGAGTGAATCGCCGATTCGTTCGACCGGCCGAGCAAGTACTTGTGGGGCTCTGCTTATGTGAATCCGACAAAGTCGAGTCGGCTTGGCGGGCCAAAATTCGTTCGCCGGTTCATTGAAACGCTATAACGGGTCGAGTCCAGCCGTGGAAGCGTCGGGGCAGATTGAGTCAGCTCTATTGCGAGGGCTGGGTCGACTGGTCGGTCGTGTCAGCCCAATATCTGACTCGACCCGCTGGCGTCGAGCTTGTGTAAACGAAGCTGCGTGTAGAATCGCTGAGCGTGGTTGCAACTTTATGGCGTGAAAAGTATGATGGCAACGGAGGTGCTCGATTTCTATAATAATAACCATATGAAGCCCAAAGAAAGCACAGGAGAAGTATATTTTTTTACATTATTGAATTGTAGAATTATGAGAGTTAAATTTACGATTAATTCTGCCCCACCCATCGTTGAAGGCGGTAATTAATATTTTTACGCTGGCCTCGGGTACTATTCTTGTGTGCACTCTAGTGCACTATATGCACTAGAGTTACCATTTTGGCGGCTACTTGTCTTCGTGACGTCACGTTATAAACTTCAGAAGAACAGAGTGGCGGCCTAATTGGTACTGGCACGCAGGACAGAGGAGACGAACACAAAGTGCTTTTGTCTCCTCTGTCATCCTGTGTGCCCTTTTGCGCCATACCTCGTTATCATCTTGTCAATCACCCGAAGCAAAGTGGTATGATATGAGAGGTATCTACTTCAATCATTAACTCTGCCTCGCATCTATAAATATACACCCGCGCGGAGCGATTGCATCGCCATCTTTTGAAGGTTGCAACTGCTCCCAATACGACATGATGGATGTTAACAAACATCGCCCAGTAGACACCGGCGATTCGTGAGAGCCAAACAGTGGAGCGAAGGCTCTGGCAAGGGGCCAAGCAAATATCGATGGACAACGAAGTCCGTACGTCGCCGATAGTGATTTTTGAACGCTCCCTCTTGCGGAGGTGCTGCGCGTGACAGCAAATTTTGAACTTGGTGCAGGAATGATGATAGAAGGAGATGCGCGAGACTCTACTGGTTGCAACGACTGGTGTTCGAGCGAGAGGAGGGAATACGGACGCATTTTCAAGGCTCTGGCGACGCACTGTGGATGCAGTCGCTTCAGCGGTCGTCGGTGCGGGCTCAAATCGTAAATCGAGTAAAAGCCTAAACGGGGAATACACAACAAGAGCAGGTCATAGCAGGGGTCTTGATCAAATGGAAAAGCAACGATCGAAGAGGACTGGTCCCGCCCTCTGTCGCAAGCCAATGAAGTCAACAAGGGCCTCAGTGATTCCAGCGCCCGTATTTTACTTCAGCTTTGCTCTCGCGCGGCGCTGTCGTTCTTCCCGAAACTACCGTGATATCTCCAGCTGTTTCTCCACTGACGTCGTTAATCCACCGCTTTCTCTCCTCCCTTTTTCTCTCTCTCTTCCGATCTCCTCAGTTAGAGAGAAAGGAGAATGCGCTCCTTATTTTTTTGCTCCTCCTCGCTCGTCTCTCGTACCGCAACAAACGGTGAGCGGGGAAGCGAGTAAAAAAAGAAAGGGAGGAAGATCGCAGACGTTCGTGGTCTCATCTGAGCCAGGCGTGTGCGGAATACCGTTCAGATTTGGTTGCCGAGAGGCCGTTCCGCGATGCTCAAGGGAAAGCCACCAGCGCCGAGGTAAATTTCCGACATGCTTTGAACGGCGAAACTCGGCACGGCGCTTGCACCTAACCAACACCGTCGCCACCCTTTAGCGCTAGCTGCCGTTAAAAGTGTTTTTTCTTTTTCTTATGTGTATCTCCTACTTGCGATCTCTCCGCAATGTCTTCGAGCAAACGCGGACTATGGAGACGTTCGTGGCGATGTCATCGCTGTTTGGTCGCTGGATCGACCAGACACTTTCGAGTCCGCGATCGGTTCTGGTTGTTTCGCATGGACGGTGCCAGTGTAGAGCAGTCTAGTTTCTCGCCACGCTCTATAAATGGCCTTGGTCGAGTCCCGCACGCCTAGTTATTTTTTGTTTCGTTCGCCTGTCGCTGTATGTCGGAGTTTACTCGCGCTCTTCGTCTCGCCGCAAGTGATTGCGACGTGCGAAGCTGTTGTATATCTCTCAGGTCAGCTGCGCCGCCCCTTGGTTTAGAGGCTTGTTTCTCGCGTTTGTGTTTCTTCCCGCGTACGTAAACAAATCGAACGTCCTAGCTAACCGGAGTCTGCGCACTGTAGCTCGACGCCGTGCGGGAACGAGGTCACGGATATTTATTTGCTTTGCTTGCTTTCCCATTGGTTGCGTACGGCCAAGTCAGCTGTTCCGCGGCTCTCGCGTGTTCCAAGTGCAGTTTGTTGACAACACTGGTGCACTTACGTGCTGACTGCACATTTTGCCACGCCTTCACTTTCTTAGTTACAATTGATAAATAGGTCGTGTCGAAGAAAATGTTTTCGTGCATTGCATTTGTCGCGTAAGCTACCTTTCATGAGCGCATATGCGTTCAATTGTGCATAGGCGCGAGCACTGGGATGCGATGGTGCGGGCGAGGAGGTGAAGGTGGGGGAGGGAGTTTTTTGCACAACCGTAACAGTTTATGCATCCGCTTCGTGTGTATTTTGCAATATCTACGACACTTGGCATCATTTGAGAAAAATGCTGCAGAAGAAATTCAATTATTGAATCACCTGTTTTATTGATTAGTGAGCCACTAATCAATGGACTGTTGAGGTGAATGCATTTCGATAAGGGCGAAATCCAAAAACACTTGTGTACTTAAATTTAGGTGCACAGTTAATCGAGAGCCCCTTACTAGGGCGCGCCTCATAATCAGACCGTGGTTTTGGTACGTAAAGCCCCAGGAGTAAATTTTTAATTATTTTTGTTTTGAGACTATTGAAATCACGGGGGCTGGCTTGGCACAGAAAATAAAGTCCCGATTGTATTGGCCTGAAAAGCCACTACACTCTGCCTGCCTGAATCACTCTTTACAGAGGGCCAATGATCTACTGCTGCGTTCCTTTTTGCCGATCATCCAAAAACAAAAAACAGCCTGGTGTGATCTTCCACGAGTTCCCGTCTGACCCCGTGACTCGACAAAGGTGGCTGAAAGCAGTGGCTAGAGAAAACGTCTGTCCCAAAGGGGCTTCGGCCACTAGCGTCGTATGCTGCCTGCACTTCACGGCAGACGACTATGCCGATGGGCCTGTAGTCTGCCACAACTTGAAGCCCGGAGCTGTGCCATCCGTTTTTCCTGGAAGACCACCATGTGACCCTCCTCCTGTACAGCGAGCTGCTAGTGGACGTGTGGTCTGCTTCAGCCTTCTACTCTCGACTTTCTTTTTCCTTCTTTATTCTCTTTTTTGCTTGTTTGATTAGTAGAGTCACTTAAGAGACATTTCGCTTCTCTTTCCTCTTGAAACAGCTCACGAGCAATGACTTCCTACTGATTACATGCGTGGTCAGCTGCTGCAGATCAGTCATAATTTGGCAATAGCTTGTACGAGCCTGTTGAGAAATCGGTGTCATAAGGTACTTTGCATAGTCCAGGTTGAACCAAACTTGATCGCTACAGAGTCATCATGACCCATGACTTGCCGTCAGAAGTAAGGCTTGCACGTTTTACATGTGTATTGTAAATCAGCTATATTTTCTTGCGAGAAAAACTATTACCTTCCGCAATGTGTACATGCACGTCATGGCTGCTAGAAAGGCACTGTATTGCCCATCTTGGCGTAATGTTTGGTGCTAGTTGTCATTCATGTGTATTGTGAAAACCTGCTCAACATACACCTTTTATAAGCTAAAGCAATCTCATTACTTCATTTTACACACCAATTTCAGCGTGACTTGCGAAGATGGTACATGCAATCAATTCAGTGGCTTCCTTACATGCTAAGTAGGTAGCTATATGGCCACATGTTGTGTACAGAAGCTTTCAAATATGCCTTTCTTCTTACATCTGAGCACCGAGAATGTCATTAAGGTGATTTATGTGACTCGGGGAGGAAAGTGCTGCGTCATGTTGTGCCAAACCGTCAAGGTGTGCCATCCTGAACCAAAACACTAATTCCAAGTGGAGTTGCCAAATTTAGCAGGATGTGCTTGTTCAGTGGCAGCCACCCAGCCCATAGACAGGCGTTGGCTAGCACTTAGCCTTGCAACCCAAGCCTAAGCAATTCATTTCAGCGTTGGCGTCTTTGGAGTGTGGGTGTGTTCGGTGGCACAATTGTAAGTAGGCCACAAGAAAAGGAATTGTGCTGTACAATGAATTATGAATGGTTTATAAAGGTACTATTCGTTAGCATATATGCGGGCGGACTAGCTAAAGATGATTTGAACTGGCACTCATTTCATGGGGCAGTAGGGAATGAAAGCCACGCTGAATGCATAAGGTTGTACAGTCTGCTCAGCATGTAGCTCGTCAGTTTCATTATATAGTTTAGCATTTGATTTTGCAACATGTTGGTACTGCATCGATTAATGGGCGAACGCCGTGCGTGACGTTCTCAATCAATTTCACACCTGCACCACGCCCGGTTACGAGGATGATAGTGCGGCACGCCGACAAACGGCCTGCTTGCTTTCGTGAAACTTCTTGGTCACAAATATACAATGGCATCCGCAATCAAGTTTGCGCGCAGGCTACACTAGTTTCTGCCAGGCCACACCGCACACAATCAGGCTCTTGCTGCTGCCAAACACAAGCCAAGGATGTAAAGTTTCATATTTCGTCAACCTTAGCAGCCAAATTATGATTGTAATTAAACGTTTGGTGAAAACGCAAATCTCCAAAAATGCGTTCACCCGAATTATCGAGCTTATTCAAGATATTGGTCACCGAAGCAGACCGGAAAGCCGGTGAACATTTTTATCCCTTTACTGTTTTCGAAAATATCTTTGAGCTTTTTCTTGGCAAGCGATGTGAAATACTTGCAAACATGCAATGACCAGTATGTCACTTCGCATTTATTCCGCAGTATTCTGCTATCTTGACTGAAGGTCGCCAAGAATTAATGATTACCCAAGAGCACTACGCAAACAGCATTCACTGCACCCTGGTGGGTGTTGCTCATGATAGCCACTGTGAATATTTCTTGTTCATTGTGTACGAATAATCTATTTAGCCAAATTTGTAAATTTGCCCAATCGTTGAGATGTAAGTGAAAACGTTGTGGATGACGTTGACAGGTGACCGATAACAGCATTTAAAACAACCTAGAATTCATGGAAACTTTTTTGCCTAGAGAGGGAACTCTTAAAATAAACCAATTTAAAAAAAAAAACGTGACCGTGACAGTGCTTCTGCATGCCAAAGATTGCATCAATCTTTATGCAAACCTCATCAAATAGAGACACTGGGACTGAGTGGCTGGGTTTCTTTTTTGCCACATCAGCAGTTTTTGGTGCACATCTTTGGTTCCTATCGAATGAGAAGCTGTGAAATCTTATAACGGTTCGCTTTTATTATAACGGTTCATAAAGCGAACCATTATAACACCGTGCCCCAAGTTGCACATTTATAATATCGTAGAGTTTAATACAGTGATTACTAGAGGGAACTCTGGTGCTAGTCTCTGGGAGCTGCGGCAGGGACGGTTCAGCGAGCATGGAAATTATGGGGAGCACGTGGATTTGCCTAAACTTCATACTTCTTCAAATGCCTTCGTTACTGTATAAACTGGTCATTTTGAACAAAGTACTGTGTAATAAATCATTAAATAGACATTATCGAAATTGTTCAATGGCAGGATTCAAACACAGGATTCCTTCTAGCACAGAAGCCCGATATTGAAACCATTACGCGAAGGATGCACGTATCGACAAGCGACATAAAATGCCCTTGTGCTATTTATTGTGGGCAAGCCCTCCCTTGAGGCGTTTGGGACGTTTTGATTTGGCCATTTCGACAAGCTGAATTGTTGCAATTAGTAGCGATTACGCATGTTCGCAGCATTTTCTGCACTTCGAAAAGCATATGTTGCTCTGAAATTCACAACGTCCGAATCCTCAAGCATGAAGATGAGACAAATCCATGTACTTCCCATCATTCCCATGGTGGCTGAATGACTGCAGCGCCAGAGTTTTCTCTAGTAATTATTGTATGAAACTCTATGGTAATATACACAATGCACTGATGACAACGTTTACGTCTGAGATTACTTACATTACTGGTGCGGGGACACGTCATGCGGACTTAAAAAAAGAATTTGCAGTCTTTCTTTTTTTTTTTTATCAGAAAAAAGGACCACACAAGACCTAGGTTGCTATATACGCTGTTATTGGTCATTTTTCAGCATATTCTATAACCTTTGCATTAGCACCTTATTGAATAAGTGAGGTCATAAATGTTAATTCGTTAAAATTTAATATTAGTTTGTTCAAAATGAAAAAACACGACTGGCATTAAAACTAGCCTGTCAGCATAGAGTGGGTGCTGTTGACGGAAAGAGCCCTAGGTTATTTTTTCTTGGCCACATTTAGTTGACACAACTGGTACGTAATTTAATGTTGGTTTCTGAAAAACGCGTGGGCTTCCTTTAGCTTCATGCTGCAGTCGGGTGGATGACAATTTTTCCGTCATAAATTTTGCTCGCCTTGCGGCCTTCCACAGAACTGACCTGCCATAACCTAACAGTGTTTTGCTAAGTCAAATAAGGAAGACGTTTTCTTCATATGCCCGTGTTTCTTTCACATTGATGTTTGCCAAGCTGCTGAAATATGTGTATTTACTGCTCCAAAACTTACAATTCATGCTCCAGTGCTCCAAAGCTGCTCCAAAGTGCCGAATTTGCTGCTCCCAGAGCTGCTATGAAAACTTTCTTGGCCACTTCCATCCCTGATTACTTCTGCCTTCCTGTGTGCGGCATTTAGTGATGCGCATCAAATGTCTCAACATTTTTTAAGTGACTCGACACAGTTGCTGCAAGCTACATCTTGATGAAGGAATAGAAAAATATGTGCACTTAGCCAATGCAAAAATAACACAAACATTACTGTTTCGGTGCTCGTATGAGTCCCTTGACCACAAATCCTTGACCTTCGCACAGGCAAAGTTATGCAATGTTTCTTTGACGTTCAAGCTCAATTCATATGCCAACAATGTATCATGAGGGAGAAATCTGCCTTGAGGCAAGTTACAGCAACTAGCAAGCTAGTTCTGTACCGTTCGACTTGCATGTGTTAAGCATGCCACCATCTGAAATGGATTGGATTGTTGGAATGTTGCATGGACTCTTCCATGGTCCACAGCTGGAATGTGAATTTTTATTCGTGGAGAGAGAGAAAAAGAATGATGCCTGTTCTGTAGGAAAGTGTTGCCAAAAGTCGTTGGTCAGCGACACAGCATATGCTGCAGTCGTGGTGGCCGTGCCGCAAAGTCTTGCCTGACTAATGTAATGTTGTACTATTGTGCTTATTGGCCGTATGCGACCACAGAGGATCAAGAAGACGCATGGGCCGGACTTCCTGGAGAACCTGGACAGTCCGACGATGGATGTGACCGAGTTCTTCGAGGAGGACGAGCCGCACTGCTTCGTCTGTTACCTCTCTGTGCCGCCAACCAGCAATGACTACAAGGCACTGCTCATCTGTCGAGACTGCAACACTAAGGGTTAGTGATGAAACTGCTGGGGGGGGCAGCACACTTGTTGGCTCCGAGTGACTGTGATACCAAACTGGTGGTCGCAGAAACTTTGGTGCTTCATTTTATTTAATGATAGCTCTGTTGGGGTTGTGCATGCTGCGCTTAACTAAGTGTAAATTCACAGGAGACTATGAAGCACAGACAGTAGCATTTTCTTTACCTACATGAACGTACACATATTATAATAAGTACAGTTTTCGTAAGTGTAGTCTTCATATTTAGCAATATAAATGCGACAGCATAATAAATGTGCTGCCCCATAACAGCACAAAACTATGTGGGAGACTCTGCTTACACCTGTTGCTGTGACCTTTGACAGTCTCTGCTGCTAACATGCTATGGTTAGCACATATTATGGTTGTGGTCTCTGTATGTATCATACTCATGGAATGAAACGTGTCAATTTAGGGCTGATGCACAAACTTTCATTTCCATCATCTCCAGTTTGTCTGTCATTGGCATAGTTTTGGCTTGTACACTAAGATCAGAGTTCACGTCATCTTTAGTAACCAGATCCATAGCAGCATGATATCACCCTCATGAGAAATTGCACATATGGGGTGTTCTTTTCAAAGTTTTTGTTGCGTTTTATTCCATGAATACAGTACACAACAGGTGGAAACACCAATGGCCCTAAAGACTTTAAGGTTTCCAAGTCACTAGGTATACTGGGGCACCTAGGTTTGTGATTACGATTTTGAAATGTTCAGTACCCTGTATATATGTGCAAAATATGCCATTGTGTGTGGCCACCAGTAATTGCAGTTAATTGAAAAAAATAACCTTTTATAATTGATTAGAACATCATGGCCAAAGGTTTTGAATGCGAACTGTGAAAAAGTATAAGTTTAGGTGAGAAAATGCAATTAAAGCAGTTGGGACAGGGCAGAATGCAAATGCATGTTGTGCTGTGTTGATGTGTGTCGGTAGAGTACGGCACACATTGGCTGCAATGCTAGAGACAGTAACCACTCTTGGACAGTAGTGGTATATTAGTCAACCTTTGAGATGACAGATGGCACACATTTAGAGGTGCACCAAATGTTCATGCTTGTGTGCTTCTCTCGAAGCACAATTTCTACAGTTTGTGCCACACTGCTTGTTTCCACTGCTCTCGTGCCGTGCAAAAAAGTTTGACATTCTTCTTTTTCTGGACAACTTTATAAATCCTTTTGCTTTTTCTGGATATGCAATTCTTTAGCTGTCTTAAACTTGTGTAAAAGCAGCAATATGCGACTTCTGTTTCAGAGTGTCAATGCTCTGCCCAACCAAATGGAGGCTCAGAAGATGCTCCATTATACACACACAATGAACAATGAGGATCTCGCACTGTCTCAATATTTCGAAAAATCGCAGTGGCAAAGCCAGAAGGAATACAGCTCCTACTCGTGGCAGTTATTGGGTCGTGTTGAGTTTTTGTGTGTGCGCTTGCTGTTATATGTACAAAAACAACTCAAAATCAGTACTGCTCTGCAGCAGTTTTCTTTTGACTGCCCTTGAAAGAGTGACAGTTTAGCCATCTTCCCCAGTTCAAGGAGCCATTGCTGTTAGACACCCTCGTTTGCTATCGTGCTTGCAATAGTAATGCCCGGTGAGAACAGGGGTTCGGCGCGACTGACACGCCGCGGCATGTGCTTTCGTCCGTTTCTGCGTGCAGCTCATCCTTCCTGCCTCAACTACTCTGCGGAACTAGCTGCTGCGGCCCGGCTCGCGACATGGCAGTGCGTTGACTGCAAGACGTGCTCGGGGTGCAGCGCGACTGCGGACAATGTGAGTAACTCCCGGGAAACGAACAACCATAGCTGGTGTATGGTTTGGCACTGATGTCACTGGAGAGGAACCTAGACCTGCAGTCGTTCAACCACAGTGGCAATTGCGAACAGGAAAATCAGAATTGACTGCAATGTGTAGCATAACACTGCGAAGTAATTAACAAACAGGTTCTTTAGAAAACGTAGAAAATTTAACCTTGCAAGTTGGAATGATATTTCGTCCTAAGACAAAGATGAATTTTTCTTTGACTGCACACATTTCTTAATTCTTTTTGCAGTGTCCTCATTATCAATGTTCATCCACTTTGTGTGGGTTCATACAGAAATAATTCGTCAATTGGAATTACAAATAGTAAATTAACTTTTCTGCACTTTGGTATGACTGCTTCGAGAACTGCGTTTTGTGGCTCTGTTAATTGTTTTATGTGGTTCAGCTGCGCTGCATGCTGGCCTTGCTACGTTTCTAGAGCCTTCGAGCATCTTGCATTCACAACTAACTCATTCTCTGTCAGATAATTTCCTGCACTTGGCTCTTGACACTATTAAGTGTACATGTCATTACTTATGGATGACATTTGGTTAGGGGCAGTCTCTGCAGCTGGTCACGTTTGATGTTCTAAACAATCCCTTCTGTGCTATCTAATTGCCCGAAATGTCGAATGGTAGCACGTAGAAGCGGAATGATTGTAATCATCGCTATACAGTGGCAAATTAGCTTCACAAAGTTTAATGTGGAAACTCACAGTGACCATATTGCCTCACGAATTGCATTCCCTCTCACTATAAGACTTCTTTATCGCATTTCTGTTGTTGCACGAGAATGCGCTCGTGATAACAGATCAAGCATGATTTCAAAATGTAGTAATACTTTCCTGACAGCTGGGCCTGTCATTTACCAGTTTGCGGGCATGGTAAAAGATGATGGTAGCATGTTCTAGAATTTATCTTTTCACAGTGACCACATGGGAAAGATTGGAAGTCGCATGTATAAAAGCGGCTGTCCAAGCACACTTGCTGCTATCACTTTCGCAGAGTTGTATCTTGGTTTAGAGGGTGCACATTTTCCCGGCTGCTGGCCTGCCTGCCTGCTTTTGCCCATCAACACGCGTCGTGACAGTCGGAAGCCAGAACGACTCTGTTCAGATAGATCTCTGTACTGCCCCATCATTCCCATCTTGGCAAACCTGCTGTACTAGCAACATGTGCAGGCACTGGTTCCAGATCTTTCTCTTGTGTCCCTAGTGCAAAACGCTGTGCCCGTATTAGCACTTCAAGATTAACAAGGGCCACTCTTCCTTTTTTGATAGTAAAGTTGTCAGTGCAGTAACTGACACAATAGTAAGCATGAGGGAGATGCCTTTGCTCCTTCACATCAATGCAAAATCTGAAAGTAGCTGCAGTCGGGAAGACAACTGTCATCATTGTACTTCTGGGTTCTAATGTTAAGGCAGGCCAAACAACTACAGAGGACATGCTTTATTTGCTCCTTTCTTATCAGGAGCTTATCACAGACTTCCTGCCAGATTTTCATTGACACTTGGTTTTGAGAAGATAATAGAAACTACTAGAGTGAGTGTGATATAGCATTACTGTATGGTAACTGTAACTGCAATGTAGGCTAGTTAGAGGGCAATATAGCAAAATTTCATTAGGCTTATGAATGAGTAATATATACTATTCAAGCAGTTTTGACAAAGCTAAAGGGCTGGTAATTGTATAATTATTTATTAGAAGCTTTTAAACAGTACCTAAGAAGGCAACATGTGCGCCGCCTTGTTGTGACCACATATGGCGCAAGTCTGAATGATAACAGATATCATGCTTTTGAGGCGATAATGATAACAGCTTCTGAGGTTTTTCAGCGTGTTAGAGGCACCGCATAATCTCTGAGATCATGCATGGAAGTTGCGCATTTTAGGTCATGCTTCACTTCCGATTAGCGGTAATGGCAGCTTAGCTGTTTTTTATACTGAAACTAGGGGGGAAAAAAACAGCAATTTCTTGCAAGCTTTTTATGACGCACCTACTCGTATATCAAATGTTAAATTTTACACTAGCAAAAACTTGGCTTTTTAAGAGTTCCAAAATTTCACTTCCATCAAAAATTGCTTTTAAGCTCCATTCAATACTCTCTATATCTCATTAGGGTACGAGACATAGGAAGCGAAGAACAGACAGTAAAATTTCAACTCATTTTCTTCCTTAGCTGCATACTGCATATACTGTCACCAAACCTTGATCACCTTGCAATATTTCGCACCACTAAATAGGCAATTTATAAGTAATTTGTCTATGTGGTGTTTCTTTCTGAAATTGTTATACTCTATTTAGTACTTGAATTGCATTAATTCAGCGTCAGTTACTTTGACCTTTTTGGCCAGACCATGTTTGAAAGTCCTGAAAGGCATGAATTCTCTTGTAGAAAGTGGCTTGCTATGTGCTGGATAGTGGATCATTGAGCTAGAGCAGACCACTGGCTCTTGATCGGCAAACATCGCCTATTATAGTGCACCGAAAGCAACGACTGTGCTCGGGTTACCACAGGAATTGCAGCCAGAGTGGTAGCGCTCGTGTATGATGCAAGTCTTCATGCAGAGCCAGGCAAGCCCTGTTGGTGTCTCCTCTCTCTGTCTTCCAGGACGAACTCATCATTTGTGATGGCTGTGATCGAGGTTACCACATGGTGTGCCACAGGCCGAAGCTGACGCACAGGCCACAACGTAAGTGATCCACGTCTACAGTCTCCTTGAGGTTATGTATATGGTTCGTTTCGCACATAGCCGGCAATGCTATGGAAGCTACACCATAGACGTCTCACTGCATATATTTGCCCATGCATCAGGCAACATTGATGCCTTAAGGTAGCATGTGTGGGTTTGGTGACCAGTTGCTGTCGCCCAGATAGATCACATACTCGTGACACCTGCGGCAGAAAAAAGACGTTCCACATCCACCGCCAAGGTTTGTGCGAGTGGTGGCGCTGGCTAACACTCACAGGGTTAGTATTAGCGGTAAAACATAAATGCCCCAGAAAGTGGATGGGGGAACGACGCCGCGGTAGCTCGACAGGTAGAACATCGCACACATAATGCGAAGACGTGGGATCGTTCTCCACCTGCGGCAAGTTGTTTCTTCATGCATTTTCATTTCCATTAATTTAGCATTTCTTTAACTCAGTCAGTAAGTACAGTTAATTTCCCCTATGTTGTCCTTGGTGTCATAGTTTGTTAGCTTCTTATGATATGATACTACCTAGTAACATTCGGCTTTGGTAATGTGAGTAGATTTCTGAGCCTGTACAGAGCCATGTTTTTTTGAATAAAGATCATAAGCACAAAACTGTGTTAAATTTTCTGATATTCAATATTAAATTCCATCTTTCCATTTTTTTTATTCGATTCAATATTTGATTCGAAGTTTATTATATTCGGCATTCTTAGACCAATCTAATCAGTAGTCTACAATGTGCCAAGCAGGAGTGCAGGTAGCACAAAAGAGGCCTAGGCGATCACATAGGGGGACATGGCGGCAATATTGCCCAGCCTTCTGGAGTGGGCACAGGTTTGCATGATGGTGTCTGACCTCTCTTTCTTTTCTCCTGGTGTTTCCCATTCATTACATAAAGCAGGGCGGCAGAAAAGGCACAGAAGGACAGCTTGAAAAGCCCTCAGCATCCTAAAAAATATATCAAGGCAGGGTAAAGAAATTAAAATAATGTGCAGCATGCGTGGCAATAAAGTGCAGCACACACACGCGCGCGCACACACAAAAAGGCGCCGTAGACACATGCACTTGAGAATGCTTCGACTTCTGTGGAGTTGCTGCAACAATCTCCTATGGAGCTCCTGTAGAGCGAGTAAAAACTTTATTGGAAATAAATAAAATGAGGCGCGATGGTTGGGGCCCCTATTCCAGGGCCCCACAGGCACGAGCTGGGCATGGTCCAGAAGCGCCAGTTGGCTCTCCCGGCCCTCGTCCGCATCCACGTTTCCCACTACCTATTCCTCATGAGTGGATGTTGGTGGCTGTAGAGATTTTCTGGGAGCTCTCCTTAACTCGTACATGGAACTCGCAGCTGATGATGGGAGACAGCTAATGTGGCACAATCTCATGAGCATTGCTGAAGTTAGGGGTGCAAAATTTTTTGCGTTCTTCTAATGTGTACATATCGTGAAATTGGAACCGCCTTCCCACTAACATCATTTTCATTGCAGGTTGCTGTTTGTTCAGACAACATTTTTTCCTGTCTTATTCCTTGGTTTTTTCTGTTGGAATTGATTGTACCATAAAATTATCGCTTTATGTTTTTATTAATCTTTTTTTTTTCTTTCCTTTCTTATGCTACCTGCCTGTTCTAGTTGCTAAAAAATTTATTATGCCCGTGATAGCAGGTTCTTTAAATATCTTTTATGTTTATCTTGCTTGTTTTACAGTTGCATGACTTGACATATTTTTTGATGCTGTTGAAGAATCTGTAACCTCCTTTTTTCTGCAATGCTTTTGCGCTTAATGGTATATGAAATAAATAAATGAAAACACATTTTTTATTCCTTCATTTTTTAAATGTTCTTAGAATAGCCCATTCTGCAGTTTTCAATCTGTCTAAATCTTAAAATTAACTCATTGCAGGCAAGTGGCTGTGCAAGGCGTGCTGTGATGTCACGAAGAAGACTGCTGGTGTCAAGATCAAAACTGGTAAGCGGCAGCAAACATTTAGGCTGGCCTTTTGTGTAGTGCCTTCCGTAATGCATATCACCATCTTAAGGTATTGTGAGCTTGCTTACTTATTTAAAATTTCGTTACAGGCCTCGTATGAGGCATGGAGTAAGGGGAGCATCACAGAACGACTAGAAGAGTATATGTAATGGGTATATAACGGAACATAATATACATACATAATTAATAGACAGTATAAAATTGTATACACAACATTTCATGCAAACATTAGAGCATTGCACAAAGACAAAAGATACAGTTCTTTCAGCAAACACTCTACAAAAATAGCCAACGCAATGTCATAGGACAAATGTGCAACTCTTCTCTGTGGTCCAGAAGTGGACAACTCAGTGGGGCTCCCGACACCATGCGACTCCCCCGTGCCAGACGAAGAGCTCAAGGGCTTCGATGGAGAGCACACTGACCTGTAAGTTATTGAAGTATTTTTGTGGATTCCTGTGGGTTTGATGGTTGGACTGTTTTACCGCAGAGATTACTTTTGTGCGTTCCTGGGTTTAGGTTGCATTAAGCATTCTTTGTGGTATCTGATGGGTCTGGATGCTTTGGACAGTGGTGATTGGACGGAAGAGAAGCGAGTGTGGGTGGTCTGGAAGGGAACAGCACTGAGAGAAGGAAAGTGCGAGGTGCGTTTGTAGCATGGTGCTCATTGGTTGACACAATCAATGCTGTCTCGGGGTGAAGGGAAGACCCTGCACTGCAACGATTGGTCGTCACAAGCGATGACGTCGTCAGGCCAAGGCAGTGGAGCAAATGGGAAAGTTTTTGCTGACGCCGATTTCCACAGTGCATGGAATTGCACAGTTTTTTCTAAAGTATAAAAATTGAATTGTCAGGTTTAACATCCTGGAACTCCACAGTGGCTTATAAGGGACACTGTAACGCTGTAATTAAGGGCTTCGGAATAATTTTGACCACCTGGGGTTTTTCAGTGTGCACCTAAATTTAAGTACCCCATGAATGTTTTTGCATTTTGCCTCCATTTGAGTGAGACTGCTGCGGCCAGAAATGGAACTTGCTACCACGTTTACAGCGGCACAACGCCATAGCCACTGCAACAAGTCTTATAACTGTGCAGTCACAAAAGCTGGTGAACCACAGACATGCACACTTTATGATAATAAGGTTGAAAGACTTGCTGCTGTTGCTTCCTTTATATTAATAACAACGATGTGTTCTGTTTGCATAATTGTAACCATGCCTTCCTTGTGAGGCAAAGTGAGGATTCTGGGACGAGCAGACCTCTGCGGTTTCACTGATGTTTTAACTGAAAGCACTGGAGGTTTTGCAGCCAGCTGGAGAAATGTGGAGCAGTGATCGGTATGCTTGCATGTGCAGTGGACTGTTGCAATATTCTGCGTTTAATAACATGCTCACTTCTGGAAGAAAAATTAGGAGGAGCGTCAGTAATGACTTTAGTTAGGGCACTAACATTGATCGGCTGTTGTGAGAAAACCTACATGAAATTTTGACATCTTGTGCAGTTAGGTTATCGAATGAATGACCACATCATCATGTAACCGTGATTTTGCATGAAGCTTCAGCGCATAATTTTTGAGCATATTCTCTGCCAGTGACTCGCAACCACCGGTAGTACGTATGACAGTTCTACACTTGTCAGTGAAACGAATGTTTAGCAGCCATTCCATGTTTGCAAGTTGGTGATGTGACCAATTAAATGCTGTTGATGAGGTGTCGCTGCTGAGCATGTCATTGAACATACTTTCATTTCTTCCCAGGTCGGCATACTACATAGCCCTGGACAAATACCCAGATGTGGTTCCTGATGCCAAGGACTGGTCTGTCGAAGAAGTCGAGAAATTCTTTGTGCACATTGGCTTCCCAGAACAAGCGGTCGCATTCAGGGACCAGGTGAGGAGAGGCTTGGATAGTAAATACGTGGGAGAACCGTGACTTCTGGGTAGGGCATGTTCATGAAAGGAGCATGCCAAACACTGTGGCTCTCAGAGGGGCCACTTCTTCAGACAAAAGTCCCCATTAGCAGTTGCCTGGCACCGGTGGTTCTCAAAGGCGGTCTGCATGCTCTTCAGGCTGTGTTGAGATATTTGTAGGGTCCGCAAAAGCATGACCGTTACTACAACCTGCTCTTTTTGTGGCCAAATGACAAAGGTAACATGCAGAAGTATATGTGCCAGATGCATTGTGGCGATGGGTTTGCACAAGGATCACCCTATGAGCAATGTTCAGGAAAAGGCACAACACGCCTTTGCTCCACAATGCACAAAGGTGTTACGGCAAGGTTCGTTGACTCTCCGGCACGGCTTAGAGAAGGCTCTGGAGTCAGATTGCCAACAAGCTTAGGTTTATTGACCCGAGATACAGCACTGTGTGACAATCACGGCTCTTACTGGCTAAGGCTCACCACTGTACTGATTGAGTATGCATGCCCGTTGTGTAGCGCTAACTGGGCAGCGGTCCATCAAGTGCGACAATGAGAAGTGGTGGGAGCAAAGCTTTCACGTAACCAACTCGTTGCAGGCCTGTGAGCATCTGCCACAGAAATGAAGCGCTCAGAGGTTGAGAGCTTGAGTGGAGAGGGCACCCGGGGGCCGCCACTCTGGAGGCTGCCACTCGGGAAGCCGATCAGGGATGTATGCTTGCGTGGTGACTCAATGCTTGGAGAGAGAAGCATGGTTTGCATGGGAAATCAGCTTCGGCACGTTACCTGTGCCTGCCATGTTGCCTTTGGTATGGCGGTTCCCGGAGACCAAGCTAAGCACAACGCTCAAGCTGGGGGACAAGGCGTGAGAGGCACCTCGACTCCCACAGCATTTACATTCTTTTGCATTTTTCAGACTTGATTACTTGTGTAATGCTGTAGCGCGAGATAGTGAGATGTTCAAGAAAGTCATGCAAGTTTCCCTGGATTATATATTCTCTTTTCCTTAGTCACATGTGGTGTAATAGCTTGTATGCTGAAAGCATTCTTGGATATTAATTCGTATCCAATAATGTTGTCGCAAGAATACTTCACTTGGCTACCACTTTTAGACAATGAGTCAGTATTTAGCCTTAAATAAATTGGGACATGTTGTCTTGCTGTGCTTCATGCCCAGTGTACAACTGTGCATAGCTTTAATGCAGAGTTTTTTTTTCCACACATAACTGGCTATAAGCTACTTTCTATGCATAGACACGTGCAGGGCAATATTGTGACTGCTTATTTTGAAATGCAGCAATGCAAAGAACTCGTACCCACACTTTACTTGGGAACCTGAACTGCCATTTTATGTACAGTCTAGTGCATCATCATGTATACAACAAAAATTGCATTTTCAAGCGATTGCACTAAAAGAAAAGCTACACCATTTTATTTGTCTGCTTAATGAAAACCTTATGATCTGGTTCTTTTTTGATGGCCTCACAAGAATGATACTTTGCGCTCATAAGCATGATAGATGGCTGGATGATAAATTTCTAATTTTTATACACATGCCACAGTTACATGCTCGTTTTCTTCAGTCATTCAAACCAAATGCCATTGAAATCTGCCTGCTTAATTATGCGAGCTACGGAACAGAGGCAATGGGCTTGGGGATTTTAGTGCCCTTTGATTTCACTGGTCAGTGAAGGCGAGCACGTGACTAGTATTACAGAACTCCACTTTAACCCTTGAACTCCCACTATCTTACCTGGAAAACTGCAAAACATTTATCACATTTTCTTTTACTTCCCCAAGGAATGAGCATGTAATGTGCTGATTGAAAAAAAGTATTAAATATATCCTGGTTTTCGTACTCGGGGAAGACATTGAATAAGAAACGTTTTGAGTAGGACACACATACACATACATTTTATATCATAATGTACGAAAGGTTTTCAATAATATTCTCTCAACATATGACAGCAGGACAAATGTAAACTACAAAATAATATGCACAAGTGCCCTAACTAAGAAGGAGGCATTGGTATGTAAGCAGACGCGCGCACATTGTTCACAGTGAATAAAACAATAGAAACTGCAGTGTGGATGAACGGTAGTCATTCTCGGCGATATTGGTACTAATCGGTAGGACAAGCACAGTTTGGACTTGGGGCCTATAGGGTTAAACAGCTTATGTGAATTCTTGGATTTGAAGACGAGTCACATCAGAATAAACCCTGCTCGTTTATTTTCTCCCCAAACTAGGAAATCGACGGCCGGTCTTTGCTCCTGTTGAAGCGTAGCGACGTCCTCACAGGCCTCTCTCTAAAGTTGGGGCCTGCGCTCAAGATCTACAATCACATCAAGAGGCTCCAGACGGGGTTGCCAAACGGACACCTCTGCTGAAACCAGACCAGTCACAATGCACCCGAACCTTTCCCGTTTGTTCACAAGTATGCGCCGCCATTGTACATATGTAGTCTACGAAGGAAGCACTCCCAACCACAAGCGAAAAAGCTTCGCTTGTGAGCAAGTGGTTGGTCGGGACGTTGTTCTTTCGTCATGTCTGTGTTGCTGAGAGACTGTTGTACTCGCAGAGTTGATTTCAGTAAAGATTGCGAGGTTGGAGGAATGCCATAGGGCCAAGTCGAAGCCACATTAGTTAGAGCAGGTCACTGATGGCGAGAACGAGATTAAAGTATTACAACGCAAAAAAAAAAGACGAGGCATAAAGCAGGAGCTGAGGGGCACACAGAATAGCAATTGTCTAAGTACCTAAGCTTAACGTTCCAGCACTTGAATTGTAGTAACCACATACCTTGGTTCTTATCTTATGTCATTGTTAAACCAATTCTTTTTTTTTTGTGTGTGTGTGTGAGTCCTCTATTGTATATATACATTTATTCAGTTATAGGTGATGCCTAGTTGGTTGTCAGCACTCCGTATGCCCCTCGTTTCCTGTCTTGCGCCTTCTTTCTTTCCCGCATTGTAATATTTAAGTCACGTTATACAACTTTCCCAAGCCTAAACCTTACTTAAAAAATAAGTTTATGTTTGTGGATCCACACAGAGGTCTTAGTAACAGTCGAACAGTAAATTCAAAATGGGGATATACGCTTTACCTATCAAAGGTCTGAACTGGCTGACAATACAATCATCCAACCTAGCAAAGGTCTGGTGGATTGGTTGGCGATAGCAAGCTATAGAGTACTTTGGAACCCAGTGCAAAGGTCACATTAAATAGAAGACAACACCCTGAAGTGTGATTTGCCCTCTATGGCGTTCATTGGCCTCCCACAACATTTGTCCTTGATCCCACTACTGTTCGCCACAGGCATTCAACCTGAACACTTGTGTTTCAAAAGGCAACCAGTTGTTACCTGTTTTACAAACGAGAGTTCACACTTCGACATAACTGTGAAGAGTGGAGGGTGCATCTCCTCTCTACAGGTTCTACAGCGCCACCGTAGACCATGAAGTTCCGCTGCCATGTTTAAACAAAAAGGAACTGCTACATGTGTACTCATTGATGGGATAACCAACCTTCATTCAGTTTGTGCTGCAGGCCTATGCTGCCAACAGTGATGTTCGATTTGGGGCTGCTTTTTTGCGTGCTACATTGCAGCTTCAGACATTTTTAAGTCCTTTGGACACATCGTCCTTGTTTTATTTAAGCATTCTGCATCGCAGTGTTTGTACGTTCTTGTTTTTTGTTTCTTTCGTGGTGTAAGAAAGTTTTGGGGCATTCGATTGTCATTGGCATGTTGTGGGCAGCAGAGCGAGATTCGTTGCAACTACAAAAGACGACCCCGTCTCTGGGCGGGGTGCTGCAGTTGTCAAAATGCGTGCAACTTTGTTGCCTTTAGTGCAAAAGGAAAAGAACTTTCTTCAAACCTCCCTGAAGCAAGTTTGACATTTGCTGCTGTGTTGTGAGGCATTTAGAGTTGGGAAACCTTGCAAGTATACTTATGGAAACTGTGCATTGTTGGCACAATACGGGACTGTCCAAGTGCAAACCACACATACAAGCTCTACATGAACTTGTGCTTACCTCCTTTAGGTCTTCTCATGAAACTTAGGTTGACGGCATTTGTGCTTCACTGAGTAGCGTGCGAGAGCTGCAACAATCTAATACTTTGTGGCTTGCCTTTTCATTGAATATACTGTATTTTCGTGCGTATAACCTGTCCATGTAATAATCTGCAATTACATTTACAACTCTCATAAATGGCAAAAAGGGTACCCCTTTCCCCTCCTTCCCATTCACGCAAATAACTCTATTAAGTGTTAAAGTTTTTGTAAAAGCAATCAGGCACAAAGTGATGACCCAGAAATAATTTTGACTGATACGGTGATGCATTGCCGCTTTCACTGCCAGTTCCTATTGAAATACAGTATAGTAGCTTCAGAGCAATGTGAAGTACATTCGTAAGTAAACTTTTACTTTTATGTGTGGCTTTATCATTGTTCACTTCATGTTCCTATCAAGCAGGACCTTATGGCAAACTTTCCGTATAGAACACACACCCCACTTTATATGTAAATTTATGAAGTATTTTTAATGCAGATCATACGCACAGAAATATGGTAGGCATGCTGCCAAGCTATTGCATATTTCCAGGTGGCACAGCGACGCCTGGCAACATTGCAATGCCTGGCTGCATTCTGGCGGGCTGTAGTCAGACTCCGGTGCTTGTCTTGGCTTTTGCCGATATATTTATGTACAAAGTAGAATGACTCAAATGAGAGTGGTCAAAGGGATCAAGGAATGTATGAGCTTTAGAGGCATTAGCATAGGCAGGCGCATTTGAAGCAATTTAGTGTCGCAACCATTTTTCAACGCGGGGACATCTCCACTTCTCCGCCAGCATAGCTGTCTTTTGGATGTTTAGCCAAAGTTTCCTGCCACATGTTGCACACTAAAGTTTTGTGTGGATTCTTCAGTGCAGCTGTTAATGATGGGCTAGAGCCACTCATTGTGCTCTACGAGCATGCGTACATGTTTTATGCAACATTATTTCAGCCACGTCAGCTGCCTTACTTAGTCCGATGCATTTTGCGTCGTCTTGGAATATTGAACTGCATCACACTTTCTTCGCGATGGCGTGCCCCTGGGTGCAGCTACTCGGCTTCGACTGCACGCTTGGAATTTGTCGCTTTTGCCCTCGAACCCTCGAAGTGTTGTGAACGACATCGCTTAAACTCCGTTTCGTCACCAGCAGTTGCGACTGCAGTGAATTCGTGAACAAAACTTCACTGTGCAACACGTGGTGATTTGCCTTTGCATAGTGGATAGTGGGGTGGGCCAAGCTGAACTGTATATCAAAGTTTGTGCAATAATCATAGATGACGGTGACAGGTCTGTGCACTTGTTTTGTGTGACTTGCAGAGTCAATGCCATGCGTGTGCTCAAATGTGCAGAGACTGTGACAAGATTGGCCACCTCTTGCCAGAGGCATTGCAGCGGCTTGTAGTTACAATGCAATGTTTTCCTCCTGTGAAGTTGAAAGGGACATGACCAGCTTATTCAGGTGTTGGCGAGATGGTTGCTGTACATAATGTTTATACAACACAGCATAAGCTAGCACGTCATTATAGTAGTTAGCAAACTTTCTTTATAGCTTTCCCAGAAAAGCACAAGGTGCTCTGATACTAATGTACGGAATACCAAGCTTCGTCATGTTGATTGTGCCATTGCTAGGGATACAGTTTTGAAGCAGGCCAATAATCAATTTAATTACAAGAGTCTACTGTTATAAAACTGATTGTGAATGATCACAGCATAAATTAGAAGAAAAAGAAAGCATCAGCCACAGTAAAAACTAAACGGTTGAAGACTACGTTTCAGCAACCTCACGGGAGCCTTTAGAAGTACTTCAGTTCTTTGGCGTTTTAGTTATTTGCTGTAGGGAGCATCTTTGTCTTCTGCTAGCGCTGGAACAGCTATCATTGCACAATGCATGTATATCGCCCGAGTCTTGAAGCTAAGGGTACCTAAATTGAGCTCAGTGCGCCTACATGAGAAGTTTGTTAATTTCCGTGCGTGGCAAGAAGCAACACTGATACATTATATCGCTGCAATGTTCTCCTGTCCGATGACGACTTAACCATGGCAGCATGTGCCAGTGTTGGCTGTCCCTCCCATTCAACTTCAAATCACATGGCTATTGTACCTGTAGAAACATGACTGGTACCACAGTGTAACAGTCGCACGTAAGCTGGGCCCCATTGACTACGAGAGCTGCTCTCGCGTGCCATTCTTTCTGTGTTCACATCCCAGCTTTTCATCGTGCAGCTTAGTTGCAAGCTATTTGATCATGTGTGAGCACGATGATGTCTGTTAAAAATGCTATCAAGTTGTGTTGAATGTTCCATGAATAAGGGAGCCTTATATGAACTACTTTTCAGCCAGGCTCATTTGTGCCGGTATTACGTACAGAGGTGGCATTCAGATAAAACAAATTTAGCACAGCGCAAGTGCTCTACCGTTGCCCCTACTTTCTTGGCCACCCGCCAGCATTATGCATACTAGCCAAGTCGCACCAGGTGTACACATGCTATGGACAAGCTAGCGTGCATAGAGCTGGCAGATAACCAATATGGCAGGGGCGATGCTGTGCATAAGGTATCTCATGCTGTCTTTTGCATGCAGCTCTTGCCTTTTATTCGGAATGAATCAAAAGTGTATATCTGTTTCTGTGATGCTGGACTAAAGAATGCAATTTTATTCATCAAAAGGAACGGTGGCTCCCTCTATGCCAAAGAGTGAAGCATTCGCGAAGCAGGCTGTAGAATGTAGAGTGGCCACTGTTCTTTGAAACAAGAAATTTTAATATTTCCACCAACCATTGGCACAAATGGCCAGTAATTTTTATTCACTTGCATGCAGCAGGCACGTACGAATGTGGTACTAGATGGAATTTAACACTGAATGCAACCTCCACATGAAATGCAAGTGCAAATGAACAAGCAGTCAAGCTGGTGTGCTTGATTGTTAAGGCCTTGTGTGCTGTACTCCCTTACTGAAGCAACATAGAATATTCTCGCCTGGCTGTGAGATTCGCCTCTCTTTTTTTTTTTTTTTCTTGTGTGCCATTGAACAATTTTTCACTTGTCATTGTCACCTGCCTGGCGAAAGGGCGAGAGCATTGTATAAACAAGACAGACATATATGTTGAATAAAGTTTGTTGAATAAGTTAATTCTGACTCCTGCAGACTCATGAGCAGCTGCATTAGCAAAACAATGCAAGAACATTGCACAATACCTGTTTTTATTTGCACATTTACTAATTGCACTGCTTCTTGATGCGCCCATTTTGGCTTAGAAAATGTTTTTAGGCCATTTCAGTTGGTGATAAAGCTTTCACACGTACAGCTGAACCTGCATAGAGCAGACTTCCAGTTAATTCAGCCCTGTCTGGACCGACGAAATTGATCAAATTATTTGGCGGATCCAATTAAACCAGATGCAGAAAAAACGTCGGGACACACTGCTGATTCATTAGGCAGTATATGCGCAACGCCCCCAAATCAAATGCGCACGCACTTTCTGTGAAAAATAATGTAGAAGTAGCACTAAGGCTCCTAAAAAAAGTAGAAATATAATGCACACACAATGTTTTAGCAAGAAAAGTCCCAGTTTCACCTGACAGACAAAGCATTGATTGCGATAACAAATTATTAAAGCTATTCGAAATACGATTAGTTGCTTTATCAGCTGCATAAACTGCTGTAAACATTAGCTTACCAACTAAATTAACAAGCACGTTGTGATGCACGCACAGGCAAACACGAACATCTCACACAATGACTGCAGAAACTCGCTGTCGGAACTGTGGCATGATGAACAACGGCAGCAGCTGCAAGCGAATTCCCCTTTCCTGCTGCTTCTCACTTGAGTGCGATCTAGGCGTGCGAGAACACATTGCACACGAAGCCATAAGCTATCTCCGGCCGGCTAGCCTTCGAACTCAGCGCAGATTGCCTCCAAGATAGGCTGTGCTCAGCCCACACAGCTGGAGAAGAGAAGAGGCACACTAACCTGCTCCCTTCTTCCCCCGACCCCTCCCTGCCTTCCTCCCATGCAAGCGCAAGACATGTCACTGCATCACGCCATCAGTTAATTGTCGGCTCACCCTCGCAAGCTTTCACTCACACCTACCAAATAGGGCGCGCGCCCACGATGTTGTCGCACTTAGACTAAAAGCAACAGACGCATGGTGCAATATTGCGTGAAATCCGTTGTACGGCATATCAGGGTCCAACTTGCCGCGTACGATGATTTTTGACATGGTACGAGCGAGCGGGTGGTGTGTAGCCTCACCAAGAGACGGCACCCCTGCATCAAAGGGAGAATAAACGTCTTTGCCTAGCTGTTTTATTTTTACGCAGACGATGCCAATGAAATCACATTTATGGGAGCAGCAAATTTTTCGCAAGGACGTCCGCCGTGTTGGCTCTGTTGACAGCCGCCGATGGCAAGGAGCTGGCAGACCTAGCTCATTGGGCCGTCGAATCAGACCAGTGGCGTTTGATACACGACTGCATGCAGCTCGTAATAAAGTGCCTATGTTGGTCAGCGCAACGTATGCACAATTATGGCACGCTTAAATTCCAATAATTTGATTTTATAGACGCTGATGGTAGCAAATGAGCAAGCCAGGTAAGCTGGCAATCGCTGGGAGACTGTTGTCGCAGCTTTCGGCAGCACACCGCACGTTAATTGCCTCAGCGAAAGTGCTCGAATACGAAGCCATTACCACTTCTGCCTAGCTCCATGCTTGCCACTGTGCGATCAGCTGTCGGTAATGCAACTGGGTGTTCGATAACGCAATGCGCTTCACTCATGCTCCACAATGTGGAACGGTAGAGGGAAGACGCGTGCAGTAGTCGGCTGCAAGTGAGTGGCCTATTATAATGGAATTAATGTGTGTGACTATGAAATTTTATGGACTGCCTGCATTGCCGGCCCTTTGTGATGCACGGCTTTCCTCAAGGATAAAAAAATTCACTCCTCTGCCAGCGAATTGTATCGCTAACCTCCAAAGAAAGGACTTCAACCCCGGAACTTTGGCAAGAATGAATACCCACTTTTTACACAGGGACAAAGGGAGTTATGCTGCTTCGTGGCATATAGTAAGTTTCTCGCATGTTTACCGCACTCATCTACCAAAACTTGCGCCCAATCTACCTTCTATGTATCAGGATTAAGTAAATGGGCATATACGTATATCTTGAATCAATGTGCAGAAGTATGGGTGACGGCGACTACACTAACAGTACACGAATGTTGGAAGCTAAATGTTTCGCTCATGATAGTCTACAAAGTAAGCGAAGTGAATAGCAATAATGCGTCTTTTCTACGAGGTATTGCAGAGTACAGAACATTACATTCTAAGCCTTGTGCGCAGCAAGAGTGAATCTATCTCAACTGGGCACGCCCGTGAGCGCGATTAGGCAGAGAAAAAAAAACTTGCAGTTTCGCCCGAAAGGGAAAGTATCAATTGCGATAGCGAATTAGTGGACAGCTATACAAAGTAAGGATAGTAGCTTTAACGGCTGTATAAACTTGTAAACATAGGCGTACTAACTAAATTAGCAAGCCTAGTGCCATGTGCGCACAAGTAAACGTGAAGGCATCTCAATGACCGGAGATACTCGCTGTCAAAACGCTGGCATGAGAAAGAGTGGCAGTAGCAGCAGGTGCATTGCCGTTCGCGCTGCCCCTCGCTTCAATCCGAACTAAGCTGCAAGAACACAGTGCACACGAAGCCATCAGCCCTCAGCACTGCTAGACTCTGCAACCGCTGCTGAAGTAAATCCTCCCTCTCTCCCCCCCAGCTGCCTTGCGTGCAATGGAAGACAGCGTGCTTCGTCCCTGCCTACGTCACTCACACCCACAAAGTTAGCATATGGTGCACAGTCGTGACATCGCACTTGGACTTTATACGGAACATTACAGCGACGCAGACAGTGGAAATGCGCCTGGAGTGTTCATAAAAATAGTCTCCAATCCACGCTGTGAAGATGGTTGGACAGTGAAGTTGTAAACGACAACTAGAATGAGTACCCATTATGATGTAGGCTGAAATTATTAATGTGGCAACATTCACATGTACTTTGCCTAACTATGCCTAAGACACGATGGCCAGCGACTTGGCTTGCACCACTATTTTGTACAAAAAAAAAAAAAAAGAGTGACAAGACAGTCATTTGAAGAATTGCACGATGTTTGCCCACAGGTGCGAGTACAAGAGGGTGTGAGAGAGAAGATCTGGGAGCTTTTGCTCCTTCAATATCCGACTTTGCCTAGGTACTATGATGGAGAAGTTTGCTTGTTTCGTATGCGTTTGTCATGGCATTTGTCCCTAGGCATTCCGGCATTCTGGTGAGGTGTGCATCCTCCACGTGTTTCTCGTGGTCCTTGGATGTTGCTTGCAAGTTTGGTGCGTTTTTTTTTTTTTTTTTTGTCGCAACGGTAACATAGGTAATTGTGTGAAAGTAACAAGGGGATTAATGAACCCGTGGGATTGACGACGAATCGGATTATTTTAATGCCAGAATCACTCCATGCTCATGTATTGGTTATCCGTGTATACTGCACCATTCAGGAGTGAACGAAAGCACTTCCACACGTTGAAATACATTTAGCACCCAGGTAAATCTAAGAAGCGAACCTTGTTATGCCATTTATAGCCATAGACCACTGTAGAAGCTGATCGCGGCTATGTGGTCGAGATACCAAATAGTGGTCACGACAGCAGCTTTCATGCATGTGACTGCAGTAATAAAACACGTTTAAGCTAGTCAGCTAGGTTTTATTCCACCTTTACCCGTGTCCATTGCATGGGAAATATAAGGCATGGCTCTGTCCGTTAACAAATTTAAAGGATTGACGCTAAAATGGTCTGGTGACGTGCAGTGCATACGTGTGTCCACGCTCCTGTAAAAGCGGCGACTGTGGAGCTGGATCAAGCCCATGGGAACATCAGCGTCATTATCATCAGCCTGGTTACGCCCACTGCAGGGCAAAAGCCTCTCCCATACTTCTCCAACTACCCCGGTCATGTAATAATTGTGGCCATGTTGTCCCTGCAAACTTCTTAATCTCATCCGCCCACCTAACTTTCTGCCGCCCTCTGCTACGCTCCCCTTCCCTTGGAATCCATTCCGTAATTCTTGATGACCATCGGTTATCTTCCCTCCTCATTACGTGTCCTGCCCATGCTCATTTCTTTTTCTTGATTTCAACGAAGATATCATTAACTCGCGTTTGTTCCCTCACCCAATCAGCTCTTTTCTTATCCTTTAACGTTACACCTATCATTCTTCTTTCCATAGCTCGTTGCGTCGTCCTCAATTTAAGTAGAACCCTTTTCGTAAGCCTCCAGGTTTCTGCCCCGTACGCGAGTACTGGTAAGACACAGCTGTTATAAACTTTCCTCTTCAGGGATAATGGCAACCTGCTGTTCATGATCTGAGAATGCCTGCCAAACGCACCCCAGCCCATTCTTATTCTTCTGATTATTTCAGTCTCATGATCCGGATCCGCAGTCACTGCCTGTCCTAAGTAGATGTATTCCCTTACCACTTCCAGTGCCTCACTACCTGTCCTAAGTAGATGTATTCCCTTACCACTTCCAGTGCCTCACTACCTATCGTAAACTGCTGTTCTCTTCCAAAACTGTTAAACATTACTTTAGTTTTCTGCAGATTAATTTTTAGACCCACCCTTCGGCTTTGCCTCTCCAGGTCAGCGAGCATGGATTGTAGTTCGTCCCCTGAGTTACTAAGCAAGGCAATATCATCAGCGAATCGCAAATTACTCAGGTATTCTTCATTAACTCTTATCCTCAATTCTTCCCAATCCAGGTCTCTGAATACCTCCTGTAAACACGCTGCGAATAGCATTGGAGAGATCGTATCTCCCTGCCCGACGCCTTTATTTATTGGGATTTTGTTGCTTTCTTTATGGAGGACTACGGTGGCTGTGGAGCCGCTATAGATATCTTTCAGTATATTTACATACGGCTCGTCTACACCCCGATTCTGCAATGCCTCCATGACTGCTGAGGTTTCGACTGAATCAAACGCTTTCTCGTAATCAATGAAAGCTATATATACAGGTTGGTTATATTCCGCACATTTTTCTATCACCTGATTGATAGTATGAATATGGTCTATTGTTGACTAGCCTTTACGGAATCCTGCCAGGTCCTTTGGTTGACGGAAGTCCAAGGTGTGCAAGCTAAAAACTCTGAAGAGAATCGATGATTACAATACATTGTTATTGCTTAATTTGTGGACAGCCAGTCACAAAGGCATTGCACTAAACAGTGAGACTCTGTCTTAATCCTCAAGCCTTATATGTTGAGCAGGAGAGAAAAAATGAAGCAGAAATGTTTTTAGACAAGGCAGACTACCTTCACTGCCACTACACTACTGTAGACTGCCACTGCACGCGTGAAGGCAGACTGCCTTCACGCATGTAGTGGAATCATGTTTGCCATTAGTGTAACGTTGCTGCACTCACGCTGTTGAACTTTTTCTGCGACTTTGTCAGCCTTGTTTCAATGGCTCCTGGCCAATACAGGTGCTTCTTTAGTGGAAACAGCAATTGATCAAATCAAATTTTTTGTTAAGCAGTTGCAAGATTCTTCCTCTAGTCTTCCATGTTCCGGAATCTGGAAGAGCTGGCTGAATGCAGTGTGCATCAGATTTTACGCTCCATCAGCTTTAATGGTACATTTCACTTCAAAATACCTTCCAGAATTCCCCAGAAACACAGAATAGTACACTTGGTTCAGTGTAGCCAAGTACCATGAACTCTGTCATCTTTATGACATACCTCCTGCCACAAGTACACCTTTCAATTACTACTGCACTTCCTCCACCTGCCAGAATTAATACTGGTGAACTGGTAAATTCTAGAATGTGCCACTATCATCTATGAGCGCACCTACAAACTGACGCAACAGGTCCTTCTTCCTAGAAAAAAAAGCGTGCGCAACACATACATGCTCTGACACCGCTAACATGACAACGAAAATGCCATATTAGAGCTGCACAGTTAATGGCAGTGTGCATGTTTGTCTGTTTGATACAGAGCAGGTGTCTTTGTAGACAAGTTCATTCCAGTCTGTAAACGAGTTTGTTTGAAGCACCGTTCCACACAACTTCATGGCTTGTCTTGTAACCTTGCTAGCATTGCTCATAAAAGCTGCCACGGAAATAATAAACGACTCATTGTAACAGTCAGCTCCATGCACTACTCGAAACAGCTCACACTGTTTGCCATTTGCAGACTACTGCAGAGGAGAAAAGGATGCTACGTTTTTCACTCTCGTCTTCTTACCGGACTGCAACAGGAGCCCAGAAGATATGGAGAAAGAAATAAGGGCTTTTATCGCCCGCGATGCAATAGATGAAGCTTAAGAGGAAGCTTTAGCTTGGGGGCTCCTATATAAATGCATGTAAAAGGAGAATTCGTTTTCCTCGGCAACCACTGCACCAAACCTTACGAGGTTTGTTGCATTTAAAAGAAAAACTTAAACTCTAGTGACTGTTGGTTTCCAATTTTCGATTAATGTCGTCAATGTTTTATCAAAAATTGGCAAAAATTGAAAATTTTCAGAAAACGAAACTATCAAGTTTACAACTCTAACTCAACAACGAAAAATTATAATAAAATTGTGTGAATTGCATCTAAAGTTGACAAAATTGGTATGTTACACATGAATACCCCAAAAATTTAGTAACATGGAAGTACAGCTTTTGCAGAACCCTTGTAAACAACATAACAAATTCACCTAAGATGTAAAATGACATGTCGAATTTGTCCGCTTTGAATGATCTTATGGATGCCGCTTAAAGAACCGCGGTATCTGTTCTTGATGCAGAGTTATGAATTTGTAAACATTGTGCTTCTATATTTTCAAACTGCCGGATATTTGAATATCTCTTTAACAAAATTCAGCACCTAAATCGAAATTCCGCTTTTAACAGTCACTAGAATTTAACTTTCCCTCTCAAATGCAACAAATTTCACTAAGATCAGTCCAGGGGTTAGCTCAGAAAAACGTTTTTGCTTTACATCCATTTGAATAGGCCACGCCGGAGTTGGGCCCGAGCTAAAGCTTCCTCTTAAAGAGGTTACTAAGGTGACTCATATAAGTTAAAAAGAAGAGGCAACGAAATTGAGCCTTGGTGAACTCCTCATTCCAAACCAATTGTTTTGCTGTTTATTCAACCAAGAGAAACAACATGTGTCTGGTTAGCGTAACATTTTAATACACACTGAAACTGGGCTCAAAATCTGTAATTATATAGCTTCTGAGATGATACAAGTTCATCAAGTGAATCAAATGCCTTTGAAGTGGCTACCGAAAGGGCAGAAACAGCTTCAATGTTGTCCATGGCGGAGTTCAATAAGTCTAAAGGAAGCTGGGTACCTTGACTTCTGACAACGCTGTATACATGAGATCAGACTGACAACTCGAAACTGCAATTAACACCAATCAAACGTGTCTTTAATTATTATTGCAACGATTGAACATATACAAATAGCAGAATAGTTCTGCATAACCCTTCTTCTGCCACGTCTATATAGGGGAAGCACACATGCCATATTCAAGCTATCTGGTACAAGTTGTGTATTCAACGATTGTCGGCAGTACAGCCTTCAGGTACTCAAAGTTCCTGTTCAACATGTCAACAGAGACAATGTCTGGACCTGGTGACTTCCGGTTATTAAGGCTGAACAGAATACTACATGATGATGATAAGTAGAGTTTTATGGCAACAGTATACTGGAAAGATGATCCTCTGAGCACCTACTGTGGTAGAAATGTCGAACCAGGCATTGAGTGCAATGAAACAGTTATTCGGTTGGGAGCGCAGGTGCTCTCTGAAGCACAGTTGAAAGATCAAGGTCCTGAGGGATCAGTCCCAGACTGATCCCTCAGGACCTAAATAAGGTTCTTCATACCATACAAAATCAATTGACTGCATTGCTTCTACGGTTAATCACAGCATTTCTATTTCAGACTTTAAAGCTAACGGTTCGTCTGGCTTTGCGTGCACGGGGGAAATAGAAGCAAGCCGCTTATCATTTGAATCCGGGGAATACAACCACCTGTTAAACACTGCAAACTGTATATGTGCATCTAGCAGAGAGCATGCTGCTGTTCGACTTGACTTGCAGCACCACTTTTCACATTTTTTCACCCCCAACTCCCTCAACACACTAAATGTTGTGTCAGCTATGCCAAAGTCTTTATGCCTCAGGTGATACCAACCAAAGCAATTCATACAGTATGTAGGCTTATGCCTCAGGCGGGAAGGAAAGAGACAGCTGACCCAAATTGATGCCAGAATAGAACTGCGAGCTGTGACTTCACGTGCCACAACCAGGCGCCGTCTTCATTTTCTTCTCATGCGGGCATGCGCTATCCGGGTTCTAGGCACCACCCAAGGCGCCTAGAACTGGTCTTAGGTTTGTCTTGGGTATGTCAGCAGGTTCGATGGGAATTTGGTGGTACACCTTAACCAGGTTCACTTTGCTAAAAATGGCACGACCGTGGAGGCATGATGTAATGTCTTGGATGTGAGGCAGCGGATAGCTGTCGTTGAGAGTCTTGGCATTTAACCCTCGATAGTCTCCACAAGGCCACTAGCCACTGGGATCACACTTGGGCAATAGGTGCAGTGCAGAAGCCCACACACTGGATGATGGGCGTATAGCCGAGCTGCAGCATGCACCGTCTAGCTATCGCAAATGGTCGAACGCCCATTTTGCGATAGCTAGACGGTCCCCAAACAAGTGGTGTGGACGAAGGGCTGCTGGCGGACCACGGGTGACAATGTGGTGTGTCACCGTATGTTGTTTAGGTGGCTGAGTGAGGTTGCATGGCTTTGCTAACTCCAGAAAATTCACCAAGATCTTTTCGAACTGAGAGGAAAGTATCAGCGTGCAGATGCCCTTGGGAGCAAGGTCAGACAGTGCTCCAGATATGGAGAGACGAGTCGGACTGTCTGTGAAGCAACAATACCGCATGCTGGCATCCAAGTCGAAGTATGAGAGGAAGTCCGAGCCGACGATCGAGTGAACCACATCTGCAATGACGAAGACCCATCGAAAAGTGTGGCGAGAGCTGAAGTCAAGGGTGAGAGATCAGAGTCCGTACGTCACTACGAACGAGGCGGTGGCAGCACGAAGTGACTGCCCTGGGGGTGTATTCTGTAAGAGTCCACCTAGTGGACTGTCCATTTCGGCTGCTGCTGATTGGATGCAGCTGATTGGATGCAGGAAGAGACAAGTGGCCCCAGCCAATCAGCAGCGGCCAAAATGTACAATCCACTAGGTGGACACTTACAGAATACCTCCCCTGGTGACCTGGAACGATCAGCCTTAGTCAGGGGAACGCGCGCTGATTTCCACACCCGTGTTTATAAAGAACCAGGCACCGGAGAACTTGACGGTTACCATAAAAAGCGGCTGGGACAACAAGCGAGATCTCACACCGCCGTCAGTGATCCCAGTGGGTGTTTCCTGGCCACGAACAGGGAGGTGTGCATTTTGTGGCTCGGTGTCGGAAACTCCGATGGTACCAGTAGAGAGGCAGAGGGCTGGGACTCTGCACTTGACGTGCGTGCGAAAGAGCACGATGACCAAGACGAGGCGAATGGTCCTCTGGAGAGGGGGGCTCCGGAGTGTGGCGATTGAGGTGGCGAACTCATAGCTGCAGGCCTCAAGGCACGAAATCTCTGGGTCTTTAGGTTGCAAGACAGCAGGGATGGCCGGGGAGGTCACCTCGTTAACCTGATCGACAAGCTCCACCAGGCAGTTGAGGGTGACATCGCCGGCCGCCGCAAGGGTGAAGCGGATGGGCTGGGAAAGGCATTGGAGTAAAATCTCTCAAAGCAACGCTGAGTGGGCAGGGGCGTCGCACTCCCCGAGAAGCTGTTGCATCCAGTACAGCACCAAGGTCCTCCTCGGTAAGGAGCACCTGGAGGCGGATGTGTTACGACGGCACGAATCTCTCCAGCACCTTGGTCTTGAGGTGCTGATATGGTGTGGTGTTCGTGGGTGCGGAGAGAATGTCCGAGAGCTCAGTGGCACACCAGGAGGAAGGACTGAGGCGACATAGTAGCAGCGCGTCCTTTCCGAGGTGATGCAGCGGAGGCAGAATTGCATCTCGATCTCGTGAAACCAAACTTACGGATTCTGGGGCCAGAAGAGTGGGAGGCGGAGCTGCAGCGACAAGAAGTCCTACGGACTCAAGTCCTGTTCCGTGGAGGGTTCAGGCGGATCAGTCATTGTGTTTGTCCTAGGTCACCACTGGTAGGCTTATGCCTCAGGTGCGAAGGAAAGAGACAGCCGATGCGAACTGTTGCCGGAATAGAACTGCAAGCTGTGACTTCGCGTGGCACGACCAGGCACCGTCTTTATTTTCTTATCATGCAGGCATGAACTCTCCGGGTTCTAGGTGCCACACAAGGGTGGGTGCTACGATACTGTATTTGCCATCTGAAGGATGGCACTGTTGGCAATGGGCGCACTCAAGTTCACCGTAGCGCATGCTTTCATTCATTCAGTCATTCAACCAAAGCACAAGAAACAGACACAAATATAAGCTACATACATCAAACAACTATTACAGCATTTTCACAAGTGCTCGCAATTGAGGTTTCAACGTGTACGGTGTTTGTACAGTACTTAGGACTGAAGGAAGATTGTGCTGTAGCATGTGTAGTTTGTATGAAAGTGCGAGACTCACAAAATATTCGCGCTGTGCATATTTATAACAGGCCTATGTTCACGTAAGGGCACCACAAAAGCAATAAATTATATATATGCAGTTGATGGCAACAAAGCAGAGTCTACAAGTTCTACGTCACCTACAGCAAAAGACACACTTCAGTACTGGCTTGAGAAGCGCTGGCAAATGTAACAATGCCGGGAAATCTTGCCTTTATCATAAAGCCAGGCATCCAACAGCACCATCTTGTATAAGAAATGTGCAGCAAACAAAGCAAAAAATTCAGTCCATGACCTTCAGTAAATGACTGGGCTCCATATTCCAGGAGACAGTCAATAAAGGTGGCAAACACCATCTTTCTCAGTGAATGCGGTGACTATGCATAAGCAATGTAGAACCTGCAGCAACACAGACACCTTAGTACCACTTTCAGAAGGGCCATAATCCGCAAATGCACAGTTAATGTTGGTGTATCCTGTATTGTGGGTATGTGCCATGCTTGAGGTTGATCATCATCATTGTCATGTACTCGTCCTTCCTTTTTTGTGCCACCGATACTGTTTTCAAGAGTATCACAGAGTACCACATGCTACAGTACCACATGTCCTGGCTTCCACAATAAAGGCACAGAAGCCACCACTCTCAGACTCCATGTGAAGTGCGAAACATTACAGTAATTATTCAGTGCTGTCACTCTGTAATGGTGCAGAGTGGAATTTATAAAAGAAAGCATTCATTAACTGCATTTTGCAATTCTGAAAACTTGCCTGTGAAAATGTGGTTGCAAAGAAAACGCATTTTTGTTTGTTCAATTAACTGCAGTCTATGTGATCTACCGGAGAGAAATGAACATTGTTTGACTAGCTGATCTCCTGTTTTGAAATAGCCTTCAGTGCCCTCTGAAGGGCTTCAGCATCAATCCCCGCACTGTGTTGTTAACTTCTCATGTTGTAGTTTTTTCTTAATGTGAATGTACAACTTGTAAAAAAAAAAAAAAATGCAGGGCCATAATGCAGAACAGATAATTTGTTTGTTCAAGACTGCATTTTCTTCAAATGACCATCTAAAAAAATTATGGAGAATGGGACATTACGGCGCACAAGCACCCCATCTTGGTGCTTACCAACTTTCTAGTGAAAAAAGTATTTTTGAGGAACTTCCTCGAAATGTAAATAGGTTGCTTTATGGTGGCCCTCGAGTACTTAGAGCCTGCGAGAGTGAATGTTACTAGTTCAAATGTGTGGCCATTGCATAATTGCATCATAGTGTCTGTAATTATAAGTGTCAAAGCTACCTGTTCACGAGGTTTTGCACAAAAAGTACCACTGTTGAGGAACCAAAAAAAAAAATAATAATAATAACTGCCTAATAGCTAATGCAGTGGGTAGCACTACAGTGAAAGTAACATTAATGCAGTCTCGATTCGAATCCCAGTGGTGGCCGTAGGGGACAAGTTCTTTTTCTTTGTGCTAAGGCAATGTGAAGATGGGGATGACGATCCTGACTACGAAAAAATGAAGGTCAATGACGACAGCGGTCATCTTCAGCTTAAGGGACTGCACAGACAGACATTGGAAACCAGCAATTAAGTGCTACCACACCAAAATTGCAGCTTATGCATGGACGGACAGACATGGGAAACCAGCAACTAAGTGCTATCACACAAAAATTGAAGCTTATGCTGCCTGTGCTAACTGATGCCCCGCTTCAAAAACTATTACACAAAATGCATGCCTACGTGCAGGGTCCGTCTGAAGAAATTCTCTTGCTTAATATGACATTGACCAGCACCTTCAGAACTCCCTAAATCCTTTTAATAATTGGCTGAGCGCAAATTGATGGGTTAGTTGGTAGGACGAGGACACTACAAACATTAAAGATATGCGGATCCCACGCACTGTGGGAATCGATGTAAGCGAAGCTTTCCGTGCTGGATGCTTTAATTGACGATAATTAGCAGTGATGTTGACGGCTAAAGCTTAATTTCTTCAATGTTTAGGCTAACACCGAGAGCGGTGAGTTGATGTTAAACATTACCTTGCGTGCATCACTGCTGTCTGCATAGTACACAGAACACACAGGGAAAGGTGTGTGCTTGAGGCGTTGTTGTGCACCACAATTTATAACCTCCGAGAGGCTTGAGCTTGTCATTTCCTCATATGGCACATTGCATTGTGGCAGAAGTATTAAGCTTGAATTGGATCATGGGGCTGTACGTTCCAAAACCACACTCGGATTACGAGGCAAGCCGCAGTGGTGGACTCCCGATTAATTTTGAAACCGTGATGTTCTTTAGCGTGTCCCAAAATCTAAGTCCATGTGCATTTTCTATTTTGCCCCGTCGAAATGCAGTTGCTGTGATTGGGATAAAATCCACGACCTCTAGCAGTGCCATAGCCACAAAGCTAATGCAGCGGGCACAGAAGTGTTGATTTGACGATCGACCACTTCCGCAGTGTCTCCTAGACCCTGCGGTGCGCTTTAATTAATGCGGCTCTGCTTTTGCATGCCCTGCGTAAGTTGCCCGCTTGACGTATTTGCATGGCATTTATATTTAAAAATAGCAACGTACTGTACCATACCTTGAACTTAAGCTTATCCTGTTTCCCCGCAACTGCTGTAGTATAGTAATGGTGTTTTCTTGCCTTCTCAAGTCACCTCCCCTCCCTCTCTTATTTTGGAACTGCCCCTTCTCCCTCTCCTCTCTACAGTTCTATCTGCCTCCCCTCTGGCCTCGCAAGTTAGTAAAAAAGGAAGAGCTGCAGTTTCTGCAATGCTTCCGAGGGGAGTCACGGATAGTTACAGCTATCAAGCGGCTCATGTGGCGACGGCGAGGGAGCTCCAGAAGGCATTGTGCACATTCGACGGAGTGGGGTGAAAACGAGTTTCTCCCGTCACCTTTCCTCTCTTACTCGCGCCTGTCATCTCTGAGCACGCTCTGAATCACCTCCCGACGCGGTGTGCGCGACAGCAGCCCACAGCAGCAGTGGAAAGTCGAAGGAAGAGGCAAAGAAAGCTTCGCTTTGAAGCAGATGCCACGCTGCGAGTTAGTAGCAGGTTGAAGTTTAAATAACTGCTAATAAAGCGCAACTGAGCGCTCTCCAAGCGTTCGACGTTTGCGAAAATTCACGAGGACGGAAAATACCAGTGTGACAGGGGAACCAGGGGGAACACGATACATACTCGCCTCTGCCAGGGACCACGGACCAGATGACAACAATCGTCCACGCCATTCCACTACGCCAGCAACATCCTAGAAGCAACAAAAGTGAAGTTTGTGGACGGCGCCTCATCCCAGCTAGCCTAGAGAGCATGCTAGAGACAAACGCATACTAAACGAGCAAAGTAAGTCCACCATAGTACCTAGAAAAGTCAGATATTCACGGAGTAAAAGCATTTCTATATTGTAAAAGCCCCCAGATTCACGCTCTCGCACCCGCTTTGCCCGCTTGTACTCTGCGCCAAAACGTCGGACGCATAGAGTATGCATAGAGTTTCTTACATAACATAGTGAGCACCTCTATGGTCGGACAATTCCTCTAATAGATGTCTCGTCAAGAATGCAATTTTCACGATTGTAGCGTTACCTGTTGGCAAAAAAGTTAAATATTTGTCGATAACTTTTTGTTATTTAACTGCACGGTCCTAATTAACACGCTTAGTAAAAAATATTTCAATATTAACTCGCTTTCGGATTTAAAATACAGGTTTGTTGATCGTAGCGCTACTTATTTGTAATAAAATAAAGTGTTTATCAATACTTTTTGTTTTACTAAACTGCAGTTCTAATCAGCACGCTTAGTACTACATCTTACGATAATTTCGGGTCCAATACATAAACCCCATAAACCAAATAATTGTTGCGCCGTCTATTGACAAAAAAAAAAAAAAAAAACTTACCGATATATATTTGTAATTAAACCGCACGGTCCTAATTAAAAAATTTAGCAGAACCTTTTGCAACAAAAATTAAACTCACTTTTGAGTCCAGAACACAAATTTGCATAGAGTTAGTAGAACAGTAGTAACTCTATGCAAATTTGATTACTGTGGCGCTACCTGCTGGCAAAATTATAATGTATTTATGTATAATTTGTTCTTACTGAACAGCACGGTTTTAATTAATACACTTATTAGCATCTCTTACATAAATTGAACTTGCTTTCGGGTCTAAGATACGGGTGTGTTGATTGTGGCGCTACCTATTAATAACAAATTAAAGTAATTATCTATATTTTCTTGTTATTAAACTGCACAGTCCTAATCAACACGCTTAGTAATCCCTGTTTCAAAAACTTCAACTCGCTTTCAGGTTATGGATATGGTTTTGTTGATGCTAGTGCTATCTATTGGGTAAGCAATATACTATTTATTGGCACTTTTCTTTTTTCACAGGATTGCAAGCGGTGTTGCGGTTTGCGGTGTGGCGGTCGCATGGGCGTGTGGTCGTTTCATATGGCGTAGCCATACTAACTCTATGGGTAGGGTGGCTAGAATGGGGAGGTGTGAAGAGCGCGACGCCGCCACCATTGCCTAACGAGGCCCCGCTGCGCGTTTCTGCCACTGGGGGAAAAGTTGGCGCTCCCGTCGGGGGCGCCGCCAGCTAGTCAGCCTCGTAGGCCACGACGCTGCGCAAGATAGCCCTCGTGGTCTACGTAGTGCAGCTGTGTTAAGCTTTTACAGTGGTGCATGAGCTTTTACAGCTTGGCAGAGAAAGAGCAGCACGGGAAGAGATGTGTTCCCTTGACTTTTTTTTGGAGTCCCTGCTTGCGGAGTAGCAGCTGCTCCGAGAAAATTAAGAAACAGCTAGCCTAGGACGACACTGCACGACCTGCCGAAGCAGCAGAAGCGGCAATTGACAGTTGCCTTGGACCATGTGGACTATATGGAGTAGCACACTGATGCACGCCTGATTTATTACATTGCCAGCTACGTAGCCAGGGAGCGCATCATTTTAACTGATACAGGGATGCCTGCCTTGTGACAGAGAAAGTGTGCCCCACCAATTGCCAGCAAAAGCTTGCAAACAGTGGGACATGGGGAGGGGAGGTCTTCTGTGCCAATCAGTCTGCCTCTACAGCCTTATTCAGACCCTCGAGAACAGACTCGATCGTGCATTTTGCAATACACGACTACATGCAAAAGTGCTCAGGGATTTTTCTGGTTCTAGCAGCTAATGTACGTGCCACAGATTGGCTGCACCGAGCAGTCCACTACTGTAACAGGATCGGTGGCTAGGTTTTACTGCATCACGTGTTCGCTTTTTGCTCAGAGGGCTATCCAGTGCTACTCACATGAACCTCAATGGAATTATAAGCCACATGTATTGTAAAAAATGTGGTGCTCTGCAATGACTGTACTATTAGCAATTAACTCGACACTTGAAAGCAATATACTAAAGTGTCACTATAACGAAAGAAAGTAGTCACGCAAACCATTTTTATTTAGCGTAGCTGTGTGCTTATATTTGTTTAGTACAGTACAAATGTGGTGTATAACCATTTATTGCACAGCGCCATTCACAATGGCTTTATGATCGCTATGGTATACACGGAGGTTTTCGGTTTTGACAGTTGCAACATTCTTCGCCAACGTTAGGTCAACCCACGAGGCACGGATGGTGGTTGGTAGTTTCTTTTCTGTGTAACACTTTAATACAAACTCCTCGAAGACAAAGTCTACGAACCACTTGTTCTCCTGTTTCGAAACATCGACGTTAAAGACCCTCACGTTGACGAAAGGCGAAGTCTAATCTCTCGTCAACACTGTGAAGTGCGTTCGCATTAACGGCTCTACGTCGGCCTTGGAAGTGCCCAGCAAAATGTACTGTGAAGATGACGATTCTATCGCGGGTTTTCACGGCACACACATCACCGCAGTCGACCGGGTCAGACTTAAACGTGTACGTGGTCACACACGCTTCTTTTCTTGCGTAGATGGCGACTCTGGCAGAGCGGTTGTCACTTCGTTTCGCGGCTGTTATTCCAACGTAGCCAGTCACTTCGGCGACTATGTCCATCCATGTTTACGAGAGACACAGCATCTGAACCTCGTTGAGCACGAAGTCATGCATTATATCTTTGGAACGAAGACCAAGCGATCTCACGTTGAGAGAGGCAAGCGAGATCGAGTGCGGTTCCCGCAACATGGCAAGGCACGCCTTCGTGATGGTGGCCAGGTGATGGAGCCGAGTTTTCTGTGGACCACCAGGAGAAAATAACCGGTTGGTAGAGGTAAACAGCTTCGCTGAAAAAAAAAAAAGTAAAATCTGCTGCCCTAGCTGTGGCATGCTTGATTCTCTGCAGAGCTAAAGATCGTGGGCTTGATCCCGGCCGCAGCAGCCGCATTCGGATGGTGCCGAAATGCAAGGACCATGCACTTGGATTTAGGAGCTCATTAAAGAACCCCTGGTAGTCAAAATTAATCTAGAGCCCTCAACTACAATGTTCCTCCTCAACTACGATGTTCCTCGTGATCTGATTGTGGTTTTGGCACGTAAAACCTCAGAATCGCATCTCTAAATTATACAGTAAAGAGCACCGTGCACATTTCTTGTGGTTGTGCTCTTGTACAGCAGCTGCAGTGGTCACAGAAAATGTGACCCTGCGTATCTTGTGATGTCATGATGCATCTACCTCCTGGGTACCAAAACAGGTACAGAAACTGGTACCCATGAGGTGGACATGACGAGATGCACTGGATCACCCCTTGGGTACCCCAAGGTATTAAGAACAGTAGTCCTGGGCACCAAAATCGAAACCCATTTTATAGGAAACTAGTTGGGGCACTTTGGCAACCTGCAAGGTTTAGATCAACGGTTTAGGACCTTCAATTACTGCAAAAGAATGAGAAATAAAGAATGTTGGGTCGGTACTCCTTTAATGCTATCTGAATGAGGAGACGAAGATGAATGCTGAAACAGCCATCAAAAATGTGCTTCAATATTAAGAAAAAAAGAGAAAGAAGTGATGACTTGCATGGCAAGTACACGGTGCTATGTACATTTAGTCAATATCCAAAGTTGCCGCTTTCCGAAATTAAGTACGAGTCGGCTGCCACAAATTCGATTCAGTTTTACCCCACTTTATTTGATGTCACAGAGTGCCATGAGCACATAGAGGAGAACAACAATAACTGGCTTGATGCATCTGTGTTATCATGTACAAGTCTGTAGTTCAGTAGTAATGGGAATAAAGGATGTCCGATTTTCAAGATGCACGCAACTGGTGCATAAGAGCACCGGGTAGGGCAAAAATGAAGATTTGCAAACTCCCCTCATGGCGAACTTGACAGTGCACGAGCTAGTTCACACAAATAGTGAACAGGGAGTTAGGCAATGTGTCAGACATGCTGATTTTGTTACTGTGCTCACTCCACTGTGGCATGCATAGAAAAATGCGACAACTGGAACTCAACACTCCAGATGTTGCATGATGCAAAACCAATGTCTTAGCTTCATCATTTTCTGCTTGGGGCAACGGGAGAAAGCAACCCTGAAGTTCTGACAAGTCCCCTTTTGGCACCAAATAGACGATGCGTGAAATTTGTTAAGCAGGTTTTCCATGCACATAAGCTTACCCTAAGCAAGACGAATAGGTTCTCTTCTAGTAGCACTGTTGAAGATGAAAAGTGTGCTTTAAAAATCTCGGATGTTGCGAGAAATGGAGGGCTGCAGGGTTGGTGGCACAGGCTGACCACTTTGACTGCTCATTTACAATTCTAGTGCGAGAGCTCAGCCACCTTGGTTAGGTCAGACGTGATGTATGGAAGAACACACTTGCGGTTTTCGCATGTCATCTATATTGAGCTGTGCAAGAGGACAGTGCTGCAAAGGATGAAGGCAGCAGCCATCTCTGGTCTGCCGCCACCTCTGGGGTTGGCCAGAGAGAGCAGATTCAGAGGCCAGGCATGACGTAGGCGATGTTGTTGAGAATCCTGGTGAGTGTTTCCTTTGAACATCCGTTCATCTCCTTTCCGACAGCCGTCAGACAGAGGAGTGGGCCTAGGGCACAGAGCGTTGAGTCAAGCAGGACGGAGAGACTCCCCGACACTGCTATCTGGCCCTGCAAGAGATAGGAGCAGGGTGTGCTCGTCAAAGCTGAGTGCTCGCCAACGCTGAGTGCTATAGTTTGGTACAAGGTAAGGAGTAGCAAACATCCACAGTCAAATCCCATTTTTCCTCCAGTTTCTTCCTCCAGATTACATCGTATTACGCAAAGATAGAACCACTGGTAGAGGAGGTGGTGTAGACCATTTATTAGAAATCATCTTGAGTTCACCATATTACCAGATTTTTTGCCCCTGGAATCGGTCTGGTCTAAGATAAGGCTTCATGGTCTTGTTGTTGCTGTTGGTGCCATTTACCATGCTCCTCACACTGACAGTGATGCCTTCAGTGAAATGAATGATTATATCTATGAAAATAGACTTAACTGCAGTAAGTTGGTTATTTGTGGTGACTTTAATGTGCCTGGGATAGATTGGCTATCGCTCTCTCCAACTGGCCGTGATAAGGCATTATACGATTCGCTCATTAGCACAGCACATCTTTTTTACTCGACTCAAACCGTGACCACGCCCACCCGTGAAGCCTCTATCCTGAACCCTCATTTTCATAGACGCACAACTAGCACAAGATGGTTATAGCTGAAGTGTTGTCGATGGACTATCTGATCACAAAGCTGCTTTGATTACGCTTAATGTCGCATGTGCGCCTGAGGAGCCATCCTATAGAAACATTCTTGATTTTTCCTGTGCCGACAACTCTATTACTGACATGCTTGCTTCATCGTTTGACGACTTCTTATCAGGTAGCAATTCTTGCAATGTTGACAGACTGCTGGCAATGTTTTGTGGCACACTAAAGCATTGCATACATCATTACGTCCCCTACAAGTGTATAAAGCGCAACGGTTGAAAACCTTGGTACACGCGAGATATAGTCCAGCTCAATCGCCGCATTAAGAGGCACCGGAAGCCCCGTAGCTTTCCTTCTTCCGATGGGAACTGCCTACCGACGTCCCTAAAAGCTACACTAAAAGCTAAAATCACTGAGGCAAAACATTTTTACTTAAACAATACTCTCGTCACTTACATGAAATAAAATTCAGCCAAGTTTGGAAAACAGTTGTTACTCCGGATCAGAAGCCCTCTTCATTTATTCTCGATGGTGTGCCTTGCTCTGATTATTCCACCATTTCCCAGGCCCTCAGCAATCACTTCAAGTCCGTTTTCACTTCGGACGATGGAACCACTCCCCCTTTTAATACCACCACAATATTATCCCCCATAGTAGCTTTCGGTGTGCACAACCTATTGCTAAATTAAGACACGAGCGAAGGTTCAGATGGTATTCCAAATATGTTCTTAAAACGTTATTCCGAGTGGCGCTCGCGATACCTAACAGTAATCTTAAGCAGTCATTGGAAACATCAACTGTACCTCTACTCTGGAAAAATGCTCGAATCATTCCAGTTCATAAGGACGGCAACAGGTATATCATAACAAACTATAGGCCAATATGTTTGATATCATTCTGCAAAAATTGTTAGAGCATTAGTACTTAACCTAACATAACTTTCTATCTCAGGCACAACACGGCTTTCGGTCAGGCTTTTCTACCAAATTACAACTAATTGAATTCACTCACGACATTCCTTCGGCATTAAACATAAGAGGACAGCTAGATGCAATATTTATAGACTACTCAAAAGCAATTGATACAATATGTCACAATAACCTTCTCTACAAACTCGGATTAGTCATTAAACAAGATAAGCTACTTGCCTGGTTAACTGATTATTTACGTTCAAGGTCTCAGTACGTTGATTTTAATCATTCACAGTCAGCCACAATCTATGGAACTTTGGGGGTCCCACAAGGCTCAGTCCTGGGACCACTCTTGTTTCTTATTTATATTAACGATGTTGTTGAGGCCATTGCTGACTCTTCCATTAAAATAAGATTATATGCCGATGATTGCATGCTTTATACCAGTATGAACATGAACTAATCAACAGAAACTAGATGAGGCATTTTCACTCTTCTGTGACTAGAGCGAGAAATGGCAGATGGCTATTAATTTTAAGAAAACTGTATCAATTACTTTTACAAATAAGTTTTACATATAGTTACAACTGTAATATGCTGGCCAGTACTAGAGAATATAAATACCTAGGCGTAACCTTCACAATTAATTTGAGATGGCCCAGGCACATAGATATAATTTGCGCGAAAGCACAGCAAAAGTTAGGCTACTTAAGGCAAACTCTTAAGAGTGCGCCTAAGGAATGCAAACTGACCACCTACAAAAGCTTGGTAAGACCAATACTTGAATACGCATCCACTGTCTGGTCCCATAATATAGTCTGTGATGTAGACAAACTGAAATCAGGGCAAAAGAAAGCTGTTTGATTTATTTTTCGCTGCTATGATAGCCTTTTCTCACCTTCCTTTTATGCAGCCGAGCTATCACTGTCACCACTAGCAATCAGACGTACAACATATTCGCACGAGCGCATTATTCTCCTGCACAAAATAGTTAATCAACAATCCCACATTATATCCCCCACTGTTTTCACAAGTTGTACACCACCCTGTACCAGGCGGACCCATCCCTTGAACCTTGTTCCCCTTAAACCATCCCTTCCTTTCTTCCTTCTTCCCACACACCATTGAACTTTGGAATAACCTTGAAGCGTCCTTGCGTGAACTGCCCCTTGATCAATTTGTTACTCAACTACCCAATTATGCGTGTTAATCTTTCTTTGTTTTCAACAACTTTGTACCCACTCCTGCTATGTCATGCTTATGCAGGATGGCAGTATTTGTAAATAAATAAATAAATAAATAATAATAATAATGAGGTTGCACATCTGACACGAAAATGCATTTGTTATATCCAATATTCATTATATAAGAATACACGCTGACAGTGACAAAAAGCAAATGGGTCGGCGTAAAATAAATGCAAATGCACTAATGCCTCGAATGGACCAGCGAAGGTCCATTCGAGGCATTGGTGAAGAAAATCGACCCTGAGAAGGTTAAACAGTAGTGTCGTTCAAATCCCCATCTCAGTGCCCATTGAACATAATGCATTTTGTATCCGCATAAACCGTACCAGCTTATTGCGCACGTATCGGTAAACGTGTAGTGTTTCTACTTTTGGTTGCAGAATCATGGCGGTACGTCGGCCCAGCAGAGCAACGAGCCTCAGAGATCGGAATGGCCTCCAAGCGCAAACGCAGAGGGCGCTTGGAAGGGTGAAGCCACATCAACATCATTTTCGCATCATGCCAGAGTCGGAGAGCATTGTGGCATATGGTTGTGGTGTCGTGTAAGCTAGAACAAAAACCGGGTGCCCAGCATAGAAGAAAAGTTGGACATTATTCGTGTTGTCGAATGTGGCATGAAGTCGGTCCTGGCACACGAGAGGGATTTACCGTTGACTACGGTGTGTAGCATTTCGAATGCGAAGGAGAAGTTGTTCAGCAGTGCTGCTGCGACCGTGAAAATACATCGGCTACGAGGTTCGTCTTTTCGAGGTTCGACTTTTCGCCATAGTTGCCTCTGTTATTGCTAAAGTGTCGCCTAACGAAAGTGACGAGGACGACATAGAAACCGACAACACGGGCAATTCAGGCCCGACCGTGGCAGACGCAGCTCGTTACATCGGCCTCATGTGGGTGCTTGCCGAGAAGAGGGGGCTGGCAGAAAAGCTGGCTCGTAGATTGAGTGAGTTTGAGGTCGCCATCATCGCTGCTAGCCTGCCTCAGCATCAAACGAAAATACAACATACTTTTGTCGCACTAAGTGAATAAATACTGCATGTTTCCTGCCCTTTCATCGCACTCTCTTGTAGTTTCGTTTTGGCAGGTAAGTGGATGATCTCGTGCTATTTCGGTACTACCATTTAGTACATACGCTTTCCGGCCTCCGGCCAACTACAGTTTAACAAGGTTTCACTGTACAGGGTATGTGAGCAATGTTACATTGCTGCAAATGAACGTAGCTTCGTCTTTAATGTGCAACTGTGCGATCACTTTTTTGGCTTCTCATTCATCATTGGAATTTGATCACTTTCTGAATTGCCTATTGGTGTGCAGAGGATGACAATTTTTTTTTTGACTGAATTGATTTGATGAGTTGATATTGATGAATTGATTTTGATTGAATTTGAATGGATTTTTTCGCAACATAGGTGGCAGTAGATATGCTATCATCTTCACTTTTGTTTGGCAAGGCTTTCTGCATTACATATGGCTTTATTCATTTCATGTAAAGCTGGCCATCACTATACTTTTGACGACACTAGATAACAGTGAGCAGCGACTTCTTAAAATTATGTTATTGAAATAATTCATATGATTCAAAACTTAGCCACTGTGGTACCGTTTCTTCAAAAATAGAAGAGTCCTTATGGGGTCAAGCCTTTGACTAACAGGCATAGTCAGCTTAAAAACTTAAAGTGTAATAACTATTACTGCTAAAAAAAATTATGTACCAGAAGCAGGGACAAAAAGAGGCATTGTATGTACCTCATGCTCAGTCAGTCGTTGACCAATAGTGCTCAGTGACTCGCCCAGGAGCTTCAGATGAGCAGCTACGTCGACTGGGCCAATGCCAAGTGACCGTGGGCCCTCTCCTGTAGAGGCCATGGCCCTGGCATCTTCCTGAGCCGAAACCAGAGTCGTGGCCGGTGTCGCGGCTCCCGAGGGGGCAGCTTTCGTGGCTCCACCTGAAGCCCGTCCCTGTGAGGCGGCCGTGGTGGTTGTGGAAGGAGCGGTGGTCGTAGCAGGCGTTGATGTGGCTGTGTTCGAAGGCCGTCCGGTGCTGATCAGCATTGAACCTTTGGTGGCCGGAACTTTGGCCTTACGGCGCCATGCCTACAGTCCAATGGAGAAAGTGAATATACCCAGCGCTAACAAAGTCCAAAAATAGTTAACATGAAAGCAGGGGCTGTATTATGGGCCGTCATTTGTGGTATAAGTATTACTTTCAGCAGACACTAATTGCTCAAGCAAACATTTGAAGGAGTATTGACACAAAAATTCTTATCTGGCTTCTTGTGCTTTATTAGGTGGCTGCTGACTCTGTAACGATGATGTGGTACCGAAATTTCTAGAATGCATGACAAATAATGAATAATACAATCTTTTAATGTGACCAATTCGAAATGCATGTCAAAATTAGTGCAGCTTCATTGCATAAGGCACATTGAAAGGGGCCTCTCCTTAGTTCATAAAAATCGGAACCGGTGGTAACATGTGATCAACTGACAATATGGCCCCAGAAAACATTTAACTACTGAACAGACTAACACTTCCCATGTCCTGAAAAGAAGGGAAAGCTTACAATTTTCTCTTTCTCTGGTAGCATCTTCCAGGCTTCTCCCAGCTTCTTGCTTATAGAGACAAAATCTGGAACATGCCCAAGCACACATTCTTTAAGTAATGGCATGCTCTGCACAGCTTTCACAGAGTGCAACTTTATATTTATTCAATGGCATTATGTTCAGATGATCAAAGACTGCCATACTCCACTGTAATTGAGATCTACATAATGTGAAGCACTGTGCATAGCAGCACATGATGCCAGTGCATATTGAGCAGGTGGAACCTTAGCGGCCCAAGATGCGCTTGGAGTTTTCCTGTTGTCCACTGTTTCAAGACTTTGAACAAGCAAATTAATGGATCAGCGAACAAATGAGCAAACATTTACCTTGTCAAGCACTCTACTACCTCATTTAAACTGTCGGGTACATCAAAACGCACGTGCCGCAACATCAGAATATACGTGGCACCAGAGCGAAACTTCATGCTGACTTCGCGCTGCTATTCAAGACTGCGTGTTGACACTGTTCATGCTCAATGTGCTTGGCTGGTCCTCCCCTGCTCTCTCGTGAGCAGCCGCCAGCCGAAGTGTCAGCTACTTCCCCATCCTTGACTGCAGATGGCAATAGTTGAGCCTCAAAAACAAGGAGGTACAAAAAAACTGGCTTGACTCAGAGAAGAATGCTTCACATTAACGCTGAATGATGTCTATTTAGTGCTGCTTTAGCTTATTTCGCTGGGTGGTCCTTCATCATAAGCAACAGGTATTCTGTTTTAGTACTCAAATTGCAAACAATAAAGTAACATAACTTTGTTTTGCCATTTCTTCTTATCTTGTTTAATAACTACACACATATCGTAAGGCAGGCTGCATTAGAGTCAGCTATCCCAATGAAACTTAAGGCAATGCTCCACAGTGTCTGCCGTACATTTCTCATCCACCCCAACCATGTCATAGATAGGCGCTGAAAATAATTAGCGTTCGATGCCAAATATGCAAATGCAGGTAAATTGGCATGCATACCCAGGTCAGGGTTGTCACTGACGATCCTGCGACGATATTCCTGGCACCACAACATGTATGCAGTCATGGGCCTCGTCTTTGCTTTCTGCAAAAGGAAATCATAAGCAAATAAAAGCTCGACTACAGTAAAATCTCATTCATACATTTTAGAAAAAAAAGACATGGCAAAGAAACATACTATCTAGCAAAACACACGATCCAATGCCACTAAAGAATGTTGCAGTTTCACCCGAAGGGCAAGGTATTCAACTAATACACAGAGTAAGGCTCATAGTTTTATGGGCAGTGTAAATCGTAGTAGACATCCACTTACTAAATAAAGTGTGGTGTTACGCTCCTTAAGACCTTAAGACACATGAACAGAGTTCACTCATGACTGCGAGTAGTTGCCGTCACAACACTGGCACAGTAAGCAGGACGCACGCGTGCACTTTTTCCAAAACCAACGTTTCGTTCTATCCCTTGCCTCAATATTTCAACATTTTAAGGCTGGAAACAGAGACAAGAACAATGCGTGAAACAAGAGCACAATACAATGGGAATGCACTGATGATTCCCATGTTGTTCACAGAAGTGACTCATGTGCAGGGTGTGGTGACAACTTGCATGCTCACACCAGAATTGGCTGATATGTACGGCCGGTCACCCAAAAAGACTTAATTTATTAGGAGGGGAAGGTGTGTAGTGGGTGACAATGAGCATCTAAGTCAGTTGCCAGCACCATGCACAATGACGATGGCAGTGACAGGCTGTGCTGGAGAGCGCTCTCATCTGGGCACTGGAATTCGAGTGTTGAACACGAGAGAATAAGGACATGTCACTCTCCCTTGCAGGATTGTAGAGACCTAACATAGGTTGAGAGGACAGTGTGCTCCTGCAGCTGTCAAATGCTCCTTGTTGTTGCCAGTCCTGCATGAAGGCTTTTTTTTTTTTTTTCCTTTTTGACAGCAGAGAAGTCCAAGGTTGTAGGACTTCGGCATGGTTAGGCACAAAATGAACAACACAGGTGGCCATTCACAGTACATTTTGCAATCACATTGTGTTTGTGAGACTTTTCATCGCCGAAGCAGCTTGCACTTTTGTGTCATTTGGGCGTGGACAAGCCTACGACCCATAAATGTGAGCAGTGAACACATGAAAGAGGCACTTTTTGGCGTCTAGTGCCACTCCAGCATTGGTTAAGCACTGCAGTACAGATTGAAGTGTCCAATTGTGCTCATGCTCATCTGAGCCCCACAGATGAATATCATCCATGTGGCAAACAACTCTGTTGATTCCCTTGCAGTATTTTATACATTTCCCTTTAGAAATACTCTGGAGTGGATGCGATCCCAAATGGCAGATTATTGTATAGGAAACGTCCAAAGGGTGAGGTGAAAGTGATTAGCTTCTTGCTTTCATTACTAAGTGGATTTTGCCAAATGCAGAAGTGGCATAAAGTTTTGAAAATACCGTAACAATACCAAGGCACCATGGATCAGTCCCAGTGTGCGCTCAACAGAAGGTGTTGGGTGCCATTTCCTTATTACATGATGGGTAGGTTCTGTAAAATCCATACAGACTCTGGAATATTCTGTTTCGGGAACAACTACCATTGGAGCACACAACCCCGCGAGTTCATCAACTGGTGAAAAAATTAAATTATTGGGTTTTACGTGACAAAATTTTTCTATGGGGCTGTGGCCTAGTTAAGCCGTTCCGAAAAACAGCTTTTTGTCACAGTCGTTCTTCCTGTATCATTCACAGAATGAAAATAAAGGTTGATTGATTGATTGATTGAAAACCACCATTTGCTTATGAGGCATGTATTAGTGGGAGACTCCGGAATAATTTGGACTACCAAGGGTTCTTTAATGTGCACCTAAATCTAATACACTTTTTTTTTTTTTTCATTTCGCCCCCACTGGCCATGGCTGGGATTCGATCTCGCGACCTCCTGCTTAGCAGCCCAACACCATAGCCACTAAGCAACCATGGCGGGTCACCAACTGCTGAATCGACTCAGGTGCTTTGCAACCGCTGTAGCTCTAGTCTGGTCTTCTCGTAGAGAGGTATGGGAATGTCAAGTGACCTAATTTAGTCCAGCGGTTGTTTTCGAACCTAATTCCCTCAGCATAGCAGCCCAATGGTCTCCCAATGACCATGAAAGTGGTTAGACACGGACAAAATGGGTTAGGTTAGGAATACCAAGGAATACCAGCTGTGCGACTGCATGGCAAAGGTACACTCTATCTAAAATGTTCATTCTGTTCACTATTCTTTCTTTGTCTAACCTGTATCCGCACAGGTTTTCACATGATCAAATGTTTCCATATTTCGTGCACTTGGCATATAAATTTATTATTATCATTTTCACATGGATGCTTTTAAATGCGGTTCTCTGGACTCTATCCAAAATGTTCATTCTGTTCACTATTCTTTCTTTGTCTAACCTGCATACGAACAGGTTTTCACATGATCAAATGTTTCCATATTTTGTGCACTTGGCATATAAATTTACTATTATCATTTTCACATGGATGTTTTTAAATGCTGTTCTCTGGACAAATTCCACTGTGATGGCTCAATCATGTTTTATATCATAATGCTCAGTCACATTCCCTGTGCACTGTCACACACCAGTGGTTCGTTGGCCCCATCAAGATATTTGACAAGGTTTTCTTGCCAAGGAGGCAACCAACAAATTTATACACGTCCAAAAACTAAAATTGAACTGAAAATTGAAACTGGCCTGGCGGCTAAACTCAACAAGCATTGAGGCGAGGAAATGGGGGGGGGGAGAGTTCTTTAAAATTCGGGACAGAATAGAAGCGCGATTTTGAATACAACTGAAGGTGCTCGATCAAGCTGGTACGTTCATAAAAATGAAAGAAAAGAAATGTGCCACACTGTTTTCGTGCAAGTGCAAATTCGGTAAGCAAGAGTGCAGGCTCACCTCTTTGGCAGGTGCCTTCTTGGATGCCGCTGGTGCCTTAGGTGGGGCAGGTTTCTTGGTGCCCTTCTTGGGAACGGGCTCCTCGTACTCCGGATCATCGTTGTTCTTCTTGACTGGGCGGCTAGCCTTGGCCCTGGAGGTAGTGCTCGCTTTTCCCCTTGCAGATGGTGCTGTCCCGCCCCGCTTGGGGGGTGGCCGCCGCTCCTCTTCCGCAATCACCAGGTGGGAGTCCCGTGTGTCGTCGTCGTCATCATCATCGTCATCATCGTCGTCGTCATCGTCGTCATCATCATCGTCACTTTCCTCGACGTTGATCATGTCGGCCCTGGGTTCCAAGTGGTGCATGGCTCGCTGCATCATTAGAGAACAAATGCAGCAAGCTCAGTCAGCAGCAGTGAATGACTGAAAAAATATTTTGAATATTTTTGTTTCGTGGCTGCACTAGTTAGAAGGAGGACTCTGGGAAATAACAGCTTTACTTGTCTTCTAGTGAAAGAATCCAGGAGCATTCAGAGCTAAGGGAAGATGAAAACAAGTTAAATTACTTCTTTAGTTTTTCTTTACAAGACAAAGGGCGCATAATTAGAAAATGTGCAGATACGAAGGTCTTCCCTCACAATGGGCAACGTGTTCCTGTTTTTACAACTGGCCCACAAATTTAATCCAGGGGAAGCAAATGGTATGAAACCAAACGAAAGCAATGACGCTAAATCACGCCTTGTCGCACGTCATCATAACAAAGTCACATCTGGCACAAAAATACCTTTGTTACATATTCAACCCCTTTAATAAACATAGGCACAGACATCGATAAAGCAGATTTTAGATTTGCCGCATTTGCTTGATTCCAATGCTACTTCGATTGTAATGCACACCTAACTTTTCATGGCCAGAAATGGAAAACGCAATAAGCTTGACCATAATGCACAGCCCAATTTTTATACTTGAATTTGGAATACAAGCTAACCCTGAAACACAGAAAGCCATTGCAACATATGGCAGACAAAGTGGCTTGTTTCGAGTAGTGTACAAGGGGTCGACCAGCCCATGCGAGAGCGGCGGAACTGAATGTGCACCTGAGTCTGCATAAAGCGGAAGATCAAAGACTGAGATGAAGATGCGTTTCAGCCAACAATCCGGGAACCCACATTCCTTTTCCTCCTAATCCCTGACAGCAGCCTAGAGCCGTCCCCTTCCTTTAAATGCAGGCTTTATTCATTCTTTATTCATACTTCCAAAAATGCAAAGTTCAGTACGATCAATTGTTCCCAGATTTTCATGGCAAGACATAGAAAAAGCAACTTCTGTTTGCTTGGAAAATAACACTTCAAAAAACTATGAGGTCGCTGGATGTGCAATTTGGACACCACGGCCTAGGAGATTGGAAGGTGGGATAGGAGATCGGGGAGTGGGATTTCCACCACCTATTACAGTTTTGCTATCACACTCGTATCTAACACGTTTCACACTTTAGCGAAACTTTTTGGAAAAAAGTGTGTTAGGATTGAATAAGTACAGCACTTTGTTATGTCTGACAATTTGAACTGACAGCAGTGTTGCCAGTTCAGTGTCGGCATTTTCATCAAAGTGTCCAATACTTGCATACAACTTTTCTTGACTATGAAGCAAAAGCTATGGGGGTACATGCACTCGTATGCAATATAGTCCTAGAGAGTTTAGCACCAGTTTTGGTTTCGATTTCTTTGCCCTTGCACAGCTCCATTACTTTTGAAGGCAAACACAACTTGGCATGAATTTCTGAAGCTGGTTGATGTTTACAGACATCTCGTATGTATCGAGTTCTGAACAGCAACCAAGGCAGCTGGCATCGGAGCCTCGAAGCGGCCATATGACCTAGCACAAATGAGAATGTGCTACCGTTGCAGGCATCTGTAGAGCCAGCGCAGCATAAGTCAGCTTGCTAACTCGTTTGACACAGCAACGGTTGCGATATTCAAATAGGTTTGCCTGCTTTCTGCATAGACATTGCGCACACTTGTTTTGTGTGCTTCGACAGCCATTTGTTGCTGGAGTTGGTCTTCAGTCTCTGAGAGCTTACAGGCAGGACATGGAGCGACGAACACTCGCGCGTAAAATGTGCGACGGTATCACGTGCATGGTAATCAAAAAGGGCAAACTAAAAATACAGAAGTTGACAGTAGTGAAGCAGGAATAGATGGAAAGACGGGGAGGTTAGCCAGTTCTCAGACCGGCTAGCTACCCTGTGCTGGGGAAAGTGTGTAAGGGGAATAAAAGATAATAGAAAAGAGATGTTATAAAGAAAAGGAAAGATGAGCAAAAAAAAAATTAACGAGGAAAAAGGAAGGAAAGCAGAATACAGCACAGTTTAAAGTCTGTCTCTAAGACCAATTCTCCACAAGAAGTACAACAATGCTTTCAAAGCCTTCTGGGCTGAGGACGGTCTTGGCCGGTCTCCCAGGACCCATTACTCCAACAAAGGGCGTTTGTCAAGACTATCTAACACTTTTGAAAGTTCTTTCCTGGGTGCACTGATGCAGGGACACTCATAGAGAAGGTAGGCGATTGTTTGCTTGCATCTGTTGGCCATTCTAATCCAAGATGAGTAAGCATTTGTGAAGGCTATGCCAAGCCACAAGGGACACAAAAGCATCTTATCAGCTCTACATAGTCCTGACAGAAGATGTAGCCATATATTTGGATCCAACTTGTGGAGACAAGTGTTGGTAAATTGCGTAGAGTCCACTGTGCAAGTGTAAGTTCATGTGCGAGCGTCCGAAGCTCTGTAGCTGTGCCTGTTGTGGATAATGGTATAGCTACACAGTGGAGGCCATCATGAGCAGATTGGGCGGCCTCATCTGCACGGTTGTTTCCGCAGATAATGCAATGGCCTGGTATCCACTGATAAACTATGTTGTGTTTTTTCTCAATTGTGTGGTGAAAAGTTGACAGTCACTTTAGCATTTGCTAAAGAGGACAAAGGTGAAAGCCTGCCCATTCATGAGACATTACATTAATTTATATTTTCATTCCAATGTGGGGTTACTTCCTACGACTTGTTTTCTCACACCAAAGGTTGTGGGTATGAGTGGCCTAATTAACTATACTTTAATTACATGCCTCTTAATTAACTTTCATCCTAATTAACACCAAAGGTTGCAGGTGTGGCTACCACCAAAGCATGTAGGTTCAAGTGTCTTAATTAAGTATACCTTAATTAACCATGCCTCAATTAACGTCACCATAATTAACACCAAAGGTAATAGGTTTGACTCTTGTCCTTCACGATGTCAAGTAGAATCCAACTTGGAGATATGGCTGGATCGCTCGTGGTATCCCCATGTTGGGTTGAGGGTTCGAGTGCCTTAATCAGCTTCGGCTCCCACCAAAGGTCGTGGGTTCGACTCTCGATCTTCACGATGTCAACTGGAATCCAACTTGGAAATATTGCCGGTTCGCCCCTATCTCCAAGCGGGTTCGACTCCCACCAGAGGTCAAGGGTATGTGTGGCTTAAGTGACTCTTTCTTAATTAAATGTGGTTTGATTCACAGGGGTTCCGAAATCTTAGAAAAATTCTTTGTAAGGTACCTGTAGTATGCACAGAGGCCCAAAAGCCTGAGCACATCACATCTGTTGGCTGGTCGTGGAAATGCGACAATATGCAGTCTTCTGTGAGTCTGGTCAAATACCACAGTAACTAACAATGTCAAGGTTCAAATGTAAGTTCAGCCTGTCACCCCAGAATGCTATGCAATGAGTTCCTGCAAAACATAGAAATAAATAAAACAATTTGAGTGCATGCTCACCTGTCTAGCTTGCTGGCTGGCCTCAAAGTCGGTGTTACCAGCCGCCACGGCTTTGGCCTGGGGAAGCATTTGAAAAGTCGGCTTTTTGCCCTTCTGCTGCTGCATCTGAAGGTGTGGAAGTGGCCTACCATACTCCATCGAATCATCCGAATCTGAATCTTCCTCTGAACTGGTCTCACTGGACTCCGACGACGAACTCGATGAGTCTGGTGGAAAAGGGGAGGATCAGGGCCAGGTCAGAATCGCATAAGTCCAGAGAAATCCATTTGCTTTGGCACCGGTCATTAGGAAGCAATCAAGGGCTTGCTTCTACACCACCATACGGAGCATGTGGTTTAATGGTTAATGAAGCTTATCATTGCTTATAACCAGTAAATTTAGTCATACTATTTATTTTAGCTCAATGCTAAGGAGAAGGCAACTCACGTTCGCATCCTACAGTAACCTTCTTCAACCATCTTATTCTGCTGACAAGTCATTTGCAGCCATTGAGTTTTGGAACAAGATCCCATTAGGTATCAAGCAAATAATGATTTTTAGAATGTTGAGAATCTTTATTTCGCATTCAGTACTTATATATAACAAAGACAATTGATCATTCATTATTGCTTTTTAGACAAAAGCTTTTTTTCTATGTATGATGATGATGATGTGTGGAGTTTTATGGCGCAAGGGCCAGGTGTGGCCAAAGAGCGCCATGTCTGTGGTAATCAGTTTGCGGTGTAATTATGATTGCTATGAAGTTGGTGTGAGGTGGCTGTAAAGAGGCCTTAAAATATACGCTCTAAAGTGCGTAAAATCTGTATGATAAAATTATGGCGATGACGTATGACTTGTACTATGAAAATTTAGATGCATATAAAAAGAATGATACGATAGGTAAAATATATCACGATTATAAGAAATGCCAGAGCACTACTGCCTCCTTAGAGCCCTTGAAGCACAAGGGCCTGGAGGCATGTGCTACGCAAAACAATTATCGCAGTGGCATCCTCTCGAGAGAGGAGGCACTACGAATTCATGGGACTAATAACATGTAAGACGACATCTCTGAGGAAACCAAGCACTGAGTCTGTATTAAAAAGCGGTACTGGACCGAGAAACATTAGAGGATGAAGAGGAATGTGCTGTCGGTATGCTAATGAAAAATGTTTCTTTCTCTCAGATTCGGCTTCCCGACACTCCAGGAGGACGTGGAGTACGGTCAGCCTCTCCCCGCATCTACCACAGGTTGGAGGCTCACTTCCGGTCAGTAGAAAGTTATGGGTGCCATATGTGTGTCCTATTCTGAGACGACAGAATAGGACATCTGTTCGGCGCGATTTTGTAGTAGAGGGCCAGAATCCTAACTGTGGTTTTATCAGGTGGAGCTTATTATCCGTTTCCGCATCCCACATGTGTTGCCAGTGATCTCGCAGCCTCCTTCGCAAGAGAGGCCTCAGATCTGTGACAGGCACCGCAGCGGTAGGGTTAACCGCTTGCAATGTGATTGATGTGGCCATCTCGTCCGCCAGAACGTTACCTTCGATTCCCCTATGGCCAGGGACCCAGCATATTATGATATTCTGGTTAGATGAGTACGCTTTGCACAAGACCGAATATAATTCATTAAATACGGGATTTTTATGCTTGCTGAGTGACATTAAGGCCTTCACGACACTGAGAGAGTCTGTATAGATCGCCGCTTTTGGAAGTTTCGATTTTCTTATGTGCTTTACAGCAGAGAGTAATGCGTAGGCCTCGGCCGTAAAAATACTTGTTTCCGGATGCAGTACATCGGATTCCGAAAACGATGGGCCGACGGCTGCATAGGATACCCCGGCATTTGACTTCGAAGCGTCTGCGTAGAACTCTGCGCAGGAGTGCTTGTGCTGGAGTTCTAGGAAATGCATTCGGATTTCGGCCTCAGGAGCGTGCTTTGTAACTTTTATAAAGGATATGTCACATTGTATCACCTGCCACTCCCAAGGAGGTAAGAGCTTGGTTAGGTGCATTAAGCGATGCTCGAGGAGTGGGACATGCATTTCATCGCTAAGCTCCTTCACACGCAGCGAGAAAGGCTGTCTTATGGAGGGACGATTGCCGAAAAGTGTAGCGCACGTCATATCAGTAACGGTATCAAAACATGGATATTCAGGATTAGAGCGTACTTTAAGGAAATATGTATAGCTAATGTATGATCTCTGTAGGTGGAGAGACCATTCATTTGATTCTACATATAGACTTTGTATGGGACTCGTTCTGAAAGCGCCAGTGGCCAATCGGATTCCTAGATGGTGGACAGGATCTAGGATCTTTAGTGCGCTCGGGGCGGCAGAGTTATATACTACAGCACCATAATCCAATCGAGACCGAATTAGGCTCTTGTATAGGTTCATTAAGCACTTCCTATCACTACCCCATGTAGTCTGGGATAGAACTTTTTTACTAACACCTTAAAGGTTTTGTAATCCAAATGGTATCTTTAGTTTTTGTTGCGTTTACTATTATCCTTGTGCCCTTTGTTACTTGATTACTTGTATAATATGTATTTTACTGGTATTTTCCATATATTCATTTTGTTATTATTTTATCTTATATGTTATGCTGTACTGTTGCACCATAGTCTTAAACTAAGTTTTTGTATACTATAACAGGAGGTCTTCTGTATATTCGTATATCTGTCCATGTATTTGTACACACATTGTATGACTAAACGAATGATTAATTGATGCCACCTTGCAAATCTCATGCCACAAAAATTTTTCAAAACCTTTAAGTGGAGTTATTACACTGATATGTGGCTTTCTCTTTTTCCGCCTCTGCTAGCACACTGGAAGCTGCACAGAGAAGAAGCCGAAGGGGGCAAAGCCCCGCCAAAGAATTGAGTGTCCTGGTGGTGAAAAGGCTCATCGCAGCACCCCAAGGTAACCACCGTAGACTAAGCTACATGCCACGCCTATCTTGGAGGCTATGCGCAGCCAACGTAGCTAGTAGCTAATAGACAGGCAGTGCAAAGGTGAAATGATTTTTCTGTCTTTTTGAGATTGCTGGACATGCGTATGTTTCATTTATTTAGCTAAAGATGGGCAATTATGAAGCACTGGGAATGTTCCCACGGTTGTGAAATAAGCCAGTTGCTGTGGGTGGGTGTAGCTGCTTGCAGTGACGCTGTGTGACGACATTGCGGAAGTGAGATCAAGCAATTTTTTTGCTCTTTTCAACACGGAAGTGTGAATTTCCTGCTACATACGGTGCACTAATATTTGGCTCACATGTTCACAAGAGCCTCTTGTACAGATCGGCAACATTCTTTCACTATGTTTAAAAAGTGTTTCACGGAATGAAGTTAATTTTGACGCAATTTCTTCTTACTTGTGTATATGCACCTGATGAAGGCCGCTAAAATTGATGCGTTTCTCAATTGCCTTTTGGCATTGCATGACCAAAAGTTTAATGTTATGCGGGGTTATATATCCTTCAATTGTACTGTCATATTGCTACATTAAAGATGTTTTAAAATCAAGTAAAGCAGATCTTGCACTCCTTATTTACTTCAAAATGTCTTCCAGATTTGAAAACTAGAACAAAGAAAGCAAGCAAAATTACTGCAGCAGGTTGAACATCCTCGCACCAAGCAGGCGAACTGAATGCAAGCACGTGTCTGTCTTTGGTGATGACTGGCAAATGACATGCACGGTACCTTCAGTTATGCTTTGGGCATGCACTCTGCTGCTTGCGTTTCATTCGACGCAGATAGTACTTTGAATGCTACTGCGCTGCATGAATTTTGGAATACGACAGGCCAATGCAGACACATCAGGATTGAATTGCCGCCGGAATGCTTGCCCCCACTGGATCAGCCAATGCAGGCCCAATACACTGCAACAAGAGCTCCACGTACTTTCGTTGCAAACGGGGCCTGAATTTCCCTCCATCACTTCTGACGACACTTTCACTTTGGTGCAATGCAGTGTCTGGCACGATGACTCACTATAGTTGTAGCGGGCATCCTGTCAATTGGTTAGCAAATCAACACGCAGTGAAAGTGGCATCCCCAAAAGTGATTCATGGAGAATACAGCTGCAGCTCAATCAGGTGTTGACGACAAAATGGGACCAATATCAGGCAAGCAGACTGGAAATGCTCCAGCCAAGAAAATATATGTGACCAGGTGCTGGTGCATCCCTGCTACGTTGCAGTAATGTGACAACAGATATATAGTTTGCTGACGCTTGATCACAAGAGGAAAAGAGGCAAATGGGACACATTCACTTTGATCCTGATTTGCTCACTCTGCTTTCTCCTAAAGCGTCAGTTTCATGTAACGATCGCGTTAACCTGGTGCAGCATGCTAGGCGGGCGGCCCGTCATAATCTCTCCACATTTCGTAAAAAGGTTACCCCCTCTCTCTCTTTCTAGCAAAGACGTAACCCCCTTTTCATCTTGCCAAGAATCGTGTCCGCCCTTCACAGTGAAACGTGAGTGTCTGTGCTCGCATCCTAATCGCGGCCGGCGAGATTAACTTAAAAGAGGCTTTGATTAATTCATTCATGTGGTTTAACGTCCCAAAGCAATTGTGGGGCTCAAAGAGGCCACGATGAGGGTCGCGGCTAGCAGAAAACGTACCGTCCGCGACGTTGCTGGAGCCATACAACTGCTGGTGCTGAGCCACAGGCACCGCTTTAGGGGCCGTCGGAACGTTCAGGTAGCCGGACTCCTGGATGTTCTGCAAGTTCTTCAGGTGTATCACCCCGTCCACGGCCCTCGCCTTGACTGGACTCGCCGCCGATTGCGCCGCTTTGGTCGCCGCAGCCTTGGTGATCTTGATGGGAGCCACTTTCTTCTCCGGCGGCTCGACCAGCGGATCCGGCTCGTCAGACCGCGGCCTCTTCTTGCCCTTCGAAGGTGCGTCGTTCAGGTCGAACGCGTCCCAATCTTCCATTTCCATTAACTTGGCCGACTTCTTGCGAACACGACCCGATCTTGAGATGCCGCCGCTAGCCATGGTTTCGTCTTTTTCTTCCTTCCTCTGGAGGATGCTTGACGAACCGGCTAGTGGTCACCCGAGAAAAGTGAAAGTCGCCCTACACAAGCAATTTGAACAAGTTTGCGGAAACTGAGCCTCGTTTAATGATGTCGCCCGACGACGCTTTCAGGTTTTCTTCGAGAGAGTCCCAGACGGAGGGTGGAATGATTTTATGAGCTTCGATGCGACAGACTTGCGGACCAAACTCTTGTAGTGCGCGCCGCGCGCAGTACCTGATGAGTAGGTCGCCGCCACAATGACGCCATAGGCACTCGAGTCCCGCTAGCTGGATAGCTCGCTCACAGGACCTTTGAGCAGAGAAAAGTAGCGTCCGTGGAGCGGTAATCACAGCAGGATGTTAAAGATGAACTGCGCGACGACGCGCCAGGACGATTTGCGACGCTGAATTCTTGTCAAAACAATAACAAAAACAAAACCGCCATGCGCCGAACGACATGGCCGGAAAAATGAAGCTCGAAGTTTCGTATATGCGGAACGTGTACAAAATTTTTAAATCTAAAGCGTCGTTGCATTTCTTCACACTTTGCAGCTGAAATTTTAGTGCAAATACCTTAGTATTGCATTACAGACTTTTTGCGCTGTAGGACGAGACCTTCATTTGAGGGATCGCCAGCCATTTGTGCGCAGGCGCGAGTAAGAGCGGGCGCGAAAGAGAAAATCTGGGGGCTTTTTTGCTCCTTGAATTTGCGAGTCTATGCGACTCTGCCTAGGCGGTAGTGCTGAACTTAGCATCGTAAGTTGGCGGCTCGACGCAATTATATTTATTAAATGGTGTTGTTTGGTAATTAAAAGAACGTGTCACTATTTCGCATTATTGGCGGCTCCTCCAGGACACCAAAGCGGCAACGGGGACATCAAAGCTAGAAGCCGGACTGGTCCGTGGGTTAGGGCTCGCAGAGGCCTGCGCGTGCCAGGGGAGTATCGGCGGACAGCCAGTTTTTTATGCGAACATCCCCTGCACGCTTCGGCCTCCGCGGCCCCAACCCACGGGCCGCCCTGCTTCCAGCTTCGATCCCCCCGCTACCGCTTGGGTGCCCCGGAGATCCTGCGCCGCCAGCTTTAATATAACCTCAGGTGCTCTCCTGAGGCCTCGGTTTGCCGGTTACATGTACCCGCCTGGAGCAGTGCTTGTAAAAATGCAATCTATCGTCGCGACTAACAAAAGGACCCGCGACTTATACAACACAGTCAGAACCTTGCCCCTTCAGAGACAGTGATCACCAAATGGGGCGTCCGCGCCTACTGCCTCGCCGCGCGGGCAGTCAGCGGCAGAGCGTAAACTCGGTCCCCCTCCGCCATGCCGGCACGCCTAGGGACAAACGCACGCTACACGCGCAAAGAAACTTCTCCACCGTAGTGCCTAGGCAGAGTCACATATTCAAGGAACAAAGGCCCCCATATTTTCTCTCTCGCACCCGCTCTTACTCGCGCCTGCGCAGAAACGTCGAGCGCCGTCAAAAGCGCCACGCCCCGCTGTACTTACTAGCAATTGTAAAAACACGACCCGGTCAGCGCCAAGTTGTAATAGTCTTTGTTGTTGAAAAATTGCTGTGCTGTTTCGGTACAAAACGCGAACTGCAATTTCTTGCATCAATATTCGATCAGGTAACGTACTCAGAATCGCTAAAGGCGGCTAGCCACCAGCGTTAGTTGATGCTCTGTCTATGCGGAAGGTATGTCGGGAACCGACATTAGAAAGTGCCTCATTAGAAATTGAGTTCTCGATCGTATTGCTGTTCAGCCTCGATGTTAAATAAACTAATATTTTTGGAAACACACACGTACATGAATGAATTATGGGGTTTTACCTGCCAAAATCACGATTTGATCATGAGGCACGCTATAGTGGGGGGGGGGGGGGGGGGGGGGGGGGGGCTCCGGATTAATGCAGAGGACACAGGCGCTTTTGCATTTCGCCTCACCGAAATGCGGCCGCCGCGGCCGGGATTCGGTCCCGCGACGTCGTTTAAGAACAGCGCATGAACATCGCCGCTAAGTTGCCACGGCAGGTGCATATATATATATATATATATATTGCAGTGTAGGAATTATGCTGGCCCCGTAGGAATAACTTCATTAAAGAGCACGACGTATATTATTGCTTCTGCTGGTGGACCAGCTTTTGTGAAGGTTATACATTGAAGTACAATATATATATATATATATATATATATATATATATATATATATATATATATATATATATATATATATATATATATATATATATATATATATATGTATATGTGTGTGTGTGTGTATAGACACGTGTACTTGTCTTTATCGGGCGACACGTTTCACCGCCTAACAAATGTTATCGCAAAGCGCAGGACGCGTCTGCATGTTTCTGAAGTTTCTGGAGTGTTATCGGTGCTTCTATCCGCTGTCTGTTGTCGCCGAACCTTGTGTTACCCGATTTCATCGCGTGACGCGAATGGTGTGGAACTTTGTGGAAGACACGCGGGTCCCAGCGATTAGTCTGGAACTTTCGACGACTGCTGTATAAAAGCCGTCGCGCTTAATCCGCTGATCAGATTTTCGACGATCGCAGACTGTGTTCGCCGCTGTCACAGTTCTTTGAGTGTAGCCTGTCTTTGAGGGCACAAATTCGCCCAATAAAACGCTATAGTTTCGTCTTTCCCAGTTTGGCTGCTTTCTTCACCGTCACCACCACGTGACATATATATATATATATATATATATATATATATATATATATACGCACGTGTGTGTGTAGAAAGATTTGCGGCGATTTTTAAAAATAAATCAAGAAAATTGTCGCAAATATGCAACTTTCTTGCATAGAAATGGGCATTCTGCTCCAATGTACGGAATACCACTGCACGAGCCATTGGTAGTGCATAGATTTGACTCTGGCGAAGAACGGGACCAACGTTGTACCCGAGTCGATACCATAGCGGCCACAAGGCTATCGTCACCACCACCATCACGACCAAAACATAACGACCCCGCCGATCAAGGCATTCTGCGTGCGTACCTTTCGTCACGACGACCACCCATCAAGACAATGAAGTACCTTTGTTAAAAATTCCGTGTCACCTCTGTGTCGTGTGCTAAAGAGCTCCGCTGGTTGTCAACCTTCTCAGAGTGGAATGGCTCACGATTTTATTTTTCTGTTAAATTTGATTCCTGTGTCATTTAATTGAAGTTCTCAGCCAGGATAAAAAAACTGAACTCTGCGCCACTCGAAGACACACTTGCGTGCGTAATTACACGCACTTTCAGAGCGCTTGCACTCGTAATTTATTGTAAAGGCCTCAATTAAACCGCCCGCTTTGAACTTTGCCCACACACATATATATAGCTTATTACCTCGCCCTAATTGCTTTCACCAAACATAACCAAGGTGCCTCGATCGGTTATTTCCCCGAGGGCGCCGGAAGAACGTCAACATAACACATGGAAATACCGAAAAAAGGAAGAAGAGAGGATAGAATAGTTTAATTATGCCACAAACTTTAGAATTTGTAAACAGATTGTACTTCACATGGCCCTCATTTTAACTGAATACAATGTTTTTGTAACGCAAAGTTATCTTGGGACATGGGGGAAGTACAGCTGAAACGGCTGCGTGATCGATACGACCTAACGCTTGTTATGACGCATGAAAATAGGAGAAAAAAAAAACGAGGGTGCAATAATAATTTGCAACGCTTACGATTGAGCTGGGAACGCGAAAGTTTCGCCCCACATTACGCTTGACGTATTTCCTATTCAACGAATTTGAAGTTGGCGTCTAGGAGTGTGGAGTAGATTAGGACTCGGTGAAATATTGTGGATAATGGCGCAGCATGGCACTATGCAGCGCTGTAGTAAACAACATTTTACACAGGCTGTAATTAGCCTACACATATTAAACATTTATCGTTCGTCTCTCGTAACTTGCTTCTTATTTCAACGAAATATAAACACCGTTCCTCCCATAGTTCACTGAGGAGACCGGGGAACGATTACATGCCTCGTATAAAAACCTGCCGGATTTGGCCCTTCCAGGAATGTTGGGCAACTTTTTAAGTGTTTCTTATAACGCCTCACAACGCGGTAAAAAAAACGAGGTTTAGCAATGTTAATATAACCCTCTAAATGACATACACTACAAAATTTGTCTGTATACAGGGTGCTTCACGTAACTTGTGCGAAGGACTAAAAAAATAGTGGTTAGCCGAATCTGAATGAAGCCAAAGGCATACGGTTTGCCGTCGTGTGGCGCTCCTTAGAGAATTGTTTACATTCCGCTTAATTAGGTGATTAACGAAAATCAATTATGCGAAATTTTTAATATTCATTTTAGGGCCAAGTGCGTTGCGTTGTCGAGGGGTTTCAGAAACGGCCGATCCTTCTTTCTTTTCTTTTTTTGGGGGCAGCGCGCGCATGTTGCGTGTCGAGTATAAACCCCATGCAAAGAACAACGACAAGCGACGCGATGGCTGTCGCGTTCGCTCGTCGCCGACAAATCGTACCCCACACGAGCGACGTCTCCCCGGTGTTGCCTGTATGAGTGCAGAAAAAAAACTAGCGTGACGTGTGCTTTAGTAACTTACGTAGATGGTGTCTCACTGCAAGAAGCAGCATATAACATATTTCTGAAGGCCCTCCAGTAGGTTCCCATCCTTGCACTATAAAAATTAAATCGTTTGCTCGTTCCGTGCCACAGTCGGTACTTCAGTAATGCATGTACACCCGGCCACAAAAGTTTACGGACCACAGGATCTCAGAAAACGCTCAATTCCCGACCAGCTTGTAGCAATAGTCAGTAAAATTGTATGCGGCAATGTTGTTAGCATATTCTAGTAGAGGTCCTATATGCAAATACCAGGCTGCTTTGTGAGGTTACGGAGATATTCAGCTTTCTGTCAGATTTCATGGTCCGTAATATTTTGTGGCCGGCTGTACGTACGTAGTACATCCAGTTCCAGCAGTTCCAGCTTCGCGCTGTTGGCTAGTCGCTCATAGCACTTCCTGGCGACGAGCGACGAATTGTAGATTTGCAGCACCGAGCGGTCGTGCGACCAGATCGAGCGATCTGTTCAAGCGACGGCCCGATCCGTCGCTCGAAGCAGGCGCTGTCGCGCACGAAATCGCGCTCATGGGGTTTAGCCTTAAAGAAAGCCCGCAAAATATGAAATAAAGCCACGTGACTGCGCTCGTGCGCTATTGTATCGCAGCGTTCTCAACCGTGCGTCGAGCCTATCGCTTGTCAGGGACGACGGCGCTTCGTTTCCCACCTCCAAAGATGCTGACGCACTGCGAAGCCGACGACGCACTGCGAAGCCGACGACGCACTGTGAAGCGGCCGCTTACTTCGCCACGGTCCGCGTGCACAGTCCTTTCGCACGGAAGTACTGCGCAAACCGCGCACGGAAACGCTGCAAAAAGAAACGGCAATACACCCAGCGGCGGCGCGCTGGCAAAATTACTACTCCCATTACTCTAAAGCAATGAAGCATTGCATACCCCTTTCAGCAGTTGTAGTGGTTTTCAACAGCTTCGCTGGATACTCACTTTCGCAAGGCTCGGATGGCAAGTGATTTGCTTTGCTTTTTTTTTGCTGGCCCTCAAAATATACGCACAGCCACAGAAACCAGCAATGACTGAGCGTAACCCGCATCGATCAGCCTCATGCCTTGTTCGTCAAAACTCGAGGCAACCAAATGGTTGCACGACTTCTTTTGGTCATTCTCGAAGCACAGACTAGCAATTTAGAGCGCGCCGAGTGGTGAGGGGAGGAGGTGTTTACGTTGCACGTGGGTCATAGTGCCAACAAGAGTGATCAACACACAGCGACATGCGAAGTTCCAGAAAGCGCGGGCTTTCGAAAACAAATTCGCCGCAATTGTTGAAGGTAGTAACATTTATTGGCCTTAAAATGAACATTTCGGGGTTAAGAAGCGGGCAATCTTGGCTAAAAACTGGAGCGGATTTGCGCTAGGACAGCATTTCGTAGTAGAGGCGATTGGTTGAGGCACGCGTTTACACAGGCGGAATGTTCTGCGGAACTATAGTGAAACAGAGTGACCGCTCACTGAATGCAACGAAGAGAGCGAAACAGCTCAGACCCCTGCTCCCATAGTCACGCCGACGCCTCTCAGACACCAACCGACCCTGAAGCTAGGAAGATGTGACGTCACTAGCGGACAGTTTCTTTCACTGCAACACTTATATTATTGCGACAGACACAATCACTATTTCAGTTCGACCACAGCCGTCACTCGGATGAGCGGAACCAAAGGCCCCCAGGACCGAGCCACCGAGGACCGAGTCTACAACGCCTGGCGACGCGGTTTCGAGAGTGCGATGAACGTCTGGGTGGAGCACATGATGCAGGGTTTGCCGGCCATAACTTGTTCCTGTTCCGAGTTGCTAGCCGCATCTTCGAGCAAGCGAATCCACGTCAGGCGTGCCTCTTTGCCCTCTTCGTCCACGTAGTGAATGTGCAGGTAGGAGATGGACGGTATCTGGGAGGCCAGCGCTTTGATCCTCTCCTCCGCGCAGCTGGGCGGCAGCCGAGTGTTGGACAGCAGGCACAGGCGCTTCAGAAACACCGCAGGGTACAAGGAAGTCTGCAAAAGACGAAGTGCGAGCTTGTGAATTGCCGGCGACTGTGGAACCGAGATAGTAATGAAATACAGCGTTTCACAGACGAACATTCGCCACATCTTTCAAGGTACAGCGACGGTCGAGCCCGCGGCATGCTACGTTTGACAATGGTCGTTGGAAAAGGCACGTCACTCGGGATAACACTGCAAGTGCGTTCACACTTACGAAGACAAAAGGTGGCCTAAATTAAAAGCTAGCAGGTCGTAGCGACAGGAGCGCTGAATTGCCAGCATCGCTCCATGCAGGACGCTATATATATATATATATATATATATATATATATATATATATATATAGCGGACGCGCGTACAGCGTTGCTGAGAAAGAGGTTATCGCAACTATCCTTCATTTCGCTCACGCGTTTGTTGAGCTTTCGTGTAAACATCAGCTATATCATGCACGTAAAACAATTCTGGGCCAGACGTTCGTGCTCAAAAATACGCGGTAGTGAAAAAAAAAAAGAATCTTACCACGAAGTTTGGGTCGTAGAAATCGATGTTTGCGAACTTGACTACGAGGGAGCGGATGCAAGTGTTAACGTTGGTGCACAGGGCTTTCGCGACTGACACGTAATCGAAGCGCGGGTTGTCACTGACGTCGACGAACCGCAGGTAGGGCACCTGGCAGTGCAGGAGGAAGTCCAGCGAGGCCAGGTCCGGGACGTTGCAGAGAGTGAGACAGCCGTGCCCCTTTCGGACGCGGAACACGGTCATGTACGTAGTTTCGAAGAGCAGCTGCTTGTTGCAGGAATCGCAGCTCTGGAGGCGATCGCCCCCGTTAAAGCGGATGTCCAGGTCCTCGATGTCGCCAATGGCGGCCGCCAGCCGGAGCACCGCGCCGCTCTGGCGCATGCCGCACGGGGGCAGGCACAGCGCGCGCAGCCGCTGCAGAGCGCGCGTGGCCAGCAGCTGCGTGAAGTCGACGCCGTCGCCAAAGTGAAACGAACTAACGTTCAGCTCGGTGAGGCGGGAAAACCGGGAGAAGAACTTGCGCAGCACCGCGTCGCACGCGGTGCCGACGGCGGGGTACACGGTGTCGTCGGGACTTTGAGGAAGAAGCATGATGCACAGGCTCTGCAAATCGTTCCAGTCGTACCGGGTACCGGCGTCGTGCAACTGCTCCTCGAGATCCGGCGTGGAGAAGGCGATCAGGACGACGGGGTCGCCGTGGAGCACCGGGATGGGCGATCTGAACAGGTCCCGAAGGAGGGCGTAGTTCAGGCTGTTCTGCCTTTTACGGTACACCACGTTGCCGAGGATACCGGCGCAGTACGCTAAGTTGAGGGGCCAGACAGGTTCCGGCCGCGTCGGTAACAGCGCTTCGCACGTTAACGTGAACACCTCCAGACTGCGCAGGCTTTCGACGGCGCGCACGCACGTCGCCATGTCTACGTCGGAGCGAGCAGGATGCACCACGTGAACGTGAAGGTCGGTCACGTGTGGACAGTACGCCAAGAACTCGGAGAGCACTTGCATGTTCTCTTCGCCCTCAACCTCGACAAACACCTTGCGGAGTGCGGTCTCTCGTTTCCTACGCCCGTTCGCCACGTGCTTGATATGCCTGATCTTGATCAGTTGCTCTTCGGCATCCTCCTTGCAGTCGACGAGCGAGAATTCGAGGTGAGTCACGTTCTCCAACGACCTGAGCAGGCTGTCCAGAAGAAAGTTCGCACTTAGGGGACACGCAATACTCCTGAGAGATTGAAGCTTTTGCAGGCCGGATATATACCACAGGATGTCTCCCGGCTTCGCGACGATGCAGTTAGATACGTTCAATTCCTTGAGGTTGCCCTGCACTCCTTCTATGTTGATTCTAAGCATCCCCTGTCTGGCGTTTGCGGGCAACTCGTATGACGCCATCGTGGGCTTGTGGGGATTACGACTAGCTCAGTGAAGCGCAAGTCGGATACTGAGCGCACCGCATGGCTGCCACCGCAATATGTACACGCTGTGTTATCACAGACCAGCCCTGCAAGGTTTGGGAGGGCGTGTCGGTATCAAAGAAACTGGGACGTAGCGTTTAAACACTATCGAGAATGCTTACGCGCTATCGATAGTCTTTTATTTTAAAAAGCTATCATTGGTCATAAATATTTTTGCGCCAATGATTGCCCGGTTGATAATCGTCCCTGATATGCGGGAAAGCACTCGTTGTGAATTGAATTGTTTTGTTCATTTCTTTAATTAAATTTGGCACTTTACGTGCCTAAACCAGCGCGAACCAAGTGAAAAAGAAATTACAACTTTGAATCACGCAGTAGTGGGGGACTATGGATTTATTTCGACCGCCTGGGGTTCATTAACTTGCACCTAACGCTCGGTATACGGGCGTTTTTGCATTTCTCCCCCATCGAAATGCGGCCGCCGAAGCCGTGGTTTGACCCCGCGACGTTGTGCTTAGGATTGCAACGCCAAAGCCACTAAGCAACCACGGCGCGTCCGAACCGCACGAAGCAACAACCAGTGCATGCTGAGAAAGCACATGATTGCACCTGATTGTTTTGTTTAAACAAATTTCAGAAACAATAAAGCAAATGGAAATGAGAGTGAACGAAAAGATAACTTGTCGCAGATGGGAGGCGTACCCGCATCTTCCGCAATGCGCGTGTGGTGTGTGCTTTGCGAATCAAGCTACCGCGGCGGCCATCCTACTGCGCACTTTCTAGAGTCCTTGTGGTTAGCCCTATGTCTTTAAGGTTAGCCCCCACGGCACGACGCTGATCTCTACTGGCATAGCCTTTGAAATGTGGCAGCCACAAGTATAGTCACCTATAGACTGCTTGAGATATAATCCGGTATATAACACTTATAGGAGTGTTATAGGAGCCATCACGTGAGCCGCATCCGCGGCCGCGTCACAAAGCTGGCTGCAGCCGATGCTGTTCGCGAGCGTAGTTCCGGGGACGACGTAGCTTTCGTAAAACTCTTGCTTGGGCTAGTTGGTTCATGCTTGAAGTAGTAAAGGCAAGGCGCAGAAGACCAGGACTCAGGAAGAAGAACACAAACGACAGGACCAGCGCCATAGAAAGGGCCCAATGTAGAAGAAACGTGTTTTTCCGGGTGCTTGATGCGTAGCTTGCAGCAGAAGAACCGCGTGCGCTGCGCTTTAAACATGAAGGTGGTACGAGCACGTGCGAGAGTATAGTGTGCGAGGGGTAAGTTCGGCAGAATCTTCGGTACCAGAGGAAAAGGCGGCGCAGCGAGCGATGAACGTTTTTCTTTTTCATCATGCGCGGCCTAGGAGAAGGATCGCAGTTTCGACGCGCCTTTGTCTCTACCGTGCTATCCACGTAAAGCACAAAGTACCAAGTTCGTTGAACTCGTACATGGAGCCGGGATGCCGCTGAAATTGCAGCGGAGGGAACAGAATGCGTTGTGGATTGGAAGAGGAAAAGAGAGAGCGAAGGAAGTGAAGATTTGAACGCCTGTGTTATTGTGCACTAGTTATTATCTTGTTCTGTATACTTGATTCAATTGTTCGCTTGTCGACTTGGCACCTTCGCTGTGCCTTGTAAAAAGGGGCTCGAACCCTCGTTAAGTGGACTAGCTTCCACTTTTTGTTCGGGCCTCCTTCCAAATGTTCGTTGGAAAATAAACACGATTTTGATTTAATTTTGATCCAGGATGTAATTCTACAGCAGGAGTACGAAGTCAGTCATCAATTCAAGGGTGAGTAGCGCTATCGCCACGCTATCTTCGTTTCCAGTACAGAGCGATATGCACTGATGTGTAGAGCGCGCGAGGCCTCTCTGGATGGATGGATGTTATGAGCGTCCCCTTTGGAACGGGGCGGGGCGGTGCGCCACCAAGCTCATGCTATTATACTGCCTAATGTCCTAACTAGGTAAAAAGAAAGAAAAACACGATGAACTCCCACAACCAAATTTCCTGACAACCTATTGCGAAGTTCGCTTTTGTACGTCTCCGTTTTTTGTCGTTTCCGTACTTTTCTTCCCACCAATCTTCCAATCGCCTCTACATACTAATCTCTCTTGCGGACATGTTTACTTCTGCTCTCGCTGAACCCAAGGGTTGTTGCTGCGTCCGAGATACAAGCATCTATGATACAAGGCGTAGGAGCGTGCGCTGCGCGTCCTAAGAGACATGAGGTCTACGCGCATTGCTTTAAACCAGCCGTGATGCTGGTAAGCGCTTTTGTTTTGCCTGATGTGCGCATGGCCTGAGGACCGGCGCCTTTTCACTGCGTCCTAGGGCAATCCCGTCACGCACGTGGGATGGTGACGCGTGCGATTCGTCGCGTCACTTGGTGTGAAAGCACATTCTCTTCACTGATCTCAGATGACGTCATCGGACAATAAAGGGACTGCATAAGGCTGGCAGTGACTAGAATAGCGGTACGTATACCAAGCACCGTTGCTGAATTCCCAGTTTGGCCATGGCTTCTCGACTCGCAGCGAAAAGCGAACGGTACGTATCTCAGATACTTAATAAGCGCGCACTATTAATGCGTTAGTATTAGTTGGCGAGTACCCCGGCGAAACCGTGTCTGTCCTTTCACGCCTTGTAACTGGGAATCAAGTGCGTAATTGGTCATGTTGAGACATTTAGTCGTTAAAATAGTGTAACTGTACATGATTGGAGGAGGAGTCGTCGTCGCCTCGACATAGTCATTTGCCGCAATAAAAATTATGCGTGGCTCTGCTATCGCACACACCAGAGACCAGCGGAGCTGGGGGTAGATTAGTAAAGTAGTGCCAAACCGCACACTTAGTCTAACTATTTCTGGGCTTTTCCCAGCTCCGCTGGTCTCTGGTGTTTGCGATAGCAGAGCCACGCGTACTTTTTTTTCTCCACTGCAAGAAAGAGGACCGCGGAAGCGAGCGTGCAGATCTTTATGGGAGAGCAATGAAGTCACAACACCTGTGTCTTCGCCGCGCCGCTTTTTCTCCCACGCTAGGTTCCACCCACCTTCGCCGCGTCGGTATGCTGCGCGATGCTATTTTTATACTCTTTTTTTCACTCTCTCTCAGCTTTCTCTCCCCCAGCTCGGCGAAGATGCGGACGTCAAGAGAAACCCGGCGAGGTTCTAACAGTTCCACTGTAAAAAAAAAAAAAAACTATAAAATGATAAGAATAACTGATTGGTAGATGTGGTTTGGCAATAAACGCGTTGCGGTAACGGTTAGGCTCAGTTTTTAGGATCGCCTTGAAGTGGGTTGGATGTGCCGAGGGCCCGAGACGAGTTCATGCAATGGCACCAAGGAAACGTACGTTTGGTGAGACGGAGAAGGGGCGTAGGAACGCTAAACGACAACGGGAATATCGTAGTCGGCAGAAGGAACAACGAGAACAGCGACAGGAACTAGGAGATAATCAACAGCAAGAAGAGGAAAGGACGCGTTCACAAGCGGATCGGAAACGACGTTATAAGGCGACGCTCGACAAATAAATGCTACAGAAATTCTGAGAATTGCCTACTAATATCCGTAAGCATTCTTTGGCTCTGGAAAAAGCGACGGGTAGACATGCATAAGCGAGCAACATAAGTACGCAAAAGCGCAGTAACAGTCGAGCCAAAGAATTTCTAGACAATTCTCAAGATTTCTGTAGCATTTTTTGTTGCAAGGGGATCGGGTGTATAGCCCACCCGCATCAATCTATGGCTCGCGGTGCAGCGAGCGCCAAAAGGCCGAGTGCATGTGACCTTAAACGAAGGCGCTCATCAACGTCGTCATCCGTAAAAAAGCGGTTCTGCGCACGCTCCTAGACGTACAAACTCGGACACCTTTCTCAGCATATAGTCATAGAGAAATGATAGAGCAGTTGAAGTTCAGCGTCCGCTCTCTTTATTTCTTCTCTCTCCTTCCAAAGTATTTCTTTCCTCGTAGCGCTAATATGCATTTCTTAGTATACTAATACAACTCGCTCAGCAACAAAGTTTACGGAAAATATTATGTGGAGCTAGATTGAAAGATTATACTGCTGTAATAGCGAATTCATCTTTCGTAGCGAGCAGAGAGCTTAGCGAGGAAATGACGAATACGATGATGATTGGCATACCCTGTCATACGAAGCGTCGACAAATAATCACCTATATATCCTTCTTGGTTTAAGGAGGATTTACTACACCTATCGCTACCTAGTCTTCTGCCCATGAAATCTCGATCTTTCATATTTAAAACGTATTACAATATATAACCGTTACGTACGCTTGCACTGGCTCCGATTCCACCAATACTATAAACGTCACTTACTTATTTTGACTGCTGACCAGTTAATCCTTCCATCTTTGAATTCCAACGTTTCTGGAAAGTGGACACTATATCTACGGGACTCGCTGCGTGAATACATTCGCGTTCTATTAGGATCCGCTGAGTGCGTCTCCAGAATTTTTCTATAGAAGACATGTGCCTTTTTGTTGCGAATGCTTACTCCGGTATACTTTTTGTCCTTAGGCAACGAGCTCGAGCTTTAAGTAGCAAGGCTCTGCCTTTTGTGTCATCGTACACATTTTCCCTTCTAATTTCTTTCTTCCCAAACTTGCAAATCTCCGTGGTCTTGTTTTTGTTTATATTCTTGACATCCAATTGGCTGTCTCAGTTTCTTTTAACTTTCTTTCTGACGACGCCTGGTTGTCTATTTACGCTTTCGATTATCCCGCACTTGGTTTAAAAGCACGGAAGCTTGAGCCAGTTTGTAAGACATGATGAAATAACTGTGCAGCGGTGAAGAACGAGGGCAGAGGAAACAGGATCCTGTCCTTTTCGTCTATGCTCGTTCTTCGGCGCCGTACAGTTATTCCGTCATGTACTTGGCTGCCAACTTTCTTGACCTCTTACTCCATTAATATATCCAAAACATATCTCACTGTATCACGTCATAAGTAGCGCACGTACACCCAGGGGTGGTTGTCTGAAGTAGAATGACCCGCGCCACCGCGTTGTTCCCAAATTGTGGGAAAAATGGTAATGTGGATAGGATAGGATAGGATAGGATAGGATAGGATAGGATAGGATACACTTTATTGCTCTAATTTAGAGTCATTCAGCGGTCAGACCGAGTGCTTCCATCTTCTTCTTGCCGATGGTGACTCCCATCTTGCAGGGTTGGCGCCTCTATTCCAGGGCACCACTGAGCGTGGCTGCTCGTCGGGCATGGTGTACCAGCCCCCGTTGGAGGCATGGGTTGCCGCTGGAGGGCACACTCTCCCACTGCTCCGCACTCGGATTTTCGATATTGTGGAATGTTTTGTTTTTGCTGCATTCCCACGTGATATGATAAAGGGTGGGTTTTACGCCACACCATGGGCATATGTCCCTGTATTGTAATGTGGAACACTTCGTCCGGTTGTGCCCACTGTTCGGCGCGCAACGGAAGGCGTTGCTTCAGAGCCTACTGAAGAAAGGTCTTTCACATGCGAGCCTTCAAGACGTAGCGTTCCCTCAAGGACCCCGAGTAATCTGGAAAGGAGTTTTACGCCTTTTGATTGCCTTCCTCCGAGAGACTGTGTTGACCGACGTTTGGTAGCACGCCAACGTCAACAACGCGTCACATGGTCAGGCGACGCAATTGCCGGCCAAGCGTGCTATAGGATAATCTAATTCGATTCAACACCACCACCACTTTGTTGATGTTGATTTTCTTTCAACGTGGCACACAACCACGATGGGAATTGGCCGCACAATTCATAATCTAAATGATAAAAATAAATAAAATGAAAATATTTAAAAAAAGACGATCAGTATATTTAATGAGAAGATATAACAGTGAAGCTTTTGCGACTCCAGTCAACTTGAAAAGAAGAAGCAGGTTGGCGAATGGACCTCGCGAGGCTCGTGCGCACGTTCAGAGAAGAAGAAAACGCCACGCGGAGTGTGGCCGCGTTCCGCCCCGCTGGAACCTCTGGAGAAGCCCAGCCCCCGGTCGCGCCATGGAGGACAGCCCCTTCGCCGCCAGGGACTTCGTGGTGGAGAGCGTCCTCGACTACTTGGAGACCGAGGAGCTCTTCACGTGCGCCGAGGTGAACCGGCTGTGGCAGTCGATCGCCCTGTCCCTGCTGCGCAGGAAGCTGGTCTCCGTGTCCGTCTGCTGCACGCCGGTGAGCAACGTCACTTCCGTTTCTGCGACCAATTCTCCAGCGATACGCCATTAAGCAGTCTACGGATATGTATAACAGAATGAATCCGCTTCGGATCCACGCTGGTGAGGGCATTAGCTGGTTGCGACCGCACTCGCGTAGCTCGGTTACATTATTAGAGCAGCATTGTAGAAGTGCCAATTTTAGAGTATGTATTGTAGTAGTATTGTGCCGTCGGAGTACCAGTGTTGTATACTATTGCAGTATTACTTCTCTCCACCTCCACCCCTCATTTTTTGTCACAGCGTCTTGTGCTCAGCTTTGAGCGTCAGAGCTCAGAATCTGTAAACACACAGTTGAATGCGAGGTTATACTGTAAAACTGGATGTGGAGCACTAGAAGCACGTGTGATAGTTCAAAGAAACGGCAAGCTGCAGTGAAAACGTGAGCGCGCCGTCGCAGGACTCGGAGCGGGCGGCCCTCGCCTCAGCGCTGGGCAGCTCGCACGTGTGCGTTGACATCTTCTGCTCCAAGTTTTCGCGCTTCCGAAACATCGCGCGCATGGCAGGACTGCGACCATCGCTGGTGTTCCTCTCCCACCACGTCGACCTCGGTGAGGACAAGCGAGGTACGCAACTTATATATATGGCGCCGCGAGAGTGCTGGAATCGTGACAGTTCCGGAGCTTACCGTCGGGCGTGTAGTGTTTAAATAACGCGGCACGCTAACTGGCCGTCACACCGATTGCCGCGTTGCTTGTGAGCAACGGAAGGAATTCTAGGAACAACTCAAACATAAAATGTACGATAAATGCATTCTCTTTTTCAGAACGTAGGGAGCCAAAGCGGAGTTCACAATGAGACCTAAGAACCTAAGGACCGCCAAGCAGCCTTGGTCCGGAAAAAATCTCAGGCGTAACTCGGAGACAGGAAGACGGCTGTGTTGATGAAAGCGAGGGAGTGCAGCTAATATTTTATTTAGATTAAGACGAGCAGTTTTGGGCAAGGCTATTAGAGCAACAGAACGCAGAAGTGGTGGACGCAAGGTTAGGTGGGGCCATGAGTTCTGGAAACTTACAAGCATAGAACGGAGTCAGTTTTCGTATAGGACAGGGGTATGTAGTTGAAAAAAGCTAGAGACAGCTTCACCCTGCAGTGGAGACAAATGGCAATGACGACAAAGATGACGACAAAATGACGACAAAGATGGCAATGGCACGACAGCTCGCAAGCTGTGGAGGCTAGGTGGGAACAACTAATGTACTAAAGCGAACAGCTATCTTCGTTTCTTTCGCCTGTTTCCGTGCTGGTCAGCGGACTTCTTCCGCTGCAAGCATGTGCCCTCGTGCGACCCTGTATCCGATCGAGCTAATGCTAGGCTGAGTAGGACTCCTTGTTGGCCTAGTTGGTGCAGGTTGATCTTGGTGGAATTGGCACAAAACAAGAAGACTAATTAGCATACACGAGAGGACATGTGCCTATGCTGTCGTCTACTCTTGTTTGACGTCTTTTGTGCAATGTTTAGCAATTTTAGACGCAGGTGCCACTTTGAGACGTACCACTCTGAGACGTATCACTCTGTGAGACGTATCACTCTGTGAGACGTATCACTCTGTGAGACGTATCACTCTGTGAGTCGTATCACTCTGTGAGACGCATCACTCTGTGAGACGCATCACTCTGTGAGACGCATCACTCTGTAAGACGCATCACTCTGTAAGACGTATCACTTTGGGACGTATCACTTTGGGACGTATCACTCTGTGAGACGTATCGCTCTGTGAGACGTATCGCTCTGTGAGACGTATCGCTCTGAGACGTATCGCTCTGAGACGTATCGCTCTGTGAGACGTATCGCTCTGTGAGACGTATCGCTCTGTGAGACGTATCGCTCTGTGAGACGTATCGCTCTGTGAGACGTATCGCTCTGTGAGACGCATCGCTCTGTGAGACGCATCGCTCTGTGAGACGCATCACTCTGAGTCGTACCAATATGAAACGCACGCGCTGTCGCGCGAGAGCTTTGTGGCGACTAAACGTGTCGATGACTGAGATCGGCGGTGGTGCTGTCGCGTTTCTTCGTAGCAGTGGAGCGCTGGGCTATCGAAGCACCTCCCGACGGTAGCGTGGCGCGTTTGGCGTCATAACCTCGTGAGCGTGTCCTGTCCAGTCGTCTTGCCCCGAGCTTGCTCTGAAATTCAATGGTCGGAGGAGTATCGGGCCCTGAGTGGAGTAAACGAGAGAAGGAGAAAGGGGAGGTGCGCACCCGTTGTGATGCCGTCTTCGTCATCACGCTGTCGTCATTCCGTTTCATGCCGATGTCGTGGCGCCTTCGTCGTCGTCACGCCGTTGTGATTCTGTTGTCACGTGGTCTATGCCATACCGCCGTCGTTGCGGTGCCGCCAGTTCCATTGTCGTAACGCCGGCTGACGTAACAATGTCATTGTCGCACTTTAATGAATGTCGTCTGCAGCAAAATATGCCGAACATAATTTGTGCCGCTACCGTCAAACACTTTATTGACGCTAGCCAATATACTGGATGCATTTTTTAGACTGTACATAATTATTGAAAATCATCTGTGGTTTATACCACAATTCTAGTCCTTGAGATGGATTACTCTAGAGGCATTACTTGCGCACGAAATCGAAGTGCATAAACAACGAATTATCGAAAAAAATTTTCTTGATTGCTTTACGGCACATATTAGGATTTATGAATTTTAGCCGGTGAGTTGGCAAGTCTTATGCAATTGGAAAGAATTCCCAGGGAGACATCACTTTCGAGCTATTCATTCCCATAATGGGTGACGAAATTTGGCGTTCCAGTTACTTTTGTGCTTCAATGCATGAAACGGTGTTTGTAAATAGAACAGTGCAACAGGACATCAAAGCCGGTACGATACTCGGAATTCGTTAAACTCACCATATAGAATGTGTAAATTGCAATACGTGTTAAGTAATCATAGTAAACGCTTTACTAGTTAAATTTATTATTTAGACGATTACGCATTTTGATTTCTCGTTTAAGGTCCACCTCTTCGAGTAATCCAGTTCAAGGACTACAATTGTGCTGCCTGTAACTGGCGATTTTTCAAACTTTTGTATAGTCTAACGAAAAACAGCGCGCACTTCTGAAGCATTTTTAGTGTCGCCATTTGTTCTTTGCGGCCCACGTAAGTTATCCCCTTACTTAGACAGTCATCTTCGATGATTTCTACAGCTTTCTATATCGCGGCGACGCCTGCCAAGAAATCATTACTGTGACGAACAGTTTGCTCTCATCTGACTGACGCCTTGTAACTCGGGTGAAGCAACCCTTTACGGTTATCACTGAAAAACAGTTGCGGGAATCTGTGCGGAACAAAGCGAATACGCAATAGACTGATTTCCGGGTACACCATCGGAACCAGCGCATATTTGAGAAACGTTGCGCACAGGCGTGAGAATAAAAGTACGGTTTCTCTGACGTCTTTTCCGTTTCGCCGCATTGAGCTGCGTACTAGTATTACCCACTGAGATGAGTAGCTCTTCATTGGAAACATGTATCAGTCGAGGAAAAACTCGACGCGAGAACTTCTCGTGAAGTATGAGCATTTGAACGCGAACGAGAACTGTGCGGTCCCCGCGCAGTGGTGGAGCGCCTGCGCGAGTTCCTGCCCCCGGACTCCATCATCGTGTATTTCAAACTGGAGCTCGTGCGAACCGTGAACGACTCCGAGGACGCCACGCACGAGGGCATCTTCGGCGAGTTCCTGTTCCGCGTCGAGGATGACGTGTCCGCGAAGGCGCCAGCCACCACCTCCGAAGAGGCCGATGACCAGCTGTGGCAACAACCGGATGGCGCCATCCCCGGGTGAGTAGTCATGGTAATAACCGCTACGCCCTATGTGGGCCCCAAAATAACTGAGCCTGATGTCCCTCAAGTACTCGCAGCCCAGTGGATGATGGTACTGTGGTAGAAGGTGACCAGTGCCGTATCTACTCGATTCTATCGCGCACTTCTTTTCCCATAAACATGGCCAGTGCGTTTAAATGGGGTACGGAACAAGACTGTGATAGTGGCCAGCTATTGTCATTGTCGTTCGAAACAGCCGCAATCCAATCCACGCGTGTACTGCAGCCGGGAGGGGGCGCGGTAGCTGCGACATCGTTTGTGCCTGCTTTGTAAGCTCGTTAGGCTACCATCGCCGGCAAGGCGAAATACATTTAAAATGCCACGGAGAGAACCGAACATGAGAAGCTACGGGATAATGATAAGGAGGCGTACCACAGCGACGATGACCGATCTCTTGCCCGCTGTGGCTGTAATGCAATAAAACTTATATCAAATTATGAAAAAAAAATTGTTGCTGTCTCTTCTACAACAAAAATCTTGTCGTTAGGTCAAGATAAAGTAAACCTAAAGGTCAAGTCGACGTTAAAATCTGGTTAGTTGGGTCAATGTTTGCGTTACAATTAACGGTAGAATTAAGTGCTCGTTAGAATCGAGAAAATGTGGCACAGTCCCGCCGGTCGCCTGAAGCTATCCTAAAGTCTTGAAGCGGTCACAAGGTCTGCCTAATGTGGGGGAGGGCGTGTCACACCTCAGTCCATATCCCGAATTTTGACGTCACTTGACCAAAGGAAACCTAGTATTCCTGATACCACTGCCGAGCATTTGATTTATCTATGCATCTGCTCAAAGGCTAACAGGTAAAATCACGGCAGAACTAGTTGACTCGACAGTATGTACAGGTAAGGTACTGAAAAGGATACGTGAAAGAGCTTGCGCTGTATTTGGCTACTAATCATGTCCTTTATTCGTAATGTAGAATATAAGAAGCAAAGCAAGTATAATGGGGTTTACAACGATAATGGGGCTCATTCATGAGCTGCTTGAATTGCGTGTTTACTAAACAGAAATGCAACAAGGCTTCCAGTTCTCGCTACATCACTTTGTATGACGGGATATCCCAAACGTGAAGATGTTCGCCTTTACGCTTGTCAGCAAAAGTATATGCAGCAACGCGGTTATTAATCTTTACGAGAATTTCGAGGAGAACATGACAACTTGCGAGGCACGTTCATTCACACTCCAGGACTGGCACACTGATCCCTGGATAGGATCCACACTCGCACAACACGTAAGGCGAGTGTCGGTACACGATTCGTGAACTTGAGAAGCCAGTGGTGATTTGAACACGCTCCATCCCTGCGACCACGCATGCGATGAATCGCTGAGCCCGCCGAATGCCGCAACTTCTCTGCGAAGTTCAGATGATGGCCAATGTTAGTAGTTTCTTATGCACTCCTTCAGCTGATGTTATTATGAGTTTATTTGCCGTCAGGTCAGTAAAAATAAAGCAAGATCTCGAGGCCGGCATCAGGAGCCTTAAAGAAAAAGAAATATATAGGGTTCAGTTGACAAGCTTTATCGTCCTTGGACGAAAGGTTCATTTGTACGGCAAAGTAGACAACACGTCCGACTTCAGCCGCTTGAACAGGGTGCGCCTGAAAGGACAAGCCGTCTTGAAACACTTTACAAGACGACTTTGAGGTCGTCCCTGCAAGAGACTAAAGAGACTTCGCAAAAGGACTAGCAAGTAGGTTGACCAAGTAGCAAAATGCTTCAATGCTGTTGCAGGCCGTCTTCTTCGACATCTGGCTCGAACCGCGAGCGGTGGCGATCCCGTGGCCTGGACGCGCAGTGCGCTCTGCCACCGGGCCTCGCTGCAGACCTGCCCGGCCCGTCCACCGCAGCGGCACCGCTTCGCCCGTGGCCTCGCCGTCCGCGTCTGGCGTCGGGCGGCGAGCGAGGTGCGTTGTTTCGCAACGTGCTCCCTGGCGTGCTCGTGTTCCAGGCGCTGCACGTGACCGCGGCCAACATCGAGGGCAACGCGGTCACCTCGTTTTTCACGGAGGAGGCCAACGGCAGGACCGTGCAGGTATCGGCGATCGGGACGAACGGTGCGCTCCAAGAGATGGTTCCGCTGAAAATTCAGTCAGGTCGAAGGACGTGCCTTAGATATTCATCAACAATGAGCAAATGACGGTCACACCCAGTTACGCGCAAAGAGCCAAGATCGCTTGTAGTGGGTACGTTGGAGAGCTCACATCACTAATGGGGTAGGTATACTAGAGGGCAGGGACTTCACTCATCATTTCTGCAGAGTAGCTGCTCGCTAACACTACCGGCTAGCTCGCTGCCATTTTACGGCTCATAAACGGTGGAAAGTACGACGAGCTGGGGGCGATATTTTTCTTTCATATCGCTTCTACCTCAGCCGCGGACCCTTTCAGATAAGGGTGCTTGTGTTAGCACCGAAGGTTGCTCATCCGGCGACAAACTGATTTACACACCTAAAGGTGACAAAATGTTTAGTCTGAACGCCCTAACTCAAGCGCACGGGCACATTAAACACTGCCTCTTGGTCGTCGTTGTTACGAGCTGCAATGAAAACACCCGCCCACCTCGGTTTTACCCCCTCCTGGCAGGTGACGTCGGCGGCTGTCTTCAGCGTCATGCCGAGCAGCCAGCTGGAGCCGCTCATGCGCCGGCTGAGCGAGGAGTTCGGCTCGACCGACGACGCCATCGCCGTGGTGTTCCCGCGCAACCAGGACGAGGTGCTCGGCGAGCTGGAGGCGTTCGAGCGACACTTCCCCTCCGTGCCGGCGCTGGCGAACCAGGCCACCGAATTCAACGTGGACGGCCAGTACGCGCCCATGAGCAGGCTCAAGATGATCCTGCTGCTCATCAAGCTGCTCGACTGAGCCAGGTGAGCGGTGTACATCCGGGCTGTGAGATCTCGGTATTCGCGCTCTAAATGTGGTGGCGCAAATATGCACATTTTCAATACTTTTTCTTTTACGTTTAAACTGCGTTTCTTTACTGTAAAGAAAGGCGATGGCCCTCGCAGACTTGGATCTTCTTACAATTTTCGCAGCATCGCAATATCACGATTTGATCACAATCTGCAGGGGGAGGAATGCACTGTGAATGCTGTAACAACACTATCTAGAGCCAACTACCATCATTTATAGCGTATGAATTGCTATTTCGTCGAAATGGCGCCGCTTACCTATCGGTGAAATTCGCGCTGTGGCAAGTCTATACACGCATGCGTCGCACAGCGCACATTCTGCAGATGCATGCACGTGTACGCATACCATTACACTTCGATACTGCCTTGTCCACCTGTATATGTAGTACATGTGCACACTGAGAAACCATGGTGATATTTTGCTATTGTAAGCATTTGACTCCTATAGTCTTAAATGACGTGCGTAACGTGACGTGACGCTCATTTCGTCAGATTTGAGATGGCCTCATGAGCTAACGGGACGAGCTGTGGATATAAATCTTTCGAATGAACAAAATTGAACATTCAAATATGTTATCGCAAACATTAAGGATGTTGTTTAGAGAGATTTGCAGTGCCTCTCCGGTTCTCTCACTCAAAATGGTAATAACGGTCGTTTTTCTCCAGGTATCGCAAGTGGGACAGACCTTCGTCACCAGGCCCTACGCCGCCCGCGGACCGCGCCGTCTGAATTGTATATAATATGTAAATTAGAGGTTGCCATAAAGGGAACCGCGCATCAGCGACGTTCGATGGATTGTTTGCCTACTTAACGAATTCGCGGATACGTTATACTTTTGCGAGAATTTTGCATGTGTGTGGTTAAACAAGTGTGCTTTCAAGTACGGGTCAGTTGAACCAGTCATGGCGACGTCCACGGAAGTGTTCTTGGGTCTATAAGTTCAGCCTATCACGCTTGTCTTATGCTGTTCTGAGAGACGCCCGTTTCCTGCAGTCAACGCGGTCCGTGTCAGCTGTCAGTACAGGGCTCTCAGTTCATGTCCATGAAGATGTTTACGAGTTGACGTGGAATTTATTACGTTCGCGCTGTAATGATGTTGTACTGAACGTCCGTTTCGCACAGCTGACACGGGCTGCTGGTTGTACGTCCGTTTGAAAGTCAGTGCACCAACTTGCTTTTTCCTAGTCTTTGTCAACTGTCTTGCTCGTTACGGCGCAGTCAGTATTAGCTGTGCTCTTGTATTGTTCTCTGGCTGAATAAAGTTGAAGTTGGCAAGTGCACGTTGGGTATGGTCCTGTAGAGTTCTCATCCGAAGTTGACAGGGGAGGATCACGTGTGTGCGAAAGCTCCTTCAACAAGAGTAGCCATACACAGAAGGAGGCAACCTGGCTTATGTTGAGTAAATAAGTAGATTCTTGCGCGAAACACGCGAATGGCGCGGACTGTCTAGTCTGCACTCTAGACAGCCTAGCTCACTGCAGAACTAGACTGTCTAGAGAGAATTGCTTTCCTTTTAAAATCGCGGAGCAAAGATATCGCGCTTAATGTTGTCTCGTTCTTGCTCAAGTTTTTCAGCAAGATCGCATTTTTGATGCTGATGTAATGCATGATACCGTCACTTGCCTTATTTTGGAATGAAAAAGAAAAAGAAGCCAGGTTACCTTTGTCGGCGCTTCCGTAGGCATCTTCTGAGCGATAATGAAAAAAAAAAATTCGAAGGCAATGGAAGAAGTGAACTTTAACCATGCCGCGCGCCGGAATAATCTTGTGCTTGCGTTGTACCAGAAGGTAAGATTCCTTCTGCAGTCGAATAAGTGGTAGTACTACTAAAATGCTGCGTGTGTTCTCTACAGCGTCTGGCATTAGAAAGTGTGCGCAGATTTCCTTCTGCCTGTTCTGTTTCTTATTTAACTTCATGCATTATCAACTGGGTCAAGTTAGCGTTCTGGTGGTGGTGGTAACAACTTTATTGAGATTCTGCTCAGTTATCTGGCAGGCCCGAGTCCTAGGATGGGCCCTCACGAGGAGCGACCCTTTCGGCCCAGGCAACGAGGGCTTTTTGTAGTTTTTCATCCGGCGTTCTGAGCAGCTCCTCCCACGTCTGTTGTGAGGGAGCTGGCAGGAGCGACCTGGGAGGGGGTAAGCCCTCGCACCCCCAAAGAATGTGATTTTGGGTAGCCAATGTTTGATTTGTGCAGTTTTGACATATTGGGGGTTCCATTGCCCGTTGGTCATTATGGCCAGCCAATGTGGGCTGGGGAACGACTTAGTTTGGATTCGACACAGGATTGAGGCTTGCGCTCGCGTGAGGCTTGCGTTTGGAGGCGGGTAGATTCGCCTTTCTTACTTGTAGTAGTTTATCTCATGGTATGTCGTCGGTGCCTCATCCATGGGATCCTGGTGAAACTGTGTCGCGTTTCGCCACCGCCTTCGCTGACGGTTGCGGGGAGCCTTCGTGACAGAAATCCGCTGCACGCGTGAGCGCACACAAGCTATCATCATCAGGGGGCTAATACCCCCGTAAGCAAGCAAAAAATGCACTGGCTCGCAGCGCCGTATAAGGTTCATGGCTACTCGCTTTGCGTACGTTAGTTGCGATGACACTACTCCTGTGGTCGTCGTCGGCGATTTCAGTGGGGATGTGTCGGGACCAAAAAGGGAGCAGTTTACGCGTTTCGTGTTGCAGACATATCGCTTGTGATTCCACACCGATCTGGCCCCAACCGACCACCCAGCGGCGTACGTGCATCGATCTGACATTATCAAAGAACGCGGTTGCCGATCAGTGTATATCAAAATATATGCCGATCAGTATATATCATAGCGACCACAAAGCCGTTGTGACTGTCGTCACTAAGTGAGAATGAGTGATTCAATAAAATCTTTACAAGTTTTCTTACCAAGATGTTTACAGCTTCGCGGGTCATCCACCATCGCAGGGCTCAATGACCTTAAATTTCTTTCTTTCTCTCTCTCTCTGTTCAAACAAACTAAAATGCGGCCCGTCTTATTCTTAAATAACGCATATTCACCCACTTGCTTTCATTCATTTATCACTAGAATCGACCGGATCATCGTTTTTAATCCCTCAAACGCATTTTTTTACTCCACCCGATTCCTCGCCAATCTCCCTTAGTTCATACGAGGACGATCCTGCACACATCCCCAACGAGTCATCCGCCAAAAAGCTTTACATGCGCCACTGTCTTTCAGATAACCAACATCGCCACTATTCTCTGACCAAGCCCGCAACGTGAGCGCGTGATCACGCGATCCGTGCAGAAGAAGCAACCTCTGGCTCGAGCGCCCTCCATCATCGACACCATCGTAGTTTTCACCGCAAAGCTATCTGACGCTGTCGACAGCTCTGCGACAACGGCTTCAGTGCAACCCAAGGTTTCGTCGAAACTGACTTCGGCACTGTGATAAACGCACGGAAGACGTCAAACGCCATGGAACCTGAGCCCACAGACAAGACTCCTAAGCAGGAGCCGCAGAGCGCAAACACCCTCGAAGCGGGCAGCAAGGACAAGGCTTCACTCAAGACCCCGGAGCCCAGGAGGGCGTCCGCGAAGTCGGGGAGGTCGACGCCCAACCGATCGAAACGCTCGAGCCAGCAGCGACAACTGAAAGCGGGAAAGCCGCAAGGAGAACGTGCCTCTTCAGGGTCTGCCGAGCAGCACGGTACGGTTCGCAAGGAAACAGCTGGCGAACAAGACAAGGTGAGAGTGAATTCATTGCGACATGTAGCTTTACCTGGACTCTTTATTTAGGCCTGATTCACGCAGTTCTCGTACGTCCCGTCCCTTCACCTTTACGGCGCCGGCGTTTGTTAGGGGCACCGCTGTCCCCTCGCGTATACGGGACGTCGGCGATGACAATTATAATCATTGGCGAACGCTGTAATATCCCGTTTTGTATAGGAGAACCCGGTGAAGAAATTTTCTGTGTAAGCTATACTGCCACGTTGCCGTGACGGTGATGACTGAGACACGACCAGATGTGCGCCCTAAGAAGTTCACTTTTCATTGGTCGAGGTTGGAACTTACCCAGCGAATCAAGTAACACTCAGACCAGAACGACGACAGTGTTGCAATTTTAGCAATTTTGTCTCTCCATATTCAGCGACGTTTTCGTTCTGTTTAGCGACAAATGTTTTCTATATAGCGACCAGCGACGTTTCTTGACGACATGACAGAACGATTGGTGACTTGCTTGCACAGAAAGTTGCTTCTTAAGTGGCTTTCTAAAGTACACTTTAAAGTTCAAAATCTACAGGTATAGGTAGAAGAAATAGGCGGTACGGCGTGTGGGCTTTGTGACCAAACGCTGTGGTTAATTGCGCCGAAGGATTTCAACTGCGCTCTTTATTAAACCCATTGCCCAAATGCTGCTGGCATTGTATTGTTTTACTAAATACGTTCCATTGGAGGTCATTCGCAAGCGTGGCAGTAACTTATCGAAATTTACTGCAGTGAATTTTATGGCAGCATTTAGATCAGCTGCAGAAAGGCGTACATATCGGAGCGACTGGGTTGGTTCACGGGAATCCGCACGCACTGCTTCCATTCCGCACGGCTTTGGTACAAATCAATAATGCAGGGTAATCGGGAGGACAAAGGAGCAGAAACGTAGTGTTTGACCTTTATAATGGTCGCGTAAATATCACCGCGTTACGATAAGGAGATGGGTGTCGTCGTGGATTATCGATGTTCTTCAACGAATGCCGACAAGTATAGAAATTTCGGGCATAACGTAGAACAAGTGCTTCATAGCCCTCGGAAAACCAGGTTACCTGTGATATTCTTCTTAAACCGTGCTGGGGGTATTTGCAACCTTACAAGGCGGTAGCAAAAGCGTAATTTCAATTGTAACCGTCCGTATGTCTGTAACTATAGTATAGTAAGACCGCCCCGGTGGCTTAGCGACTATAATATGCCGTTACGCTGCCAAGGTCGAGGGTGCGATGTCAAATACCGGGCGCGATGGCCGCCTTTTGATGGGGGCGAAATGCAAGATAGCCTGTGTACCGTGCCTTTGGTACGCGTTAAAAGACCCCAGGAGGACAAAATTAATTCGGAATCCCGCGCTACGGCGTACCTCACAGTGATATTGCGGGTTTGGCACACAGAACCCAACAATTTCATTTCAATTAGTGAAGTAAAGGTCCTCTGCTACACCCTTCTTTTAAGTTCGACGTCAATTCCTAATCATCTACACGGACACTATAGATGAAAGTGACATGATTAGGTTGATGCGTCACGTCATGTTCGCCCATATAATGAATTGTTCCAAAGCGCCTACAATATTGAAAATTCACGCTACACGGTTCAAGCGACAGTGGCTTTACAGCAAGATCTCGCGAAACTTTAATGACTTCGTCGTCTAAGTTTGGTGACACACTCGAAAAAAAAAAAAAGAATGGCAACGCTGCTCCTAGGTTCCAGCGTAATCGCTTGTGCTCGCAAATGCGTTCAAGAATGTACAACACTACTCGCGTCACGCGCGCGATCTGGTGAGACAGGGCTATTCCTCACTATATAGAAACGTAGAGAACATTCGAGGGAGTACCGATACATTAACGCGCGTCCTTCGCTGAGCGATTACATTATAACAATGATTGGCCGGTGAAAAACGATCGACAAAAGCCATTAACGATTTACACGCGCGCCTAAACGATCTTACTGCCTATTTTTCCGGGATTTCGCTCTTCGTTAGAATTGTACGTTCGAAAACAGAGCATGCTCCGTGCACTCACGTTTACACCCCTACACTTGGCAATTTGAAATAAATAAATAAATGAATAAATAAATAAATAAATAAATAAATAAATAAATAAATAAATAAATAAATACCAGGCGCCAACCGGTACGTTACGATTGTGGTGAGCAAAAGCCAAATGGATAACGAAAGACAGGCAACCTTGTGGGAAGGACAAGGCTCGAACCTAGGGCGAGGTGGTAAGTCACATTAAAATAGAGGACAGTCTAGAAGACCTGAAGAAAAGACGCATACGGTGCTGGCTTTTGTGTTTCTAGCGATGCAGGGATCATATGTAGTAGCTTACTTGGAAATGAAAAGAAACAAAGGTGTCTTATGAAACAAGACGGCGGGAATATTTAGTGACGATTCACGAGGCGCATTTGAAATCTTGAGAATTCTGATTTATACAAGGAATCAGCGCAACGACATTGATGAGTTAGTCACGCACTCGGGAATGCAAGGCTGGCTATATTGTATTTAGTGTGTTGAGTGTGCACACACAACGTACGTGAGCACTGGGTTGCCTTCTTAAGGTGGTCGTGTGACAAACGGGTTGAGACAGTCTTCCTCCAGCGCTGACAACAGTGTACGGCGGTTTTTTTTGCTACGACCAGGAGGCCACGCCAGTGACCCCGCAAGACCGGCTTTCCAAAGCACCGACACCTCGACCGGAAAGTGGATCGCCACCAAGAAGTCGCAGTCGTACACGGAGCACGACTCCGGTACCGACTCCGGTACCCGGCAGCGCGGTAATCGCCAGCGACAGCGCCGCCGTAGCGTCCAAAGAACCCCGGCCTACCTTTACCGTGGAAGATACGCATACTCCCGCCACTCTAGTCGCTGGCCAGCAGGTTCTACCCGAGCAGGACCCGAGACCCGAAAGTGCAGCCAAGCCAGCTCCTGGCACGCAACAAGGCCCACAGATCCCGAAACCACCCGTGATGGTTGCGGTGATAGATCCCAATGAACCGGGCAGGCCTTCGGAGAATCCACTCAGGGTGAGCTACGTTAATTCGCCTGCACCGTGCCACTATCAGTCCTATGCGGTGCACTCGAGCAACGACTCATTATTCGGCGCGAAGGTTCGGAGGCGAAGGAGATTTGGAGTTCTAACTGTGATCGATGCGGCTCGACGTACAGCCACTTCTGTTACGTGTAAGGCGTTTCGTCACCATCGTATCCCACGTGTTATTGTTGCGTTAAGCCTGAAAGACGGAAATGCGTGTAGTGAGTGAATGCTGCCATGGAACCCATGGCGACCTCGTACCATGTGAAAAGTACCGCCAATCAAATAGCAATCAAGTGCACTTTTGTTCGGTGATGTAACTGTGAATTTTGAAGGACTGCGAAGAGAAGATAACGAAGGCTAACGAAGGCCCCCGCTATCACGTGGCTTGGAAACTGCAGTTTAGAAACGACTGCTTTCGTTGAACGGGTATTCTTCGTAATTTACGGGTAAGCACGGCGCCAAAGCCAAACTGTTCACGCTTTCACAACGCCCGGCCGCAAGCTCACGTGCGTCTCATTTCGGAGTTTCCCATTTGTTTCAGTGCCTGTACACGCCCGAGGGTGGCTTGAAGCCGATGGCCTACGCCGTGTTCGCCTTCATCTGGCTCGCCTTCATGGCACTATTGTTCTACTTCTTGATTCGGCAAAGCTCCGAAAGGACTGGCCCCGGCGTCTGCGATACGGCGGCGTGCGAGGCCTACTCCAGGCTGCTGCTCGCCTCCATCAACTCGTCGGTCAAGCCGTGCGAAAGCTTCAGCCGCTACGTCTGCGACGGCTGGCGCAGCGGCCACGACCTGAGCGTCGGCGAGGACACCATTCTCGCGGCACTCGACCGGGTGTATCGTTCGGCGGCGGACAGCGAGGTGCCGGCCAACGGTCAGAACGCGATGCAGCGCGCGACCGCCTTCTACCTGAGCTGCGCGTGCGTCGGCAGGGGCGAGTGCGACGAGCTGCAGAAGGTGAAGGCGGCGCTGCGAGAGGCGGGCATCGTCTGGCCCCACAGGGCACGCAGTCCGGCTGTAGTGAAGACGCTCCTTTACACGTCCATGAGACTGCGCTGGGCCAGCCTCCTCGACCTCGAGGTTGTGCCGCGCAAGACGGACACGCACATTTACCTACGAATACCGGCATCGTTCTTTAGCCTGTGTTCCAAGCTCGCGGAGCACCAGCGTTCGCCTGGCGCTCGGAAACGATACTACGACGTTCTGAGATATAACTTCAAGAGCGAAGGAGACATCGTTACGGATGAAGACATCGTGGCATTTGAGGATACCCACAGCGTGGAGCTTGGCATTGTGGGCGTTTTAAATAGCGACATGAGCACAAAAATCGGCACGACAACCAGTGACTTGTACATGTACGGGCCTTCCAAGGGCCATCAAGGGATTTGGATTGACGCTTTGCGTGACTACGGCGTCAAGGTGGGCGAAAATGACGACATCGTGTTCATGACCAATACTCCCACTTTCGTGACTCATTTCATCGCGATGTGGGATCGAAGCCGTGAGGAGAACATGCACATGTTCCTTTCCTGGGGCACCGTCCAGGTGGCGGCACTGTTCTCGAACCAGATGTTGCAGGCCAACTTCTACGGCAGCGCGTCAAAAGCAAGGGTCGGTCATGGCGCGTACTGCTTCAGCAAGACGCTCCTCTTCGTTGGCGACGAGGCACTTTACGCGTAAGATAATTTGTGTGGCTCATAGAAGTACCGGGTGTCTCAGCTAACTTGTGGCAAGCGTTTAAAAACATCACGAATGCGCTACGCGTAACCAGCATTGCTTGGTGTGTTATTTAGTGACCCCAAGCACTTTTGCTGTGAGCTTATGTCAATAATTAACAAATTTTTATCTAACCGAAATGAAAATACTGATATAAGCTAAATATTGCTGCAACATAATTGCTACGATACGATGATAAGATTACTACACATATGACCTACGGCTTGTTAAGGGCAAATGTGCGGCACAATTTCATACGTGGACATATGTTGCCCTAAAGTATGGTCATAGATGGCTATGTGAAACACCTATCTATTTGAAATGTATTTAGTTATAACTAGTGTTTGCAGATGCTTATTTTTCACGTAACTTTCTATAAACGAAACAAATTCGCATGGGCCGCATTGTCGCGCGTAGTTTTATACCAACTCATGAAACATACTTTAAGGTACACGTGACAAGTTTCGACAAAGGAAACCTGTACGGTTTCCCTAAAGCTTTCGCTTCTGAACGAAAGTTTATTCTGGTATGGGAATCGAACGCTGCACTATCGCATGCCAAGGTAGTCGCTCTGCCTTCCACCAAGTTTCTCGAGCATGCGGATTTTCCTATCTCATTTATTTGATCTTTCATATGTAAAAAGGAGCGGTGCAGCGGTGGCGTAGAGGTAGAACACCCGCCTCGCGTGCAAGAGGTCCGTGGTTCGACTCCCGGTGCCGCGCAATTTTCCACCGGATTAAAAAAAAAACGCGTGTTGATAAAATTGCATAAACAGGCCTGGAGTGTGGCCTGATCCCGGTGGCCAATCCTGCTCACCAGAGCAGGATTTGCCACCCTGGTGCAGTACTTGGCCACAACCTCCTATATGAACTCAACAATCGAACCCCGGCCCCTCAGTCCCCAGCAGCTGCGAAGCAACTGGCCACGGCGGCGGTCAGACCTACGACGCAGCAGAGGGTGCTAAGAAAGTACATGACCGGGGGGTAGTTGGAGAAGTACGGGAGAGGCCTTTGCCTGCAGTGGGCGTAACCAGGCTGATGATGTAACAAGGTGCCAGATCTTTGAAATGGTGAAATTGAAATATTGCTGCATAATTCAAAGCATACTTGGCGCTGGGGTATTTTAATAATATGAATAAATTTTATCTACTCGTTCGAATTCATTACAATCAGCAACGCGGTCGGGCGTGCCGTCGAAAGGATCTTTATTTCCTTTTTTTGCAAACTGAAACACAACCTCGGTGACCTCATTCGGTGCCAGGCGTCATGTTTGTGACACAATTCTTTAAACCGTCGGATTTCAATAGCCGATTAACTTACATAGAAAAAAAAATGCACAAGAAGGATCTTGTTTTCTACATTATGTACTTTGATATTACCATTGTCACATTGAAAGTTTGTTACAGTCTATTGCAATTATTGCTACCCTAAGTAACAATTATTAACAGCGAACGTGTCAACCTGCTCCCACCGCGTACTTCCACGCTACGTACCCGTGTCATGCTCTCGCCAGGTAACAATTAACGCAGAATTCCGTCAGATTTGGAACGTGCCTTCAGGAAGCAGGTTTTCTTTGCCGCCGGCGTCTAGCCAAGAACATCAGTCAAGATTAAAACAAAATTAGCGTTTGTTAGGCATCTAACATGATTTTACATTAGCTTTGCTCCACCCGTTGGGAGACGATGCAGCGGTAATGGAAGCCGTATAGCTGTCCTGCGTCCAGAATCTGAGCACGCTCACAAAAACGAAGTTGCCGTTCAGGTACCGGGGCGAATTCCTGCCAGAGGAGTCGGGTCACGTGGCCGAGACGGTCGTCTCGGACGTTCGCCGTGCCCTGCAAAGCCGCGTTCGCAATTGGAGTCGATACAACGGCAGCGCCACCATCGTCGGCGACTGGTCCTCCACGAAAACAGCGCTCAAGTACTTGCACGAAGAGGGCAGGAGCAACGCCCGCGCGGAGGCCCTGCCAACGAGTGCGTCACCGTTTGCCTTGATCTCGGAATACTGCAGCTCAGCTATGAATCCGTAATGGTAACAGCGCGAACAGTGCCCTTTCACTCCGTCGCCATATTAACGCGACAGCGTTAAGGAGCTCGTGTCGCAGAAAAGCCAGTGTCGTCGGCGTCGGCCGTGAGCGATAAATCCCGGCAGGCACTTCATGAATAAAAAACAACTTGTAAGTTGGGCCGGGTGGGAATCGAACCAGGGTCTCCGGAGTGTGAGACGGAGACGCTACCACTCAGCCACGAGTTTTTTTTTTTTTTTTTTTTTCTTTATTGCCTCGCCTTTCACAGAGTTTACGAGATCAGAAGAACAGATTAACAAGATAATAGTGCCGAGAACCGTCAGCTGTTTGCTGACTACAAGCCATCAGTATTTCGGCATCTGCAACAACATTTCTAATCTTGGAACCCACTCTGGTACATACGACTGCACCTTCTGCACTTCGACAAAATGGGACACCGATTCGCAAAAATATTCGCGAACCGGTCTAGCGTCAATATCCGCATTGTGTACAGCCGTCCGAGTTCGCCATATACTGTGCAGGCCCAGAAGACAAAAAAAAAAGCCACGAGTTCAATGCTTCAAAGCGGTACAAAAGCGCCTCCAGTGAATGCGATGTTGCCTTAGAAACGAGCCGTAGATAGTTATACTGCGGTGTATATCGGTAATTATGAACATGTAACCTACAGAAGTCGCAGTTACACGAGTAGCGAAGTGCGTTTCCGCTGCATTCCTTCTGCGCTTTCCGCACATGCAGAGCCATCTTGCGACAAACACAGAAGACCCCCTCCTTTCCATGTACGGCGCTGCCCCGACAGGTGGCACGCCACGCGCACATTGGGGTAGAGTCACTGGAAAAACATTGGGGTTGTGCGGGGACAGGTGCGAGGCGCGTCGCGGCTCGGACCCCCTCTCCCCTGACGACATTTCTCCTTGCTCCCTCACGGGTTGCAGAATCAAGCGTCCTTCCATTCTTTAGATCACTATCTCTCTGCCCGTGCCGATCACGACGTTTGGCTGGCGTGCATCGTTTCCCCCTCCGAGACACCGAGTTCTCTGGTTCGTTCCGCTTGCTCAGGCGCACGTTTCGTTGCCGCGCCGAACGCTGCGTTGCTCGACGCTCACCGCGTCCGATGCGGGGCGCCTCGTAAGTGATCGCTGCGCCGTAGCTCATTGTCTGACACACCTTGGCGGGTCGACGGGAACGCTGTCGCGTTCCACTCTTGAAGGCGAAGCTTAAGCGTCCTCCAATTTTTGTTCGCGCTGTTACCATTACGAATGCACACCAACTCGGCCAACTTTCCACTTTGATACAGCTATGCGATGGCAATGGCATTATGCATTCTACGCGACATATAATTACCTTGAACGGCCGCGGAGGCCCAGCGGTTTAGCCATTCTGCTGCCAAGTTGGTGGTCGCGGATTTGATTCACACGCGTGGCGGCCACGTCTCAGGAGTGGCGGAATGTAAGACCCCTCTTGCAGCTAGGTTTAGGTGCCCGTCGGAGAACCCTGGGTGCTGACAACTGCTGACTCAGAGCCCCATTCTTGGTTCGTAACATCAAAACGATTCGGTTAGTCTGGACGAGTGTGAATTATTACGAGTTTGGTGCCAACCCCTGCGCAAACGTTTTGCCAACGCCTGCACGACCACGCCATATCATATAAAAAGCCATGTCAAGAACTGTCGTACGGTTTTATGGAGGCTCATTACACAACCAACTGCGTAAGAAATCGTTATGCAAAGTATGATTGAAAATTTTTTATTAGAAATATAGTTGTGCTTGTTGGGGCACGAAAGAAACGCGAAAGTTCGGGTTCTGAGAAAATGTGCAATAAAGAATTGAAACACCTCTAGCAGCTTACAAAAGAAAAATATAAAACAGCTAAATGCCACCAACTTAGTAGTATGTCTCCTCCTGACTCTTGTTGTTGTCTAATATTGTCCATCGAACACATCATTTAATTTTCTAGGTTGTTTATGAAGCACCAGCATTGTAGCTGCAGACCTTCACATTGAGCGGCTGGTGAATATCGTACGAAAAAAGATTTTACTTTGTAAAGGCCATGTTCTATTGTAACTGGTTTCAAAACGTCAATTCTGTCTTTCTCAACGTCAATGGAATGACAGAGAACGTCAGATACCGTAAACAGGACAATCTGAGGTTTCGAATGTGTGCCCTTGGTTTCCCTTTGCCAACTCGTACTATTGAAGCACTTACTCAGGGTAAGGCAATGTCTAACACAGTGCCAAAATCTATCATTGTTACCTTCCGTTGTAGATACTTATACCAGAATACCGCAGGCCCGTTTTCTACATCAATGACCAACCTTCAAAACACTTCCTGGAGCGCTTTCGTCACCGCGTCCTTGGCGCACGCTGACTTCCGTGTATTGATTCCCGATAACTTATGTTTCCCTCACCTTCACACTCCCATCTTTTGCCATAATGTAGCTACTCGCATAGATGAGAAAACTACACCGTACAAACATCTCAGAGAAAGGCAATTTGCTATTCATTTAACCCACACAAACGCCAGGCTAGTGTAGAACATGTTTTAAACGTAGTGCGTCTCCGTTCTGAGAGTTTGTTTTGAAGCCTTATTAGTTCTTTTAACATGATGTTAACGTTAGAAAAAGTAGGAAATGCCACACAATCCGATAATGTTTTTTTTTGGTTACACATTTTACCGCTGCTTTTCCTAGTATACATTAATGATATAATAGCATGCACTTACGACAGCGTAAATATTAAATTGCTCGCGGGTGGCTGCTTACATTACAAAGTGATTAACGATACTAATGACGAAGTAATTCCGAATAAAAGTCTTACAGCGATTTCTGACTGGTGCGATACCTGGGACGTGAAACCTAATGAAGAAAAACAGTTTTTATGCGCATAAACAACAAAAAACATACTCTACCATATCAATACACTATTAACCAATCAGCAGTCACTGAAGCCGACTCTTTTGAATATTTAAATGCAACAATCAACAATCGCTTGAACTGGTCGCAACACATCGATGTTTGTGCGTCTGCTTGGCGTAAACTTGACCTGCTAAGACACACGCTGGAGCACTCACCTCCATCCGTGAAACTCGACGTTCAACACACTGGTAAGGTCGAGGTTAGAATATGCTTGCGTCGTCTGGGACCCTTTCACGAAAATAAGCATTAACAGACTGGAAAACATAAACAGACTTGCCGTCCGCTTCATATTTAATTGCTTTGCAGGTCGCGACTGCCCATCTCATTTGATGAATGAAAATAACATTGCCATCCTGGAATCCCGAAGAAAGGTAGCACGTCTAAAATTGATTTCCCGCCTCTGGAAATGTTACAACTTGATCACTCATCTTATCTCCATTCCCTATCAGCCAGACCTACTAGGAATCATAATTCCGGCAAGATAACCCCTACTTTTGCGGGCACTAACTGCCTCGAGTTTTCCTTTTTTTTTTCAATAGCAATCAACGAATGCAACTCCCTGGCAGCCGATGTATTTCTGTCCAAAAACGTACCATATGCCGCGGAAAAACTGCATTTGTAGTAAAAGTAGGTGCGTACGCAAGCACCTAACATGCGCGTCAAGAAGGATGTTGTCTATCCTCGCTGCGTTAAGCTTGACAAGTCTGCATTGCTTGTTGCAAATCTTTCTTCGCTCTTACTTTTTCCACAAAAATTCTCATTTCTATTTTATGCACTTCCTTGCACTGTACATCGATGTTTTTATTACGACGACAACGTTTTTTTTTATTATTATTATTTTCCCTTCTCCTTAGGATGTTTGTATTTCGTATCAATACTGTGTAAACAAATACACTCCTGCCTGGGCCACGTGTTGGCCTGCAGTATTCTGTAATAAAATAATAAAACCCACCCGCATCTTAAGTTTTGATTTCGCAGACAGTGGGTGGGGTGGGATGCTTTCCTTGGCTTGATTAGGTGTTGCCGTCCTATGGCTGTGATTATATATATATATATATATATATATATATATATATATATATATATATATATATATATATATATATATATATATATATATATATATATATATATACATCATCAGGAAGTGTTTCGGAAATTGGTAATTGATGAGGAAAATGCCTGCGGTATTCTGGTATAAGTATCCAACTGGATACACTGGAAGGAAACAATTGTAAATTTTGGCACTCTGTCAGGCATTGTCTGACATGACGAGCTTTCGAGCGATTAGTGCGGTGCAAAATATTCGCGGTTTCGCTTCGACGGGATGTTTACGCTGTGTTCTTTGACGTCGTTGTCTCCAAAGGCCTACTCCAGGCAGACATGGGCATGTCGCTGGTGGACAACTGGCGTCTGATTCCGCGGGCTGCTCTGTCCGACCCGACATTCAGTCGGGTGTCGAGCGCCGTCGAGAAGCTGCAGGTGTACGTGCTCCTAAACGGCAGCGTACCGCAGGGACCCGACCTGTCCCTGTTGCCGTACGCGTTCAGCTTTCCATACTTCGACGCAAAGGCCTCGGCCGCCTTCAACTACGCCGGAGTGGGTAGCCTTGTTGCGCAGGGGCTCGGCGAGCTGCTCCTGGATGCTTACTCCAAGCCCGAAATAGACCCCGCCGTCAAGACGTACCTGGAGTGCATGCAAGGCGGCTCTCTGTCTTCGGTGAGTACGGAATGAACTTTCAGCGAGGGTTATCGAACAGCTGCCACGAGTGGAAACCGCTCGAATCGGTGATCGTAACATTTGCATACCTTGCACGCGCCGCTGCTCTCCGCACAGTACAAACGGAGAGACGGCAGATAGAGGCGAAAAGAAGAAAAAGAAAACAGCGCATCTGTGCGACCTTGCAGAATCGCAATCTGATTCCGTGAGAAGAAGAAGAAGGAAAACTATTAAAAAGAATGGTCCGGCATCTTTGATTGTGGTGGCCTCAGATAGCGGCTCGAAGTCCGTGGACTCGGGCGGCGTCTTCGGCTTGCTGAAGATGCCGCCCGAGACGCCGCCCGTTGCACGCAGTAAATGGAAGCTCAGAAATTATTTGCAACAATTGCAGTTGGGTCTGAAACGTTAAGCCTGCTTGACTCATCACCTCTAGCATATTTCCGCCGAATGTGAGCTCAATGCACCGTACAGTTCTTCTAGGGATCTGGGAACGGCCGTATGACGCTTTGTAGAAATTGTTAACATTTTCTACAAATCCCGTAATTACCTGACGCACCTGAAACCTTGCCCGCCCATCACGCATAATATGCTCCTTGTTCCCGAGGACATCTGGACAAATTCCTTCGTGGGTCTTAAAATACGCTTGTTGGCTGTGGAACGCTTGAACAGGTAGTCTTTACAAAGCTGTAAGTTACGCAAGCACACCTACTATAAACCTACTTCGCGCCCCGCATATAACGCACGAATAGAGGAAGAAATCGAGTATTCAAAAATTTTGAAATTTGGTATTTACCCTATGCACACTTCAAGCTTTCATTACTCGTTATCCGTAATAACGTGGCCTCAATTCTCTCGAAGTGAACAATTCCTCGCATTTTCCCTTCCGTTCTTCCTGAGTAACGGAAAAACGATGTACGTGTTTCACGCAACGATTTTAAATTTTTTCACGCAACGACATTCATTAGGAGCTAAGCAATTACTGCTTAGCTCCTAATGAGGCCACACACTTCATAATTTGCCCGCGCGTTGACCGTAACATGTCTCACGCACACACGCGAGCAAAAGTACACGGACCACAGGGTCTCCGAAAAAACTAAATTTCTTTGTATTTAACATGCATAAACTGAAATTGACGAGCACGTTGGAAATTTAGCAATGCCAAGTCTGGACTGCAGTCCTCAATTTCAAATTGCATTCACAGGCAGAGGGAAAGAATCGGCTTTATCGCGCAATCCCTGGTCCGTATACTTTTGCTCACGGGTGTACCTACTAACGTACACGCAATGAATGATCTATATTCTTCAGGACATCGTGAATAGACGCGGGCAACGTTTTCGGGCATTTCTAGTCGCACAAAAACCATTGCTGTAATAGTTTATCCCCTGCCGGACGTGGGGATGGATGCCACACCCCAATGTAAACATGCATTGCAACCGAACCCGCAAGCCATGGAAGTTAAACGCGTCGTTCGCAATTCATGCGGGATTGTTCGGCACACGCCGCCGTTCCGAGGTATGGACGTCAGCGCCAGAGTTGCGGAGTGGGGCTTTTCATTCCATCCACTCCATTCCGGAGAGTTGAGATTCCCATAATTCCACTCCTTCTAACTCCTCGCCATGCTTAAAGTTGGATCATTCCCACCCCTGCAGTGGCTTATAGTTAATAAATTCCGTACCTCCAAGTTTAATAAGTGTGAAACAATTTCTCTATAATTACTTAACACTTGAGCCTTTGCGTGTGTAGTAAGTGAAAAGCATACTTTGGTGTCTTAACAACGTTTCAAATAATGATCCGTACTATTTCGTCGCAAAAGAAGCAAACGCGCTCAGTGCACTTTACCTTCGCAGTGCGTTGTTGCCTGTAATAAATATCTACTGTTATTGACAGTAGATACATGTGTTCGGTGCGCATGTTGAAGTCTCGAATAAGTGGCGTTATTGCAAAATGCGTTCAGTTCTTGCGACCATAATACACGCATATCTACAAAACATGCCAGTTTCGGAAAAATGGACCAGCAGCTTCTCACGCGGTGACTTTTTTTCCAAGTTCCTCCCACCTGAGAACAAGTGAATAAAAAGAAAAAGAAAGAAAGCAAAGGCACAGTCACTTTCTAGGCTTCTTCAAATCAATAAAAATAAAAATTAAAAAAGCTCTATAGTGACTGACGCCTTCATAAGCACTTTCGTTTCATGGTGCTTACACAGTTTTTTTTTATATTTAGGATTAAGCCTAATGTTTTCTTTAGCCAAATAATTTTAGACAGCAAGGTGCAGCGATCTGGCAAATACTATTAGCCTACAGCTACCGACTCGTGACCGCTGAAGTTAGCGTCAATTTAGCTGCTCACACGCTTGGCGGTTCATGACAACATCGCACGCGGCGACACAAGCAAGGTTTGCCTTCTAAATAAAATCCATCCGCCATATCCAAAAATCAGTACTACTTATGCAACAGTATTTATTCGAGTAAAGCAAAGTACAAAATAATATTACATCGTTGTGCGTGTCGTGCGTCCAGCCAGATTAATCTGTCGCTTATATGGCTAAAATAAAAGCGAAACACATTCACATATTTTTTCTTAAAGAGGCTATCATTTGTTTAAACTGCACTAGCATATTAACGGTCACCATATATTCTAGCACACCTCTCTGACCACCTGTTATCTCGCCCTCTCAGTCCTATACAGTGTCCAATCGCTTGCTCTTGCTACAATAATTCTGCACAACTAAAAGATGCTGTGTTTAAAATCACTTCAACATTGTAACGCAGAAAGGCTTCTGGGTCTTCGGAAATGCAGAATACTGTGTCGCTTATCTTTATCGTGACTGAGGTCACCTATTGGTAGATACCGGAAGATACGGTTTTTCGTAAGTATTGAGAAATTTAATAAAATTGACCTAGTCTACTTTATTCTAATCCGCAAATTCACCCGCTTTGAAGACTCGCTTACAATCACATTTAGTGCTCCACGAATGTCTGCCCATTCCAACTTCATCCCAGAATCCCGGGCTCTCATTCCATTCCCATTGCATCTTCCCGACTGATACCGTGACACCATTTCCATTCCATCCCGGGTGTTTAATATGGTGGAATGGTTCTGGAATAATCGCAACTCCGGTCAATGCATGTATTTCAGAGGTCGCGGCAGGCAATAGGATAGATTTAGATTTTGCGCAGCCATAGATATGGTACGAAAACCGCCGGTCGTATAAAAGAATGCGGAAGGAGTCAAGAAAGCAGGCTGGGCTCGGGGCTCAGGGTATGCAAATGCACTTGGTTGTGCTATTGCTAAGACAGCGCACACGGACGACGTTGTGCATGTCGCAACATGGCCTCAGAAAAGGGGCGGCGCGTGCTGTTTTCCTAGCGCTCCGACGTATCGGAGGCCATCATCGCAAAAGAGGCTTTGGGACGATGGCGGTGTCCACTACGAAACTTACGTGTTGTCGATGTAAATGCGTTAAGAGCCGGGCGAAAAGCTAAGGTAGGAGATTTTCTTTTACGCGCAAGCGGACATGCTCTGTCTGTGCAATCGGCGTGATTAAGCCGAAGGCCGCCGAACTGGGAGAGGGAAGCGAGCGCCGAAGGAGGAGGGCACCTGAAGGTGGAGAGGAGGAACGCGCACGGAGGAAGAAAGGGAGGAGCGTGCGGTGAAGGGGGAGGAGGCGGAACGTCGTGGAGGAGGAGGTTCAGCGGAGGCGCGCTGGGTTCACCGCCTCTGGCAATTATTACCACCGTAGTTGCTACGGACTCTATGTACGCTATGAATGTGCCGGGTTGATCTGGCGGTTGAGAGGCTGAGTGTCTAGCAAGAAGGACGGAGCAGCAACGCAAGCGGCGGCAGGCCGAGCGCGAGTCAACCGACACCGAAGTCGTCAGCAAGCGCTAGGCACAAGCTGAATGAGACCGACAAAAGGCGTGGGCTGAGCGTGCCAAGGAGACTCGCGAAAAACATGCTAGGTAGCTTGCGACAACGCGGGTGTGCCAGGCAAGATGGCATAGCTTATAAACTCCGGAACACCACCCATACGTTCGCGCATAACCCGCGTTCGCGAAGTTAAACGTCGCCATATTTCCTCTTTATTCTGGTGCCACTGGATAGCCGCAAAAGCACTTACACATGTTTCGTATCCTCATCTGTGCCATAAGCTTCTCACCACTGTTCTTGCCGTGACAACCATAATGAACGGCCCTCGTCCACGTGACATTGCAGCGTCGACGTCTCAAGCTGTGCCTTCGCCTGATTCGGCGTTGCCGTTTCACCATAGCTCGTGAGATGTTTAGTGCATATTTATTACAATAATAAAGTTGCTACCTGTGCGGTGCGTAAACCTTGATATTGTGTGAGCTTTCACGTTGCATAAGATGGAAATGACACAACTGTATGCGTCGCATTTCGTTTCGCAGAGTTTATGTGACCGCTTCACGAAAACGTCGCTTCACGCAAGTTTCCAGTTGAATATGCGTAATGTTTGTCATTCTCTTCTTCACATGTCACCGGAAGACTTGTCGTACAAATGCGCCTCTTCACAGCCAATTCTGCTTCTGCATGCAGCTCAATAAAAGCAGCTGGGCTCGATACCTGGATCCCATCTCCCTGAAGACGAGCCTGGACGCGTACCGGTCCAGCAGCGGCGCGTCCGACGACAATCCTGCCGAGGGCCTGGAGTTCCTCTCTCGAGACCAGCTGTTCTTCGTGGCCGCGTGTTACACGCGCTGCAGCGGCGGCGCCTCACGCTCCGGCGGCTTCGCGCATGCGCAGTGCGACGCTACCTTTAAGCACGTCAAAGAGTTCGCCGACGTGTTCGGCTGCCCGTCCCAGTCGCCCATGAACCCGGAGCAGAGGTGCACGCTGCTCTGACCGAATGGCACTGACGACTACGACGACTTGGCTTTTCAGCGAAATTGGTCAAGTTTTGTATACTTGTGACAAATCTAAAATTTCCGTATGAACGCTATCTTCGGTACGCTTCGTGCTGTCAGGAAGATAACGTTGTGCTACACATTTTTTTTTTTTGCCTTCTCATTAGGACTTGTGTTTCGCAGCAGCTCGTGCCGACAGCCTTTCGGACGAAAGACATTCAGGCTTCGGGAAGGCGTTCGCTTGTATTGTAACGAGAATTATCGTTTCCGGTCGGGTATATTGGCAGGGTTTATTTTCGGCATTAATAGTCACTTACGCAGGGAATGACTGCTCATACTGCCAAAATGCTTGCTGTGGAAAAATATTTGTCGAGTTCCTGTTATCGTTTCCTTTTTTTTTCTGAGTGCAAGAGCTGACGTCGAAGTTAAGTAAATTAACAATGTGCTGCTTCGTCCGGTGTTTAAAGCCTGACATTCATTTTCAGCTGAGAAGGGAAATTCGTACGTCAAACACAGCATAACGGAAAGTTGCTGCGAGACTATACCCCCCCCCCCCACGTCGAAAAAGGAAAGTGAAAAAACCAATTCCCTGAGTTTGCTGCTTGCACAAGATAGTCCCATTAGCACCAAGGCAAGAGTTGCGCAACGACTGCATAGCATAGCATAGCACAGCATAGCATAGCATAGCATACGCTTCTCGAAGCTGAAGTTATTAGGCAAAGTTTAGGAAAGAAGGGTGTAAACGATGAACTCATGACATTCCACATAAAATACATATGTATACCTTCGCAAGAAAATGAATCCAGGTGGACCTTTACGCTGGGCCTACGTGTATGCTAGAGGGGTGTACTTGATCTCGAAGCACGCACGATGGTTTATTTACCTGTTTTTCATGAAAATATTTTTGTTTTGGCTGGTTACAAGAACTTCATAAACTGTTGCAGGAAAGAAATGTGTTTAGAATTACACCAACATTGCTATTATTCCTCCTGGTTCCTTTCTTGCTGCCGACAAAGATGACGATGCTCTTGTCTTCTCAGACAACAAGGTAGCGAGCAGTGTTAGAGTAAATTTAGATAAATAGAAACCATGTCGATATCATATGAGGATTATTCAAAAAGATGATTCATCCATAATTTATTCCAAATTTGGAAAATGAGTGGGAGGGAACACAAAGCAACACTATGTATATTCCTATGCCATTCAAGGTGGGTTATGCAGTAAAAGTAAGGCAACCTAGATTGGTGAACCAGGCGTAGACATCGCATCTTGAAACGACGGAAAATTCTGACGAAAATTACACGTAGAAATCGTACAACAGGATTGTAATGCAAGAACCGACTGTCATTGGAGGAGGTGTCACCAGTCTTTTGAATGTTTCAATTACCACTGAACGTAATGTTAAATGCTTTAGTTTTGAATGCCTGTATACATCGCCAATCATCCCATCTAGATCTGCGTCAGTAATATATTTGCGTTGCGCGCGCCTCTGAAAGCAACAGCAAAGCCCTTATTTGTTACTTGATGAAGATCAAGAGCGAAACGGAACAAGCACAGACAATCCTGCGGAAGGCCTACAAGACGGCACTCCACCTAGCAAGAAACACACAGAACGACAAGCTGCTACAGCTAGGGATTAGCAACACCTTCGCCGAACTGGCAGAAGCACAGCTTGGAGCACAGTTTCACCGACTCAGAGGCACGGCTACGGAAAGAGCGCTCCTGACAAGGTTAGGTCGCGACCCAAGGAGGCATCTCGATCGATCCGCCGATATACCCGACGAGAGCCGTAAGACCCTGCAGGTCAATCCCATTCCGAAAAACATGGATCCGAATCTCCACGCTGCCAGAAGGCAGGCGCGGGCAGATTATGTGGAAAGGCATTTAGCCAAACTAGAAAACAAGGTTTTCACGGATGCAACACTGTATCCATGGAATAGACATACAAATTACATTAAGGCAGCTTCGGTAGTGGTTGACAACGCAGGCAAGCTAATCAGCTGCGCAACTACACGTAGCGCCAGGATAGTGGAAGCGGAGGAGGTCGCTGTTGCGCTGGCGGCGGCTGAGGGCTATCGAAAAGACAAATCAATGGTCATTTTAACGGATTCAAAAGAGACATGCAGGAACTACACAAAGGGTAGAATCTGCAGGGCTGCCTTAGCTATCCTCCGCAAGGCAGAACACCCCAGACACACCGCAACCCACAAACTAATCTGGATTCCGGCACACACGGGGATAGAAGGAAATAAAAGGGCAGACAGCTTGGCTCGCGAGATCACGTACCGAGTCGAGCGGCCACACGCCCTGGGACAGCACTTCACGGTGGAGATCGGCTATTCAGAGTTACTGAACTACCACAGAGGCAAGAGAATTAGATACTCCCCGCCACACAAAGCCTTAACGCAGCAAGAAGCAGCTAGTTGGCGGAGGCTGCAAACGGGAACCTTCTCTAACTTACATATACTAAGCAAGATGTATCCTACACAATTTAGGAACACATGCCCGTGGTGCGGGGCAACCCCCACGCTTTACCATATAACCTGGGAGTGTAAACGTAACTACACATTCCACCAACACAAAACCCCGAGTGCGGAGCAGTGGGAGAGCCGGCTCACCAGCTGCGAGCTCGCCGCCCAAAGGGCAATGGTGCATGCAGCACGCAAGCGAAGCAGCGCGGCTCAGTGGAGCCCTGGACTAGGGGCCCAACCCTGCTAAGAAGGTCAAGCGTCTGCAGCGATGAAGACGAAGACCGAACGCTAAACCATTAATGGACCAAATAAAGTTTTCTCTCTCTCTCTCTCTCTACACACACTTGATAAGTAAAAACACCTCCCATAACAAACAATATTTTCCCACTAAAATGCTAATTTTGCTACCACCAGAAGGTTATGCGGGCCCGCCCAAAATTTCGTTTGACTACGCTGCACAGCCTTTTTTGTTTTTGGAAGCTCCAGGATATAACATACATCCATTTCGTGAACTACAACAGGTTTTGCTCCCATAAAGGCCCAGCGCACTTTATAAAGTACACTGTCGTAGCGTTTCAAGGAACAAAGCGCTCTCACAAAACTTTCACAATGTATTTGCAGTGTGAAAAGATCATCTGACACGAAAAAAAAATGTAGCTGGTAGATCTTTCTTGGGCTCTAATGGGTTAAAACAGAACGAATGCTGAATGTTTTCGATTTGAGACTTGCATCAGTCAGGAAAGCCAATAAAGATCGCAAGAAATTTTAAAATTTACTGTAATATATAAAAGTACGCATATTAGATACTGAGGAGGTTACTGGACGTATAAAAAATAAAGGGCATGTTGTTGCTATTTGTGGCATAATCAACAGTCGACCAGTCGGTCAAGGATAGGCTTGAGCTTGTAAAGTCAAGTCTAGGGCAGGAGCAGGCTGACCCTCTGACCAAAGTACGTTGTCCTGAATTTACACATGTAAGATTGTTGTCCTGGGACCAGCCCGACAAGCGAGTGCCACTCGAATCTGTTTTTAAATCACATTAATTACTATGGGAGTTAATGTTCCCCGCTAGTAACATATCCTTTCTACAAGTAGTAATTATAGTATACAAAGGGTTCGCGTCATGAACACCTGAAGGAAAATGTGCATTGGCTAGAAAAAACTGCCCGACATGCCGGAACTCTAGTAAAGCACCTCCTTCTGGCAATTATTTCTAATACCTGTACTCAAGCTGGACAGTTTGAATAGCCAGCGGGGTGTGATCCACCACAAAGGCAACATTCCTCATCTTGAGCCACACAATCACTGTTAGAGTGACCCTCACCACATGTGCAGCATCGTGAGGCAGATTTACAATCGCCAGCACTATAGCCATATCACCAGCAATTCCAGCATTCTAGGGGACGTGACGCCAGCGGATCGACTGTGAACACTAAAGGCGACGCTTTAATTTCCGATGGACAGGAAGCACCGGCGAAAGTCGCAATCACCGACTCCATGGGGACTCCCTTAGTATCCGGAGCGTGATTTCAGCGGTAAACAGCTACCACGTCCGGCCACAGAGAGCTTCTCCAAGGTCTCAGGTGAACTCAGTTTCGAGTCGACGCCACGCACGATACTCTTTACGCATGCAAGATGTTGTATACACGCACTCACCGGGTCGGATGCAAACGAGGAACACTTGGGCAGGTCCGCTACACAGGTTTGGTCTGGCAACCTGCACACTGTCCGGCCTCGACCAAACTGCCGGATATCAGTGATACTCTGGTAGTCGGGAGCCACCGCATGTAGTCGCTCCTGGACAGCCTTAGGGTTGTTCAAGCTGGCAAAGTCCCCACCCAAGGGCACCCTGCAGCGCTAAGGGAATGCTGCTCACGCATCTGCGGAGAAAGAGGTTTAGAGGCAGTTCATCTTGAAGAGGGGTTGACCAAGGCGAACACCCATGTCCAGGAGAATTCCTGGACACCAGCGCCGTCTCAAATGTACCAAAGTAAAAGGCGTTACTCCAACCTAAAATGAAAAGAGAAGCGAACACAGTAAGCAACGAAACTAACGAAAAATAACCCGTTACTTAACCATACCGGCCCAGTGTGCAAGCTAAGAGGCAGAACGGCTGCTGTCACCCAGGACAAATTCTCTACGTTATCGCTATTGCTGTGTCGCTAGATCAGCTGACCACCACATTCACGGGCATGTGCTAGCACTGCGTGAAAAGAAAAGAAACTTGAGAATGCAAGGGAAATGTAATCAAAATAATTGTAAAAGTAATCCACGTCCGGCTCAAATAATTTCCTTTATCGCAGGGTATACTGTGCTAGAGAAAAATATTTAGACATCAGTGTTCCATATGGTCAGTTCACGTTGATTTAGACAGCCTTATTCGACTCGTAAGGACTATGAGATGTCCCAGCATTAGTAACTTTAGGCATTGCAAAGGTTTATGATAGTGTCAAACGTGGAATTTTTATTTCTAGATTAGCAAGCTGTGCTGTTCCAGACTAGATAGTGGCCTAGATATAGGAGTTCCTTTCGGATAACGAATCTTTTTGTTTCAAGCATGGGGTGACATCAGGTACATATAAACAGACGAGAGGCGTACGACAGGGAATTCTTTTACCACTTTTGTTGAATACTTTATCTTCTTTCCCAATTCATCAGGATGTACAACTAGGCTGATGATGTGCAGCTGGGCAACATGTAGGTAAACTCTCCGAAGTAACGAAAAACCTAATGAAGAAACGACAAAGATCAAAAGTGTCCAACTCAAGAGACTAGATGGAATTCGCGGAACAGTCAAAACTGATCAGCAAAGCGAAAATAAGTGATATTCGAAATTATAACGTGAGAAAGACTGAGGAAGCAGGAAAAAGTAGGTCCAGCATGAAATCAATGAGAAGAAAACTAGGCGTAGGACAAGCCAGGCTGTATGCATTGAAAAATAGGCAGGGCAATATCATCAGAAGATGTAATAAAAGCAGCGGAAGAATTCTATACTAATCTGTACAGTACCCAGAGGAGCCATGATACATTTATTCGACGCAGTAATGAACAGGTTACAGAGACCCTATAACTAGCGACGAAGTTGGAAGGGCCTTGCAAGACATGAAACGGGGAAAAGCGGCAGGAGATGGAATACCAGTCGATTTAATCAAACATGGACGAGACATAATGTTTGAAAAACTGGCGGCACTTTATGCGAAATGTCTATCGGCTTCCAAGGTCTCAGAGAACTGGAAGAATGCCAACATTAAACTAATCCCCAAAAAGGGAGACGTTAAAAATTGAAAAATTACAGGCCCATTGGCTTACTTCCAGTATTATATGAAATATTCACCAAGATAATCTCCAATAGAACAAGGGCAACACTGGACTTCAGTCAACCAAGGGAACAGGCTGGTTCCAGGAAAGGATACTCTACAATGGTTCATATACATGTCATCAATCAGGTAATCGAGAAATCCAGAGTACAATCAGCCTCTCTATATGGCTTTCATAGATTACGAAAAGGAATTTGATTCAGTAGAGATACCAGCAGTCCTAGAGGCATTACATAATCAAGGAGCACAGGACGCTTACGTAAATATCTTGGAAAGTACAGATTCCACAGCTACCTTAATTCTCCAGAAGAAAAGTAGGAAGATACTTCTAAAAAAGGGGTCACGCAAGGAGACGCAATCTCTCCAATACTATTCACTGCGTGCTTGGAAGTATTCAAAGTGTTAAACTGGGAAGGTTAAGAGCGACGATCAACGGCAAATATCTCAGCAACCTTCGGTTTGCAGATGACATTGTCTTGTTCAGCAACACTGGGGACGGGCTACAACAAATGAATGAAGACCTTAACAGAAAGAGTGCAACAGAAGGATTGAAGATTAAAATGCAGAAGACAAAGATAACAAACAATAGCCTGGCAAGGGTACACGAGTTCAAGATCGCCAGACAGCCTCTAGAGTCTGAAGGAGCACGTTTACCAAGGTCATTTACCCACAGGGGACCCTGATCAGGGGAAGGAAATTTATAGAAGAATGAAAATGGGATGGAGTGCATACGGTAGACATTGACATATCCCTACTGGAAGCTTACCACTATCATTGAAGAGAAAGGTGTACAATCAATGAATTCTACCGCCGCTAACATATGGGGCAGAAACTTGGAGATTGACAAAGAAGCTCGAGAACAAGTTAAGGACCGCGCAAAGAGCGATGGAACGAAGATTGCTATGCATAACGTTAAGAGACAGGAAGAGAGCGGTGTGCATCAGAGAGCAAACGGGGATAGTCGATATTCTAATTGACAGTAAGAGAAAAAAAATTTAGCTGGGCGGGCCATGCAATGCGAAGGGAAGAGAAGCGCAGTCGAGGAGGACAGAAGACTAGGTGGGGTGATGAAATTAGGAAATTCGCAGGCGCAAGTTGGAATCGGTTGGCGCAGGACAGAAGTAATTGGAGATCGCTGGGAGAGGTCTTCATCCTGCAGTGGACATAAAATAGGCTGATGATTAACTTTCGACGATAACCGTATGCCTGGAAATTGCACACCTCCATTATACTCACGTTTGTCTGGTGCTCATTCGATCTTTACTTAACGCAAGGTGTGAATGCTATGGTATGACTAAGCCAAGGGAATGAAAGAGAAAGGTTTAAGAACAATATACAGAAGACAACAATACGATTTATTTTCCATCAACAGATTAGAGCAGATGGGAAAAAAGAAGCAAAAGCGCTTCACGAGATTGACGAAATAATGGGACGAATTTAAATTTCTGGTTGAGTTGGCAGCTGGCTTTGTAGAAGTTTTTGTAATAACAAATCAATGTTTTCCAGGCTTGCCTTGATACCTTTACTTTGCAGGGCTTTTCCGCACATTTTGTTACATGAAGCGGGCGTCGTGACGGAGGTATTGCTCTCTTTGTAAACGACTACTGTGAAGCTTCTTCTGCTGATGCATCTTTTGTACATGCTGAATCTATTATGGTGAAAGTTAGTATGAGGTCATTTTCTGTGCATATCTTATTGCTTTATCAACCACCCTTATGCAGACTTTCACGGTTTTCTTGTAGAGCTTGATGAATCTCTGCGGCAGTGGAGCTCAGTGGACCAATTCTGCTTGATCGGAGACTTCAATATCAACACTTTATGCGCTGAAAAAGTGACTGATTATTTATCTGCGTTGTGCGCTTATGGTCTGCAATGTACAATTGGAGCTCGCACTAGAGCGGAATTGCTTAATAATAGCCTAGTGCAATCTTGTTTAGAACACATAGCGGTCAGAGATCCCAGCTGGTCATTTAGGTCATGTACTATTCTACAAAGGTTGGCTGACCCCTACTTTGTAGCATGCCGTCTTGCATTACCAGTCGGGTCTGGAACGCCGTCGGTCGGAATTGCATCTGGACAGCGCAAATGCCTTGTCCCTATTATTAATCAATCCAAGCTTGTTAAGCTTATCCTTTCGCTTGACTGGGCATCCTTAACAAAAGAAGATTCGTCGGGAAAAGTGTATGAAATTTTCTGCACGCAACTTTAAAAATTTGAATTACATTGCACACGGCTGATAGCTAAGCCGATAATAAAGGGTCACTGTTGTATGAACACAGAAATTCTTGCTTCTATTCCGTATCGAGACACCTTGTGGAAACACTGCAAAAGAAATCTGACAAACAAAGCACTGCGATAACACAATTCGGGAAGAAATGCAGTTGTTGCTCTTCTGAGTGGCGCCAAACGCTGTTACTTTTTTAAATTCCAACAATCTTCAAATAATGTAAGCAAAACTTGGTCTTTGGTAAATCATCTCAGAGGAGTGAGTTCCAGTAAATGGTCTGTTTTCGGTGCTTTTCCGCAACTTCCCACAGCAGTGGCTGATGCTTTCAACAGGCACTTTGTAAGAGCGTCCCTAAGAGCTGTCTCTCCGTCCACAAACACTCGGTTGTTAGGGCAACCCGCATCTGCGTCAGCTTTTCTTCCGAGAATTTGAAGGGGTGACCTGGAAGAAATTATTCTCAGCTTCCGTCCTAACAAGCCCACTGGATATGATGGAATATCTTTACACACCATCAGAAGGAATTTCTATGCGCTGGCAGATATTATCCTGCATATACTGAATGGTCTTTTTTGGAAGGTGACGAAATTCCGGAATGCCTAAAAACTGCAGTTGTTTTACAGCTACACAAGTCAGGGAATAAAAATAATATTGAAAACTATTGGCCAATTCCTATATTGCTGGTTATTGCTCAGGTCTATGAAAAATTTCTTTTCCACGCTATGTCTTCTTAACTTAAAAATTTTGTATCCTGAATGATCGACAGTTTGGCTTTGTTTCAGGGCGTGGTACTGTGGCACTGCTTGAGGAATTCTCAGATGAACTGTTCTCGGCGTTCGATCAGAATCTTTCACGTGTGAGTGTTCTTACATGTAGCGAAGGCGTTTGACACCCTGAATCATCAAATCTTGTTAAGAAAAGTGCATTTTTGGGAATTTCGTGGGCCTTTTTACAACATTCTCGAAAATTACTTCAGCAACAGACTTCAAGTCGTCGATACCGATGATAAGGGCATTTTTAATTCTAAGCTGTCGCTGAAAGCTGATAAAATCGACCCCTCAGTGGTCCATTTTATCGCCGTTGTTTAACATCTTCGTTAATGACTTTTCTTTGGCAATTTCCAAATGTTTCGTGTTCCAGTATGCTGACAACGCTGTGTTACTGGCAAAACATCTTTCTTAAAAAATGTCCACTGAAATGTTGCAAAATGACGTGTACAATGCAATGCTTTGGTTCACTAATAATACAATTGTTAATGCCCAAAAAACCCAACTTGTTTGTTTTCGCTCTCCATTAAAGACTACTGTAATTAACATGCCTCTCTACTTGCATGAGCCAAACTGCGTCTCTTGTAAACGTGCGCCTACTTCATACGTGAATTGTGTGAATTATCTCGGAATATATTTCGATAGCAACTTATCGTGGCAACATCACTTACCACTCGTTTGTTCTAAACTGAGTTAGTCGCTTGGCTGTTGTTCAATATCAAATGTTTTGCACCCTTGTCTGTAAAAAAGATAATTGTGCATGCACTGGGCTACAGCGTGTTGAGATACGGCATTACAGTCTTCGGTTTATGTTCTGATCGTTGGAGATGCAGGGTAGACAGGATTATAAAAAAGATATTCATAAAAACGTTGCCTACAAGCCCCCAATATTAAGAGTTGCAAATATCTTCCGTGAACTTGGTCTAGCAAATTTTCGATCATTGCTTATAGAAACAGTTGTTGTCAAACATTTCCGGAATTCCGCATTCAAGCAAAAAAGTGCCGTCACAAGAGAACTTAGAAAACACGTCCGTTATGTAGTTCCTCGTTCAGCCACAAGGTGTGGTTCTGCCAGATACTGTGTATATATGTGCCGGACATCTTTAACAAGTCACCAGATGAAATCTTTAACGCGACATCGACAAGCGCGCTGAAAGAATTATTAAAGGAGCTATGGTGAAATTACCTTCCAAACATTTTACACCGTAATATTTACTTCAATTTCTTTTGTTTTGAGTAGAATAACCAAATGTTATCTTGTTTTCCTTTTTTTGTCATTCAGTTCATTTCTTTATTCTACATGCCACATCAATTTGTTTTATTTTTTGCCATGTGTATCATATTCATCGGCACGGTCCTACAAGCCAACCGAGGCTTAGATCGGCCTGTTTGTGTTGATTTGCATTATTATTATTATTATTATTATTATTATTATTATTATTATTATATATTCATCTTTCATAATAGTAGTAGTAATAGTAGCATTATTATATGTTAACATATTAAAAGGGAATCACGGGGTTCGCATTATTTCTTAAACAATGACGTGACAAGTTAAAACTGAATTCAAATGTGAACGAAAGGCTGAAGGTCCATACTGTGCACAATGTTTCAAGGACCGTCCACAACAATTTTATACGATACTCTGGTCCCAATGCTAACGCAGTATGGGCAAGGGAAACTCGTTCGTTCCTCCTTTTAACTAGGTTCGCTGACGAATGCCGAAGAAATTCTCTTCAATAATGAGGAGATCGCTCTCCAAAGATACTCACGTAGCCTCCACAACAGAGGGCACATGGCGCTCGATGACCGTCTACGCCGAGATCCCGAACCACGGCGGCTGTCACTTTTAAATGCTTCGGACGTATGCCGAATAGGTGGGATTACAAACCTCTCCTACATCTCTGTGCACACACCTGTCATGAGCGATCTTCCCTCGACAGGCATCGCACATCGCCCTCCATTCTCGTGACACCGCTGCCAAGGCGTCTCACGCTGTGCATAGCCCCGATTTGGTGTTTGCATCTTGGAATGATTCTGAACGGTGTGGTGCACAAATAGAAGACTGTAGGAGGTGAAGGTTGTACATAAACACTGCGTGAATTTACTCGTTGCATATATGAAATCAAACAGTTCTACGCATCACCGTTAGTAGTATACCGTTTAAACAAGCTTTATTTCAAATAGATGCCGTCACGTCCGTTCCATGTGGATATAAATTCTCGCTCGGCACAATTTTCTTGTCCTTAGCGTATGCCTCGTTCGGCACATTTTCAGCAGCTGGTGACACGATGAATAGGATCAAAAACCAGGCGATACGTCGGCAAAGGTAAAGTTCCCTGCAGTAATCCTTGAGTGCACTTTGTGCAAGTTTCGAATTGCATTTCAGAATAAGGAACGTACAGATTGTTTCAAAACGACGGCGTGTTTGGTGGGTTGGTAATTCATACTGAAATTTCCCGCTGTGAATAGTTTTTCAAATCAGATTATTAATTAAGGGAAAATGAGACATCCAGCCAATCGTAGCAATTGCTACAAAGGAAACCCATACGGATTCCTCGAAAGAAAAGTCTCGCAGTTGAAGAAAAGTAGTACGCACACAACGTCTGCGACTTCTGGCTGTTTTCTACCATCGTGTATGCTAATTGCGCACACTGCACGTTAAATTTCTTTTCTGGTACGTTTCAAACAGCACACCCGCCATGGTTGCCTAGTGGCTATACGGTGTTGGGCTGCTACGCATGAGGTCGCGGGTTTAAATCCCAGCCACGGCGGCCGCATTTCGATGGGACCGAAATGAAAAAAACACCCATGTACTTAGGTTTACGTGCACGTTAAAGAACCCTTGGTGGTCCAAATTATTCCGGATTAGTCTGGTCGTGGTAGTAATGGTGATGGTATCACACATAACAAAGAACATTCGAAAAGCTTTTTGTTGATATTAGCGTGAGACGTATCGGATGTAAGGAAGGCATTTTTGTGCCTGATGCGACTTCGTCGTGGGCTCTGACTGCAATAACAATACGACTTTCGTTGCATGGGTTACCCACGCATTACGCATCCGCGGCAAGTGGGGAGTTATTCGTAATCACGAGCGAGAACCCATGCGCTTATTCTTTTAATACATTAGAGAGTTTTAGAATAGGGGCCCCAAACGTTTTGGGGCCCCAATGAAATAGCGTTGAAGCCACTGCGCATGCGCGAGACGCAAACTGCGTTTGGGTTTCGCGTTGGGAACGCTATTTCACCGATTTAGCGGGAGCCCAAATAGCGGTCCCAAAAGCTTTGCGTCAACAAACATGACGGCACCCATCGAAGCGACGGCTCTAACCTAGCACCAAACTGGGTTTGATTCGCGGTAACGCGTGAAGTTCGCAAGCTAGGAGAAGTGACTGTGGTTATCGCTTTCTCTCAACTAGCGTGTGTTATGAAGATTGATTCATTAGACGCCTCTGATTCCGAATTCGAGTGTGGATTTTACGGCTCGTAGGCCTCACACGTCTAAGCTTGGCTGGTGAAGGCACGTAAAGTTGGGTTTGTTGCTCAAAACTAAGCGCAACTAGTTGTTTGCTGCTTGAAGAATAACCTCTAAATTGTAATTAAACGCGAATACACGCAAGTCAAAATCACTATTCCTATCATAAAATGGTATATTTTATTTAATTATTTCTAATAGCTTTTCTTTGACGCCGTAGTGGCGCTGTCAGCGCAAGACGCTATCCGCAAACGCAGAGCCCTATTCTAAAGCTCTTCACTCCTGCGTGCCCCAACGCTAACACCCGCAAAGCTCTTTGGGGCCCCAAAATATTGGGGCCCCTATTCTAAAACTCTCTATTATTTTATATCGAACATATTCGCGACACCCAAGTGCGCGAAGCTACCGCCCCTAGGTGGCGTGCACCGAGTTATATTTATCTCTAGGGACTCACCGTCGCAATGTCGTCGAGTAAAGAAACGCGTGGTTTCAGCAGTACACGAATGAAGAAAAGCGGCAGACATTAACGTGTCATTTACTGAATGATTAAATGTAACAAATAAAAAAAACGAATGCAGTTATTATGTCACGAAATAATCGGTTTAGAAAAAGTTCGACGGAGCCCTGGAGACATGGCACGGGTGGGAAGCGCCCGGTAGGCAGCTATCTTCGTCTTGGATTTTATATCTGTAAAAAAAAAGAAAGTATCAGAACCCAGGTGAGCCACAGCTTCTTTCTCGGCGGTCACACAAGCTGAGCCGCAAGCTTCCTAGTTGTAAAAAAACGACCCCACACTTACTACATATCACTCTTATCCTAGTATTCTCAAACGATCCTCGACTAGAGGTTGTTTCTCCCATCCATCGGGGTTGGCATATCACTCTTATCCTCTTATTCTCAAACGATCCTCGACTAGAAGTTCTATATCCACTACACCGAGTTGACCACAGCGCCATCCCTCAGCTGGAGAAAGCGCTACGGCTATTCTCGAAAGCGACTGCACAGTGTGGCCTCCAATGAATGTCACGGAACTTTCATCGGCGTGTGTTCACACTGGTTGCCTCATTATTTTTCTTGTCCCCCATTGTTCCCAAGTGTCTTTCATCCTTGCCCCCTTTTCCCAAATGTAGGGCAGCCAACCACAAACGGCACTAGTTGAACTCCATGGCTTTCCTTCTCCATATGTCTCTCTCTCTTTGTCCGCTCTACTAATGAATGCACGATGATTGAACGAATAAGCGTCAAACTTCGATTCAGCGATCCCAGCGCAAGACTCCACCCGGGACCACACCTCGTGACAACAATCGAGTGATACTATGGCGCGATCGACTGCTGACGACTGCAGAGTCGCGGTGCATGCTTCAGCGGCGACGGCAGAATGCTAAAACGTTCAGGGACCTTCATAGCGCAGCAACATAAAGATCACCGAAGAAAATGATTGTTTCATGCATGTGCACATCTTGAGACAGTCTTGATTGGATATTTCCTGAACATTTTAATAGCAACGCGCGAAGTGTTTCAGTGAGACAAGCAGGAAGATACAACTCTGGGTGTTCTGCTGTCGGTGACAGCTTGTCACTGTGCGGTGAGTTCAGTTCTTTCATTGCATCTCACTATGTTTAACATGAGGCATATCTCTTTAAGTGGCAGTACCGGTGTTTGCCAAGCATGCTGGACATTAAATAGTTCAGTTCCTAATATCTCAACGTTCTATTTAAAGGGCTAGGCCACGGAGTCCAAATTTTGCAAGCGTGACAGGAATTCACTCAAGAATTGAAAATTCTTGGCCAGTTCTGCTGCAGCGTGCTTTTACGATTCTGAATGTGCAAGAAATGTGATGAAACTAAATTTTAGATTAATTCGCGCCTGAAGGAATGTACTGACAGCTTAGCGCACATTATGGGACCCTGGTGGAGGAGACCTTTCAAAGTGAAACTTTCTTCGCCTATAAGATTGTTGAAGGTAGCCAGCAACGCAGCAAGAGCAATTAGTGGGTTGCTGTCTTGAATTCCTATCTTGAACTGTAATCGGATAGAATGATTGTTGGAAATCGTCATTAGGCCAAGTGTACTCACTCAATGCAAAAGAAAAGTATTTTGGCGTTATGTATGGGACAGTAAATAGGATGTACAGTCGCGGACAGAATATTACGGACCATGATATCTAAGAAAAAGCTGAATATCTCCGCAACCTCACAACGCAATCTGGTATTTGCATTTTGGACCTCGACTAGAATATGCTAACAACGTTGTCGTGGGCAGTTTTACTGGTTACTGCTACAGGCTGCTCGGGAATTGAACGTTTTCGGAGATGCCGTGGTCCATTTTATTCTGTCCGCGACTGTATGTCGATGAATGAATCTTAAACCGGCTGTCAATTAGTTCGTCCGAGATCTTGCCGAACTTACTTGAATATAGTATGCCGCGAAACAGTGCAGTAACCTCGCTACGTAATCCGCTGCCGTTCTCGATTGCGTTGTGCTTCACTTTGATTTTATGGCGTGTTAAGGCATAGCTATGATGGAGATGACGTGCAACAAATTATTGAGGTCCATAGCAGACAAAGCCTAAGAGATGGCCTGAAGATTAAAAGCAGAAGACAAAGGCAATTTTCAATATCCTTGCAAGAAAACGAGAATTCGTGTTTGACAGTCTAGAATCTGTGCGAGAGTACGTTTAAGCAGGTGAGTCATTCACAGGGGACCCTGATCATAAGTACTACTTTTACACCAGAACAAAACTGAATGGTGTGTGTACGGCAGGCATTACCGAGTCATGACAAGTAGCTTACCACTATCAATGGAAATTGTACTATCATTGCATTCTTCCGGTACCTATACATGGGGAACAAACTTGGGGGAGGAGGGGGGGGGGGGGAGTTGCAGCAAGAAATGTTGAGAAGATACTAAGAGCCCCGCAACGAACGATAAAAATGTTGGTCGTACCTTAAGAGACAGGTAGACATTCATGTGGACTACAGAGCAAACAGGGGTAGCCACTATTCTGGTTGAGGCATCAATGGAGTTGGAGAGGACAGACATCGAACGCGTAGGGCAAATAGCCTACGCCTATGAAAGTTACAAAATAGGTGCCAAGAGAAAGCTAGCGGCAATCAAGGATGGCAGAGAGGCATAAGGCGGCATTTGGAGGCATAAGGCGGTGACAGCTGGCACAGGACGGGGACAGTCGGAGATCGCGGGGAGAGGCCTTGGCCCTGTTGGATGTAAGTAGGATGATGATAATAGTGATGATCACAGTGGCATCGAGCACGTACCGTACAGGCAGCGAGCGACAAACTGCCCCGAGTCGTACGTGGCGGCAACTCTGAGCAGTTTGCGCATCCTCTCGACCCACATGAGCCGAGACCAGGAGGCTCCCTTGAACTGCTCGCAGTCCTTGGGTGCGGCATCGTAATTGACGTCGTAGACGGCGATTCCGATGAGCAGTTGCGTGTTGTTGTCCAAGGTGAGACAGAACTGCAAAGCGTTAAGAACGGGACGACTTGTATTTCACTCGGCAGCCATCACTTTACTCGCTAATACGAGGCACAGGTCAATGGGAACGTTGCCTTGTAGGAGCTAGTTGTATAGCGCGGGTAGGGAACAAGGATACGAGGAGCCGCATAAAGGATATACGCGCACGAAACGCTGCGTGCGTGTATCCTTTGCGTGCCTCCTCGTATCCTTGTTCCCTGTCTGCTCCACAACTCGCTCGTCTCAAGATGATCAACCAACAAGCCCACGTCGCCGCTCTGTTTACGTTAAACCGACAAAACGGAGCGTATCGTTATAACTATTTTATTTTTTGTTACGCTGAGTATGATACTTCAAAATTCTCACTTATCTAATATAAGCGCGGGAAACTTACCGCGAAGCACATATTACCATTCTCAATACGCCGGGGCGAGTTTTCAGTAGCGGTTGGTTCAGCGAATCCATTATTCAAAATTTATTCGCTACATTGATTATTTTGCAGCTAGGCTGTTATAGCGAATACAGATGCACCCGAAAACGTGACAGGAGTGTTTTCATGATTTCTTACGAGAACTAGATCATTCACAGAATTTAAGTTTAGAAGAAATGGGAGGAACTTTAAGACGGATACGCAGGCTAATTTTGAAGCGTGGCCTAATGAGGTGCCTTATAAAAATTTATAAATCCTCGTTTTCTTCAAGTTAGGAGGAGTTATATGAAACACAAGTTTCCCCACTGCACTTGTGGCGACGGTGCCAGGAATTTTACGTTTGGCTGAGTATTCTGTTTCCCAAGGTTAATGTGCACATAAATCAAATGTCTGCTTTCTAAAAAACCATTAAATACTAGTTTTATCCATAGTTTTCTGGGTTACGCGATTCGCGTAGTTGGTTTTACCAGTTTGCTCGGTGAACTAAACCAGGAAGGTTATGTATATTTGGCTGAAATAGGGAGCATATTCTGCATGATATCGTGGGTGTGGTTTATTACAACATTTGTGGAAAAATACACGACAATTCCGAAGCTTTGCAAGCGCATTTTGCGAACCGCGTAAGTAGTTTGCTTACTATCCTGAAAAAAAAAAAAGAACGTGAGCGTGAGCGTGACGCAGAATTGGCATTTCCGAAGAATAGGGGTCATATTACGGATCATGTGCGCCAAATGTTTTAGAGCGTCAAATAATAACGGACTTTATAAAAAAAAACATGCTTACGAAAATGTTTAAACAGGTTATACGGTCGTCATGCTCGATGTTTCCCAATATCCAAGGCAAGCTACATGCGCCATCGAGTTGACATTCGGGGCAAGTGGGCGCCCCGCTGGAGATGACTCGCGGGGTATGTTTAACAGGTCTGGTTGAATTGTGAGCGTTGCAAAATATTTAAAGAATACTTGCTTAGTCTGTACTTTCAGACGCTATACGAGGCATGTGGTAAGTCTCCCCGATGTCCTGGATTAACTCTACGAGACACGTGGTGGTGCGAAGGCGAAGTTCAAAGTGCGTCGGTTCATAACAACATTTCCAGTAGATTAATTTAGCAAGTGCTCTATCCAATGCGTTATAAGTGTGTTTAATGATTGACGTAGAATGTTCGTCCTATATTGGAAGAACTGTACTGAAATTTGATGAAAGCGGGGTGGGGGGAGGGGGTATGGTTGATGTGCATGTGAAGTTAAAGATTCAAGGCCCCCTTATTTATCCCTACGTGGATGAATGCGAAAGCATTGCGGTCACGTCAACAGAAGCGCCGCGACGTCATGTGACCAACAGTGTTCGTCGCAAGGTGCGCACAACGCAAGGTCGTGGTTCCGACTCCCACCAAAGGTCGTGGGTGCGAGTGTCCTAATTAATATTAATTAAATGTGTCTTAATTAACTTCGCCTAATTAACACCTCGGGTCATGGGTTCGACTCCCATTGGAGGTCGAGGGTTCGTAGCCTTTTTTGGACCGTCGTGTGGTCGCAATGGTCCAAACCTGAAAGCGCTATATATGCGTGCAATGTTTCAAACGGCTAAGTCGTACGCGGTCAACCTTTTTTAAAGTGTGCAGCGTAACCATATGCAAGTGAAGTTCTTGAGGGGACATTCAAGAGAAATTATTTGAGCTTCTTTAGGAAAATTGCGCTTCCACAGTACCACATAGGCCACTCTCGTCGCGAGAAGGCGCCTGCTGAGCCACAAAAGACGCAAGAACAAAGGGCGGCTGGCGACGCCGCCTTCAAATTCCCGCGCCACATCGCTGTGACGTAATGAATTTCTGACGCCGTCTTCTCGGGTCTAGTTAAATTGTCATCGATAAAAATGAACTACGTTGTACTTTAAGAGCCGAAAACAGAGCTTAGGAAGTTTTTGAGGACATCTACTGAACCACAACGGCTGAAATGCGAAAATTTGCTTCGCAATCCGTGACGTCACGTTGGCGCATCGGCTCCGGGATTTTCGGTTCGAAATTCGCGAATGAATCTCTGATCGTCATTTTTTTCCTTTCATTATTGCAAGATAAACGAAGGTAGAATTCTTCAAGAATAATTTATCAATCGAAACTGATTAAGTGCTTATCTTTAGCGATCCCTTAATGCAACTGCTGGAAAGAAGCAACCTCGCTGAAAATTGGCTTGTTTCTGAAAGATTCCGCAAACCTGATTTTCTTTTTCGTTTCCTTTTCTTTTCTTTTTTTTTCTCAGGTGTCCGTATTAAGCTACGGTGCGACTCGAAATAGAAGTAGGTTCGTGGTAGGCACGCGAAGATTCTGTAGCTTCACCGAAAACATTATGGCCGGCTTACCTTTTTTTCCAGTGATTCTTCCGTCTCGAAGGTTATTGTAAAGCCCTCCTTCTTGTCAAAGGTAAATCCGGTGACGTGAAATGCCGTGTATTGAAAGTGCTCGGTATATTCGAAGCTTTTGTTGCCGCAGACCTGAAAGATGACAGTGAGAGAAAGACAACTAAGGAAGATTGAGCCTATTAAACACTTCTGTTCGACACCCGCTGTAGTATAGCATATTCGTATAGTAACCTCTTACTTAAAAAACTATGGGGTTTTTACGTGCCAAAACCATAATCTGATTACGAGGCACGCCATAGTGAGGAACTCTGGAATAATTTGGACCACATGGGGTTCTTTAACGTGCACCTAAGTAGACAGGTGTTTTCGCATTTCGCCCCCATAGAAATGCGGCCGCCGTGACCGGGATTTGATACCGCGACCTCGTGCTTATCACCCCAACACCATATAGCCACTAAGCAACCACGGCGGGTCACAAACCTGCGCTTATCGGGAGCTGTAAGTTTGCAGGTGGGCGATTCGTTGAAGAAATTTGACGGTTGTTTGGTTATGACGCCCGTTGGCACTTAGGGTCGAGAAATGGAGTGACGGGACTCGGGTAGCGCGACACAGGGGTGCCAATTCGCGCCCGCCATGTTTGATTACGGCGGCGCCACTATATGACGTCGGTGTCAGTACTAGTAATGGGTGAGAAGAGGATCCCTAACGTGCACTGCACGAAGTGCGAACATGTCCCTACCCGTTGGGAGAACCGCGGTTTGAGTCGGTAGGCGGGGCAGATGCATGGGACCGACTACACCTGTAATGATGCGAGTGCTTGGGCCACGACTATAGTGCCTAAAGTATAATAGTTATAAGCTATAGGGAATCAGGTCGGAAAGCTAGCAAACTAACTCAAGTGTGAACAGAAGCAGAGGTAAGTGGTGGTACAGAAACTGCCCAAAGTAAAAAACGTGTTGAGGATTGCCGTTCCGCCAAGTAATGGTGGACGGTTCGACGCGAGCACCTCGATCAGGGCTCGGTTCCGAAGCGGGATAAGGGCAGGAAGCCAAAACCGCCCCGCCGGAAAGCAGTGGCGGACACACGCACACACATACACGCACGCACGCATGCACGCACGCACGCACGCACGCACGCACGCACGCACGCACGCACGCACGTACGCACGCACGTACACAAACACAAACACTGAAGTAAAAACGTTTTCAATGAAAGGTTTACGAGGAATTGCGAACGGGACTTACGTCTTGTACGTGCGCTTTCTGGGGGTAGTCCCCTACTTTGCACTTGAACCCGACGCGGTACTTTCCCGGAAATTTAACCTTGTTATCCGGCTTCCTTGGCTTGTACCAACGCCCCGCCATCGTCGTCGACAGGGCGTACATGGTGTCGAGGCCCTTCGTCACTTGTAGGTGCTTAACCGTGTTCACGGCGTCGGTCTGGAGAGCCGAGAAACGAGCGCGCAGGCACGCTTTACACTTTGCGGATCGAAACGTAGCTCACTGCCAGGTAATGTGCGTTAAATTTGCGAAGGCGTTAAGGGTAGCTCCGCAGCGGCGTTCATGTGATGGTAAAGGCCGGCCTACGACGGCGTGACCGGTATGAAATGTCAATCAAAGTGCAGCGAGCAAGCCACGTTCCAACGTTGCTGCGTATTGAGCACGGCCGTGCTCAAACCCCGTTTCAGCGTTGGCGTGTTCAAGCGCAACCACGAGTGCGTCGGAATACCGAATTTTCGCTTTGAAACGCAAACATCAATGATTATGAAATAAAAGTTGTCTTACGTAAACCCACCCTGTCTGCGCGATTATTTATTTATTTACTTACTTAGTTCTTCAATTGACTAATTTATTTATTTATACGTAAGTTTCGTTTCTCCCGTCACCTTCAACCGGCTCCGCATTTGAGGTCGTTTGTAAGGTGTCGGTGGCAAATGCTGACGGTGTGGTCCAGCAATGCAACCGGCGTTAATGCACCCGTCATTGCGAACAACATTCTTGGCATTGTTAGATCAAATTTGTTTCCGGCTATCTGTAACTATATAGCCAAAAATATGCGCCTATCCAGAATATTGTGTGCAGTCTAAACATGTGGGCTGATCCCAAAGGTAGTTGAACCTACAAATGCGGGCCGTTCACATGTGCATATGCCACCGGGTATATGCCTCTCTCTAATGAACCTCTTTGGCACCAACATAGGTTACGGTCTACGTGACACTTGGTGTGCTTGGACTTCGCGGCGGCACCGCCAGATGGCGCAGCCTGTACAGAGAGAAGTGCGAGAGATAATTCCGGGTTCAGTGCACGCTTCATACATCACGCGTTTCGGTTATTGAATAAACACTGCAGATGAGTTTTGCCCGAACTTTTGCAGTCTACCATACCGCCTACCTTAACTTTCTATTCTGAAAGTACATATGCCTGTAAAGACCCTTGAGCTATGTATTCGCAGCTGTTATTTCTACCAATACCCTAAACAAATCTTTCCGCTCCAATCAGGTTTGCACTTCAACGCTTCTGGAAGGTGGACTTATACTGCAAACGGAAGAGTCTCGATGAACATCTTGACATGCCATTACAATGTGACTACTTGCATCACAATGGCCCGCAATGTATTGCAGTGTGTTCATACTTGCATACGAGTCATCTAACCTCCACAACTCCGAGGCAGCTTCGAGGCTAGAGAGCCTGATGAAGGAAAGTGATCTAGAGGCCGCAGGTTTGATTCTCCATTAGCTTCGGCCGCATTCCGCGCAATGCAAGAACGCTCATGTATTGTGTTTGGTGGACGCTGAAGAACCCCCGGGTGGTCAACGTTAGCCCGGAGTCCATCACAACAACATTCCTCATCGCTAACTGCGCAGATTCGGTTCGTGAAACGCCGCGATTTGACGAATGTCGAGGCCCAGAAATGCGGGTCGTGAGGCAACCGAGACGTCCAGCGCCCTTCCTTGCTGGGGGTGCGCTCGACGCAGCGTAACTAAATGGCCACCGCAATTAAAAAAAGATTGAATCTCTAAAGAATTGTGCAGAACTCACGCACAGTAGGAATCGACGTTATGCGAGGCCTTTTGCAGGTACCTGGCTATCCAGCATTGTTTCGAGTTCCGCGAACCGTTTTGCCGATCAGCCAATGTGTTTGTGCAAATTTAGTAGTCGTGTGTGTGGGTCACGTGTTTGTGACGACAGCAGCACGCCGAGCACCACGCCGAAGATGATCGTACGACAGCAAAAGCATATCTGCGCCGGCCATACGACGCGGGCATACGAAATGACGATTGTTGTGTTCTACACTGGTTAGCAATGAGGCGTCAGATATCGTGAACGTGCGTTCAAGTAGGCGCCAAAGATACCCACTGTCGCCCCTGCTTTTTGCTGTACATCTTGAACCACTGTGCTTCTCTGTCTTAAACAGTGACAGCTGGCTACGTACTACAAACGGCCCACGTGAAGGTCGTCGCGTGTTCTGATGATGTCCCGGTGTTATGCTAAGACACAGGCAGCATTCGAGAGTTTGTATCAGTAATTGAAAAATATTGTAAAGAAACTGGATCTCAGATAAACTGGCAGAAGTGTAATGGTGCCTGGCACGGAAATTGGGATGATAAGCCAGAATATTTTTGCGAAGTGAAAGTGGTGTCAGCTGCCTAGTCAGTACCTTAATTGCAGTGCACCTTGACAGTCATCGAGGCACAGAGGCACCGTGGAACGAGCAAAGGATATGATCGAGGAAGAAGCTAACAGGTGGCAAGGTCGCGATTTGTCTGTTTGCCGGATTTGCAATACGTAGTAACACTTTTCTTTTGTCTGAAGTGTAGTGCCTAATTAACGTTTCGCATATATCGCGAGTCAACGTGCAAAAAACTTCACCGGGTCATTGCTGTGTTCATTTGGGCGTGCAGCTGGAAGAGAACCAGTCGGTGCAATCTTTTGCATTCAGTTAAGAATGGAGGATTTGGTCTCGCACAACTTTTTTTTTTCGGCCGGTTGAGTCGCGGTTTCTTTTCTTTAGGGATCAAGGGCAGATAGCTATGGAATACTTAAGCACGGTAACTAAAGGGAAGTTGTACAAGGACCTGATGAATACCATGTTTCCTGTATCCATGTATCCTTTAGTGTACAGTGGAGGTCAAGGACAAAATGTACTGAAGAGATTTACGAGATTGCTAGTCAAGTCATTGACAAGGTCATTTCTTTAACTACATAGTAGTACTCTTCCTGTAAAAGCCTGGCTTGAACAGAAGGGCTTATTCATATCTTGGTCCAATGAATGCTCATTTTGTAAGAAACAAGAAACAATAGAACATGTCCTCATAGACTGTCGGGATACCATATTTTTCTGGGACATCGTCCAGCGTACCATGCATTATGAGTTACGCTTAGGCCCATGTGAAATCAAATTTCTAGTAGTTGAAAATTCGAGGGCCGTAAAATATAACTTTACCATGATCTTAGGCCTCCACAATATATGGAAGACACGTATGCAGGTGTGCTGTGCAGATGCCAACGTATGTCCTGTGCGCGAGAACTTTATCGAGAATGTCGTATATTTAAGAAAGATATACCGGGCACAGTCTGAACCTCCCGAGTGGATCCATGTATTTGATACGATGATTCATATGAATTTTTTTAATAGTTTGCGTTCGCCTCAGAGCGGCTGTCACCTTTATTTTTACCAATAACGTCAGTTTTTTGTTGTAATGTTCCGAGCAAGGCAATAATGAAAAAAAAAAATATTTTGTGGTCTAAGCTCAAAAGCATCGGGCTGCCGTGCTCCACGGTAGAGGTTCTATTCCACCATCGGTCGCACACTATTTTCTTTTTAGTGAAGCGAGGCGAGACAGGAACCTACCGACCTATCTAGCGCCTGCCGCGATGTGCCCAGAGTGAAACAAAAAAAATTATTCGCATTAAAAAAAAGAGAATAACGCACTTATCGATTAGAATTCATTTATATTTAAAAAATACCCATTCGGGAAGACCTTCGGCAAGTTTCAGCTCTGCGGTGGTAACGCTCAGGTTTATGTGCAGTTTCACTATTTCCGTAGGCCCTCATTGAAAGAATCAAACTACTTAGGAATCTGAATCGTTATAATTATCACAGTACTCTAACTTTTTTTGATGTTCCCAAACGGGACATTTTCAAACATAAATCAAATTCAAATTTATAACTGCGTTTAGTTTAGAAAGATACTTTAAAAGAGTCAAATGTTGCGCCAGCTGGTATTTTTAGACGAGAACCACCTTCAAATAGCGCGCAAAGGGACGGCACAACCGAAACACAACAGACGTACAGCCTGTGGTCGTCTTCCTTTCCGTTGTGCCGTCCCTTTACGTGCTATTTCAAGGTGGTTCTCATGCAATTTAGAAAGATTTGATTTTTTTTTAACCGCTGTGCCTATTCAGTTACCCAGTGCCAAGCAGACGCCCACCGACAGAGGGCGGTAGCCACCTCGGGACTCATGTCCCGCTCGGCGTGTGTTAGGGATGCGCAAATAAATGCTGTGGCATTCACAAAAAAAAAAGAACTGCGCAGGTCCCACATGAGACGCATTTTGCAGGTGCCAGCCATCCGGCATTGCTTAGGGTTCTGCAAAGCGTTACCAGGTGTACCATCCTGTTTGTGAAGGATCCAGCAGTGTGTCGCGAGCGCGCGTCTGTGTGACAGCAGCAGCATGACTGCGACCACGTTTAAAACGATCTTGTGGCGGCAAAGGCATGGTTTCGCGGCCTGCCTGCCTGCCTGCCAACCTGTCTGCCAGCCCACCTGCCCACTTGCCAGCCCACCTGCCCACTTGCCTGCACGCTCCTCCCTGCCCTGCATTGCCCTGCCCTGTCCTGCCCACCCGTCGGCCCTGCAGGAGGGTGAGAGAGTTTGCATAGACAGCAATTCCATGTAATAAAATACTGTCCATGAGAGACCCACCGAGAACGCCGCCTAGTATGACTACAGACGGCGTCATAATTACGAAAACAATTCCACCCGTAAGCTCGGCGTTTTTCTGTCATCACAGCCTAAACGTGGTCGTCGTTATTAGAAGATGTCAGCCATACGGCAGACGTAACTATCAATACGCCGAAATCGACTACTTCATCGTTGCCGTGGCGACCGACAGGGCATTGCGCTTACAGACGGAACTTTCTGTTTCGAGTGTAAACAGTAAGCGCAATAGCAATTACTGTCGCTACCGTAGAACATGTCCCACCGGGTGTCTTGGTACGTGACACCAGCAAATCGAACACATTTGTTTTCGTCTTTGCAATGGTCGATAAAGCACTGCAGCGTTACACAACCACGAAATATGTCTTACGTAGAAACTGCATGATGCATCGCCATTTGTGTTTATCCTAATAATACTAATTGCAAAAACATCTTTTCAGAATACTTATAGACTCACCATGGAGTGCATGTAGGACAGGTTCTTGTATCGCACAAACGGGTCCTTAAAGCAGCTAAGGGGCAAGATCGTGCAGTCCGTGATGTTGTTGTCGCGGAAAGAAATGTGCCCCAAGACCACAATAGCATCCGGGAGGTATATCGTTCTGGAATACAGAATCTGACGTTATGCCCTTTTACGTGGCTCGCGTCAGAGAATGCTGGGAGATATTGCATCATGTGATGCCAGCGTTATGGCCACGTGTCAGAAGCGAACTATATCGAATAAAGTGTTGGCTTGTACCCGTATTTAGCTGCCTGTACCCGTACTCTGACCTATGTCATATAGGGAGTGGAAACGTTTTTCAGTATTCCTTGACGTCCGTCGTATTATTCGGCCCTTTGAGTATAATGCGAGGCCTCTAACATTTCATAACGATGATTTATCCTTACTAGTTTTTAACAGACATCTCTGCAGAGTATCCGCCTTTAGAGGTGTTTAGGGTATGCCAGGTGAGCTCTTTAAGTATATCATTCACCGTAAAATTTTTGCTATCACAGACAGAGACTGCCAGTCAGCCTTAATATATTTTTTTCGTTTATTGACTCGGTGGCGTCAACATCAGCAACTAAGAAAGTAGAAGTTGAGCGAGTCGGTAAAAATTCGAGGTTCGAAAAGTTAGGCGGCGTTTGTGTTTTTATGTCACTCCTCTTATGTACGTATTTTTATGCCTAACTTTACAAGCAATTGACATCTCAAAATTTTATTACACTGAATAATTTGTGACTCTTTCAATGATGCGGTAAGAACAACCATTAAAAATCCCCTAAAATTATTTAAAATGTTCAAATTTCATCGCTGCACAAGTGAAAGGATCAATTGATACAAAAAAAATTGCTAAAATGACAGTATCTCTGTCCTTCCGTTCGTCTGTCCATCCGTCCGTCTGTCTGTCTGTCCGTGCTTTGTTTTGTTGTATTCTCATGTCCTGTCCTATATTATCTGTCTGTCCGTCTGCTTTTACGCTCAGGTGACAGGACAGCCTGTCGATTTAATTGGTCGAACTGCGGAGTCTTACTTGAGGTACTCGGACACTTTATCGCATCCTCCGGTGGCCTTGCAGAAAAGGCCCACAACCATGGAGGCGTTCTTGCCCGCTGCCGTAGCAATGTCCTTCAGCTCCTGCGAGTAGCCACGTGATAAATTCAAATCGTCAAAGATGGCGGCGCGTAGAATAGCACCGCATGGCAATCGCAACGGAACCATAGGCTCGTATTCCGCAAGCTTAGGTTACGCCGGATCACTAGCTTCCTTTCATTAATGTGTACTGCCGTGAACATATCAAAAATGACTTACTACCTTCTCGTCGCACAACCGTCGTAATAAGGTGCTTTGAAATCCAAAATTTTCTTAGAAATGCTGCCCCGCATTGCTAGAACTTTAGACATAGCGCAAGGACGAAGACAGACAGACGCACACACAAAGGACCAGCGCTAATCCTTTGTGTACAAGTCTCACCATCCTCGCCCTCTCGCACTGCTTAACCCTTCAGACGCGGTCTCTACATTTGTGGAAGGAAATTCTTTTTGGAGAGTTCTATCCAGGTGGCGGCAAAGAAAAAGCAACGGACATTAATCCTCGGAGGAATTGGGTCGGCCATACAAAACAACGCAAAACGGTATACGAAAGAACAACAAAGCAGAGAAAAGCAAGCAGTGCCGTGGCGCTTTGGGTATGCAAGGACGCTCGAGTTCGCCATTTCTAAAACTACCTAGTAACTATTTAAGAACGTAAGACTAGTTTACGTCTTTCCACAGAACGTCCTTCTGCGAGAGGCGTAAGGAATCGGCCGCATCTATACCTAGAACAACGCATATATTATCACGGGTTTAAAGGGAAAATATAGACGAACATATACCCCAGCCCGTGCATCCGGCCTCTGGATAAGCGCGTAATCAGCATCATTTAACTCGCGCTTTCCCTATGCCGCTGCGTGTAGCGAAATTTTGGAAACAAGGAATAGAAAAAAGTAAGCTGCTCTAACTCACAACTTGCAAGTCTACGTGAAACGAAGCATTTGTGAAGCGGTAATGAAATGCTTTAAAAAAAATTTCTCTTCTGCAACGGCGTCTGTAAAAGCCTGAAAGTAACAGCCTGAGCCCTGTTCAGTTTCGGGTTGAGGCGAGGGAATTTTCTCCTGCTGTGTCTGTAATGTGACGCTTAGTTGGATAGACCCGAACTTTCCGCAATCGTGCTCCAAATGCGGCCACGCGTGCTGCTCCTTCGACCACATGCTCTGGCTGTGCCCGTACAACGCGGGCTCCGACTTTCATAACAAGTGCAAGTGGGACGCCTTGCTGAAGAGCTCGGATTTCCCAAACCAACTACAGGCCGTCCAGAGGGCCTGCGACGTCGCGGAGAGTCACGATCTCCCTGTCCCGTCGTGGGCGGAGCCACCAACTTGATCGGGGAGCCTTCGGTTCCCCCCAATCAAGTTCCTCAGGACACTCTAATAAAGTTCTTGTCACTGTCACTGTCTGCAACGGCGTTTTGCGTGATAGCGATTACGTACTCCAGCAACTCAGCGAGACGCGCGAATACCCCCACCACGCGACCTGTACGTAATCTACGCGACCATGCATTACGCTGCCTCTGGGTCGGCCCGGCTTGCGTCACACCGTTTCCAGGATCAACCCAGCTTCTTGCCCCGCCAGCTCCGGGACCGGCACATCATACTGCAGGCAAGAAGCCGAACCAAGGCAGATAGACGCGCCAAACTCCGTGAAAGAAGACTTAGAAGGCTTCGCTTTATTAAATGCATTACATCCTTAAAGACTTATACTTGTTGCGCTGACGATATTTAGGCATTGTTTGTCGTTTCGTTGTGTAAATCGGTAGAGAACACAGCCGGCCCCTCGGGACGGCTGTAAGGCTAGCACAGGTGGGGCTAGGCGCAAACCACTACGTTATACGAGTGCTGTCTTGTGCGAGCGTTATTCGACAAAATAGCTGCAGCAGCAGAAGCCGCCGCGGTGAAGAATGCTTGAGAGGGTTCGCCTAGAAAGATTAGCTTTTGTATTTTTTTCCCCACGGCTAACCTTGAGGACGATGAGCGAGGTCTTGAGGATGTCAGGGGTGTTCTTCAGAATGATCTCGTGGATGTTGAGGACGCCCCAGTTGTATACCTTGTGCTGCCAGTGTTCCCTGTAGTGCTGCATGCCGGCGTCCGATTTGACCTCGGTGGAGAAGTCGTTGATTGCCCTGCGAAGCACAGCAGAGAGCCATTAAAGATTTGGTTAGGGAACCCATTAACCAAAGTCACAAAAACATTCAGCGACTTTTCGAATGTGATAACTTCTTGGGCAAGCCAGTAACATTAAAATGGAACGCAAACAACTGCCAATCGCAGCATTTCCTCGTGGACGAATCAGGTAAACAATTTGCTGTTTACTCTTACAAAGAGACAGACGGATTGATACGAGCGCATCTACGATAATCTACGAGTACCTCCTAGCATTGTACTTCACGTGATTGTAAGGCTACGTCTTCACTGACCTTGTCACCATTAGCAGCTATCGACAAACTGCTTCCCAATTGCTACACTCAGCTCGCGGCTCATAAACGTGATGACCCATAATGCCACCGCATTATCCAACGTCTATGCGGAATATCCTGTCCGTCCAACGACAGGCGTCCTCGCCGGTCTCAGTGCTGCGATGGGGCAAATATCTGAACCGGTGTGGAGACTATGTGTTACACTTAGGCCCATGTGAAATCAGATTTCTAGTAGTTGAAAATTCGAGGGCCGTAAAGTATAACTTTACCACGATCTTAGGCCTCCGCAATATATGGAAGACACGTATGCAGGTGTGCTATGCAGATGCCAACGTATGTCCTGCGCGTGAGAACTTTATCGAGAGTGTCGTATATTTAAGAAAGATATACCGGGCACAGTCTGAACCTCCCGAGTGGATCCGAGTTTGAGGAGAAAATGAGTTTTATCTCGCAAGCCCTGGTTCGTGCACTTTTGCACACGGGTGTACGTAGAACAACACACACATTTGTAATCACCTGTATTTACCTTATTTTCGCTAATAAAACATATGGGCAAGGACATTCTCATTCGCCCGCGTAATATCAATAAAATCCTAACAGACAGCTAACTTTCCTCGGGGAGACTCGATTTTTTGTTAATCTTTTGTGCCCGTTTCCCTTACGCAGCAGCGAGCGGACAACCAACCAGGTTTTATGGGACGGGCGCAATTTACTAATGCAGCTAAACTTATCGATTCTCTCTGACGTCGCTGTATAATGTGTTTATCGGTTACGGCAAGAAGAAGCTATCAATACAGCTCACGGTGCGTGCACGGACATCCCGAATTCGGTATTGTGGCTGACGTTGCTCTCCTTGGCGGCGTCGAAGATGGGCTTCAGGTAGGCGTTGGTGAACGTGCCCATGAACGTGTCCTCCGGGCGCAGGAGCAGCGAGTCGTAGTAGATGATGTCGCACTCGCCGCTCAGGGGCAAGGGCAGGCCGGTGTGCAGGTAGCTCACCGTACACACGGTAGTGTAGCGAGGTATGCCCGGACCTGTCGGACGATTGCCACGGAAATGGTGACCAGGTATTAGAAGACGAGCGCGTGTTCACACGCTTGTACAGACGAAAGGCGAACAAGACCGGCGCCACTACTTACTGCATATGCTACGCCTTGAAGATTGACCTAGATACTGCACAGAACACCTCGAAGAAATGCGCAGAACCGCAAAACTGGTGGAAAAGCATAACGGAGGCGGATGAAGAGTTTTCCGGTTCGTTGCATTGTTGTTATCGCCCTTATAGACTACTCATTTAGCAATGTTTGCGGGCACGAAACATTTATGTTGCCTGTACGCCGTGTTGGTATGTGTTATCGTTGTGCCTGAAGAAAAGAGACGCACGCCATGTTTCAATCGAAGCGCGTGCTGCGACTGCCTGCGACCTAGCGCGCCCAGTTCTCTCGTTCAGAGCGTCAGCAGCGCTGGCTTTTAGTGGCGCTAGTTTTCAGAGGCATATATCGTAACAGCACGCAAACGAGCTGTACACATAATGCCCACGTAAAGGAGAGAGAGTTGAAAGTTGGGTAAGCATTTCTTTGTCGTTATGAACAGCGAAGGTGCTAACGGTGATGGTGCGTCTCGAACTCTCTTATGTCGAACGACTTCCCCGTTTAGCGCTAGTCTATATTAGCCTGTTACATTGCTGCATGCTATTTGTATTATTTGGTAATGCTCCAACCTGTATACTTTACGCATATTATTTAAGAAGATGCTTAGATGTGTTCACCGTTTAATGTACTTAAATTTTTCGTATGTACGCATTTCTCGTGTGTTAAACAGATGCATCTGATTACCTGCACTCCTCGGACACGTCAGCTGAAGCAAAGTCACCGTCACCGACTATGTCCTGAACTTATGAATGGACCTATGTCCGAATTATTCTTCAGTAAAACCGAACTGATAAAATCAAACTAAGTCAGGCTGAAACAACCCCAAATCGGGGAGGTGGAAGCTTTTCACGACTGCGTGCTTTAGAGTACCAAGATATTACGGCTAAGCATGTTTTCAGGAGCTTCTGCGGACTCTGAAGACCTGTTAGGAGTGCGGGAGCGCCGGGTTAGTAATGCGCGAGCACATTTCTTTGTTTTATAAATGCGTTGTGAACACACACACACACGCGCGCGCACACACACACACACACACACACACACACACACACACACACACACACACACACACACACACACACACACACACACACACACACACACACGCACGCGCGCGCGCGCGCACCAAGAGATACACAGATACTCACTCGCAAGCATGCACGCACACCTCGGCTACCGCGCGTGCTGTGCCCTCCTATACCCGTCGGTGTGCTTATCTGATCGATGCCACCGGCGGTATGTGCGCGCACACACACACACACACACACACACACACACACACACACACACACACACACACACACACACATTGCAAGAAGTAACACTCGAAATAACCCAAAAAGTAACGCTCACAGTTCTGTTACCAGCAGGCACTGCTGGCAACAACACTGCCGGCGTTACTTCTTGTTCTGTCAAAATAGATGTTGATCTAGTTTGTGCATGATTGACGATGTTTGGCGCGCGAAAGATTAGGTAAGAAAGAAATGAACCGTACAGAAAGAGAGCCGTACCCTTGCTATATCCTTGTTTCTAAATTTGCGCCGTTTTTAAAGATTCCCCCAGTTCTCGACAGAGGACGTTAGATCTGCGTCGGTACACACACGCGTAATGGATGCACTCCATAGAAAGGATAAACCCACACCGTCGGGAATAGAGCAGAGAATTTTAGCTAGTCACATAACTGTTAACGTGTAGTCGTTTTGTTATAGTTTTATGATTGTCCTATGACGAGAATACTCACACAAGCGCACGAATGTTTCAAACGCATTGTAGTTACTGCTACTGCAGTCCACGGCTCCGTTGGTCCGCTAATCCTCAAACTCTAAGGAGTTCACAGACAAGCTAAAACTCCAGTAACTCTCCATAACGGAGTCAAAAATAGTATCTGAAGTTACTCGAACAAAATGAGTTGTCAGGAGTACCTTTGGCTCGTACACTCTAGACGGCTCACTGCGTGTGGCACAGCAAATCGGCAGTGTCCCGGGTCAGCAGCTTTAAGCCCTCGAAAGAGGCCCGGTAGGAGATGTAAAATCCTGTTGTTGCTAGTAAGTGTTATTCCGCCTGTTCCGCCTCCCTATACGTCCATTCTTTAATGCACAGTATTAATTTCCACACATTTAAGGGGGCTGGTTTGTCCCATGGCTTAACATTCTTACTCCTAATCAAAAAAGTTCGAGGCCACCTAAGCACTTCTTATGAGTTGTGAATGCGAAAGCATTTGTGTTCAACTGAAAGTCGCTGAGCGGTCCTTCGAGTTACGAACTCCTCGCGGGCTGCACTCTTAAGCAAAATTACACCCTTTTGCCACAACAATAATCGTCATCTGTCTTGTCCGCATTTCTTTTCTTTAACGCGGCGAGCCCGGTACTTCCCAGTAACGAACGGCATGCGCGTTATCAGCATGACATGGCATTCCCTACAGGAAAGTAGCGGGAGCGGCGTTTTCAAGACAGGAAACGCAAACAAGGCAGATGACGATTATTGTTGTGTGGCAGACACCCCGAAGGGTGTAACTACGCCCCAAAGGGTGTAACTTTGCCTGAGAGTGTAGCGAGCGCGTTGACGCGCTTGGCATGTTTCGATTTGGTTTTACAGAGGTGCGGTTAGAACGCAGGCGAGACCTTACGCGGACGATAAACGCGTGGTTAACACAGAATTCCGAGAGCGAAAGCGAGTGTGACGTGGCGTCGTGGCGATGCCCTCTCCCCTCACGCAATACCTGGCGCGCTAACGCTAGGCAAGCGTTTCTTTTTCGCCCTCTCCACTCCGTCGAGGGGCACTCGCGACGTGGCGTCAGAGCCAATGGGAATTTAGGTGCCGTTTAGCTTGTCCAGACGACAGAGGCTGGTTTTTTTCGCTCAGTGGGCCGTTCGATGCTTTCGCATCAAAATCATTGCACATTACAGCAAGCTCAAAATACAACAGCGAGCGACACCTACACCACTTGAAAGCTGTATGTCGATTCTCACCACCTGGTGCACACCAAAATTTCTGGCACGGCATTTTGACAGTGACAGCCACCAAAGTGTATTTCATGCAGTTTTTTGTGTCGTCTTTCTGAGATGCCTTACATTATCGCGCGTACACGCTATGGAACATTTTTCAAGAATGCTGCAGTTAAACGGAGGAGAGAAAATTAAACAAAGAAGAAAGTAAAATGCAAGATAAATTGGAAGTTTTACCAAAATTATAAAGTAGACTAATAAACTACAGAAAGGTTCTTTCTCCTTAATAGGAAAACGTGTCGATAGCCAGATATTGTCCTTGTGTCACGACGGAATTAGCAGGTGACTAGTCGTACGTTTCTGTGGTTAAATCCTAATGCAGAGGCCACGAAGAAGAGTAATATTGAGAATTTAAAAAGAATACCAAATTGTCGGAATTAAATTCCGAAATACTTTCTTGTGTGGCTTGCAAATCGGCGACAGGTTTATGAGAAAGTATCAAGGGCTTCAGCTTCTTCGCATATATGAGATATAAGGGACGGAGTCCTTATATGTGACAAGGGACCTTGCCTTTTCATAGATAAAATTTTTGTGATGGAAATTTCCAATTTAAGTGTGAGACAGCATTGTCTAATGGGAAAAGCAAATTGTTACAGTATGTTGTTGGAATAATCAGCTTTTCAGACTTACGCTCCGACGTGGTCATTGCGCTAGGCGTCGTCGTCGGCGTTGGTGACGCCGGCGATGGCGTTGTCGTCCTCGGCTGTGGCCTTGTCGTCTTCAGAGGCGTCATCGTCTTGGGTGGCGTTGTCGCTGGTGGAGGCTTGGTCGTCTTGGGTGGCGGAGTTGGCGGCACAGGCTTCGTAATCTTGGGTGGCGGTGGTGGCGGCAGATGCTTGGTCGTCTTGGGTGGCGGAGGTGGCGGCAGAGGCTTCGTCGTCTTGGGTGGCAGTGGTGGCGGCAGAGGCTTGGTCGTCATGGGTGACGGTCGCGGCGGCACAGGCTTCGTCGTCTTTGGTGGCAGTGGTGGTGGCAGAGGCTTCGTCATCTTAGGTGGAGATACTGGCGGCGGAGCTTTCGTCACCTTAGGTGGCGGTCCTGGCGGCGGAGCTTTCGTCACCTTGGGTGGCGGTTGGGGCGGCAGAGCTTTCGTCACCTTGGGTGGATATCCCGGCGGCAGAGGCTTCGTCACCTTTGGTGGATATCCCGGCGGCAGAGGCTTCGTCACCGTGGGTGGCGGTCCTGGCGGCGGAGCTTTCGTCACCTTGGGTGGCGGTTGGTGCGGCGGAGCTTTCGTCACCTTGGGTGGATATCCCGGCGGCAGAGGCTTCGTCACCCTTGGTGGATATCCCGGCGGCAGAGGCTTCGTCACCTTGGGTGGCGGTCCTGGCGGCGGAGCTTTCGTCACCTTGGGTGGATATCCTGGCGGCGGAGCTTTCGTCACCTTGGGTGGATATCCTGGCGGCAGAGGCTTCGTCATCTTGGGTGGCGGTCCTGGCGGCGGAGCTTTCGTCACCTTGGGTGGCGGTCCTGGCGGCGGAGCTTTCGTCACCTTGGGTGGCGGTTGGTGCGGCGGAGTTTTCGTCACCTTGGGTGGATATCCCGGCGGCAGAGGCTTCGTCACCTTTGGTGGATATCCCGGCGGCAGAGGCTTCGTCACCTTGGGTGGCGGTCCTGGTGGCGGAGCTTTCGTCACCTTGGGTGGATATCCTGGCGGCAGAGGCTTCGTCATCTTCGGTGGCGGTCCTGGCGGCGCAGCTTTCGTCATCTTGGGTGGCGGTCCTGGCGACGGAGCTTTCGTCACCTTGGGTCGAGACCCTGGCGGCAGAGGCTTCGTCACCTTGGGTCGAGACACTGGCGGCAGAGGCTTCGTCATCTTCGGTGGCAATCGGGGCGGCGGAACTTTCGTCATCTTGGGTGGCCGTCGTGGCGGCGGAGCTTTCGTCATCTTGGGTGGATACCCTGGCGGCAGAGGCGGAGGCTGCAGCGTCGCTGTAGCTTTTGTTGTCGTAGTCGCCCGATTTGGTGCTGCGGTCATCCCATTGTAAATAGGGGTCTTCTCATGGGCATTCGTTGCCTGTGGGGCCGATTTCGTCACAATGCGCGTTGTCGACGAATCGACCGCGCTAATGATAGACTTTGGTATCGCACGACCCGCCGATGGCGTATTTGCACGAGGCGGAGTTGTAGCCCCGCTCTGCCTAGCAGTGATCTGCATTGCAGAAAGAAAACATTTTTTTTGGATTTCTGTATTATGGGACAACATAGACGAATGATAAATAAAAAAATATTTGTTTAGCCTCTTTCGGTTGCAATTTTATAGCGACAGCAATTATATGGACACCCCAGTGACATTTTCGCCGTCGCCGTCATGTTCCGTATGATGTCCAAGTACGACAACATCGTGACCGCTCAGCGTATGCTGTGGGTGCGAGTGGAAGCGTGAGAAGGTGAGCCGAGGATGGTGGCTCGATTTCGCGCGCGTTGAGGAGAAAGGCGGGCAGCAAGGGTGCCGTCTTCCCATTGCACGCAAGGCACAGGAAAGGGGTTTACTCCGGCGGCGGCTGCGTATGACGCGGCTGAGCGAGGCCGTGCGGGTCCTATCTTGACAGCGATCTATGACGGGTACATAGTCTAGGAAGGCCGAGGGCTGATAGCTTCGTGTGCGCTGTGTTCTCGAACCACTTAGTTCACATTGAAGCGTGAGGAAGCACGTAGGTCTAGTCGCTCGCTGCTTCTGCCACTCTTCACGCCAGCGTTTTGACAGCGAGTGTCCGAGCGAAATTTGTTTATTTCTCTGTGAGCGCGTGAATGTTTACTAATGTTTACTACTAAGCGAATGTTTAGAAGTTCATATGGACGATAAATCTATCCTTACTTCGTATCCCTGTCTATTAATTTGCTTTCGCAATCGATGCTCTTTTTTCTAACGAAGGGTAAACTTATAGTACATGAATCTGATCGACAAAACACGGGGGAAAATAACACGTTTTTTTGTAGAACGAATCGAATGGTCGCATACCGAAGTTTTTTGAGCAAGGCTTCGGCAACTGAAGTTTGCACACGCAAATGATTTCCAGCGCATCGCCGACCAAGCGACGGAATTCTTTTCGGCTCAGTAACTACCAGTGCCACGATCTGACGTCATGAAGAGAAAAATCTGCAATAATGAAGCTTTCAGTGCACGCGCCTGAAGACACCCCCGTGCCTCCTGATATCACCTGTGCCCTCAGTCTCGGCCCCAAGTTTACTGTGGAACCAAGGAAATGCGACCCCCCCCCCCCCCCCCCCCAGCTTCTCGCACTGGTGCGACAAGTGTCAAGCCACGTCCATGAAGAGGGGAAGCAGCCATACATTTCTGAAGGAGTTGACGCCATTTGGCACCTGTACTCACGTACGGGGCAGAAACCTGGAGGCTTACGAAAAGGTTTCTACTTAAATTGAGGACGACGCAACGAGCTATGGAAAGAAGAATGATTGGTGTAACGTTAAGGGATAAGAAAAGAGCAGAATGGGTGAGGGAAAAAACGCGAGTTAATGACATCTTAGTTGAAATCAAGAAAAACAAATGGGCATGGGCAGGTCATGTAATGAGGAGGGAAGATCACCGATGGTCATAAAAGGTTACGGACTGGATTCCAAGGGAAGCGAAGCGTAGCAGGGGCCGGCAGAAAGTTAGGTTGGCGGATGAGATTAAGAAGTTTGCAGGGACGACATGGCCACAATTTGTACATGACCGGGGTAGTTGGGAGAAGTTGGGCAGGGCGAAGTTGAATTTGTCGACAACACGAAGCAAAGGCAAGTGTTTGACGTAGTAGTTTTGCGGAAACCCGCAAGGTGGAGAGAAGTAATGAATGAAGGGAAAATCAGACATCCACCCGTTCGTAGCAATTGCTACAAATTGCTTCGTGTTGTCGACAAATTCGACTTCGCCCTACCATCTGCTAGCCGCCTGGTTAGCTCAGATGGTAGAGCGGCTGCCCCGGAAAGGCGGTGGTCCCGGGTTCGAGTCCCGGACCAGGACGAATTTTTCTTCAACTATGAGGCTTTTCTTTCGAGGAACCCGTATGGGTTTCCTTTGTAGCAATTGCTACGAACGGGTGGATGTCTGATTTTCCCTTCATTCATATTCCAATTTAGGACGCACTAATGTTTTATAAAGTAGGAGTTTTAGACTGCTAGGGGCAGTCGAGAAATTATGCCTTAAGTAGCCAAGTGATCGACTTGCGCTATTGATATAGTGGTCTATGTGTACTTGCCATGAAAGGTTCTCGGTAATGTGGATGCCTAGGTATTTGTACGAGGAAACTTGAGACAACCGCGGAGCGTTGTTAAGAGTATACAAGCTGGAAAATTACTAAAATTCCGGGGAATTCTCATTACTTTGCATTTGGTTACATTCAGTTTCATCAGCCAAGTATTGCACCATGCAGAAACCCTGTTTAGGTCTGCCTGAAGGATGACACTATCAGTGGTTGTTAATCTTTCGCGGTAAATTACGCGATCATCAGCAAGCAACTTTACGGTGGAGAAAACGTTATTGGGTATAGGTCATTTATGTATATGAGGACGGGTAAAGGGCACAGAACTGATCCTTGAGGGACGCCGGATGTTACAGGAGCTGTTAGAGTTATAGCCGCTAACTGACACGAACTGCGTGCGAGGACAAGCGGCATTTAGTCCATTGAGTGGGCATGGGAATGCGGCACCGATGCCATCCTCGAACTGCTTTTGCCTATTTGTGCAGTTGGCCTGCGTCATCTGCTCGTGCTCACCCGTTGGACGCCGGTAAGCACGAGCAGGTGACGCAGGCCAACTGCACAAATGCGATTGTACGCAACTGCACAGTACAATTGCGTACCATTGAATCTCACACACACTAGTCTCAATATGCACACACTGCAGTTGCGTGCAGTCGCATCTCACACAGACGAATCTGAATCTGTACACACTGCGGGTTTCCCGCAGTCGCATGTTATGCCTATGAATCTGCATCTGTAAACACTGTGCACTTGCGTACCGTTGGATCACACATACACGGATCTGAATCTTTACATACTGCATTTGCCAGCACTTGCATCCCACACACGCGGATCTTAATCTGCACACATTGCAGTTGCCTACAATTGAATTCCACACATGCGGATCTGCATGTGCACACACTTTGTGCTTGCGTACCGTTGCATCTCACACACACAAGGATCTGTACTTGAACAATGTGCACTTGCTTGTCGTTGCATCACACACACACACACACACACACACACACACACACACACACACACACACACACACACACACACACACACACACACACACACACACACGCACACGCACACACACACACACACACACACACACACACACACACACACGCACACACACTGATCTGTAGCTACACACTTCAGTTGCAGACAGTTGCATATCACACACACACATGGATCAGCATATGCACGCATTCTGCAGCTGCTTGCAGTTCTATGTCACATTGTATGTCACACACACGGATCTGCACCTGTAAACACTGTAGTTGCCTGCAGTTGAATCTCACACACGCAGATCTGTATTTGCACACTGTACCACGGCCTGAAGTTGCATCACACGCACGCACGCACACGCGCACACACGCACGCACGGAGCTGCATCTGAAAATAGTGCAGTTATGTGTAGTTGCATCTTACACGGCCTCTAACACACACGGATTTGCATCGCATACAATGTGCACTTGCGTACTGTTAAATCTCACACTCCGTCTTGCGCACGCAGAGTTCGCGAGACGCATTATAAAACTGAATATTTTGCACTGCGAGATTTCCGATGGCATGGTCACTAACGCCTGTTACGAGCGATATAAGCTCACCAGTGCGGTGGTCTTTGGAGCAACTGGGCCATCTGTCGCAAACTTTATTGTACTGTAGACCACATCGTCGCCGTCGTCGTCGTCGTCATCTGCAAGCGCGTGCCAGGGTAGGACGTATAAGTCATTCACAGCGCGTAAAAACGTACAGCGCTATAGGACGCTGGACTATAACATTCAGTCTCGCCGTATTCGTAATTACTCCTCTACTCGAAAGCGCGCTAAAAAGGAAATCAGGAATGTTCAGCCGTCGTGTTCAAAAACGAGCATTCTCACGCAGCTCGTTTGAAACCCTCTCGAAACAGAGTTGGGCACGCGACGTCATTTCGCTAAAGAAGACACTGCCAAATAGGTTTTCTTTTTTTTTTTTTTTTTGCAATAGGTGATCAGCTGATGGCAGTCACCTGGCAGTCTGATGACAGAATATGGCAGTCACGACATTTTCCCAGATATTGCTCTCGCTTCCGGCATCAGCAGTATGCGGAACCATAGCCTACGAGACCGGCTTCAACTCTGAGGAAGCTGTCTCGACAAGTTACGATTTGGACACTACCGGTATACCTAGACCGAAATCTGGAACCACCGCGTCTATGCAAGTTTCGCGATTTAAAAATGTAAACGCGATGTGTACCTTGATTTAGACGCCACAGTTTGACAGTGTCTTACAACTCTCTACAACGGCGTCATTGACATCTTGACAATTAGAACAACAATTGAAAGTATAGGCAATTACTTTAATTGAATTGGACGTCAGCGACAAAAATATTACAGACGTTTTCTCAGCAAGACTTAAACAACATGTTCTTAGTTCTATTTCTTTTTTTTTAACTCGGTGCATGATAACTGGGACAATGTGCTGTCATGTGTTGAGCTATTCAGTAAGACACGCTCTTCATAGTTATGGAGTGACCGTCAAGAAATCTTCGCTTTAAATCATCGTCGCACGTGCTGTGAACAACTGCAATCTAGCAAGTTTACAAGATTCCGCACCGTGGGCAATAATAGACCATTACCGAGTATATTGGTGACCACGTAGAGGCTGCTCATTAACAGAAGCACGATAAAGAGAAGGCAGCAGGTGACGAGGAGCGTGATGTAGAACACATCATCCCTGAACAAGTGAACAAGCAGAGTAATACAAAAAAATGTCAGTGGCGATTTATTTGTAACTGCGAGAGAAATGCGTTCTCATTATGTCACACCTCTGAGATTTCGGATGCACGATTTAAACACCGCGTTCACCCCATTGCAAAGTATTGTTCAGGAGATCCCTCGAAACTTCCTGCCTATTCGAAGAGCGAAGTGCAGCTGACGGTGGTTTGGAGCAGTGTGCGTGTGTGGCCACCACTCACAAACCTTGGCGGCGGATGTGGAACATCCTTTCTGCCGTAGGCGTCACATATACGTGAACTTCTTGAGTGAAGGCAACTGGCGGATCTCCAGTTCTTATTTTTCAAAAACAGAAAAAGAAAAGCTCGTTCATGAAGAGAACAAGCAGGCCGCGGCCCTCTTTCAAATAATAACGAGACGTTCAACAATTAGCAATAAATGTGCGACTGATCGTGCTCAACGACAAGAAAGTGCTATTGCAAAGGACAGTGTGATACGCGCTAAATTTCGCGTTTTTAACTCTACCGAGCGGAATCGGGCGCAGTGCACCCTTGCAACATATGCTCGCTCCAAACGGGCTACAGTCTCGTCAGCGGCAGTACTTACGTGTCCTCCTCTGTAAGCGTGAATGAAATAGAGACTTAAAAATCAGTTATTAGGTTTTTGCATGCCAAAACTACGACTTGACTAACTGGAAAGCCGTAGTGGTGGACTCCGCATTACTTTGACCACCCCAAATTCTTTGACGTCCGCGCTTTGACGTCCACTTTGACGTCGGCCCTTATCGAAATGCGGCCGCCGCGGCCGGAGATCGCACCGATGACCTTACACGAAATAAAGTTTGCATAGTATGAAGAATAAATGGGTTTTGCGTACTTTGCAGTGTTGCTTACGCGTAGTGAAAAAACCAGCGTAACTTCCTCCACGGACGGAGGCAGAGTACACACACAATAGCGATGGGGTGTGTCTACTCTGCCTTCGTTCGTGTAAAAAGTTGCGCTGTTTTTTCGGCTATGCATCTCTATAAACTCGCCAAAATGTCCGCTCTCATTGTGGCAAGAGACACCTTTAAGATCGCGTGATCCGTGATAGGATACCGTGATAAGGTATACCGCGAGACGTCCTGAGCGCATGCAGCTGTTTTTACCGTGGCGGTAGCGGCGCTTCATTCCGTCTCCTAAAAAGCGCAATAGCGGAAGTTCCGATTCATTATAAAAAAAACACTGATATGCTACGAACACAGTAATTACTGCTAAGACCCCTTGCAAAAAGAAAAGCATTGCTTCTTTCTAATGAAGGATACAAAAAAAAAAGAGCCTTGCGCTGACTTAAGTTCTTGGCGGTAGCGTTTGAGTTGCCGTATCGTGGTCGCATCGCACACTTGGAGCGCCCGCGCCAAGGGGACCCTGCGCATCGATCGCATTCGGAAGTTTGAAGACTTCTACTCATGGAAGAAATCAAAACGGGTTCTTTTATCGGATGTAGAGTTCCCAAAAAACGCTGCATAATTCGCTTTTTTAAAGTCAGCTTTTCCACAGCACGAATGTGCTTCGCGGTGAAGTATACTTAACGTATTGCCACTGTCACGGAACATAGTATGTGTTTTATAATTGTAAAAGCGCGCACCCGCCATCTCGTGTCTCAGCGCGAGTACCGAGACGCCTAATAAGTGTACTGACAAGCCTTAAGCGCTATTTTTGACAAAGCCGTGGCGATTTGAGCTCTGGTTTCGTCGGCGTTGCGCCTTTAAGAGAGACCGCAACGCCGCCAAGTACTCTTTCGCGTAGTAAAAAGCAGCGAGTAAAAAGAAGAAGAAAATGACAGCGGTTAGGATAGTGATTGTACATGACTTATGCTTGAATGAAATCAAAAGCTTTGTAGCCCGATAAAAAGTGCGTAGAATTGCTTAATTAACCACGAGATAATGCTCCCATTGAGAAGCTGATTTGTATATCAAAGGCAACGATTTGTGGTCGGACTGAATAAATAAATGTTCGCTCACTCGTTTGTTCGGGCTATTCGCTTACATTGACAATTATCGTCGATTGTTTCTGCACATTTTTAGTTCGTAATACATTGCGAAGTGGCTCCCTTCCACTTTTGTTATGTTTCACCACAATACATTCCGTATGCTTCACCGCGTATTACTGCTGTAATGCGAAGATGACTTTAGGGAACTAAGTTATGCAACCCATCTCAAACCTTTGCCAGGAAACTTTACACTGGATGCACATATGCGGTGAAAGGTGAACAGGGCAGTGTCATCAGCAATGTTGTTTATAAAGTGAAAGTGGCGTAGTTGTTCTGTACTTGACTGCGCAGCAGCTAGGGCAGCATCCACTCGGAAGCGTTTTCTAGCTTCGCTGGCAATGCCAGTTCGCAACACGACACTGTCGCTGGTGGATTTGGAAACGTCCCTAAAGCGCTGCCAGCCGAAGCCAAGCTCGACTTCGGATGGTACAAGCATAGTCCCGTCCGGACTAACTCGCACTTAGGGGGAAACTCTCTCCCCAGCGTAGCTTTCACATAAAGTACACACACGGCTCGCGACGGTGCTCTTCAATACACCGCAGGCCTCGTAGCCCTGGTATCGCCGATCTTGCGCGCCCCGTTTGACACATATAAAGAACGACGTATGTCACACGCAATGTATACATATACGCTGAGGTAAATCACAGAACCCGCAGAATACCGCGCCATAGAATAAAGATGCGCGCCCCAGGTCTGACAAGACCGATGAAACGGAATTAAACCACTACCGCGCGGGGCTCGAGCGGGCCACGTGATTTCGGTTTTGGCAGGCGCACTGGTGCTCATGGCGTATGCGATGCACATCGCATTTTTTAGAATGTTTTACGATACATTGGAACCTGTGCACTTATTTATTTTTAATATTCACATCGCAGACAACGCGCTGCGTCCAAAATGCGCGTATTCTCTTTAGTGTCTTAGCTGTTCGCACCATAACCGGTAGTTCCGCTGTTGGGCTTTTTAGGAGACGGAATAGAGAATTTTACTTCGTCCGGTACTCCGGCAAGCGTAGGCGGTTTGCCTTCCATTCGGGCAATCCGCCCAAACAACCCGTTTGCCGGAATGGCGGACAAGCTAAATGTCCCTACGACGCAGTAGCGGCGGCCATCGTCGTTACCGTGATTGCATAACAATATGGCGGTACCCAGACCGGCCCCTCAGATCCGGATTCGTCCTTTCCACATGCTTTTCATCGTGACAGCAAGAAATAAATGCTAAAATCAGCCACCGCTTAGTCTCATCTAACGCTGAGGACAAAGCATCATCAATGTGTTGTCCTTGTTAATGAGATTAGCTACTTTTCCTGACGCAAGTAGGTCTGAGGCGACGGTACCGAGCCGGATAAGTGTTTTGATTACCGCGTAGCGGATGGCGCCACAACATTAGCGTTGGTGATGCGCTGAATTCTTCACCGCATCCGTGATTTGATTCGCTGTTCTAGCACAGCAGACAATGGCAGTATGCTATTGAATTTTTATTTTTCTGGATGTCAACCAAGTTTCCGCGAGAGGCGGCACATGCTAAGGTTATCTAACGTAACACTGTGAGCTAAGACACTCTATTATCGCTTTTAATCCCGAGACTGCACAACGCTACGGAATAAGAGGTGATAGGAGGGCGAATGAAGGTGAAGGTAGGGGTAAAATAGTCGAAGTGGTGACACGCGAGAGACAGTGTTACAATTAAACTGACAAAATGAGGAAACGAAGTAATGACAGATGACCATGTAGTGTGGAGAACGTAGCATTGATAGCACTTCCTAGTGAAAATGAGCCATAGGGTAACGAAAGAGAATACACATCGAACCAAACCAATCTATAGTTCTCGAACGATATCAACGAATGCGTTCTGCGATACAGTTTGCAAGATATCGACGGAGAGCTTGTTTCACCAGTGGGAAGTTAAGTAACACTTCTGAGTAACTAGAAGGTGGCGAAAAAGTTTATTTTCAAGAGATGTCTATCGCTTACCATCGCCTAAGTGAGTCTCGGTGCAAGAAACATACGATAGCGCCAATTTATGCACACTCAATTTAGACACCGAAATTAGATTTCTTTTCGTGTTCTCGGCCAGGACCCGAGGGCTCAAGTGATCTTGAGGCAGTTTTCGAGCAACGGTGCGGGTCGGGATATACTTACCAGTTGTATCATTTGCTATGAAATAGATAACAATATCAGTCAGACGATTAGGGCGTCAGAAAATACGTGAATGCGGTTTTTCTGCTGTAAGCGGCGAAAGAGAAGTAAATCCTTTGTTGCAGAAGTTATAACATGGGTAACGAGAACTCATAACATGGCGGACGACATTAGCTACGAGCGGGACGAAACGCGGGGGAGGAGTAAGACGTCGTTACTACGCAAGGAAACCAAGCATGTCTAGGGATTTTAGCTAGCACCTAGATGTACCAATACTAGGAAAATTTTCCTTTAATTTCGCTAGTATATAGGTGCTTTAAAAAAATTTGTTCCCAGACATAAAAATGTGGCAATTAGATTCAGACATTGCACAGTCAAACCAGAGGCGTATCGACTATTTATCGAGGAGAGGGAAGGGGCCGGGGAACAAGCCGAAAACCATCTGAGCCTCTTTCTCTCGCTTTGTATATATATATATATATATATATATATATATATATATATATATATATATATATATATATATATATATCCATAAAACACACTAACAGCGCTATGGAACATTTGCATGCGTAGTTTATTGTAAAAGGCGCATTAACGCATCAATTTCAAACACGCCTACACTTTACCTGTACCGGGCCCCAAATTTTCACCTAACATAAACAAAGTGCCTTCATTAGTTCATCGAGGGCGCCGGAAAAACAAAGTGGGAACTTCGTATGACAGACGAAAATAGGGATAGAATGAGGATTCAGAATTTATTTGCAATGTTTCCATTTAGGGCCAGAGCGTGAAATTTCCGTAACGCAATACTATTACACTTAAAATTATGCTTACTTTTACAGAACTTGAAGCCCGTGTATCGTGCAGTTGTTTTAGGAGTCTGGCACACATTTCGAAAAACGGCAGTATGACACCCTGAAATTCTTAAATAATTAACTTTCTACAATGACTGTAATGCACGTACACAGATGAAACATTGACAGCTCGTCACTCGGGACCTGTTTTCTACTTTAACGAAATATAAACATCGTGCCTCACACAGTTTAACGAGGAAATCAGGAAAACCAACTAAATGTCTTGCATAACGCACAAGAAATTGGACAAAATCGAGTCTTTTAGCAATTTTCTCAGCACAAAATTAACCAACACAATTGTAACTTTTGGTACGCATCACTCAATATATGGCTTTCGCTTGTTCAAAATATGAAATCTCTGCCGTTATAGCTCCTGCCAAGGAATGTGCTAGTGTAACTCTTATGCGCAATCATCCTAAAAATGAATTAGACAAAGAGCGTCACAAGGAACACATGCTGTTGCAAAAAATGCTCGTCTCTGTCGTAATGGTATTGTAATGGCTTCCGCATTTTCAACAAGGTTACACAGCCAAATTCGATAGTCAGACTTGCAAGTGGCTTTATTCGTTTTTTTTTTTTTTTTTGGTGGTTGTAAGAGACTGAGGCTTTAACGCTCTGTCAACTATCTCAGGACAGAGATCCGAAAGTTCCGGTATTTGATAATCCAACAATTTCAAGCCGTAAGGCACGCAATCATTGGGCGTGGCTGATCATAATATTTTGTCTCGACCCCACTCCTCGCAATTAATTTTGTGTTTTCAAATGTAGTTAGACCGTGAACTGCTCAGCGCCAGCCTTGTTCGCAATGCGAGCGTGTTATGGCGCATCCCACGCGTTGTCCGCTACAGCGGGTCGCCGCAAGAAACGAAAGACAATCCTCGGTGCCCAAGCAGGGAATACGTAACAAAGAAAAGGCTTACTTACTTGTCAAGTCTAAATAGAAAGAAAATCTTGGCTCAGTTGTTGTTTTGTTGTATTTCCCATTTTGCAGCCGAAAGTGACCGCTTTCGATATTATGGCTAGGGGGGGAGGGGGGGAGAGTGACTTGGCCTACTTTGTTCCTCCACTTTAGACAGTGAGGTAACTAGTCTAACTAACATCCTTGATTTTTTTTTCTAATGATTTATTTACAGCCACACGTTGCATTTTGGTCAGTTGTATGTTATAACAGTTCATTGAATTTTATCGCTGCAATTTTCGTGTGTTGTCATTGCTATTATGCGCTAAATCATTGTCATCATGCACAGGATAGGTTGCAATTGAGTTTCTAACTAGGGCACCTCTTTCTGTATATGCATCTCTTGTAACTACAACTTCACTACTGACATAAATAAATTATTCTAACTGACTCTGAAGTCCAAAGTGCGCCATGGCCGAACACTCAGACGAGTGCCGCCTAGCCTGCCGCGAACCGCGATGTCATAAAGTAAGCTCCAGTCGAGTATTCCGACCGACGGCAGGTTACAGAAGAAAATGGGTGACGTATTTTACTGTGTATCTTTTGAATTCACGTTAAGAGGAAACTCTGGCTCGATAGCTACTGTGTAAATACATGCGTGCGTTTAACCGTGCGTGGCATAGCCACGCACGGTTAAACGCGAGAGGGCCCAACCCTCACGTGCTCGGGTACGTGGTGTCGCAACACACCAAACGCCTGCTGACGCAGACGCCCCTGCGGGGTAAAACTATACTATCAACTTTACAACGCTGTAAATTAGCAATGAAAAACCCTATCACGCCTCTGTGAACACTACTCAACAATACATCTAAATTGAACCATTTTGATGCATTACGCACCCTCGTGTAAGTTTAGCACTAGTTCGTGAGTAGGACGATTGTAAAAGCTTTGTAAACATTGTAATGAGTTTACCTAAGCTGTAACTTCATTAATCAAACTTGTCCGCTTTAGATGCTGTAACGGATGCAGTTTGCGGAACTGCGATATCTGATTTCCGTGCATAGCTACATATACATTAATTCGTGCTTTACTTCTTTCAAGCAAAGCAACTTTTCGCAATTCTTGTAAAAAATATTAGGCCCTGCATCCAAACCCTGCTTTCGAAAGTCACTAGAATTTAACCCTTTATGGATGAGTCTTGCCTAGCCAACACACACACACACACACACACACACACACACACACACACACACACACACACACACACACACACACACACACACACACACACACACACACACACACACACACACACACACACACGCACGCACACACACACACGCACGCACGCACGCGCGCACGCGCGCGCGCACACACACACACACACACACACACACACACACACACACATATGCGCGCGCGCGCACACACACGCACAAAAGGATTTCCTTACTCAGTTTCGGTATAGAGCTCGGAGTGTTTAGAATCAAAATCAGAAATCAGTTTTTATTTTCCTCAATAAAAAATGGACCCGACAGAAAGCTGCCCATTGAGCAGCTTGACGGGGCCTGGGGCTCTACAGACAGCGGCAACAGCGGCAAAATAGCAGTGTGTGTCGTACACCCGTGATAGCTAAGTATCTTCGACACACACTGAATGACAGGCACCAAGCGTCATTTGTTGGATTAGAGCAGGAACACAGGACGAGGAAGGAGAAGTTTGGCATGTGACTCGCTTTCTTTCGAGAGCACGGTCAGAAGAAACAAGACCGCTGCAAGATGAAGAAATCGAGTAACAGCACTGGGCAACGGGACGTGAATTAGACAGCGCTGAATAACGTCCCGTTTGTCCAGCGCTGTTCGTTTTCCTCGGACATGTAGCAACCAACCCAAGTTAGCACGTCGTTGCAAGGTCTCCGGCTGCAGCGGTATCACACTCCTAATGTAAAGCAAACGCTATTTGAACCTTTGCTTTGCACATGACGAGAGCTGTCTGTACAAGTTCCAAACGGAAGATCCAGGTGGCTTAGGGGGAAGCCCACTTCAAGTATTCTGCTCGGTGCTGCCCCCATATCGCTAAAAAAGTTCTGCCGCAAAATATTTTTGATCGTCGATTATGCTTTTTCTCTGTACATTTCGTACAGTTAGGTGGAAAATGAATATTTGTTTAGGGTATTTATATGTGGCGTCGTTAACTGACTAACTGTCTCTCTCAAGTGCAACACATTTAACTCGATCCGTTGGTTGTCATAAAAGCATTTCTGCGTTTTACATGCACTTGAATAGCCCGAGTCGGAGTTGGCCCTGAGCTAAAGCTTCCTCTTAAAGTAACGATTTTCTTTTTGCTTTTAGAGCTTAGCCGACTCTATCGCGAGTGGTGTGGTGTGCTACATGTACACAAGTGAGCTGTAAGAAAGCTGAATGCAAGTGAGGACAGCCGCAGCTTACCCGTAGAGCGTCGAAACTTAATGCGCAAGGTGCGGTGTCGGCACCCCCTGGTACCAAGATGTGCTTTCGTAGACTTTTGTTTTGATCTATTTCTTATTATTTCTGCGTTTTAATTGCGCGCCACTGTTAATTTTCCCTGTGCTTTATTTTGGCTTTAAGTGGCTGAGACGAGCCAGAATCGGGCCTCTCCGTTTCTCTTCATTTCGTGCATAGGAAGGATATTTAATGTCTGAAGGGCTTCGTTTTAAAGTAATCTAACTGCTCTTGTCACCACTCACTCGCCCCGCTATGACAGACAATCAAACCGTATCTATAGCTTCGGTGAGCCGAAGCACTACTCCGCGTTGGTGTAGTTAATACGTGTGAGTTTCATGGCTTTCAAGCAAGTTACTCACGACAAGTGGCTACTTACCGGACCCGTCGGCATCCACTGGAAGGGAAAAAAGCGGGGAGAGGGGGGCGGAGAAAGCGCATATAAAGAGAACGAAAAGGTTTCCTACGCGAGGACAGGTGAAGGGAGCTATCAGAATGCACTTTCTTCCCCCACGCATCATCCACGGCTTTCAAGCAAGTTACGATAAGTGGCTACTTACCGGACACGTCGGTATCCACTGGAAGGGAAAAAAGCAGGGGACGGGGTCGGTGAAGGCGCGTATAAAGGGAACGAAAAGGTTTCCTACGTGAGGACGAGTGAAGGGAGCTATCCGAATGCACTTTCTTCCACCATGCATCATTCACGGCAAGGACGCATGAAGAGCTCCTCACATAAGCTTAGGAAAGGGAGATCGTCGTCTTGCACTATTTTGACCTCTCGTTCTAGGCCTAAGTGACTACTCATCTTCAACGCCGAGATCCACTGGAACGGGGAAAAAGAGAGCCGCTAAAGAAGCATCTCGTAGGGCCTGACGACAAAGCATTCAAGATAGACTACGTATTCCCCTCAGTGACACTCACTGCACTTAAAGTGAAGTCGTCGATGTACTCTTGCAGATGTTGATGACTGGAATCTCACAAAACTTTCAGCAGCTCAACTCAATCGCGCGAAGGCCAGTGGCACAACATGTAACCTCACATCCGATCCTTCAGTCAATAAAAGCAAACACCATCAAAGCTTCAAAACAAGAACCATCGAAGACAGCGACGACTGAATTGCGCTATGGAGACTGCCCCGGGTCTTGTATAGCATAATTTAGTCGCCGCTGTCTTTGACGGTTTAGGAATTTCAACAATAGCATAGGAAGTGCTCGCGTTTCCTAAAATTTCATTTATCTTCACCTTAACTCCCCGAAGGAATTACATAGGAGTAAGTATCGAAGTTCAGTAATGTGGAAAGATGGTCGGGTTGGTGATTAATCATCATACCCTGTTGGTGAAGCAGCGCACTGACCAGTGCAAGACGGAGAGACACGAGAATACACGACACATGCGTGTCTTCTATTGCGAGTTGCGCCAGCAGCAAGTGTCGTGTGTATTCTTATGTCTCTTCGGTTTGTCCTGGTCAGTGCGCTGCTTCATCAACACGGTATGATGAGTAGGTATTGATTTGTTATTCAACTGCTCGGAACCTAGCAACGTGATAAAACAACAATATAACAAACCAAACAATTAAAACATAAGAATGCAGTTTGCCAATAGTTAAGTAGGTCTAGTTCAAGGGTTTCGTTATTTCCGGGGCAATAATTATACAGTAGCATCCCAATAGGTATTCTGCACGATCCTTATTTCATTAGCAGTGTTATCAGACCTGAAAATCAGGACATGCAATCATTTACGCAAGATTCGAGCTGTAAAAAACCTTCGAAGAGTTTTTTGCCTTGAAGAGGTTTGACTCTTGGCCTAAATTAACGCGACTATAAGGTCTCTCATCAGAATGTAATATCATAATGTAAATATGTTTAAACGCGCTCTTTGAGCGAAAAAAAAAAAAGGAAAGGCCATAAGGTTGCCGTTGATCGGCGCCCAACTTACGATCCGACGTTTCCAACAAAAGGTCCGAATCTGAAATGTAAATCAGTACGTGACATAGACACGTGATAGCCATAACTAAGTCCCGCGTGTCAACGTTTCACAGCCAATTTGCCGCCAAACTAAAAGGTTAGTGCCAGACTGTAGCGCCGCCAATGTAGCAATTTCCTAACACCCTTGTCGTAGTTCTTAGAGTATACTAACATGGACATGACATTTTATACGTTTAATTCAATTACCATTTCTAGGGTACTTCACGTGGTTTTCGGTAGCTGTCTATGTATCTACGTATCTATCCACGGGTGTTCGTAACGGCTTTCTCGCCAACTCGAGTCATTGGGTAATGCATGGTCTAATGGGTATAGCGCATCGGGCTGTTGTGGTGAGGGTACAGGGTATGAAACCAACCATCGGACCAACTTGTGTCACTGGGTATGTGGCACTGGGAATTATGGTGCTTGGAGCATGGTGGGCTTGAAGAAAGGCGACGTAGGTACGAACAAACGCGGAGTTTTACGAACAGGAATCACAAGGAGACATCGCGAACACGGAGATCCAGAAGCATGCGAAACCAACGCGGCGGCGAGACGGGGCGAGACGGGGCGAGAGTACGCGCTCACGCGGCGCTTGCGCACAGGGGGAAAGGAAACTGGCAAACAACGGCACTCACCGGGCATAGCTCGCCATCAATGTGGGCCCTCGGTAACTACGGCGGGCGGCGACGTCGAGTACAGGCGCGGACACTCACAGTATGTGCCGCTGTTCAATGAACATATATATGATGGCAACTTCGAATACTGGGTCCGTGCCACTTGGTCTGTTCCGCTCTTCAATGAACCTCGTCGACATCAACCTGGGTCATTGGGTATGTGCTCCTAGTTATGTTCCGCTGTTCAATGAACCTCTTGACGCCAACTTGGGTAATTGTGTAGGTGCCACTGCGAAAGCGCCCCTCAATAATGAAAACAAAAATTCGCCTCTTATTCCACCCTGTAAACGTGGCTGTACAGCGAAGTTGTACGTTGCCGACGTTACACATCACCACCGCAGGCGACGTACGTCACGCCCGCACGCAAGTGTCTGGAAGTGCAGCATGGATCTTTCGTTTTCTATGCTTTCCGTTGCACAAGTACATTATTGAACTAAATTAATGTTTAAAAGTAAAATGAGTTAGGAAGAAACCGATGTGACCAAGTGGTGACGTCACGTTCGACACGATGAGGAAACGTGATTTCATTATCACCTGAAACATCGCGTGACGACACCATCACGTGAAACGCTACTTGATAACGACATCATCTCGTGACGATATCGCCTAATGACGTAATGTGACGACGTCATCACATCGAACTTCGCCCATGACGTTACGTTATGGGTGAAGACATCATAACGCCTTCACGTTATGATGTCTTCGTCAAGTGATGTAACTTTATGACGTCGTGTGATGCCTCTTGGAGAAGCAGCATACTGAGCGCTCCCCGCTTAAATTCTTTGCACTATTTCCGGGATCAGCCCATGATGGCATAACGTGACTACGTAATCTCGTCAAACGTCACGTGATGCCGTGATCGAACTAAAGTTCGTGTATGACATCATTACGTCAAACGTTACGTTATGTGGTAACGGTATCGCACGGGGCGATATCACCTGATGACGTAATAAGTTGGCGTCACGTCAAACGTGACATCACGCGATGACTTCTTCGACAAGTGAGGATGTCACTTGACGTCATGCGATGGCTCTTGGAGAAGCAGCATTGAGACAGTGCAAAGTGTGCGCTGCCCACTTGGCACTGTCTTCGGGATCGGCCCACATTCTCGTTTGAGCAAAGGTCTCTCACGCGAACACGAAAAAAATACGAACTAGTTGAGACTAACAGCTTCGCTCTAAAACGTCCTTTAAGATTTCTGCGGAACTCGGCGAAATCGTACTCGCGCCGTGGGCGGATTTCGCGGTGGCACCGCTAGATGGCGCAGTGGCTAAAATGGGAAGTGCGAGACATGGGCCCGGCTGCATATACGTTTCGGCATTGGCGATACGGTGGGTTGTCACATTGCGTCAATGTTAATCGCATGAATGTCGACATTCATCGTGAGGTGGGTTCTGCCGCATGTTTATTGGCTTCAATTTTATGCCATGACCCTCACTCCTAGCTGTTAGCTTCCTCCAAGCCTTCATGAACCCTTCATTTAGGGTAACGTCAAGGGCACGGAAGAGAAAATATACTTTCTCTTACCCATGACAGGCTGAATTGTTCCAGCGGTGCAATGGTGAATAAACCCGGTAATGAGGAAGAAAAACAAAGGGAGCGGGCAGCGGCAGCCGGAGTGGAACCTCGTAGAAAAGTCGGCACCGCTGAGCACTGAAGCGGCCTCTGTCTATTCTTCTTCCTTCTTCCTTAAAAGCACGTGGCACGTTCACTACATGACGATGATAATTATGGCCTCAAACCATGGCACATAACCAATATGCATTGATTGTTTGATTGATTGATTGATTGGATTGATTGAAAACTTTATTATTCCACCGAGCTGGGGTTCCCGCCTCTTAACGTACACGCAGGTAGGGGGGGGGGGGGGGGCGGACGAAGCAATCCATGCGCGTTGAGGACTGCCCAATCGGCAATTACTACTGTGAGGGCGCCCGTCATAATAGTATATACACTATTATTACGTGCCTGCTCCACACGTATTTAAAGTGAGGGGACCCTTTTTATTCCATCGCATATACAGTATATGTGCACAGAGTTTCGCTAGTCAGTGGTTAGCTCGTCTCACTGGGGGTGCACAATAACAACTTGACGTGTCATTATTCATTGTTCTTCGGCCGCTAAAGCGGCACCTACCTGACGCCCCCACCCAACTCACCCTGCGGCTGTGCAACGGGCCGCTTCGCACCCCTTCGAAGGAGCGCTCCGTGTCATGCGCGGTGGTGAAGCATGGGAGAAAAATAAGTGCGCGGCAGAAGTGAACCAAGAAAAATAATAATGCAGCAACTTTTAAACAATATTCGAATGTCACGACGCGATTCAAACCCAGGGCCCCACAATCATGAGCCCAAAGTTTTTTCCGCGGCGCCATAAAACCAATTTTTTTTTCGTGGTATTTATTACAGCAACATGTAACCTAATAAAATATTCACCAATTGTGCATAGTCTGAGAATGACAGGCACAATGACATTCACACACAGAAGACGCAATGGTCATACTTCAGGTGCAAATCTTGATTCCACTTTGGAATGGCGGTAAGGATAAGCACTTCACCAAAACGGGGTACCACGTTCATCACACCGTAGGTAGCGGGATGACATCGTCACGACAAACGTTACGTTACGTGATTACGGCATCATCACAGAGCGACATCTCCTGATGACATAATATGATGACATCATCACGCCAAACGTGACATCACGCGATGACGTCATTGTCAAGTGAGGATGTCACCTGATGACGTAACATGTGATGTCTTTTGAGGAAGCACCACACTGTGCACTGCCCGCTTCTTTGCACTGCCTCCGGGATAGGCCCACATTTTCGTGGGAGCAAAAAAAAAAACCTATTTACTCAAATAGGCTACAAAAGCTTTGTGTTAAAGCGCTCCAAACGCAAGGGAGGTGGTGTACCGTTGTTCGCTAAGACTGGACTAAATGGGAGCACTGAAGAATTTTCTGTTTCAAATGCTGACTTCGAGGTTTTGAGTATGAGTAGTCGGTCCAATATTTTTGCTGTTGTTTACCGCCCGCCCGATGCCGATATTCATGCCTTTTTGTGTTTTCTTGAAGACATTTTTTTTAATCATTCGGGTCAACAAATATATCCTCTTCCTTGCTGGTGACCATAGCGCACTGACGTGCTAAAGATTTCAACGGCACGGAATGACTTGTCATCGTTACTGCAGTCAAATGACTTTGTGAACGCTATTGTGAATTCTACTCGCATTACACATTTATCAACTGCCCTTATTGATCTTTTCATCACGAACACTAAAAGAAAGTTCTCTGTAATGATTCAACTGCGAACGGTATGAGTGGCCAACTTCCCATTTTTGCTTTCATATAACATGCAGCGCCAATCAAGCAAACATTTGAGTCATCGCGGCGTTTCCAAGATATAAACAGTGCTTCCTTACGGCGTTTCGTAATCATGTCCAAGCTCATGCTTGGCGCCATGTTCTTGCAAGACATGACTCAAATTGCATGTAAGAGACTTTCATTACTTACCTATTAACACTGTACAAAAACATTTCCCGCATGCTGTACGCTGTAGAAGTAATAAGTCACAAAAGCCATGGTTGACCAGTCATCTACGCAGCCAAATCAAACTAAAGAAACGCATTTAGAGGGATTTTATCAAGAACAGAAACCCTAGGAAGTGGGAAATTTTAAATCGTTTCGAAATCGCTTGAATGCCAGACTTAAGAGCGCAAGGACTAGTACTCTTCTACTTATTTCTCTGTCGCGGCCAACAATACTTAGCTGCTAAAGAAACGTCTAAAAGGCCATAATTAACCCTGAGGCTGACTGTGCAATTTCAAGTCTGTGCGTAAATGGTCCATGAAAGGTGGACCAGAACGACCATTTTGTTGTGGTAGGCAAGTAAAATGCTTACAATGTAAATTCGCATCCTATTCGGGGAACTAGTGCATTTTCTTGTATGATTTTCCCGACAACAGAGATTGAAGTTATCGAAATATTCAACAGCTTGAAAAATTCAGGAACACCTGACGCAAATGACATGCAAACTCGCCCTATGAAATATGTCGTAGACATCATTGCTCCTATCCTGACGCTAATTTATAACTTCGTGTTCGTAACTAGCTGTTTTCCGCAAAAGATGCAAACGGCGAGGGTAATTGCGATTCACAAGGGGAGTGATAAAAATTATCTAGGAAATTTTAGGCCGATATCTATACTTCCAGTGTTATTCAGATTACTTCCAGATTGGAAAAGATTATGCACGTTGGACTTTCTTGGCTTTTTAAATGAACACTCTAATTTCCATGACCCAATATGGTTTCTTGAAAGGCAGATCTGCAGAGCAAGCTCTTATTTCTTAAAAATAATTTATACTTGATGCCTTTGAAGATAGAAATCTTGTATTAGGTATATATATTGACTTCTCAAAAGCTTTTGATTTCGTGCAACATAATGTATTATTGTATAAACTAGAGCAGTATGGCGTGCGTGGGAAGTCGAACGACCTTCTGCGTCCACATCTACAGTACTGAAGTCAGTTTATCTCAAATTGTAATTTCAATTCACAGCCTAAAACTATTAACACTGGAGTGCCTTAAGGTAGCATATTCGAGCTGCTATTATTCACTGTCTATATAAACGACATTTTTTCGCTCTGTTACAAATTGTAAATGGGTTCGCTATGCCGATGATACAGCACTTCTTTTTTCAGGAGTATAAAGCCAGATAGGTTGGCGTCTTTAGCAAATGATTCGCTTACATAGGTATTAAATTGGTCAAGAATAAATTGCTTGAAAATCACCGCAAAAAAAACGCACGCTAATTTTTTCGCACTAAGAACACAGTCGTTGATTTGACAGAAACCTCACATATTGATAACGATGTAGTTACTATTGTTAACGAGTTAAAAATTTTCTCTTTTTGTGCCTTTCTTCTTGCTTTTTCTTTATTTTTATTCTTTCAGAATTCTGAGGCTATCTTATTTTACATGTGAGAGCAAATGGCAAACTGTTTCGTTGCCTCTTACGTTTAGATTTCACCTGCTCGTTGCGACACTGATTTTTCAACCTCATATATTACGATATGCTTTTTTTTTTATTTCAGAGCCTTGTATTTGTTTCGATCCTGTATTTCAGATATTTCCATGTTATATGACAGACTAAACCCATACTGCTCTTTATTAAGTATATATAGTTATTTGTCTATCTTTTGTCAAAGTGCTTTTTTTTTCACAATAAGTATGTTTAGTTGTTTACTATACCCATTATTTAGAAGTGTACTGCGGCTTATGAACCCTACGCCATCAAATCGGATTCGGACCCCTTCACTCTGCCTCAGCTTTTATATCCTCAGTGTTGCTTTGGGGCGTTGTTCCCCGATCGGATTGTATTGGCCCTTTTCGCAGCGAGCGCATGGGCGCCGCCATGTTTGATCACGTGGTGACGCGTCCATTGCTTGCCTGAGCTGCCTCCGTTGTCTACGTGTTTACAATGGAGTACATGACACCGGTGTGGCACAGCAAACCTGTTTCTATGGATATCGTGGACGGTGACTGGGTAAACGACATGTAGCTTTGGCCACAGCTTCAGAGGACACCTAAGCGCTTTCGGAGCTCATTAGACCTTGTCCAAATGGCGTGAGCAGCGTATATATGCGCTTGTACTAAAAACGGCGTTAGAAATGTATTCCAAGCTGGGGGTCCAAACTTTCTGCTTATGGAATAAATCAGGATTAGTCTGTTTTGCTGTTTGTTCTTTATTTGGCAAACACATTGAAGCAGCGGCTTGTCATCTTTGACTCAGTAAAGTTCCTCGGTGCGGTCACTATTTGATATTTAATTTGCTGCCTAATTGCTCGCAGGTGTGCGTAGTCGCGACATACTTGTTCTTGCTGCGTACAAGGCTTGGAACTTACATGTTCTGGATTTTGTCACAGCTTGTAGCAAGGACGTAGTACCGCTAGTCAGTCAGTCACTCTGTGGTCCGTCACGAAACGTACAGCTTCGAACATTCGTGTGCTGTCGGTGTAGTCAACGTGACCAATGCTTCGGCGCATTGATTCATGTGTGCGCCCGTTCACTCATTCTTGATACGTTGGCGATAGAGTGGGCGTAATTTTGCGGATGAGTTGGGGTAGATGCGTGTAGAAAATTACACTGTGTAACGAGTGGCACTCACATTTTGCGACGTTCCGGGGTTCAAGCCCTTCCTTTGGATGTTAGCGATAAAGCGCTGGCGTATGAGTGAAATTTTTTTTATCCTCGAGGAAAGCGGTGCATCGCAAAGGGCCGGAAACACAGGTAGTCTTTATGTAACAGCGATCCGTGAACTTGAACCCAGATTAGTTCCATTTCTTAATTTTTGCAACCAACTACAACACACGCCTTCTCTCTACCGTTCCACATATTGCAACACGAATGGAGCACAGTGCGTTAGCGAACAACCAGTTGCATTTCCGACAGCTGATCGCACAGAAGCGGTAATGGTTTCGTATTGGTGAACTTTCGCTGAGAAACATGCGATGAGGATGATGATTTAGTGGCATCCCTTTTGAAAAGGGGCGGTGACAAATAGTCGCCTAGCCTGCTTGATTTAATCAGGTATGCTACACGTGCTTTTTATCTAGCACTAGTGTTTGAACAGGGAGAGTCCGAGCTAAAAGTTCTGTCTCGCTTTCCAAAACGTTTGGCGGCAGTACAGAAGCTCGCTATAAGTTTTAAACAAGACCCAATACAGACATCATTATTTCTACATAATATTTCTGGATGCCTGTCGATTCATAAAAGGTCAATAACTGAAAATAATTTTTTTTAAATACATTCTATAGACTGACCTCACAGCTTTACCAAAAGGCCTGCAATTGAAGCAAAAGTTTCAATAAAATTTATTTTCACTCGTTCTTGACACGGCACGTTTAGCGAAAGAACATTCTTCCACATGGCGGGAATTTTATTTTTTTCTGGCTCGAACTTCGCTAAGCACAACAAGGGCCCGACTGGCACTTCGTGGTGATTGTTAGTTCCAATCTGTCTCAGGGAACATTGGTGGCTGGCAGTGGGATTCGAACACACCACCTGTTGTTTCCGCCTTCCTAAGTCACTAAAAAATATTTGCATAAACATTTATCGACGATAACAGACAACCGACAAGGAGTTCACCATGCAAACAAGTATGTTCACCAGACAAAACGAAGCATTTCGCTTCCGATACCACACGTAAGAGGGCGCGCAGATAACCACTAATAAGAAGATATGAAGATGCACAGTAGTACTGTACAAGTCAACAATAAGAATATTAGGTGACCATATTAAATGACGCTGAAAACAAGAAGTGGCTTATGATGCATTTTCACGCACAGACATGCACACTCATGTTATGATGCGAACCTATTTATCCGTTCCCTTCTATCCATAACATAATTTGAAGTGAAGCTGCCGTTGACATAAAGCACTTGTTTCCGCATTCGTTTCCACACAAAAACAAGTATTTACTGGACTGTCTCATGTATTTGCACTTTGAAACTATTTACATCGTAATCACCAGCGCAGGAAAATTCTATTCCATAAAAATGGGCACCCATTGAGGTAAATCCCTCTGTTTATCTAACGGATACATTACGTTACCCACATCGCTCAAGCATTCGAAATGGCAATTCAGGACGATGACAGAAATCGCCACCCTACGTTACAATAAACCTATACAGCAGAATCTCAGTAAACGGAAATCGCTTCATAGAAATTACCGCTTAAACAGAATGGCAGCTGTATGATTGGTTGATTTTGCACCAAAGCAATGCAATAAGCATGTTAAACAGAACCACTATTTTTTTCAACCTCCTGGCGGCTTTTGTTGGCTTTTGTTGGTGCCGTTGTCAGTGTGGCTCTATAACGGTTTTCGCTTGCAATGGTGATTATTTTTTGCGTGTGTGTGTGTGCTGGCAACATCAATGAGTTGTGATTTTTTTAGAGTTTCCGATGGCGGCACAAAAATGAACGCACAATGCGATCACGCTGGAGCCGAAGGTCAAAGTTTTCAGACTTCAAGAGTGGTTGCTCCACTAGAAACGGTTTTTCTTTTCTTCTTTGCCACATCACTATATTTTTTCACTTATGCTTTGTGCTGCTAGCTCTAGTCAGCAAGTAGAAACTTCGTAAGAGGAATCCTTGCAATGAGATCCGCCACACCTATTATCTGCTCCTGACAATGAAGTAACTGCCCCTTTCAAAAGAGCACCTTGTGTCCACTTGAGCTCGGCCTCTCGGTAAAAGAAACTCCTGATAAACGGAAGTTCCTGATTTCTTGAAGTTCCGTTTAACTAGAGTCCACCGTACGTTATGCATGGCTCATTGTACAAAAAAACGCATCGGCACCATTCCCACGCAAACACTCAAGCAAATGAAATATTTCGTGCGCTTCAACGCCACGAAATTCCAGAAAAACGCACATTTCATCCCGCGAATAACAAGGATAGGCAGTAAATATGTCACCTGTCATTCCACACACACCACCCTCATTTTATCTTTTCACGGCAACACACGCAACACTCCTCATTTGTTCGCTTAAACGTTACTCCGTCTGCAATATAAACAAAAGCATTTTCTTCCGCCTCAAGAAAGAGAAATTATGCATAGAAAGGCAGGGAGGTTAACCAGAGGTAGTTCCGGCTGGCTAGCCTGCACGGGGGGAAGGAGCAGGGGGATAAAAAGAGAGAATTAATGAAAGACGAGAGAGATACAGAAAAACAGAGACACAAGCACAAACAATGTAACCGCGTACACTATACAGAAGGATTCTTAGTAGAGCGATTAAAGTCTTCTGCACGGAGTTTCCCTGGAAGCACTGGCCTACAACTTTTAGTTCTGACAGCGGACGATTATCCAGTCGGTCCAGCAAATAACTGTGCAGATAATTTGCCTCTCGGCACTATAGCGCCAGCAGACACAGATAATTTGTATGAGCGTCTTATCGCATGTGTGTCGCACATGGGGCTGTTGGCCATTCCAATGAGAAACGGACCAACTACTGCTACCTCAAGATGTTCAGGCGAGACTCGAGATCTGAGTCACGACTTACATTCTAGCAGAATTTCTTGCAATCACGCGGGTAGGAAAATGGCGCAACGATGCCGTTGTACGCATGCGAATGCCGGCTAGGGGGAGTGTAGGATTGACCTTCTTGTCAAAGGAGAGGGGCCAACACACTTGTGATCAGTGTTGGACTGATAACTATCACGCTTGTGATAGCGGAACGACAGAAAGCTGAGCTAGTTGGTAAGGATTCATTGTGCGAAAAAGGTGAGGCGAGCAGACAGGACACAAGAGAAGTGGACAACACGAACGCCCTCGTGTTGTCCACTTCTCTTGTGTCCTGCTTGCACGCCTCACCCTTTTTTGCATTGTGATAGTGATCAGTGTTGCGTTGTCCCCGATAGATTAGTCTCCACGAAAACGGTATGTAAAATGCTGATTTTGTATTGTAAGCAACTGTTTAAGAACGACTGATTGCAATATGGTGCATATTCACATCAAAATGTCAACCGTGGAGTAAAGACTAGCTCTGCGATCATTGTGCACGGGCTTCAACTTTCGATCATAATAGGTTTTCGTTTTCCTTGTTTATCTGTTACGTTACATGCGAGAAAGCATTAGCACGAGTGGGTGAGCCACATTTTCTACGAAGATCCGTTTTCAGAAAGAAATAAAGAAAAAGGTGTCACTGGCTCAGTCATCACAACGAATCACGTCGAATCACATGCAGCACATACCGAATCTTTCATATCTCGGCATTCGAATGTCACAGCGTCCGTTACGAAAATCGCACAGGCGACGGCACCATATTTCTATCAATGTAGTATTGTAAGGAACTCTTTGTTTCGTTCCCCGAACAGCGCCAGCCGCTAAAGCTCGTTCTTGGGCATGGCACTGATTAGACTCTCGGAGCCGTCGACTATGTCAGTAGAGTTGCAGAACGGCTTCTGTAGCCATACTGTTGAGAGAGCGTAGCTGCAGGTTCACCGTGACCGTCAGGCTCTGTAAATAGTAGATCGCAGTCAATACAAAAAAGCGAGAAAATTGTCGCTGCAATGCCTTACCTTTAAGCTGAAGCTGAAGCTTATAGGATGCGGAAGACAGCTTCACATCGAGCTCCTAGCTACATCTTAAAAGTGATACAGCGAGAAACGAGATAGGAGGAGGAGGGAGGAAAGGATGCGGACAGGCCGCTCACTGCCAACTGAAATTTATGGCTTCAAACGGGTGCTTGTATAGTGACAAACACGAAAAAAAAATCGAGAGATCAGCAGTATGTACACGCGTTTCATATATGCGTTGTACCACTTTTAAGTATCAAAAACGAACTAGCCCAATTCGCCGCCCTCCTAGCTGAAACGAGCGTGCGTGCGTGCGTGCGTGCGTGCGTGCGTGCGTGCGTGCGTGAATAATTTCCTACAGAGATTAAGATGGAACTTAACCAGTTTGCTAAGATGCTACAGAACAGAGCACTCATGCTGACCTTCTTGGTGGGATCGTGGAGCACCGAGTTCTGAGACAGGCTGTTCTTGTTCATCGTCACCCTCGATGGTGCAGCGTCGACGTCGAAGAACACAATGTTCCTGACCGTCGCATTTTGTCGCGTCCCGTTCCCGAAATGGCTGATCGATACACGTAGGAGGTTCTGAAAGTAAGCATTACGCATTAATATGACTACTTCCTTGAGTAACTCAGATTGTTCAGAAAAATACGGAACCTCACGTCAAAAAATGAAAAAAGACAGAAAAAGCGGTGTCACTTTACCTGAGCTAGAATAAAACTGAAGAGGTCATACTGGTTTGATTCAACGGTTCCTGAATGAACACAGAAAATGCAAAAAAAATTAAGAAAGATTAACTAGTTGCACAGAAACAAAAATAACCTACCCGCATTCACAGGGTAGAGTGAGGAATTGAGTGAGCAGCTCTGGCTTTATTTATTGTTTCTAGTTTTTTTACCAAAAGGTATGAAAGACTGAAACACAGTGGCACATCTGCCCAAACACATTTATTGCTTACGACGCGGTGTTCTTGATGATGATTATGATTATGATGACAGATGAATTGTTTGGCATCGGGACGGCGACAGTCGCCTAACCTCGCTGAGCTAATTAGGTTTTATATACATCTATTGCTGTCTAGCATTTCGCTTAATTCTACCTTGATCTTTTGTCTCTTCGCTCAAACTTCTATATATATATTTCCATGTTGTACAGTTACTTATGCCAATAACAACCCCGGTTCTATCGACGTCGTCCCCATGTTTTTTATCACCAATACTATAAACATGTCTTGCTCATCTCAATAACTGCTGACCAGTTAATGCTTCCATTCGCTTTGAATCCCAGCGATTCTGGAATACGCTGAAGTGACTAGCGCAAGAATAGACAAGGGACACTAAAAAGGCGACAAGGACAAGTGCTTGTCCTTGTCGCCTTTTTAGTGTCCCGTGTCCACTCTTGCGCTAGTCACTTCAGCATGGAATACCAACTAGCCCGGTCTCACACTCTGGAATACGGACGTTTCCTACAGGTCTAGGTGGGTGAAAATCTTGAAATTCTATTATGATGCGCTAGGTCGTCTCCGAACTTTTGTTACATGTAGACACATGCCTCATCCACTTGTGAGTGCTTCCTTCATTATGTTTTTGTTCTCAGGCAGCCAGCTCGTTATAACAGATATTTTTCCTCTCAGATTTATTTGCTGCAGTTTTTTTTTTAAATCTACGTGGTCTTTTCTGTTTCTATCCTTTGCAACCAATTTACCGTCTCTGTTTCTGTGACTTTTTTTTTTATGACTCATGGTTGTCTATTTACGCTATCAACTATCCTGCACTTGGTCGAAAACTTTCTTGACCACTTCTGTCATTCTGTGCCTACGTTCTTGAGGTACACGTATTTGCGCACTTTATCCGCTCCTTTCCTTTAATCCACGTTCCTGAGTATTTCTGGAAAACCAGTTTTGCTCTGCGCTTTTCGGACTGAGACCAACCCATGTCACCCTGCACTGCCTAATTCGTGGTTTTACCGTGGGCACCAATTCTAATCGGCACACTCAACCGCCAATCTCGACAAGTTCTCTGATATTAATCACAGAATGTCATTCTTGTGCGTTGGCGTTGGCACCATTGCCTCTTTATGCATTCCCTACATCACCTCATATCTATTGTAGCTTTGAAATGCTCTATGTTTAGTTGTTGTCGCATTCCCCTCCGTCTTCATTCTCACATGATCTTCTTGGTGAATGTTTGAGCAGGTTTTTCCGTCTTCTATCCAACCAGCTATTTATGCTGCTTGACTGTGGGTATGACTTGCTGTTGAATTATTACGGCGTCATTACTCGCCCCTTCATTAAATATTATAGTTCTCGATTTCTTTGTGCTAATCAAGGCCTAGATATGTTACTTCATTGCCATATGTGTTAGCAAGTCTCTAACTCTCTGACCATGTCCCTATAGTGTGATGATGTCGTCTGTATACACCAGCCAAGGCACCCTCTGTTGCACCTTTTGCCCATTAAGTATGTGTAAGGTAAATCGAAGCCGAGTTCACTGATTTTCAGTCGTATTTCTATGCCGTAAAATAAAACGTGTAAAACATATATCCGTAGTGGCGTCCCTCGGGGCCGGCCAACAGGGTGGTCTACATCACTAATATCAAACATACAACACACTTGAGAAACCTTAATAGCGAAGCTAGATGTTGCTATAAGAAAAATATTTTTCGTATATAAAAGGCCAGCCTTAGAAAGTTAATAAAAAATTTGTAATGCCAATATGCTACGAGCGGAGGCGTAGGAGTATATGCTAGCTTTGGTGACTTCAAGAATGGGTTTCTAGTAAGATGCTTCTAGTAAGACGCTTCTAGTAAGATGCAACAAGACGGATCTGTAACTAGAAGGATGCCATGCGGGTGCTTTATTACTTTTCATTACTTTATCTCTTGTGAATCGCTTAAGCAGAGTTTGTTGCAACAGTCAGGCTTGCTGCTGCACTTCATACTACACCTTGCGTACACCAAGCACAATTCGTACTTGCATTAGGATGCTTAGATTTTTCTCATTTCTATCTGTGCCAAGCTTGAGCCATATCGTTACAAGTTTTTGATTCTTACCTTGAGATATGCCGTCATCGACAAAGAGCTCACCGGTCGCGAATCCATCTTTGGGGTAAACGTAAAGGTCATACGGAACTTTTGTCCTGAAAAAAAAAAAGGCACCCAAACGCGAACAAGACAATTAAAATGCATCCTTTGGAGGCGGAGCTTTATATGAAGCGTTTACCTCATGAAAGTACTGGCAATTTCGTGTTATCATACACATAAATTCTGAGTGGGCCATGATGCGTTCGCCGTACTGTACTTTCATTACGTCATAGGATCGTTCTCATGCAAATCACTACAACCCAACCATGTAACTGTTACGATCAACATCGGCACGCGTGAAAAAATGCCACTAGAAGTGCTGCTACGTTTGTAGAAAAGTTATGCTGCTTTCTACTAAGGTGTATCGCTCCAGATCAAGTGACGCTCTCTAGAGGCGCTCATTCTTTACCTAAGACCTCACACAACTTTGTGGTCGTGGCTTCTCTGTGAAGAAAACTGTGCACAAGAGAACACTATCGCAACTACAGTTAACATTCGAATGTGCCACTTAAGATGCGCTAGAAACTCGTATTCACATACAACCCATCGCACTTCGAAAGTGCGATGAGATAGCTTACCTGTCCATGGTGTTCTTTAGTGTGGGCTGAACTGGAAGCACCTGCCCTCCCCTCACGTGGACGAGTAGTGTCGAGTTCTCCGTTACACTGCGGCTCTTCATTTCCGTGGATCCGTCTTTACGCAACCCCTGTAGCGGCGCAAATAGAAGGAGCATACGTTTTGTTACGTGTCGTATCACAGCTGAAAAACAATGCACTTCGCACAATGGAGGCCTTGGGGGTATCGCACATCATACGTTGCACTGTGCCTGTCATCGAACATTGCTCTCTTTCTTGTCTATGACATTGAACATACGACGGTGTTATGAAGAAACGCATTTTCTAGGTATACGCGCCGGCCAAGGTTAGGGAAATTATATTCCCCGCTGCAAGATGATTACCCTTACTGTTAAAAATTCCAAGCTCAGTTTTAGAAGCTCTTGAAAAATTACCGCTTGGTGCTTCTTTAATAAGGTTACATTGTTTGTGATTAGAGAATATTTGTGTGCTTATATGTCTCGGCCAATACAACAAAAACCTGAGCACTTTTATCTACAAAAAACCTCATGTGCATTGTCACCTCAGTCGCTGACGTAAATTTGATGTTAAAAGTAATCAAGTGTTCATACATCAGTAATTAAGCAAAACATGTTTGTAATTTTCTCAGCATAAATTCTGATGACTATTCTCTACTGAGTGGCCGTTACAAACTTAAAAAAAAAAGAATAACTAACTGTTGAGTTTGTGTTACATTTCTGACTACTCGTCAGAAACACATCAATGTGTAAACAGAAACTAAATGACAATTTTCGTAAAGATAGTTACTACCGACTGCCTAGATGCGGAAGGACGTTTCAGCAATTACGTACGGCAACAAAATACTAGTAAAGCTGATGAAGTGTGAAACGAGAGAGAGCGTTACGACCAACGGTACTGGAAGAAACGAGAACCTCGTACAAAGTTTGAACACCCACTCAATTTAAACATAGTGGGAACACTGAGTTCAAAATGTGTAGCGAAGAATGCGCAACGAACACGTTAAAGGTTTCCAACATCGTTAAAGCGAAAAATTGTTTGCTAGAAAAAAGATTCTGCCTGCTTTCCTCTGGCTGAAAGCTTGTCCTTTCTTCTTGGCTATTAACTGCTAAAAAATTCAACCTGACATGTGCCAATGTATGCAAAGCAGGGGGCGTTCATGCTCTGAGGTACTCACCGACGTGAAGTCAAACCAGACGTCAGGCGGGAGGTAGTAAGATTGAGTAGTTGCGTCCTGCAAAAGTACAATACTCCGGTGGCGTACTCTATGCTAACTTAAAAACGTGATTTGATACTAGGTCGAATTTTTCCTTGTCATATTTACGCGTTTTAGTTACTTTTTATTGATATCAAAGCATTGAAATAACCTGTTGGCTTACAAGACTAAAAAATATCATTGGGTCGTTTAAAAGAAACATAACCGAAGTGAATTCTCTCAGCTACAAACAGGGCTATCATTACAATCTGAATCCATGCTCTGTGAAAATTATATATCGAAATTCTCATGATCCTCTCGTTCGCGCTACTAAAATGGGTGGTGAACTTGGTGAACTTTTTCTATGATTTTTGGCACTCTGTAGATGAGAATTTCAATGTGTTTAGAAAATTCGAGCAACAGTATGACCGGTTTGCTTTTCATCGATAAATAGCTATCGGTAATCACTATCGATCGATAGCGTGATGCAGTGTGGACGACATTCGGTATTACAACACGCCATCCTTATGACGAAACAGAAAAGCAATACAGTAACCCTACCTTGTCTAAAATTGGAGAAAATAAGATGGAAGAACCCCACATGAACTGTTCGTCGAGGGCATAGGTGGCTTTGTCCAGCGGAAACCTTTGAAAAAAAAAATGAAAAAAATAAAAAGCGGCTTGAGAGAGATTTCATGTTTAAGTGGCATCGTACATTCCGGCACGAACGTACCGATTTAAAATGCTGCAACCGTATTGTGCTGCGGCATTTGTGACGTCTATTTTAGGTTGCTTTAATAAGCCGTCTTATAATCCGCTGTAATCAGGGCCGCATGTGCACACGTGAATGAACCATTACGCATCATTATCATCAGCGTATGGTATGTCCACTGCCGGACGAAGGCATCGTCCAGCGATCACTTTCGTTTTGCGCCACCTCACGCCATCGTTTGTCTGCGAATTTACTCATTTCATCGCGCGACCTAGGCCTCTGCCGATCTTGACTTTCGTACTCTTCACTCACTCCGTAACTATAACCGGCCAACGGTGATCTACCCAACGCCTTGTATGGCCAGCCCAACCCCAGCTCTTAAACTCAGCGATGTAGATATCGCCTATCCCCGTTTTCGTTATAATGCACGTCGCACTATTCCAGTCTCGTTAAGCTGCGCCTATCATTTCTCGTTCCATCGCACGTTGCGCGGTCCTTGACCTATTGTCGAGCTTCTTAACCTCCAAGTTGCTGTCTCATGTGTTAGTACCAGTAAAATGCTATGATTGTAAGCTTCCCAAGAATAGTGGCAATGGTACAGGGCAACATTAACGCGTGACGAGCTAGCTTTGTTCACGTCTTCGTCGCGTGCAATCCTACGTCGTGTGCATCTTTGACTTGAGCCCAGGTTTCGCACAACAGCTTAAACACTAGTGGTAGAGTGATCGCTGGCGCAAATGTAGCTCCAGTGAGAACAACATAAAATATTCTTGACCACGAATGTTATGCACTTTTGATGCCTTTGTTGTCAGATTGGACACAGCGGCACTATATGTCACAATTGTGACATATAGTCCGAGCTTGCTACTTCTTAAGATGTCACAAGTTCGGACCTTTAAGCTTTCGTCACTAGTGTAAGAAAGGCTCATTTTTAAAAATTTTATTCAGGCGTGACATTCAATGTCGCGCTTCGCAAACGAAGAAAACAGTTGTTTGAAACTTACTCGAAGAACAGTGGCCTCACGACCGTTCCGCCGCTGAAGCTGACCCTGAAGAACAGTGCGTACAGAACAGGCAGTAGACTGTACCTCATAGCGACGGCATCAAGGGCCGCGGGTGTCATGGAAAGTGTGTCTGCCTGTGCCAGACAGAACAGTAATATACAATCGATTAGGCATGACTGAAACTGGGATCATCCGTACCTTCGTATAACACGAACAATCATTAAACCTCCCCCTCTTTGAAGCGTTTTCTTTTTATTTTTCTATCGTCTTGCTCATTACAAGCTACTGACATTTCTGTCAAACAGCGGAAAATTTTCATGGTGCAGGCTCTAGTGGAACATGGGTAACTGTTTCAAAGGCAATACTTTTTATGCCTTTCAGAGGCTTAAATGGTGATTCCGTTTTAAAAGGAAGTTTTGCCGATTCTGAGCCGTGCGGTACTTACACTTGAACGTTTCATCCTGAAGTCCAGTCCAAGGGGAAAGAAGGCCCCAAGTTCGATCCATCTCTGGCACAAGAGTGTGGAGCTATTCCCCGAACAGAGGGGGACTCCAACCTGCACAGAAGTTCAAGAGCGAGCTACGTGTTCCCGTGGGAGTTCTCAAGTAAAGTACATGCGAACAGAGAAATTTTTTTTTACGCTGGGCTTTCAAACAACCAGCTTGTCACGTTTAAAGTACCAATTATTCGGAGCAGATTTATAATTTAACCGAAAGCTTAACCTCGGAAGCTCCTATCTGAATACGTGTATGGGAACGGAGATATCAATTTACGCTACATTCACTGTACCAAATTGTATACGTTTGTTGCGTTTAAAAGAAAACGTTAAAATCTAACGACTGTGGAAGCAGATTTCTTTTTTACTTAAGCCGTCAACTTAAAAAAAAAAAAAACATTGACGAAATTTGCACAATTAAAATACGCAACTACCAATTTTTCAACCTGGTAACTCAGTAATAAATAACGATATCACACTATTGTACAATGCTCTTACAGTATTAAGAGATCTAAAACGGATATAATTTATGCACGGTACGCTGCTCTCAAATACACCCCTAATTTGAGAGTAGCACTTTGGCAAAACTCTCGTAAACATTGTAACACATTCATGTAATCTGTAAATTCTTTAATAAAATTTGTCCCCTTTAGATGTATTAACGGATGCAGTTTTACAGAATTGCGATGTCTGCTTCTGGTGCAGAATTGCGAATTTGTAAACTTTGTGCTTCGTGTATTTTGCCAAGATTCGGCAATTTTTCGTAAAAAGCGGAGGGTCCTAAATAAAGTCTACTTCCTAGAGTTGCGAGAATCCAACTTGTTCCCTCAATGCAATAAACTTTATTTAAGTGGGTCCATCAGTTCTTTGATGAGAACGCATTTCCGCGCTTTGCATGCATTTGAATGGGGAAGTCGGAGTTGGCCCTAAGTTAAGGCTTCCTGTCAAACCTTTAGCGATTTTTTCACCAGAGTTCCAAGAAATCTAAAGGTTAAAAAAATGAAACTTCGATTTCACGACTCCTTGACTTTGCACTGCAAATAAAGTACCACACTACTGCGAGAAGTGCATCAAAGAGGACTTTAGGAGCTGACATAATTTATACGAACGCAACCACACTGAATCTTACCACAAATATGTAAATAGGACGTTATCGGTTATCCGCAGTTTCTCGATCGTAATAAAAAAAACGAGGAAGTACATTAACAAAGGCCGCCAAAATATCTGACGATAGAATTTATTTTAAAATCATTTAGAGTCAATTAAATGGGAGGCAGCGTCAATACGTTGAAGTGCATCAGTTTCTGTGGGACAGTTGCGACTTGTCAGTTGCGACACAGGGCACATCAAGGGGACACACATGCAGCGCAGCGTGTCCCCGAGTTTTTCTTTTTTTTTTTCTGTGTGTTTTCGCGTTGTTATAGTTCCGCTAACAAATAAATAAACCGTGCAGTTTCATCCATAAAGCCAGACAAGCAACCGGAAGGGGGAATCGCAACTTACATAGGGGATCCCGAAAATGTTGAACTCCAGGACAGCTGCAAGACAAAAAATAAATAAATAGTGGGGTATCGATCATTATTTTGCCGACAGCACAGCCAATGGTTACCCACCCACAATGGCTTTCCTTAGGCCCGACCATTCTCCGAAGTCTGGCAGTTGAACGAGGTGTCCGGCATACCGGCCAGTTGAAGGGTATGTAGATTCAGAAATCACGAGGGTCCTGTCGCCGATGAGATCGGTCAGCGCCCTGCAAGCATATAAGACAGGTAAGCCGAGACAGCACTCACAAACCAGCATATAATTGCAATCAAACTGTCATCTAAGTGGTCAGAACTGCACAATACTGGAAAGCATACATGCACAATACTGGAAAGTTAATCGAACCCGCGACCTCGTGCCCGAGAGGGGGGTATTTCAATGCGAGTGTTTTAAAAATTTGCGGTTCGGTAAAGACCATGGCAATATGGCAGAATTCAGGGAAGCGGAGGCTGTGCTGTCTGCAATCTGCAGTGCACCGTGAAAGTTTACGCGGATCTAAGGACTCGACTTCATCCCACCCGCAGTAAATCAAAGCTTATCATGCAGCATCTTGTCTTATTTTGTAGCTTATCAGCATCTTAACTTCTCAGCAGCCTATCTTGCAGCATCTTATTACCATTGCGTCGCCATGCTGTGACTCCAACCGTAGATGCTGTGGACGTCGTAGTGCTTGTATCGCAGCCTTTCGCCGAACGCCGCGTTCATGCAGAGGGTGCCATTATGAAGCTGCGTTGCGTTGCCTTCTTCGTTCCTGTAGGCGACTTAATTAAAAATAAACGGCTTATTTACGGACGGTTGCCACGAGCAACTGCAAAAAAAATCAGTAATAGGAAGACAGAATAGAATGTGTTTTTCGTATTCTAAACGATGCTGTGCATAGGAAAATGAAGAACGGTGAGCATATCGAGAGTTCATAACGATGGCATAAAAGATGGGTGCATGAAGGCACGCACGCAACTTTTTGTCACTGCTTGTTCTCATGCGAAACGATCGAAGCAATCCTCACCCCCCCCCCCCCCCAAAAAAAAAAAAACAACAACCTGGTCCACTCCCAAAATTGGATTAAGGTGGATTAAAGGGGATTAAGGTGGATTGAGGTGCATTAAGGTTGGTACATATAAGAGCAAGGTGTATTAAGATGAATTAAGGTGGAGTTTTGTGTTCATGTACAGTACATGACCGCGGTTGTTGGAGAAGTATGGGAGAGGCCTTTGCCTGTAGTGGGCGTAACCAGGCTGATGATGATGATGAAGGTGGAGTTTTACTTTAGGTGATGACTTTTTGACCTGTTAACCCCCAAGTGCTTCCGTAAGGAAGCGTACAAAATTTATGAATATATTTCATTCCGGCAAATTATAGCGTGCTAGGGTGGTGGAAATCGGGCGAGCTAGTGATCCATGATCTTCCACGTACAACGTACAAAAGGCTAGACGCAAAGAAAAGAAAGAAGAATGGGCACGCACACTAAGTGCTGGCTCAACTAACACAACAACGTTTTTTGTTCTTGGATCTTTAGTTTTTCGAATATTCATCTGACGCAGGTATTTATATCACGTGCAACGCCAATAAATATTTCAGTCTTGACTCCCAGCGCTGTGTGTATGAGTCACTCTTTCTTTTTTGTCTCGATTATTGTGCTCTGCGCGAGTAAGATTAAATTGAAGCTCGTTGTGTGGAATAATTTGGTGAGTCACAAGAAATTATCGGTAGCATGCCGCACAAATAACGGAATAGCAAGAGCCACAGTCGTATGAAAATGAATATTAAGATCCCAGCTCAACTTTGCAGGGACACGGATGTCATAGTACGGCATCTGTGGGGACAATGTCAAGTGTCTAGATCAAATTAGAAGATGTGCGCAAGGAATCGACACGTATTAGAATTAATAAATACTGTATAAATAGTGATACCTTCTCACCTGGTACATACGGCGGGTATTCCCATCGATTCTGAGGACACATTTGGCACCCCACGTCGTTTCGCTCGCAGGAAGCAGATCCGCTGAACTCGGCCGGTTCATTCAGCCTCTTAAACGGGACAGGCAAGGAAAACAAACACTCAGTTGGTAACGCACTCAAACGAAAGTTGATATTTCCCAACCACGACCTAAATAACGGACGCGAACCGCTTAGGCTGCGGCGGGCCATAGCCACGGTGTTTAATCGCGATTAGTATCCTTAGCTTAGTTAAGCAACTTGGCGTATGTATATCTATATATATAACTTTGCCGCTTGTTGCTGTTTGGCTATACTAACAACTCACACTCCATACTTGCATTACATAAATATAATGATTAAAATGTCTGTCAGCAATTAATTTCCCGTCATTAAATTACATATGCACCACCCCTTGGTGCTACTCGCATTAACGTAGATAACCATCCCCGAAAGATGCGTTCTGACTGACTTTTTTTTTAGGCTATACAGATTTCTTACTGACCCTGTTCACGGGGCAGTTTCTTCTAGAGAAACGAGATGGCGCTATCGGCGGCGCGCCTCACGTGGCCTCAAAGGGACAGCGCACGAATACGAAACCATTACCGCTTCCACCTTGCTTCTGTGCGATCAGCTGTCAGAAATGCAACTGAGTTTTCGCTCACGCACTGTGATCTAATCATGCCGGAATGAATCGTGCGCATTGAAGACGTGTGCAATAGTTGGCTGCAAAATAGTGACTGGCATATTAAGGAATGGAATTAATCTGCGCAGCCAAGTTCGCGGACCGCTTCTGCAACTGTCCGTACGTGTTACCGGCACTTCGAGATGTACGACTTTCTTCGAGGATACAGAAATTTCTCATCCGCCAGCGTTGTATCGCTGACCTTCAAAAAAACTGCTTCAGCCCCGGAACGTCGGCAAGAGTAAGTATCGCTCGTTAAACAATGACAAAGGGAGTAGCGTCGCTTCCTGTCACAGCACGTTTCGCGCACGGTACCTACACACTCCTACCCCAACTGGCACGGAATCTTACGCTCACTCTATCGCCAACGTGTCAATAAGTGAATGGGCGCACACTTAAATGTACAGGCACCATATATGCACAATAAATGACGGACTACACCGACAGGGCATGAATGGTCGAAGCTGAATGTTTCGTGACGGTCCACGAGAGTAAGCCGAGTTGCTAGCGGTAATACATCTTCGCTACAGTGTATTACAATGTACAAAACGGCTACGTTTCAAGCCTTGCGGGCAGCAAGAACAAATCTATCGGGACTGAGTACATCCGCGAGCGAGTAGGCAGAAATAATCAGATAGTGATCGCAGCAAAGAAATTTACTGAGTCAGAAACGTGACAAGCCGCTGCTTCAAAGTATTTGCAAATAAAGAACGTAGAGAAAAACACACTAATCCAGATTCAGTTCATGAGCGGAAAGTATGGATAGCTTGGAGTACCTATTTAGCCCCGCGTTTGGAACAAGCACCATATAGGCTGCTCGCACCGTTTGGACATAGCTTAATCAGCTTCCAAAGCGCTTTTGCATGTTCTCTGAAGCTGTGGCCAAATCTTCGTGCCGTCCACCCAGTCACTGTCTACCATATCTCCCGAAACAGAGGTTCGCTAAGCCGCACCGCCGTCATACACACCCACTGTAAACACGGAGGCAACGGAGGCAGCTGAGGCAAGCAATGGACGCGTCACCACGTGATCAAACATGGCAGCGCCCACAGAATCGCCGTGAAATGGTCAATAAAGATTTACAGAGCTTAGCGAGCGTGGCTTACTTGCAGAGGAATTCCTATAGGCGAGGCGGACATTTGTCTCTAATAACGTGAGCTTCAGAAGACTAATTAACAAAAGTTTCATTAACTTTTTATCATAGTTTTAGGAGTACTGTTTATATGGCAAATTAGAAGGCAGCAACATTTTAATTGACTTCTATTTTATAATAAGAAACTTAAAAATCGCACCTAGTTCGAGATATTTATCATCGAATTCCGACGCTCGTATCTAGGCAATTGAGTGTTGAAATGCGACGACAGAAATCCTGAATTAGGTCCGATTTTCAATATCTAAAAAAAATGATGTGCAATAAAATTTGAATGCCTCTAAATTTGCAATTTAAGCTACCCCCAAATTCTAAAAAGAGGAGTTAGCGGTTTTTTGTTTATTATTCTTTTGAATCGCGTTATTAGCGTTACACTGTGTCCGTCTCGCCTAGGAACTTCCTTGCACGCTCAGACTTTCTTTCTTTAATCTCTAGTCTAAAAAGCGCTCTGCGTCGATTCATGCTTAACAGATTCGATGCCATTGGTAGCACGATCGAATGTGCCTCCGGCCTCAGCATCGTCGCCTCTGAGCGCGAATCGCAAATCCGATTCTGCGGTGCCGAACGATCGAACCACATGGAACGCATTTCCGACGCGTTCCCGCTGGAAAGGCGTTTGCTCTAAGCGATGGCTACGCCAATGGCCAAGATGCCTAGTGTGTGGGTACGGGGTGAATCGGCAATCTAGCGATGCATGCGACTGGTTCCCACCGCACTCCAAGTGGGTTTGCAGTGATGCGGAGCGCTCTCAAGATGGGAAACTGAGAAAGCCTGCCCCAGCCAAATGTTCTCGCTGCTCCCGGAGCAATCGGACTAGCCACGTGATCGAGCTTCTGTCGGATCTCGGTCGCGCTCCCAGCTCAGCTGGAGGCACTCCCAGGTGGGAGCTCCTCCAAGTTTTCAATCGAAACAAAAAAATACAGAGTCAAGTTTTCAACTCTGTAACACAGCAATAAAAAAAAAACGATATGGTAATTATGTAAACAGCGCCTAAAAATAGATTTAAATAGGCCAAAATGTACATATTACACACCGCTCTGAAATACATACCACTAATATGTCAGTAGGACTTTTGCAAGAGCCTCGTTCCCATTGTACACATAAATCGAATTCGTCCGCCATCTATACATATCAGTAGCAGTTTACTGAACTGCGATATACGTCCTTTGCACAAAGCTAAGGATTCGTAGACTTCGTGCTTCATCTTTTTTTTTTTTTTTTTTTGAACTTACCATATTTCGAGATAATTTTCGTCTAACATTCGAGGTCTAAAATCAAAATTTTGCATCTCACAGTTACTAGAAGTTAACTTTCTACCCCAAATGCAACGAACTTCATTGAAATAGCTTCAAGGGCTGTCTCGTAAAAGCATTTTCTCATCTTGCATGTACTTGAATAGGAGGCATCGGAGTTGGGCCCGAGCTAAACCTTACTCGTTGCACGCGCAGCTCGGCGTAATAAGCCAGCGCCTTTCGCTCACGGCGGAAAGAGCCGTCAATAAGGACACAATAGACGCCCAGCAAACTTACGAGGAACATTGCGTCAAAGTCGGCGGTGGATTCCTGATAGTCCAGGATGGCGTTTCTCCACCACTGCCTAGTAGAGTTCTTCAGAAAATCTGGGAAGGCTGAAGGACCGGTCGGTAGCCCCTGCCAGAAATAGAGACAGAGAGAAAATAAACTAATAAGCTAATACGTAACAAAATAATAAGTTAATGATAAACTAATAATAAATAAGCAAAGCGAGCGAGTGTAGCTCCTCCACCCTGCAGTGGACCCTCAGTCCAGGAGTCCAGCGGCCTCCTGGTCAGTCGAGTTGGAGCTGGACGGCGCTCCTTCGCGTTCTCTCTTTTTTTTTTTTGCGTGCTTATACATATGACATACAAGAGGCTTCAGAAAAAAATGACACGAACCAACGCAGACACTAAGTATCACGAGAACCCATGCCAGACGAACACCATAATTACAAATGTGCGTGCATGACCAAGACCATAGCAGTTAAGCAGTTTCCAAGCAAGTCGTTGTCATACCTTCGCATAAAGCACAGCGTTAGGGTCAGAACCGCTGGTTCCTGATCCCGTCTTGACGAACACGTCTTCTTCGAGACCCGTTGTGTATGGGCTGTACCGCGTAACGTTGTCGGCAGGAATAGCCGGATTCTGGAAAACGAAAACATCCCTGATAAAAATGATTACGATCGTTTTTAGTATATTGCTTAGTTCACTCTAACTCCAACTTTTCATACACGTATTGTCAGCGCTGTATGTTTAGTAGGCGATCAAAAAACACGGTTAACATTCCTAGATACCCGAACGCTCGAAGTTAAAAGGGCGGCGCTAAGAAGCAAAATTATTCTGAACTGTATTAGTAAATTACACTTCTTCAATACCAAAAACACCACTCTTACCGCAAGAGGAGGCTTAATAAGCTAGAAGACACACATACACACACAAAAAAAAGAAAACGACTGGCGACGCATTTACCTTCTCGCACCAGTTTTTAAGGTACCAGCTTGTCATGACGTCACAAATTGTGACGGCACCTGCTTGAACCATGAAGACAGGAAATAAACTAGGTGATAACATTACGTCCCGCAGCTGTCCTTGGTGAAGCCATTCCCTTCGCTTTTTCCCTCGCAGTTTCGGCCTAACACGTGACCTCCGAGACAGCCTATTGGCCGGGGATGTTTGGTTCCCGGTATTGTTTAATCGATGCGCACTTGCTCGAATGTTCTGCCGTGGTTTGCCTGCCAGAGCGGGAGCACTAAAACTTACAGCGCACTCTGACGTGACGATCACGTGTTGGGCCTGCACGTTTGGTTTCAGTCGTGTTGTGCAATGCTCCCGCCTAATTCTTTCCTTCCTCCATGGCTTAAGCCTACTTAAATATTTATCGGTAAAGGTAGACTACATTCTATTCTTAATTAGCCAAAAGGTGAGCCTACCGAGTTTCAAGAACTTTAACTCGGCCACGATGGCTCAAATACGAAAAATATACTGCAACTTTTGATGTCACACTGACGTATCCGCGCTCCTTCATTTTATTTTTAAATGACCTATTATTACGAAATTAATGAAAACGGAGTTTTGAATATGTATTCTTAATTTAAACTTGTTTTGTGTTTCTCTTTGGTGCTCCTTTAACGCGCGTCTTCCCAGTCAAGGATACAGAATGCAGTTCATTGCTTCCTGGTGCATATTTAATTTACGGCGCTTGTGTTGTACCTGTCTTTCCTATTGGCGTCTGTGTCAACACGCCTGTCTTTCAATGCCATGAATATTAACCAGCTTCCTCAGCATCCATATGTACTCAAGTTTCAACTTACCCACCTCCCCTTCCCCCCCCCCCCCCCCCCCCCCGCAAACGCGTCGCGTTGAACGTGACTTATTTGCATTCCATGTACCTATTCTGCAGCTCATGGTGGCTTGGCGAATACGCCAATCACTTCTGAGATTTCTGTCCCTATACTTCCTGTACATACGAGTTTTTTTTATTCGTCTTTCTTTTTCTATGTGATTAGACATAATGACGTGCAAGTGGCTTCAGGCAAAATGACATAACTATCGCAAACACTATAAGTATAACGATTTATCACAAGAGGAAACATCTGTAAAAGGAAATATTGTGGTTCCGTAATGCCCTCTATTGTATATTTTTGTCATTCCTGACTAATGTTTGAGACATTCCCCCGTGAAAAAAAGAAAAGAAAGGCTTTTACAGTTCAACCTTGCTATAATGCATAGATCCATGTGCTAAAAATCAGGCCATTTGATATACCTGAACGACCCTATAACGGGCCTAAATTAACTCTTAAGATAGGTTCGTTATATGCGTGTGTCGCTTGTCTCCAGTGAAGAATGAAGAAATAAATACATTTATTGAACTACGTGTAGTAAGAAATAATTGGTTCCTAACATTCGGGTTCAACTGTAACAAACAAATTAATGCCTGATGACATACTGTGACCAGGCCAACTTGAATGCCCACGCTTGCCAGCTGCCGGATGTACGCCTGAAGACCGCCGAAAGCGGAGTTCAGAGTGAACGCTTTTGAACCTTGGAAGACGTCCAGCCAGATGACATCCTAGAAAACAGAGAGCGTTATTTCGCTGGCGAAAAATGAGCCCTTCTCTCGCTGCAACAATAGTGAAAGACAAAAAATAACGATACGTGAAACGCTGTGCATTTCATGCAGGGGTCGTCAAGGGCAGCTACAAAACAAAATGATGAGTTCTACTGAGATGTGAAAAAATTGCTGGCGCTCCCGTGATCGAGAGTAGATGTAAGCATGAAATGGCAACCGGCAATGCAGATTGGTTGGGGATGGTACTAGCCACAACCTTAAAATGGGTGTAGTGCATGTTCGCAACGACACGCCCTGCCACACCATATCTGTGCACTGGTCCATACAGACGCTGCCCAGCTAGAATAAGAAAACCGGCTGAAGGTGGCACGACAAGCAGCGAAAGACACCAGGAAGACAGAGTGCACTGCCCAGCTAGAAGAAAAGCGTCTGAAGGAGGCGCCACGCAGCGCGGCGCCATCTCTCGAGGCGACGCGAAACCCACCCCGCGGAACTCACGGACCACTGGCGTTCAACAGAGCACAGGCAACTCTGTCTTAGCGCCAAAAGATGAGAATGAAGTATACAGTGCCCTGTATCTGCCTTTTGAACGTGGCTATTGGAAATGACAAAACTTCAGCGTACTAGAAGTTACAGCTTGAGTGATATAGTGAACAAACATTACGAAGAATTCGGAAGCGGTGCTTTTTTTTTGTAACTTGCGTGGGCAGTATCTAGCGTACGTAACGCGGCCCTATACAAAGGGTTGGGAGCCAGAGATCGCATTTTCTGGTTGACCGGATGATTTCGTTGGGTTCTCGCAACTTGCCCGGATGTTCTCGTTTGAGCGCCCGGATAACGGCTCTGGCTTTTGGCTCGTGGTCACTTGAAGGTCGCCGACAACGGGCGCTAAAAGCATTTCCTGCTTAAAAAGGCGGCCGGTAGCTTATCGCGGCCTATCGTTCTCGCATGGGAAGAGAAGCGGTGATGTGTAAAACACCCACGTGATCCTCGAAGCACTCGAGCTACGTACGGTGCAGTCGCCTTCGCGGAAAAAAATGTTTGCTTCCTCGGGTGGCGGTCGCTTTTGTACTCTGCGGTTGCTTAGCATAAAACAAACATGCGAACTTCTTCAAAGCTACGTTGCGTTTAGTGCAGGATAACGAAACACTGACTGCGTTTGCGCCGCCTACATTTCGACGTGCTCGATGCCGTGCCTGTTCCACATTGCATCGAACGGTACATCGCACCGTTCGTTAGAAACAGGTCGAGTTGCAATACGATAAGCGCCTAATGGCAAATACCTTATTGAACGTCCTGCAGAATACCTCGAGTGAACGCTCTCTAAAGTCTTTTTCAACTTGCGCTCTTTGCAGTATGTGCAGCGAACATGTTACTCGGCTACCAGAACAGCGCAGACAGCGCAATGCTATGCTCCTGTGACTCCTTTCGACACAGTTCCATTCTAGTAAGGTCAGCGGGAAACACTATGATCGATATGGCTGTCCGGCGCAACTGCGGCACACGCGACTCTGGCCACAGCTACCGGTGCAGAACCACTGTTTGTTTTTTATTTTGATGTTCATTTTATGTGTGCCTGCGCGTGAGTATAAGTGCGAGTGCTGTTTTATTTGCCGACCTACGATCTTACCTTGGGCACGCCAGCCTGGTCAAGAGCTGTGACCGCGCCCTTGACTTCGTTGAGCGACGTGTAATTGGTCATCCACACTTGATACCCCAGTGCCCAGATCGGTGGCATGAAGGGAAGTCCGACGAGCTGAAAGGCAACTGTCGTGAGTATCTGACGAATGCTGTTGGTAAAAATCTCACAAACATCGTTTTTTCTCTGTAATGTGCAGTCGCAGTTAGGAAGAACGTGGTGGCCAACCAGAGTCCAGATGTAGATGTTGAAAGCAATATTCTACCAGCTACTCTATACTTGGCTTACGAAGAAAATAGAGAAGACCATGGCTACAAAAAACAGCACTAGAAGGCGCGAACACCAACACCTGCTTAAATAAACGAAACAAATAATTCGAGAAAAAAAAAGCAAACGCGAATAACTTCAGAGGTTTTATACTTTACATCTTTAGAGTAGCAGAAATTACAGAAATTCTCAAAATCGTCTGCGACAGATAGCGGAATTTTAATCTTAGAGCTGGATTGCTCGATTAGGCGGACGTTATTTGCACAAAAATTTCGTAATGCATATTTGAATAATTAGCGAAAGTTTTCTAACCAACTTTTAAATTAATTGCTTTAGGACACATATTCTAATTTACGAATTGAAGCCAGTAGGCCCGTCCATTAAGATATAATTTCGCGAGTATAGCACCAGTTTTGAGATAAGCACCGTCAAAGTTGCAGTAAATTATGTTGCTGTTCTCTTTACTTTTTTACCAAAAGGCATTTTTATGGCTAGCAGGACAAAGAATAACTGGAACACCAATGCATATCGTCGCATACCGTGAGAACGCATATATCGAAGCTGGTGTCATCCTCTGGGTTCGTTCCAAGTTCGCCTCGCGATCTCACCGGCTACAATTCATAAACTGCAACGTATGCCGCAAAATAATTAGAAACTCGGTTGTTAATCAAGCTTTCATTAATTCGTCGATTATGTGTTTCAATTTCTTGTGCAAATAATGTCCGCCTCTTTCAGTATCCAGCCGAAGGAATACAAATATCCTATTTGAACAGGTGATTTATTTTAAATTTTATTTGAAAACGAAGAAACTACAGATAAGATTGAGCATCAATAGCTCACAAACGCTAATATATAAACCAACCAGGTGGGGTGGAAGGGGGCCTCTTCTAAGAGAAACGCCGCTAGCACACGAGTGACTGAACGTCGCTAGACCTATCTATAATATCGATTCCCAATCATTCGACCTTTCGCTTAATTCGAAAGAGCTGGAAAGTCCCGGCGACCTTTTAACAATACATTGCGTCCGTAGGAAAACTCGTATATAGTTCGAAAGCGAAAGCATGCCGCTTCGCTTTACTCGACTCCCTTTATGCGAGCAATGGTTCCTGAAACCTTGAAAACACCAGAAGCTCAGTAGACGTCACTACTGCTTCACTGGGCGTGAAGCCGCTGTCTTTCTCTTATTATTGTTATATTTCAGTGGCTGACGCTCCTTCCCCCGTAAAGCCATACGGTCCCGCTTGTTCCCCGTCGTGTCGCGCCCACATAGTCTTCGCCGTCCGTTCAAAATGGCGTCGCGTGGCAATTACTCAGCGCTGTCCATCGAAGTCAAGAAAGAAAATCTTCAGTATCTCCTTTTCGCTCTCGAAAAAAGATTTGAACTGGTCCGTTTTGCAGCCGCTGGTTAATTCGACCTTTCGGATAATTCGATATCACCTTGCGGTTCCCCGCGGGGGTCGGATCAAAAAGGCAGTCGACTGAGATCAGAGGTGCGCTTGAGAGAAGGTGCAACGCCGGCGTGCCTCCTACCTTTTGGTACTGTTGAACCACCTGGGTGGGCGTGGAGCCGACGAAGAAGTAAAGGTCGAGGATTCCACCCGTGGTCGCAATGGCGATGTTCCCGCTCGGGGTCACCGTGTAATCTGTTCAATGCATAACGTGCGCACGTTTGATACGAGCCCGGAAGCACGTGAAGTACGCGTCGTATTGCATGCTATACGTTGCATTGACACTTCTTTTTTCAATTCTGAGCTCTTTTTACGTGCCAAAACCATGATGTCATTATGAGGCACGCGGCAGCGGTCGACTACGGATAATTTTTTGACCAGCTGATGATCTTTCACATGCACCAGGTGCACGACACGCGGGAGTATTTTTTTTTCTCCCTTCCCGATCGAAATGTGTTCGCTGCGACAGGGATTTGATCCCGCGACCCCAAGCTCAGCCGCGCAAGGCCATGTAGCCGCTAAGCAACACCACAGCGGGTGCATGCACGTTTACTATCCAGTGAAAAACCAGATAATTTCAGAAATGTTGCTTCTATAGATTCAGATTACTAAATAAAACAAACGCATTAAGTAACTTAGCTGGCCTGAGAAAGAATTTGCCCGTGTATTTGACACCCTGAAACCTGGAAGATGGACAGACAGATCGCACTGATTCGAGAACAGAAACGCTAAAGTACAGACTGCTCGCCATATTAAGCAAAATTGAAAACAGCGACATAGATATTTTTTATCTATGCTATCCGTGTATTTTCCTTTATTACAATTTTTTTTTCGTTGATCAGTTTGGCTAACGTTGGCTGGCACACTGTATATCCTGGGTTTCCAAATAACTTGTGCCAACATTTAACAATATGCCACGCAGAGGGACGGAACCAAGGTAACGCAGTTAGCCGTTGCCTGGAGCAAGTCAGATTTGTATTTCGCCTAATTACATAATTAGTTCCAATTTATAATTCCCCAGCCCAAATCTTATATTCAGAGCGAAGGTGTCAATGAGAAAATTGTAGGCCATGCCGAAAAATTCCCGATCCAGCTTTCTACTGTTCGATAAGTGCTACATAAAAGTTTTCTTTTTCCAAGCCTGAAAGAAAGCTCGCGAAACACGGAAAAGAGCCGCGCGAGTTTCTTTCTCTCTCTCTCTCTCTCTTTTTTTTTTTTTTTTGAGCAAATTACGTGGCACACAAGGCATGTTTGCGTATCACGTTTTGCCTTTTACTCCATCGTTTCATTGCTACCTGTCGCCAATGGTTGCCCTGCAGGAAACCGGGACCCGTCAAGCTCCTGAGCTTTTACTCCCTCGATTTGCTTATAAAGTGTATACACATTATACAGCAATAAAGTATTGTACTGTGTCGTATAAAATGCAGCAACGCTCTTGTTGTGTCTTTCTGCATCGCAGACGCCTCATCGCAAGAGGCTTGAGTGTGCAGACAAGCTTGCCACTAGCAAGACCAAACTCATGAGTTTTGCTAAAGAGCGTTTGAGGAAGAAACAAAAAAGACATTCTTGATTTTGCATCGAAGCTACATAAATTTTGAGCTCCTATGGCCGAAGACGGACTAAATGCCAAACGTCGCGAATTCGCGACGCACCGATACCGATAAATAGAGTCGGTACAACGAAGTCTTCTAATTTAGCGATGTTAGCCTGAAGAACAGCGAAAATTTCTCTCTCTCTCTCTCTCTCTCTCTCTCTTTTTTTTTTAGCACTCACAAAGAAATCTGGAATCAAGAGATTATAACCACACGAAAAAAAAAGAAAAAAAATTGCACGAAGTTTCACAAAGCAAGACAGCGACGTTCGTAACTTACCCATCGCGTTGCTGTTGAGAATGAGAACACCCCATGTTGTTCCGTCTCCTTTGGGGTTCATAAAGAACGGGTGAACGCCGGCGAAGTTCTCCGAGTCCTCGAAGAAAAAATGCATGTACGAGCTCGTAAGTTCCGCAGCTTGGGAACCGCTTTAAGCATATACACTTAGTAAACGAGAGTTCTGTAAACTCTGCTATCATGAAGTAGCGGTTTATCTCGCATTTGAAGGCGTTCTCGCGGCCCCCTCTGGAGTTGCATTTATACTCTACCTTCAGTGACGTTCAGTAAGCTCTGTTCCACAGGTGCTGCAGATATGGCGTTGGAACATGCAACCGGCGCTCTTGATCTACCCTTGAAACAGTCTCGTCCCCCCCCCCCCCCCCACAAAAAAAAAATAAAGTTAAGCAACAAATATATCGCTCCGAAAAGTGTTTTCCCAAATCCAACAATGGGATTCGCCATTAGTATAATAATACATAAATAATCCATACGTTTTATTGTTAGCTGTTTGTTGGTTGCTGTTGTTTTGGCGCATTACTTTTTCGTTAGACCAACATAGTGCTATAACTTGTTAATTGTAACTCATGTTGTTTATTGCTTCATATTTGTTTATATGCTGTGCCTTCCTATCCTGATTGCTTTCTATTGAATTGTTTAAACATGTACTTTGTCTAGTTTGATGACAGCAATGTAACCGCAACTCCTGTCTTGGCTTGTGCTGAAAGTATGAATAAAAAAAAAAAAGATGAGACTATCTATGGCTGGCACAGCACGAACACCGCAGCTAGCAAACCGAGGAAGAAGGGAGAAAGTGCGTCGTCCCCAGTGAATAGCATGCACACTTTCCGGCGAGTTATGAGGATGCATACCGTGTTTGCGCTGGCCAGCGTGCTGTAGTCACTGACGCGCCTGGAAAACATGGTGCCGCTTCCAGTCGCGAGGTTGATGTGCTCGTGGCCGCTCTCTCCGAATCCGTACAGCTGGTCGCCGCTGTAAGGTAGCACCACTTGCAGGAACTGCTCGGTCATCACGAGGTGCCACGAATCCAGCCTGCATGGGTCGAGACGAGGCAAGGGGGCGCGCGGCGTGAACTCGATTTTTTTACCAGCGTCCAGCGAACGTCGGCGCGACGCAACAAGTGAACTTCAGCGGAATCGAGAAAGTTTGGCAAGTTGGTGAATTGTAAAAACCGTGTTTGACGGTACGTACCACCCGGAGGACGCAATAACGCGCTCTATAATAGCCATCCATAGAGAATACAGATATGCACCGACCTTAAATCATTCCAGGAAAGGTTAACTAACCAGCCATCCTAAAGTTATGAAACATACCAATTCTCCTCTTCGCCAAAGGCGCGTTTTTTTCTTTCTTGCTTTCTAAGTTATCTTGCCGACGCACTGATGTACTTGTTTTATTATTTTGCCTTTCTTCTGTCTGCACTAAGCACTGCGCTATCCACTGAATCTTTGTTTTGTTTTTGTTTTCCTTGTTTCTTTGTTATTATAGTATGCGTTCTGTTCTGTTCCTTATGTCCTAGTACGTTATTTTGTTACGTAAAGTGATGCCCCCTCCCCATGCGCATACGCTTATGTGCGATTTCGTGCGTATAACGAGAAAATAAATCAAATGATTTAAGATTCCCATCGTCTCGTGCTTTATATACCTTTAATGAGGCACTGAAGATCACAGGTAAATTTCTTACCGTAATTAGCTCCTGAGGCGGTTAAAAGGCTCACTATAATCGAATGAAAATTGACATGACCTAATGTGTGCCCTATACTGCGGATACCAAGAGCCGAGCGGTGAAACAGCGTCGACTCACATGACGACGTAGTTGTCCGAGCGCAGCACCCTCAGCCTGGCGCGCCCTCTCCTCGTCTCGTTGGTCTCGATCAGGTACCGCAACCGGTTCTTGTCCACGGCGGGAGGCTTGCGCAACAGCGGCGAGTCGTCCAACACGGGAACCTCGTAACGTTGCCGGTCCTCGTCGTGGATCTGCCCTCCCGCACGTTGCGTGTGCCACGAGAAAAACATACATAAGAAAGAAAGAAAGAAAGAAAGAAAGAAAGAAAGAAAGAAAGAAAGAAAGAAAGAAAGAAAGAGAATTCGAAGTGAGGAATCGCGGCAGCAGCAAGTGAATTGACCTTCATGCATGTCTCGCTTCAGCGCGAACGAAACGTCGAAAGCACAGCGCATACGAAGCTACCGGCACTATACGCGCACTCTGCAAACATCACAGATCGCTTTGAAGATGAGGCCCGCGCGGGTGCGCACTTTAGCCACGTCGCAGATCGCTTTCAAGACACACGAGCGCCGGCAATGCGTCGCTACGGCGACCGCCAAAGAGTCTACTACGGCGTTGGCGATTCGCGTGGCCAACGCCGTAGTAGACGCCGCGGTTGTTTCCACACTGTACGGAGCCGCGGGCGAGGAGGACATCCAGACACCGTAGCAGCCGCCGGCGAAGAATGCTCCTCCTCCCTCGCCTCACTCCCTGCCTCGCGCGCCACAGGAGAGGGCACGCACCCAGGCCACGTTCCTCGCTCGCGCACGCGCGTGAACCGCGTTCGCCGACTCACCCTCACACGCTTTCAGTCATACGGTACCTCACGACGATGGCAACGCCGACGGCAGAAATGCGCCTGGGGTGTCCATATAATTGCTATCACAATAAAGAGACAGACAGACAAAATATGTGCAATACAATGAGAACACACGAACACGAGATTACAAACAATCCAGGAAATACAACTCTGACTGCATCCTGAACGTCTACATCTGGCGATTGCCTCATGGTCCCTTGAAAGAACTCCGAAGCCAAACTTGCAAACGCCAGGGGTCTAGGGTACGGCGAAGAAAAGCACACTTCGAGTCCCTCCTCGCTTATGTCGAACGAATCCTTCAGCGATTTATTCAGCGCCACTCCAGTGCTCCCACTATAGGCAAGAATAAGAAGCTCTACGTGCAAGTAAGTGCATGGGAATGAGCCGTGCATGGGAATGAGCATTCGGTGGCCAGCTACACGGCAGAGCGAGCGAAGAGGTCCCGCTCATGTACTCACTCACCCGCAACCTGAGCGTGTCCTCGGTGATGAACACTGCCTGGACACGGACGTTATTGATGACGTCCTCGGAGAAAGGGCCCTGCGACGCCATGTCGTAGGTGAGGCTGTAGTTGATCTCCCGGTCTCCGTACGTGGTGTGCCGGTACCGGTAGCCGAACGCGTCGTCCAGCAGAAAGCAGCGAGTGCTGCCACCGTTCTCGGGATCCGGCACTGCTTTGCACCCGTGCTTCTCGCAGTCTGCCACCAAAATTTGGGGGAGGAACGAAAATACGGCAAACCCTCGTTATAACGAAGTCATCAAAACGAGTTTCGTTATAAGCAGCATTTCCTTAAAAACGGAGATGATTTCAAATAGCCACAACGAGGTGAGACGTACGTGCCCTCCAATAGCACGGGAGCTCGTGAAACGCGTCCTGAAACACATCCGCACTCGATAGTAAGGTCATGACAGTGGACTGAAGAAATCCTGCTGCTGGCGCCCACGTGAGAAGCTGCATCGCCTGTGGGCCATGATCACATTCTATTGACCGTCTTCGCGGAGCAGTTTATTCTGGAGAAACGAGATGGCGCTATCGGCGGCGCGCCGCACGTCGCCTCAGCGACAGCGCATGAATACGAAACCATTACAGCTTCCACCTTGCTTCTGTGCGATCAGCTGTTGGAAATGCAACTGAGTTTTCGCTAACGCACTGTGATCCAATCATGCTGGATTAAATCATGTGGATTGAAGACATGTGCAGTAGTTGGCTGCAAAAATAGTGACTGGCATATTAAGGAATGGAATGACTCTGCGTAGCCAAGTTCGCGGACCTTTGCTGCGACTGTCCGTTAGTGTTACTGGCACTTCGAGATGTACGGCTTTCTTCGAGGCCACAGAAATTTGCTCATCCGCCAGAGTTGTATCGCTAACCTTCAAACAAAGTGCTTCAGCCCAAGAACGTCCGCAAGGGTGAGTACCGCTCCTTAAACAATGACAAAGGAAGTAGCGCCGCTTCCTGTCATAGCACGTTTCGCGCAGGGTATCTACACACTTCTACCCCAACTGGCACGGAATCTTACGCCCACTCTATCACCAACGTGACAAAAGTGAGTAGGCACACATTTGAATATATAGGCACCATATATGGGCAATAAATGACGCACTACACCGACAGCGCACGAATGGTCGAAGCTGAATGTTTCGTGACGGTCCGCAAGAGTAAGCGAGTTGCTGGCGATAAATCATCTTTGCTAAAATCTATCACAATGAACAAAACGGCTACCTTTCAAGACTTCCGTGCAGCAAGAACAAATCTAATTGGAATTGAGCACACCCCCGAGCGATTAGGCAGAAATAATCAGCTAGTGACCGCGCCAAAGAAATTTACTGAGTCAGAAATGTGACAAGCCGCTGCTTCAAAATATTTGCCAAATAAAGAACGAAGAGCAAAACACACTAACCCTGATTCAATTCATGAGTGGAAAGTTTGGATAGCTTGGAGTACCTATTTAGCCCCGCGTTTAGAACAAGCACCATATATACGCTGCTCGCGCCGTTCGGACGTAGCGTAATGCATGTTCTCTGAAGCTGTGGCCAAATCTTCGTGCCGCCCACCCAGTCACCGTCTATGATATCTCCCGAAACAGAGGTTTGCTAAGCCGCACCACCGTCATACACAGCCATTGTAAACGCGGAGGCAACGGAGGCAGTTCAGGCAAGCAATGGACGCGTCACCACGTGATCAAACATGGCAGCGCCCATGGGATCTTCACGAAAAGGGTCAATATGTAACACCCCGGTCTAAAATAAAAGAAAATACAATGAAAAAAATGCTGTCGCCGCGTGGTGGAGCGATCTTCGCAGCCCACATTTCCCCTTGAGGTTGACGCCGCAAGCGCCAGGTATGCTGCACCGTTCGAATTTATCACTTCGCGCTTCGTACTACAGGCGGGCGCCACTGCGCTTCCAATAATCCGCTCTAAAATGCATGCACTGCGGCCGGAACCCGGGAACAACTTCGAATGAAGAGATATTTCGTATAACGCGATTTCGATCGTGCTGCGATCAGCGACGCCGATCGCGCTGCTATAGCTAGGTCTCTCCGACATCGTTCAAGAGGTGGACTCTCTTTGACGTACGGGACGCTCACCTTCGACGACCTGTACGGGACAGGGGATGTCTGTGACAAGGTCCGGCTCGGATGGTCCGGGACCTCCACCGTCGGGGCCGCCGCCACCCGCAGCGCCTCCCGCCGAGCCCGCGGGACCCACATTGTAGTAGAAGTAGCGGTGTGTCGCTATCGTCACGGCCAGTGCAACCAAGATGACGATCATGCAGGCCAGGAAGAACGCCACGAAGCCGACGATCAAGTGCGTCTTCGATATGCTCGCTGTCGGGGAGAGACCAGCTTTTCAGTGAAAATCTCTTTGCATGGCAGCTCGCCTAGCACGTTATATATGATCCACCTGAAAGCGCCGACGACGCAGGAAATGACGTTCGCACAGCTTAGCTATAACATGCACTACGGCTTCCTGCAAATATCGAAATTGGGCATGCAGGCCTATTTTTCGCCAGTAAATATGAAACGGACAGTGCTTTACAAGTATCTCTGAAGAGGGCGACTTTTAGAGAGAGCGAAAAAATGCGACAGATCCAACGCACATCTTCGACTCTATGCGAAGCTATGGTGATAAATTGGGCTTCTATATGGGTCACCTTAGTCATCGTTATAGCGTATAAGGACGTCTGGTTTCACGTCCCGATGATGGCCACGAAATGCGGCTATACATAAAAACGCTCCAAACTTCCAACTCCGAGCTCACAGTTCTGGACATCCGCGGGAAAATGCGGAAGGAGGTGTTTGCGCGTTAACGAAGAGAACGACAATGCGCGCACACAGCACGTATGTACAAAAGACATGGCATAAAGAAACCTCGAAGAGGACTGAAATGTCTCGTTTACTGTAATTTGCGTTCACGCGAATCACACACTATATTATAATTAGCTTGACATTCCAAATGTGTGGAATGCTCTTAACGTCTACACAATGAGGAAAAAACAGCTTCATTTAAGGAACTGTCCACCACTTCAGAAAGTCCTCTGCACAATGAACGTGCCTGCACCTGCGCCAGCCGTTGGTGATGATGCCGAGTCAAGGACATTTGTTGTATTTTCTTCTCAGATGGGCAACTCCATGAAAATTTACCCAGAGTTCCTTTCCTGGTTGATAAACTACCGTTGGATGAGGCATCATGGACCTATCAAGCAGGCAAAGAAGCGATGACACCTTGAATCTCTCCCACAAATATCTAGCCGTGACGTTTACAGCAGCGTTGCTTTTCGCGTGGGTAATTGTTCACCAGTAAAATAGCAATCACACTGTGTCCAACTGAAAATAAATGCTCAACTCGAGAACATTTTCCGCGGCAAAAAACACCCAAAATGCGCAGATTTAAGCACAGTGAAACCTGCGACGAAACAATGACGTCACCGGCGCCCGTAATTTGAGCGCGAAATTCCAACATGTGAATTTTGCCCTCCATTTCTGTCCCCAGTAATAAGCCTGTTCAAGCTCTAAAAATGCAAATAGAGTGCAAGAATGCTGCTACTGCAGATTTCTGCTTATGTTCCGCAGGAATGACTTAACCACGGTTTACCGAGAAGTTTGCGAGATTTGATCTGTCATTCTGCTTTTCTCGCATTCGTGTTCGGAGGACCTTTGGCCTCACCAACAGCTTTTCCTACTCTGTTCCTATGACAAGCTGTTCCACTGGAATATCTACGCATTTTTCTTTATTATGCCGTTAAATGGGATTGTCATTGTAGACGAGGAATTAAATCCACGATACAACGAACACCCAGAGCTCTAACATCTACAAACAAAGCTTCGACGCCTTCATACAAAAGCTTGACGTAAATGGAATTCTGAAAATTTACAAGAACATCTGGACATTAAAATGCACGAGCTTGCTGTTAACTTTACTACTCTCAACGTCGAACCATAGTTAGGCATAGCATTGCGCTAGCCCTTATAATCAACATGGCAACGATGTCATATCGGCCTCGCTCGGCACGCTTGAGCCACGATATCAAGGCCGCCTCCCTGCATATCACTCCGATATGAGAACGCAATCGTCAGGCTCCAGGAACGGATTTTAGGTCTGAGGACTTGACGTTACTAGAGCGACTACATGGACCACGTGCCGACAACTCATGTACGTATACTCACGCATGTTGAGCCGTTCCCAGCAGCTCGTGCTGGCCGTCGAAGCTGTCCGATCCAGTCTGAACGTGTGAGATCGACCAAATCCACTGCCGTCGGTGTCCCGCGCCATGAAGGCAGCGAGCAGCCAGTCCTATGCGGTCGCGCCCGGCACGGCGGGCACGGCGCACGTCCTCGGCACGGTTACGCTCCGGCTCTTCGCCCCGCTTCCAGAGTACGCTACCACAGACGCACCACGAGGCGGCGTATGTCGGCCGATCCGAGGTATATCGACTGCTCACTGGGAGCGCTCTGGCCCGATCCCCGTGCGGCACTGCTGGGGGAACAATGGCCGCCCTCCTGTCATGACGCGACTCAATGTCGTCCGGAACAACGACGTCCGGTGGGAGGGAGTCAGGCCCGTTACATTGCCTAATCCGGCTCGTCGCCGATATCAGAACGTCGGGGGAACCGCCGCATCATCAGCGTCGAGGGATGTGTAGCGCCTGCAGCGTTTCCCCCAGCGCGCGCCTCGGGCCAAACGAGATGCACATGAATTAACATTGAACGACCATGCCATCCCGCGCACCGTTTGTGACGGACTGTTCTTCCGGTATGCCCGCAATGCGACTGCGGCGTTTCAGCGCGTACGGCAAACAAGCTGGCACGTATACATGAAAGCGTATCATAGCTTCGCACGCAGGCGATGTCCTCTCCAGGCTAGCGACGCGGGGTTCGTTGCGTGTACGTCGAGCCTTCGCTGTTGCAGAGGCTGTGTAACCCGCGGCTGCGATGGCTGCGCACGGGCTGTTGCGAAATAATGCACGGGGCCATAGCGGTACATCAGCAAGTTGTCATTGAACCTTAATGTGTGCCCGTGAGTGGATAATTATAGCGCTCTAAGGGAAGGGGGGGGGGGGGGGTGCGTGCCGTGCGCGGAGTGCATCTACATGGGCGCCTTCTGAAACTGGAGACCGCCACTTCAGTCGATGCTATGGAACTTGCACGAAGCCTTTACGTTTTGTACTGCTTTTCCAGCGTTCCTTCACTGAACGGCAAGGCAGGGAGGTAATTAGGCTTTTGTCCGGTTTGCTACCCTACACGTAGGGTCCGGGATATAGGAATGAACGAGGCAATAGTTCAGATCGATCGCGCACTAGGCAAAGCACAGCACGTTTATAGTTGGACACTCGCGTCACAGTCAGGTACTTCACTGAAATTTGACACGCCGACTATACTGCTGCGTGCCATTATGCAAGCAATGCGTCTATGTGGACAATTTCTGGTCGTAGGGTGCATGATAAGTATGCAAAATTTAGTACGGCATTCAATTCACCGACTTGCACACCAGTTAAGTGCCACAGCTCTCATCACCAGTCACTCGGAATGTGCGCAACGGACATACGTCTAATTATCCATTTTTGGCACTTACGAGCTGCAGCACCGTCGTGATCGATGCATCACTCCCCTAAAGCCACCCAGACAACAGCAGTTGTTTCTTGACCCTATGTTGAGGCGCGGGATCGCTCGTATATCGCAGCATGACATGCTTCTTGAATTGTGCTGCGTTCTTTTTCGTATATTTTGCTCTGGTGGAATCCGGAATCACGTAAGACTCGACAGGGCGAACACGCCATGTACAGGTCAGGACGCCACAAGACTTAACGAGACCTCCACTAAAGCGCACGGCCCACTGACTGTTTACGTGCATGCACTTGCACGCACGTCTTTCCCAAAGCCCCTCCATCAACCCACCATCGCCGTCGGTGAAACCGTGTACGGAGAAGCTTTAGTCTTTCCTTCACGATGGTGACAACCCAATGTGTGTGTGTGTGTACAGGGTCGTCAGCATTACTTCCTCTGGCCATGAGCAACACGGGAACAAGGCGAGAGCAGGAGCCAACGTTTTGACAAGTGGACTTGTCTTTTCCCTGGCGACATATGCTCTCCTCGGCATATATAGGTACCATACCTATATGTACTGTGCCAAGGAGAGCATATGTCGCCTTGAAAAGGACAAGTTCACTTGACAAAACGTACCATATATACTGTGCCGTGGAGTGCATATGTCGCCTTGAGAAAGAAAATTGAACTTGTCGAAATGTCGAACTTGTCGAAAAGACGCTGCCTTGAAATGTCAGCAATATAGCCCAGTTGATTCCGGTCTACAGTCAACATGCTAACGTAGAAACTGTGTCAAAAGAGTAAACTGCGCTAATTTAATCGCAAAACTCTGACCGCTCAGCGGCGTTTAATTGCACATTAATGCTTTCACATTCACAAGTCGCAAGAAGTGCTTAGGTGTCCTCGGATGTCCTGTTCACATAGAGGCTTGGCTCAGGTGTTGGCACCAAGTGGCTGTCACAGTCAACTAATCAGCTCATGCTACTTGCGGGTTTTGGCGAGAGTGAGTTGCTGTGAATGTAGCCCTGTGTAGTTCCGACAAGTGCCTCACCTGAGCATCTCTTTATATGGCACACAATCACAGGCATATGTTCCGCTGAAGTGACCCCCTCATGAGCACCTGAGCTGCTGTGGTGGCTTAGCGGCTATGGTGTTAAGCTGCTAAGAGCAAGGTCGCGGAATCAAATCCCGGCGACAGCAGCCGAACTGCGATGAGGGCCGAGATGGAAGAACGCCGGTGTCCCGTGCATTGGAGGCACCTTAACTATCCCTTGGAGGTCAAAATTAATCAGGCGTCTCCCACTATAACGTGCCTCATAATGAAATCGTAGTTTTGGCACATAGTAAAACAACAATAATTCAATTATGTGCACCTGACTTGCACCTCTCTTGTCAACACACCACACCCAAGAGAGAATTACAGGCAGAGAAGTCCAGTTCACCCAAACGTGTGACAAAATGAGAACACTGCAAGAATATGGGGAGTAAAAAGAGAATGTAGAAATACTATACTCCGTTCCGTACTTAGCAGGCAATGCTGCAGAAACTGCGCAAACTGGTGATAAGGGGCGTGACGAGCATGTGATGCCCCCTCAGGTGTAATCCTCATTAGCCCACCAGGCTCTGTGGGCAACATTGGTCACTAAACCAAATAAACACTGACGAGCACAGCTGCTCGCGGTCAGTCATCGTTGACCGCCACCACGCTGCAGATCGTCTCTTTAACAGAGGGTGCCTGCCCCAAGAGTAGTTTGTTATGAAACTCGTCATGCTAAAGCAAAACTTTGAAAACTGCAGCAACGTTATTATCCAACAATGCTATTTAAATACACACACTGCTTGCTTAGCACATTGCTGACATGATGCTGCACAAGGTGAAGCTTAACTAGATAAGAGGAGCCACTGCAAGGAGGAGTAGAGATTATACACGTCAGCCCTTTTATTGTTTCATAACACACATTCCTTCTGGGGTTCATAAGTGTGCACAAGTTCTGGACAGGGTTTTTTTGAGGAACATACAAAAATAACAGGAAGTCAATGTTTTCAATGTTAGTTGTCTTCAACACATAACAAAGATGTTACACTCAGACACACCATGTGGTCTGCATGTTGCTCATTTTGACATGCAGCAGCAAATGCACAACGGACATTATGTACAAAGCATTACGGAGGATGGGGTCACGCCAAACGCAGCACTGTAAGAATTCGCAGGCTGCATACAGCAACAACAATAACCTCTGGACCATTGACAGGCCACTGAGGCTGTAAAATAAAGATGAGTTGGAAACTATGATACGATGAATGTACAATGGTCTTCTTCAGTGAGATCAACTGGGGTGGTGCCCATTCACCGTCGCTCGCGATATCGGCGCTCGACACGGCTTGGTGGGGGTCGTGCTGTTCTCCTGATGAAGTCATCGACCGTCATTTCATACTGCAAACGAATGAGAAGGAAGAAAAGAAAAGTTAATAGGTGCTGTGGCTGTAAAGCCTTTCCCACACAATACCTTTCTCACACATGCATGCCGAACTGCTCAAAACTAACAACTGTTGAAATCTGCGAGCATTGCTGGCTCTACTGCACAAGCAGACACAACAAGTCTGATTTGCAGGTTTCAATGGTTGTTTTCAATGGCTGATGAACATGCACTTGTGACAGGCATTTTAGCAAAGCTATCAGAGCTGCTTTATTATTACTCAATACAGTTACAAATTACTGAACCGACCACATCAACCTGTAATATCACAAAACACATGACAAGGCACGAAACAAACATTATTTCGGCCACAATTTTCTCAGGTAATGAGTAACATTTTGGCAACTAGACATTGAGAATATTCCAACAAAGTATGCCTACAAGTCTAACCAAGTTTTCTTTACTCAAGGCTCTATAACGACCGTGTCAAATAACAATGCAACAATTACTAAAAGCGGCGACAAACCAGAGCCACACTAATCTGCTTCGCATACCGATCGCTTCTCTGGTTGCCTTGAAGTTCGTGATGCTACACCATGGTTGTAGTCGATGTGATGCATGTTTCGGTCATAGTGGTACGGCATGGCATCCATGGGAAAAGGCGGCTGCAGAAACATGGAACATTTATGTCAAATCAACAGCTAGTAAACACGAAGCCACGACAGTCCACATAACATTTACAGCAAGGAGAAGAAGGAAAGCTTGAATTCTTCCTCTTACAATGAAATTGGCGATAACATGAATATGTGCATATCGTAAAGCAGTGTGCACCCTTTAGTGACTACACGGGAACGTTGTCAGTATGCAGCCATTAAAAAATACGGAATGAGAGGTTAAAGGGATACTAAAGACAAAATAGGTTTCACTCTATTAGCAAATTACATTTCTACAATACCAAGACGGTCATTCTTACTGTAAGAGGAGACTCGAAAATCCACAAAAGGCAAAATGAAAGAAAAGTGGCGATGCTGTTTTGAAGTTTTCACACCAGCTTGGCAAGACTTTATGGATCTTGATGGTGTCTGCTCAGGTCTACAGTGGACTCTCGTTAATAGGAACTTCAAGGGACCAGGGGAGAAAGTTCCGTTTATAAGGAGTTCTATTTACTGAGAGATAGAGCTCAAGTGTACACAAGATGCTCTTTTGAAAGGGGCAAATGCTTTATCGCCAACAGCAGACAATAAGGTGTAGCAGTTTGATTACAAAGCTGCTGCTTACAAATTCTCTACTTGCACACAGTTGCTGACTAGAACTATGAGCATAGAACATAATTACATAAAGAAAAAAAGTCATTTAGGCAAAGAAAATAGCCATTTTAGTGAAACAATCACTCTCAAAGTCATTGTTGACTTCAGTCTCCATTCTCAAGAGTGAACGCATTGTGCTGGAATTCTGTGCCACCACTGAAAACACTGAGGAAACGTTTAGCTCACAGACACTGTTAAAAAAAAAAAATTCACAATCCCGACAGAGCCACACTAATTATGACACCAACAAAAGAAAGCAAAAGCCACCTTAGTGACAACACAGAGAAATGGTGAGAAAACACGAAAAGGCAATATAATGGTCCCTGTCGCGATGCCACTGAAATTAGGCTCACAGCTTCATTTTCAGTAATATTTTGCGTTCAGATTAACCGGAGTTGCACAAAATGTTGTTCCGTTTAGTTTCTTTTTTCATTTTCTTTTATACAAAACCAACCAAACATAAGAATGTTTCATTTAAGCGATAATTCAATTTAAGTAATTTCTGCTTAATGAGATTCTACTGTAATTACCTTTTTGCCTGTGAAGATGGATGACATTGTATTTTAAAAGAGCCAAGGACTCAACGTAGCAAGTTTCGAGAATATCAACTTATCCAAGAAAGTCTAAATACAAAAATTTTGAAACTTTGCAATTCGCGATATCACACTGACATACTTAGGGAATTTAACGCGAAATTCGAAAAATGAAACTTGGGCCTTCGTTTTCACTTCTAATGATCTAACTACCGCTGCAATACTAACAAAAATAGACTTCTCAAAAACTACTTCACTGTGAACTGATTGAGCATCTTTTTACTCTTCCTTTAATCAACCACTTTACCAAATATATTATGATGGTGAAAACAGCGACGAATGAACTGCCATGGCAGAACTTTGGAAACCCATGTCACCAAATGCGCAGGCAAGGCAAAGGACATGCTTTGAAAAATAAATCCTCTTGGATACCCATACCTCACCAAACTTAATATTAGTAATGGTACAAGTACATAGCTTTCAAGCTATTTCACGGCCTTACTATGGATCACCTTGAAGTCTGAATACAATCAGGAGTACAAAAAATTAGCATGGTCAAAAGTGGCCATAAAAGCATATCAACACTTTTCTGTATGCACCTACGCTTGCATGTATACAGCCTGTATTCCGGTCAATATCAATTTGAAAGCTACGCAACAAAATGACTGTTCAATACACACAGCAACAAACGCTGGATGCACACGACAAACGGAGTAATGTGGGCCAGGCTACCTAGGTGGTTTTGGTCACCATATTTACACGCTTCTAATGCATGCTCGATCGTAAAGCGTACTCGTTTTCCATCACTAAAAGAAAAAAAAAACAACCTCGACTGTAACGTACACCACCAGTTTGCTGTGACCAAAAACAATTCCTTTACAGTACTGCATAATTCATTCCTTCATACAGAAATACAACTTTCCCTCATTTGGAAAAACCAAGATTTACACCAAATACAAATACACTAAAGTTGCAATAAATAAAATCGCCGTTTTGCCCGAAAGGCAAAGCATCATTTGGATAGCAAATTAGTAGACAGCTATACACGAAAAGTAAGGTTAGTAGTTTTATTGGCCGCATAAACTTTTAAACATTCGCTTTCTAAATTAAAAAGCATGGTGTCACGCATGCACTAGCAAAACGTGAACACGTTTCACTCAATGACCGCGGAAACTTTTTATCAAAACGCTGGAGTGATGAAGTGATGAAGTGATGCAGCAGGAGCGAGCAAATTGACCTTTGTGCAGCCTCTCTCTTCAACGAGAACTAAGCGACGAGAACACAGCATGGTGCGCCTAGATGCATAGACTGTCTCCATCGCAGATCACTTTCAAGATAGGGGCTGCACTACTGCTGAATTAGAACGCCTCTCCTGTTTGCACCAGTCCCGCACGCAAGTTTCAGGAACTCCGAACGCCTGTGATACGGCCCGATTTCCATCCATGTCTGCACACGTGATCACTTTCCCTTTAATTGCCGTGATGAATTTGGTGTGCTTTCGCAGTCGGCACTTCCATGCTGACAGAGCAAACGTAGAAAACGGGAAGACGGATGGTGCACTAACCTAAGCCAATGCTTCCTTTACTAGATGCTTGCCACAGCGCTCGCTTTCCCATTGTAGCAGCGGTTCCCCTAGTTCTGCATAAATTCCATGAGGCGGCACCCGTTGCATTTTCACTTTCCGGCGGCGGTGGCAGCAGCGGCCAAATGCTTCTGCTGGCACATTCATAGCGCCAATATGCATGGGTGTCTGCTAGCGAGTGTTCTTGCGGGCCTCCGAGACGGTAACAGATGCCATGCTAGCCTCGGAGGCCATATCACATGATCTAGGTTGCAAGAGATCTAGGTTTTGCCATAAGCGACGCTTGATGCCTCTTCGGGGAGACATGAAAAGGGAGAGGGGATGGAACTGGGTTTACTGGACCATGCGGCAGGTATCTATCGTAAAGGAGGCATTGCCTAAGCACACGTACTACACAGCTAGGCTCGAAGTGCGTACGAGGCGGCAATCTTGAAATGCCGATGGCGATATGGTAACGCAGATTTAGAGTCACTCAATCTTAACGCGCATGCAATTTTTGGACCCCGTTTTATCGGGGGGAAAAAAGCTCGTGTTAGATGTGAGAGTGATTGTCTCATGGTTTGACTGTGGCTCACAGACAATGTCCACTGGACTGAGACCAGAATAAACAATACAACGGTAGGCCGTGTGTCCTTTCGATGCAGTGTACTAGAATATACCATGTGTTGAGGAAGCATTAGCACCATAAAAAACAACCTTACTGGTAATATTGTGATGGCCAAGCTAATGCCGGCTGTGCACATGCCACTGTGCGAATAATGTCAAAAAAATTGCATGGCATGATGCCAAGCACCTGAACTTGTCATTATACAATGCACCTACTGTGTAGGTGATGGTGACAAGAGTTCTGAATAACTGAGCACATCATACTTTGAGAGCACAAGATAATCTACTACATGTGTAGCTAACAGACAGATTTATGGCGTTTTTCACTGGTCTATCTAGAGCAGGATTTTTGGTCTGCGGCGGCGCAACCATACTTCACTGGTCGATCCAAAGCAGGTTGGCACTTTCCACTGGTCCCTTCGGATCAACTCGCTAAGCACCGGATCACTCTCACTAGCTCCGCTGCCGAGCATGGACTCGGGCACAAATAGGACGAGAAGCATGTCGCTTCCACACAGTGTGTGACAGAGGTTGGTTGTTATGGGAACATGAAGAGATGAAGTCAAGATCCAAAACGTAGCATTTTTGATCTCTGCTGGCAGGATCAGATTAGTGAAATCCGAGCACTCGCTCCAGGACTTTGGCAGCCGCTTGCTCCAAGTTACTGCATTTCCGACACGTAGTGCAGCACCAGAACCTCAGCTATTACAAAATGGCTTTGCTCGTTGATACAACGCCTTTGGCATGATTGTAATGGACAATGGCAGATGGCATTTACAAAAGAGATATGTTTTGCGAGTATGGGCCTTGATATTGGAAAATGTATGCCCAGCATAATTTGTCGCAATTGGAGAATTGCAACTACAAGATCATGAACACAACAGCATGGCAGTTCCTTCACTTCCTCACTGTGCCATGTCACTTGTCTGTAACAGTGCCAGAATGTAGCATGAAAGTATTATTGCAAACGCCCTGACGTGATGCTGTAAAAGAGAAAAAGAAAGCCCTACCGGTGGCCCATATGGCATTGGCGGCAAGGGTGGTCTTTGATGATGGTGGTACTCCCTGAGGTAGTCTTGGTAAGCCTATTGATTTAAAATAAAAGAAGGGGTGATATTGCTACAACCAAAAATTGTCAGTTTCGCCTAAAGTGCAAAGAAAGAACAGTGACAGGTCAGTATTACACACGGCACTTTACAAAGTATCAAAACTGCAGTCGACATCCCCAGCAGAGTGAGAACTGGAGCATCACTGCTGCTGCCTGTCTGAAGTATGGGTTTAGGCAGAATGTAGTGCAAATAAGAAAAAACAGGTGCAAAAGGGTTATGTGGCTATACTGCTGGATCTTCCAAGCCCAAATTTCTAACATGGATAGCCCTTTGAGGTAAATTTTTAAGCCATGCTTTGGTCTGAACAAGCAAATGACTTAAAACAAATATGTAAAACAATTTTCTGAGTAAAGGAAACAGTAGTGCCTGCCACTGTTGGGGTAAAACATGGCACAAGCCACATCTCGCAGCAGCCACAGATGGCGCTACCGTTCCATTGACAATCGAAATATAGCACTGCTGCACCTTGGCACACGTTTTTGAATACTGCATCCAAATATGTTGCAAATGAAATGCATGGCAAAACGCTACCTGTGGGTCAAGTTTTAGCATGAACTAGCCAGCAGCTTAGAAATATGTTTTACCAAACCTCATAATGAAAAGATAACACCTTCATTATATATGATGCTTGTTATGAGCATAGATTCATTACACACTGATATTGGTAAAAAACATTCTACATTTACGACATACTGAGGTTCAACTTAACACAAGTCATGGTAATTTTGTGCATCATTTGATGTCTGGCCTGCCAGTCCCATTGGACTGCTTAGGCCCAAGTGCCACCCCAGGCCTAAGGCACAGTGGAGCCTGCTGTTCTGGGCATAGCAACAGAGCAAGGCCAGGCACGAACTTTCGGGCCAGCAGGTGTCCACGCAGAAGTGTGCACTGCAGATGCAGATATGGTTCCAAGCATATGCTACCATAACCAACTTAATTTTCATGAATGGCCTACAATTACTATAACTTCCACTCCACACACAATTTGTGCTTCTATCACTGAGCATTCTTGTTTGATTCTGGAGTTCTACACCCACCACAAATTGTCCCCTCTCAAATAAGTCATGGTATGCTGAACAATGGCCACTGAGCTGTCGCAAGAAATTGCTTCTTGCATGCTAACTTGTACAACCAACATTTATACACCAGTGCAAGGCAGTTGATGTCCGTCAAGTTAGCAGTTTTTTTTTTTTTTTTTTTCAGCCTGCTTATGCGAGATCAATGGGATAAGACTTTTAAATTAATTGACTGTTTAGGAATAAACTTTTGTGTGAAAACAGTGCTTCTTTCCTCCTTTTCCAATCTTAACCCACACCTTTTCTTGTAATCTTTATTTATCACCATGCAGTTGTTTTCAGTAAACACTGTTGTCTTGTTAGAAAATTTGAAGTGTCCTATTTTACATCAGCACAATTTAAACTGCATTCGTATATGTACATGTGTCGTGTTATCACTAGTCAACAAAGAGCATGATGTCGAGAACCAAAACTCTGCAAGCCTGCAAACCTTTAATTCACACCTTCCATTGAACCAAAAAGTTTGCCTCAGATTTCAAGTAAAGCCTTTATGAAACGCAAAAACTCGGCAATCGTCACACAGAAATGTATAAGAAAGCATGCCAAGCATACTTGCAAGTGCATCTCCCAGAAAGACTTCTACATGCACAGAGATATCAGGCAAGAAAAAAACATTGGAAAAGAAGAAAGAAAGATGAAAAGAATTACAAGAAACATAAAACAAGTATAACAGTCATAAATATTACACATTTTGCACCAAGCACATGGACAAGATGCCTCAAGTTAGTTTGACTCTTCTTTCAAATAGCAGTGACATTTATGTTGCACCATGTAGCATTTCCATGGTAAACATTCAAGTTAAATAGCATGACTTCTCTAAAAAATCCCGCCATACGTCCTTCACTTGGGTCAGCAATAGAGCTTACTCCCTTTAAGTTCAACTTTTGGGGGCCTTCGTTCGAGTGCAGCGAGATTAGGCAAATCCATGTAATACATATCATTCCCACGATAGCTGAACTATCACAGCATCAAGAGTTCCCGCTGATAATTCTTGCAGGAAACGATAGTCGTCCTAATGTCACTGCTGAGGAAGACCTGCTCCTAGCTGTCTTGCGCACTTTCTGCAAGAACATGATACCAGCAACGACACTGCTACAGCAGAACGCCCACCAGGGTGGCACGGATTTTGACCACAATACCTTGCTTCTCCTTTTGCAGGTTTACAATGAACACTTTCTCGGGGTTTGTACAGAACATTTAACACTAAATTCTACACCAATTCAAGGATTTCAAGGATGCCAAAGGCCAGCAGTCAAGGACGGGAAGACAAACCTTATTCATACCCATACACTGAAGAATAGCGAAATATCCTTCCTAGCTGCAATTTCTTGCAGCCAAGTAACTGCTGGGTTGGACAAACACTTCAAACTGTTCAGGTGGCTTTTAGAAGTTGGCTTTCCCATTGTAATGATATCAATCGCCTGATGGCACAATGGTTAGTAGTGTCCGGCTTCAGTCAAAGATATTCGTTGTGCTAAACCCAAATGGCTGAAACTTAGTTTCTGTCATGCATATTTAGAGCCTAGGACTCGAAAATGGAGCAATGATGACTACGATGTGAACCAACTAGCAAAACAACAAAAACAAACTTGATTTGGCATCATCTAGCTTCCAATGGCAATGGCAATTTAAACAAAGCCGCAGTTGTGGACATGCCACATTGAAAACGTTTAGTGACACTCTCAAAAGAAATCATCTAGGACTCTTTCTCAACAGACAAAGTCTGTGGCGTAGCCCCTATGCATAGTTCATTACTCTGGATGTTTGAAGGTCACCCCAAACACCAGTTTTCAAGGTATTCAAGGTGCACACTTAGTTTCAAGGAGTCTTAAGGGCCCTTGAATCTCTTTTTCCCAATTCAAGGGTTTGTCAAGAATTTCAAGGTGTACGAATCATACTTTCTTTGCATCTTCTCAAATGGGAGATGCACATGTGCTGACACTGGAGGATCTCTTAGGCTTCATTTAAATTCTTTGCAGGAACACCCCACTCAATGAAATTTGTTCAAAGGCAGTTGTTCCAGTGCACGTACCCCATTCATAGAAGGTTGATCTCTCCTGACGGGATATCTGTCCATGGGCATCCTGTAAACGTTTTTTGCACAACTCAAATCAGTAACCGAATACAGCGGGGTCAATGAAGAGACAACATACAACTGCGACTGAAATGGACAGCTTGGGACAGCATTCACAAGTTTAGGGTGTCCCAGCTAATGTCAGCCAAGCAGTTGTCTGTTTAATTTTCTAGTTATCTTTTGTAACTACAAAGATGATTACTACACGTAAGTTATGTTGGTCATCAAAGAGGACAGATGACCGAACAGCATGAAAGTTTTATAATAGTATATTGTACCAGTTTCCTTTTTCTTTTAAAGGCATGGCTAATGCTGGCTGGGACACCCTGTACACACTTTGGAAGCCACTTGAGAAAGGCAATGCTACAGCCGTTATCAAGGCAAGTACCAAGATAAAAGGAAGAGAAAAAATAAATGTATTTCAATGTAAAGAGAAGGCTTTAGCTTGAGGCCAATCCTGGTTTCCCTATTCAAATACACACAGAACATAAGTGCTCCCGTTAGACAGCTACTGAACCAATTTGAATTAAATTTGTCTACGTCAGAAAGCTTAATTCTATGGGCTGGTACTAGAATGTTCATTAGGGCCTCCTACATTTTACAAAATTTAGCAAAAATCCGCAAGTTAAAAGAAATCGAACCATAAAGTTTACAAATCTAAGTTAGCACCAAAAGCTCATATTTCAGTTCTGTAAAATGCATCTATTAAAGGGACACTGCATTCAAAGATTATGCCAACATGAACTGTTAAAGTATAATTCCAGAAACCACACATAGCACGTCTTGTGCAAAAAACACTTAGCTTAAAAAATTGCACCTAAAGGGTCCGTATTGCTCTAGCCTCCATCTCATAGACCATGGAGTCGCGAAAGCGTTTTGATTCCAAGCTGTCAGATGGCACATCATTTACCACTGGTGGCATAGAGTGCATTTTGACTGGTGACGATGGCCCATTTAAAATACATCTAATACCCTGCGGTTGAAACGTTGGCCTCTGATCAAGTCTGACATTCTTTTGTACGATCGTACCAATTCAGACAATGAAAGTTTGTCACTTTCTTCTTAACGTCGTGTCTACGTATATAGTTGTCCTAAAGCGAGATGAGACAGTAAAGCAGGGTCCATCTATTGCATCGCTTAAAAATCGCATGCATGTGGTTGCCTCTTTATTACGAGCTTCGCAAGCCAGGAGACCAAGCGCAGCACTACAAAATACAGAAACTACCAATACAAGAGAGCGTGGGCAGCCTTTTGCCCAGCTGCCACGTCCTTGCCAAGGGTAACGTCAATGAGATGTTCTAAGAATCGAAAAGAACTGAACAAGTAGCATTTTCTTTCGTGTTATAATGATATGCAGTAACCTTTTTATTATCAGTGGTTAAGTACAAATGACAGAATAATAATGAGGAGTTGCTACATCAAGCTAGTTGTAGGATGTCCCGGTGGAGTCTCAAATCTTGTCCTGCATTTACCTTATTTTCTTGATTACTAAATCTCTGTCATGGATAACATGTAAAGCCTTACATGTTCTCAAGTATTAATCTATCACTTTATTTCTACTCATTATTTGCCTTTAGCGTTCCTTTAAAGCGGCTCAAGCAGACAAATGTGATGTACAAGTTTACAACTTATGCAAAAAGGTTGCAATGATTACAAGGGTTTTGCAGAAGTGCTACTCCCAAATTATGCTGTAGTTAAGAATATTGTAGAATACACCAATTCTGGCCGCTTTAGATGTCTCAATATGGGATAAACAAAATGCAGAAGTAGGCTTTCCCATACAATCTGGCTGCCCTACACGAGAAGGCAAACCTCCCTCTTCCCGCACCTAGAGCCGAGGGTAAGCCAGCAGGCAGCAAGTTACTAGTAGGGGAGAAGGTGGGTCTTTTGTGATCTTTGCTGGCAGAGTAGCTGGTGATGCATTTTTCATAGCCACTTTACAGCCCATATACACGTAGATAAAAGCCACGGAAAGACAGGAGGGTGTGCCGACTTTCAACTAATAGTTTTATTGAGGGCAGTACCAAGATATCAATACAAGATGACCGATTAAAATAAGAACAATAAAATGAAGATTACTGAAGGAAGATGCCACTGCACTGCCGTCATCTGCTAGCAATCACAAAGGCCATCCTCTGTCTATCGATAAGTGCACGTGCTCCTTCCTTGGAGAGAAAACGGTTGATGCACCAACACATCAGGTACCAGCCTTCTCCATTACGCAGGCTTCAATTATCGCCAGTCTTTTCTCTGCATAAGCCCTCTGTCCTGTCTCCTAATTCTTCCTAGGCGTGCGTGTGCTGTAACACTTCTACCAAAAGGACAGCAGCACCAGCTCATTCACTTCTGCTTTATTACTGCATCTACTGCGACGGAAGGCATCTTGTGTGGGCCACACAACTTATGGAGGGAAGCGCGCTCGCAGAATTTCACATATGCCCTGTAATAAGGTTTACAGAAGTGTCATTTTGCTTTTTACAGTGCTGCCAGGGCTGCAAGCTTGATGCTTTCATTTTCTTAAGCTTTGCAATTTTCTACCGTTCTTGTTAACCGATGGCAAAGAAAAAATTCTGCTTGTATCAGTCGGTGGATTTTGACTTTTCTTTAAAATACAACCTCACCAAGTGCAGTAGAGCAGATGCGAAGCAAAACTATTTCCATAATTTCTCTATTCATATGTACTTATGCTCTCAAGGGAAAGCTTCCTCCTAATTAATAAAGGGTAACAAGCAAAAGGTGGAGACTATCTCCAGCATATCTTGAGGTTAGCATTGACTTGCATCACTTCGCACCACATGATAGCTACAATTTTTTGTGGTGTGATTGCAAACCGCACAGTACATCTTTTAATTGGCAGCAGTAGAAAGTACAGTTCACTGTGAGTGCGAAATGGACACATTAATGCTTAGGCAAAGCAACGCCAAAAATGCATCAGGGATATGTTTACTGCCGTTTCCACATAATGAAAGAGAAAAGGGTTTTTCAGGAAAACAATCAACATAATTGTGCAACAGTAAGATATTAAAAAAAAATACATTTGAGTAAACAGCTGGTATGTGATGCCTCAAATGTTATATCTGAGCCACATGGTTGTCTAGACAATCTCTAGTATGAAGATAACGGGCACATCCTTATGGGTATACCTAATTTCATACTAGCATATTGACACATTTACATTGTTTGCATTTCCAATGACCGCATTTTCCCGGCTAACCGCCGTCACAAGGTTATCACTTGTCACAAAACGCCTTCCTGTACTGTATCTTTCTCGAATATTGTCACCAATTTTATAGCAAAAGAATCGTTGTATAATTAGACTGCATGGATAAAACAAATAGCAGTGTACATCCTTAAACTTATGTGAGCACCAGCAATTAGTAGTGTATAAATAACCGGCGCACCTGAACATTTTTGATGGCTGACAACTGCACTCGCTATCGTGTTTTGTGTGTCGTTTTCCTTTCTTGACACAAGTTCACCTATTAAGGAGTTAATCACAATTTACAATCTTATTCTTCCCTGTCACAACAGCGTGACAATATAACCAAGATATGCATGTATCTTTATCGTATTCGCAGTTTCAGACCTCTTGGTAATGCACCAGAAACAACCCCCAAGATACATTTGTTGTGCAGTGTCCACACCTGAAGACATATATACTACTCTAAGCCCTGCCCATATGTGTTGAAGACTAAAAGCCTGCGCACACACACAAACTGATCAATGCAAGACTAAGGCCAGATACTAACTCATGATCAGGACCGTACCTCCCACGACGAGCCAGGCGGTAACCTAAACAAGTGGGGGAGAACGCAAGACAACAGCAATATGTTCAAGTGGTTATTCTCGCAGTGAAGCACAAGGCCACGGTCTCTCGTGCAGGTAAGTACACAAAGCTTTAGCTTACAGCCCCTCTGTCCCACCTCTTTCTCGCAATGGCCAACTGATACCATGCAGTCTCCATATTTGTCTCCGAAAAGCATTATTATAGATTTAATTTCATATTTCTGATGACAAAAACATGCAAGAAAAAATGCACAAATTTCAGCAAACTAACGAACATGTTAGCAATCGATGAGAAATTATGCAATCCCATTCAGCACGTTGTTTCGCCTCTTGCTAAATGCTCTCAGCACGCCACTTCTGCTTAATGCTAAGGGCTCTTTCCCAACAGCAACTGGCAGAGTTAAAGTGACCATGCTGATTGCAAATGGTCACATTGTTCGACAAGCAATTGTTTCCAGCCAGTCGCTTACTGCTAAATTTTTCAGCTCCCTGACTGCATTCGCAAACCTGCCGAGGCAAACAACGGTGCAGCAGCAAAATGATGCTTATTTAATGTGGCAATGCTGGTGGGAGCAGATGTGAAAGGCGACACATTTTGGTGTGGCAAAATGCAGATCACACAAGCCAGCGCAATAACAATTGGTGCCAGTAACTCCTTGGTCGCCAGTCGTGGTCGACCGCGCGATCTCTTGTCAATCACTGCCACGAATGCGGCCAAAGACTTACACAGGCCCTCACAACAGATGCAAAAAGAGCTTCACTAGTGAACCCAAGCAACAAGTACAAGATACAAGGGGGCATCCAAAAAGTAAGTTCCAATAACTTTCAAATGAGGCATAGACATTAGAAAAAGAAGAGCTTATGTTGTCAGAAAAAGTAATGCATAGGCACTTTTTCAAGACATGAATAAGCCTTCCATAGGAATTTGTTGTAGCACAGTTTTGTATGCAGATGTCATGCTAAACTACCACCAGAAAATTTTTTTCACCAGTCACCCTTGATGCACGATGGGAGAGGGGAAACGGGTGCTTAATACACTTTCCTGTCTGGTGAGAAGTTTATGGCAGACCATGTTACTGAATACCAAGAAGTTGACCCCAGCAGAGATCCATTGGCAGTTGTTCAATGTCTATGGAACAAACATCATAAGCAATGGTATAGTCACGCAATGGTGCAGGCAGTTGAGGGCAGGCCAATGCAATATGCATGAAGAAGACTATTTTGACCAGCCATCCTTTGTTACAGTGGTAATGATGGGAAGTGTACTGCAAACGATCCAAAATAAGCAATGAATTACTATTTTTATTTTTAAACATTCTTCCGCTGGTCATCACTACATAGTTACAGTGGCAATAATGAAAAGTGTATGGCAACCAATTTTCTGTTTAATTTATTTACAATTTCACAACTTTCCTCCAAATTTTCACACATTTGCTGCAACCTGCTGCAGACCTCAAATCAGCTGCAGCTCAGGCAGAGGTGATATCCCGATTTCAGTCACCAGCGGCAGATTAGCACGACAACAGCATACAAAACACAGCGCAGTAGCATGACAAACTTCTACAAAAGGATCATTCACATCTCAAAATATTACTCATTGATCACTGACTATATAGCACTGTCTCTTTCTATTGTTCCAGTCGTTTATTTGATGACCCTCATATACACCCAATTCAAGTCATGCCAAAAATTTCCGTTGTCAAATAAATGCACCGAGTTACAAGCAGGTTGGCCAAATCTGGGCAGCTCTGAAGCTACCTTACACGAGTAAGCGTACTCACGCTATGACGATGTACAGACAGACATTACCATCATCTGAACTTTCCCTACGGTGCCTCGGTCGTGGAGAATGTGAACCATGGCTATTTCTGGACCGGCGACTATGCACCCTGGAAAGTAACAAGTGGCACAAGAAGCAAAGGCAGGTTAAACATGCACACAAGCATAGGTACCAATCACCGAGACTGTCACATGTATGCCAAGATTGCGTGACAGCAGAGCTGAAAACTGCTGCCAACACTACCGACAAAAGCGTCCTACATGCGTCGCACTGCTAGAACCAGCCGCACGTGACGTTGCACCTGCGAAAGAGGGCAAAGATCACAACAGCCAAGAGGCAGGAAAAGGAAAGAAGATGTTGAAAGAAATAAGCCTGCTACATCAGTTTTTGTAGTTGGCTACCTTCCAGGCGGGCACAACAAACTAAAATGTGACAAGTGCATTTGATGACCTAGGCACGTCTTTCTAATGCTAAAAAGTTAGCACCAATACAGTCTGGGCATCTAATCTACTACTGACGTGCAGAGCCACGCAGTCTGAACTAGAGAAAAGAAGAGGAATGTCCAAGTGCACTTGTACCAACAGTTACATACTTCTCAATACTATCTGTATATTATGGCAATGTTTTGCTATGCCATAACAAACATGCTACCTTAAGCTCCAAACAAACGATTACTCATGCCTACAGTACGACCTGAAAGTGACATTTCAGCAAGCCAGCTTTTAAAGATATCCTTTATAACAAACTAGGCATAATTACAAATTCTGCAATGATTAAACTATTCTTCAGAAAATTGCACAGGTCACTCCTGTACATCAACAAAGCAAAAAAAAAAAAAAAAATTTAAGAAGTTAGGTCACCTAAGTAGGAAAAATGAAAGAACCATTAGGTGCCCTCTTTTCACCGCTATAAGACCTGACAGGATGTAGACGATGAAGCAAAAAATAAAAAACAAGATGTGCCAATAATGGATCAAGGTAGAAAGCACGCACCTACCGCAAAAGCGACCTGCACAACGTCCCACACGTTTGAGGTCTCACTCGCGCACAGATCTCGACTGAGTGTCCCATAGTGGGCAGTGTAGGCATAAAGAGTTCCAGCACGGGGAAACACGACATACTTTTTTTTTCTCCAGCCTGCTGCTGGTTTCAAATGGGGGTCTGTTGGCTCGGTGAGACCCCAACCTTCTCATAGAAAAAGTCCAAGCACGCACACCTCCCTTCCCTTCCGCACGTAGTACACAACACAATTTCTTCAAGCTTGCTAGCAGCAACTCCTCAAGCTATAGTCGACTTCTCCTAGCGACCCCCGTCCCACGACCTCTCGCGTCACGCCCGAAAGTCCTCATCACAAACATCCTCCTTACAAAACGCGTTCACTGGTACGGGGGGGTAGGGGTGCACACTAAGCAGCTCCCCGGCAGAATCCTTGCACACTGGTGCCGGCGAAACACACCATGCCGCAAGTCCAGAGAACTGAGCTCCTTCCTCCTCTCTCTGGGCGAACACGCAGAAGTAGTCCATGCAACGGCCCACCACCCATCCTTGACCTAGTGAGCACTGCTCTTCCTTCCCACCTCACATCACTTTCCTCGACAACGACAAACTTCATCATCTCCAGAGAAGACAGCACAAGCCGTGGTAAAAGTCCCAGCAGCTGGGCAAGGGCCTTGTGACAATCGGTGTCACGATGGAAGCACTTCCCTCACACCGCGCACACAGTCCAGGATTGGAGCCGCGGCGGCAACACTCCAGGTAACAGGTGGAAAAGAAAAACAGGGCAAATGGTGAGAAATGCGCAAGCAGCTTCTATCTTATGCGCTGCATTCATTCTATAATATGCATTTAAGATGTTTAAGGCAGAATTCTCGGCCAAAAGAAGGCCACTGCTAAGCTCAGCTTCTGCCGATTCCTATGCGCTTTGGTGGGTGCAGTTTCCGATGGCTAAATGACATTACACCAGAGTTTTAGTTCTCAACCAAGGTCACGGGCACCTCCTTTCACTCTTCCTGCCGAAATTCCATCCTTTCCGCAAGCTTATACAGAACTGCTAGCCTACGATAACTAAGTCCCTGAATTACAGGTGCCCAATTGAATTTCCTCTCTTGGGCCTTAATTCTTGCAAACGTCACAAAAAGTGTTTTAATCTACCCTTATCATCCTGGCGTAACACAAAGGCTCCCGTTCGATACATTGATAGCTAGGTGCACAGCTCAAATCGGTGTTCAGACCAGACTTGACAGGTTTTGCAAACAGCCTCTTGCTGTCAAAGGGCTGTTGTCGCTTGCGAGCTCTTAATTTCTTTAGCTGGCCTATTCATCAGCCATCAATGCACAGACTCTTCTGTCAGCATATGCCGACTCATCCAAAACAAGGGGAGCCTTGAAATATGCTCAGCCGCCCTCCAGAGTCCCACAGCAGCACGGGTGGTGCACAGTCCAGCACCGCCACAGCAACAAGCGTCCCGGCGTCAGGTCTAACCTCGCCAGATGCAAACGAGCTTCATCCCTTCCGCCGGTGCGAGCATGGCGGTGGCGGTGGCCACGGCCGCAGGGCGATGCGGAACGACGTGATGGGGTGCGGCGGCGGTGAGTGGGGCTTCTACGCGACGAGCGGCCCCGGCGGCGCAGGATACTGCGGAGGTCGATGTTTTCGTCCACGGGAAACAGCTGGCAGAGCTCTTCAGCAACACGAGGTTCGATTTCCTGTTACGAGTGTGAGCAGACAACGAAAGAGCAAGAGTTGGCTCTGTGTGCAAGGCAACCGCACATAACATGATGCACCAACGTGAAAGGGAACGCTAGATTTACTTACAAAGCCCAATGATTTTTCTAGTTCCTACACTGAACTAAAATAGGCTCCACGAGTGGAATTGCACGCAACCAACAACAACAAGCGACATTCTGAAGTACACCTCTGCAAGGATCACTGATAGAATATCAATAATGTGTTCCTTTTCCCACTGGTACAGTGTGTATACAGCAGTCTAATGCCATAAAAGCCATGCAGGCATGTGCACAGGTACAACAAGCAAAGCAAGTGGGATCGCATTCATTTCAAAACAAAGAAAAAGTGCCAGAAAAGACTGGGACAAGACGTAGCATCATGAGCACTTATAACTTTTTCTGCAATTTTGTCCCTTACCCCCCCCCCCCCCCCATCTTTGGCTCCTTACTTTTTCTTTTAAAATGCAAGAATGTTGTAAGTGTTATGGCTTATGGGACAATTATCACTCGATCGCTTACGGGAACCTTGACACTAACATTTCAGAAATTTCACAAGCTTGCAACAATGTTCTGGAAGTACCTAATTGAAGATGCAAGACTTGGGAAGATTTTGCATGCATACTGCGACCTTCCCTAGTGCCTTTGATTCTCTGCCACTTAGTCGCTGCTTCCACTGGAGGTTCTAGTTAGCCGATGAATCAATGGAGACAATCCGATGGACATTTTAAATGTAGTGCTTTGAGTGTAATGAAGCTTTCTATATTATTAAAAAGACTGCCTATCTATTTCACGAATGTCAAACTTCAGAACCCTATGGCTCGAACACATAAAGCCAGATGGCACAGGCAAAAATCTGCATGAGGAATAGCCAAGTACAGTCGCCGACCGTTTATTCGGACATCACGGGGATTGCAGAAATGTTCGAATAAACAGGTGTCTGAAAAAGCAGATTAAGAAAAAAAAAAAACTAAATCCTTTATTTCCACGCACTTATTCGGGCTCAGCAGTAGGCTTGAAGAAATCTGTTCCGTTTACATGCTATCGGATAAGCCTGAATCTCGGAAAGGGTCGTACGGTCACTATAGGCGGCTCTAAGCACAGTCACTGCTTGTACACACTCCGCACGCGACGGCAGCACAGTGCATGGTGCATCATCTTTCGGCTCGGCGTCATCGTCCGGCGGTGCAGCAGAAACCTGACGAATGATCGCGCCGTTGTCGAGTTCTGCACATGTCAGTACAGCGGTGTCAGCACCTGCGAAACTGTCAGATGAGACGGTGTCCGGAATCGCAATGCTCGGAAGAAAATTTTCGGCGTCAGTAGGGAGCACATCGGAAGGCGACAAATCCTAGGCCTCCCGGCACCCGCTTGCCAGCATTTCCCAGCGCAGTCTGCGCGGGCACTGTCGGTGCAGTTAAGACACTTGACGCTATGTTTCTGTATGCCGCATTATATCACCGTAACCTCGAAACAGCACACAAAGCAAACATCGCCGTGCTGTCACACCGACACCACTCACACAAACGAAAAACGTCGCCTACTCGCAGCGTCGTGCACGAAGAAACAAACAAATCAGCTGCTGGAATAACTTGACATGGCTTACTAAGCTGAGGCCAGAACTGCTGTAGCAATGGCTGTAGCCACGAACCAGGCAGAAACGATGATGAGCGGAGATTTGCAGTAGCGCCACTTCGTGGGGCACCAAGGAGGCTCCGTTCAAAACAAAAATGGCGTTCAGCAAGAAGAACCATGCACCAGTCAGGGTCGGTGCATGGTGCTTTCGATCGAGTTGGCTCAAGGAGTGTGCGAAAAATCAGACGAGATGTTGCAAGGTGTCCGAACTTTCGGCAGTTGTTATACATTATGGTCCATGGCGAAAATGGCGGTGCCACAAAGCAGACCGAATAATCGAGCATGTCCGAATTTTTGGAGTCCAATAAATGAGTCGGCGACTGTAGCGAAAATGCTCTTTTATCCAGTCGCACACAAAATTTTATGTTCAGTTTAGTTCTTCGTGAACTGCAAACTGCCAGCAGCAAGTAGAAGACATGGCCAGACTAATTTGTATTTCCACCCACAGAAGCACCAATTTTCTTTAAGGCAATTGAATGAAGGTTACCATGGAGGGCAATACAAAACAGCAAGGCATCAAGGAAAGAAGTCAGTGTAATGGGGCTAATTGGGCTACCCAACTTGCAGAAGAGTTAGCAAGGGCATGTGTATTTAGAACGAAAACAGCACTAACAGGTCAAGAAATAGAGTGCGCTGACTTACAACTGAAGACTTATTTTGCCTGAGAAAATATATACACATCTGTGCACGTGTCCATCTTTCCCCTCTTTTTGCCTCATCGGTTTAGTATATAATTTGTTTATCACACATTCTATTAGTTTGTTTATTATATATTATTTATATTTGTTTTCTGATCGTCACTGCCTTATTCCACTACACCCTTTCTGCATATACATTTTGCTGCACACAGCAACCACAAGAAATGACGCAATCCTCTCTGCCTATATTACCTGTCCATCACGACCTATCTTGACTTGCTTTCCATCATTCCATGGGTTGTACAGATGGGCAGTCTTGGTGAAAGGGAGCTCACGTCTGTAAGGAACAGAGGCAACAATGAGTACACACGCATCAGGCAACAAAGACGGCAAGTATGGTGAAACTGGTCTAATTTTTTGTGCTTGCCATGTATTTCTGGCAACTGCCTCTGCACATTCTTGTGCTGCCTTTGTAGCCACAGCTATATGAGCACATCAAATGCCAGTTTGCCAACTGGCGCAGAGGAAACTTCACCTAGAACTTCACCCAGACTTGCGGGGCATTACAGACAAACCTTTACGCTCACCAGAGTGCAGTGACCTCATGCCCTCACTGGGCACTGCGCACTGCGGATGTTCAGTCAACAGCTCGTGTGCCCCACTAAGCAATAAGTGCAGCAGTGAAGCATGCCTCATTGCTGCACACCTCACAGTCAGCGTCACTGGAGCAAGTTTCTTTGGGTTCATTCAATGCGGCTGCACTTCCTAAACTAGTTATAGTTAGCTCAGGAGGATAGCCGACCAAGAATGAGTTGTTCAGTTGTCTTGCAAGTTTGTTATGTTATTAAAATGTTTCTATATTGCAAAGATGTGTATAGAGATTTTTTTGAATATTCGCCCACCCCTATATTTGAGTTCTTTTTCAGTTTTTTTTTTTTCTCTTCCGCATTTGAGTAAGCGCAAAACAGTCATACGTGGAAGGTGCGTTAATTTGGCATGTGTTCCAAGAAACCACAAGCGCTGCGAAACACTGCCAGACTAGTTGGCACAGTAACACATGCGTACAAAGCTGCACCCCTGTAGCTTTCCCTTTATTGCCACAGAAACCTCTCTGCAAGTACAAAAATATTGCGGCAGAATTTATCTGACAATAACTACTGACAGTGACTGTCGATGACTGTCAACAAAAAAGAAGGCTGGGTCGAAATAAAACTGTTCTTGTAGAGTTTTTGGTTCTATGCCAGCCTTAATGAATGCTCCTCATACACTACCATTAAAGGGAAGCTGAAGAGTCTGTCGAAGTCAATAAGACGCTCATATACGGATGCGGGAACCTTACAAACCATGCAGGTAAAATTTTCGGGGAGATTTTTCACTTAGGAGCGACAAAATCGTCAGTTAAAATTACGCTGTCGCTCCGCCCCCGTTGGGCGCCGCGCGCTGCTGCTGACGATGCGAGCTGAGACCGGAAACCGCGGCACAGTGACGTCAGGTCTGGTGTTCCGTTCCTTCGCAGTCTCTGCGACCGTGCCTGACCGTGCTTGTTTCTGCGTGCGTGCCGTCATAACCTGCTTTGCTCAACCCTGCATTCCTTTGTGTGTATGTAGAGTGGTAGTTGAGGTGCGTAGCATCAATTGAAGTGGTGGGCCTATCATGTCGTCGTTGTTTGCACGAACAACAATCGACGGTTGCACGAACAACAGCGGCCGCGACGACCTTTAAGACAAGAAGCTTTCAGCTAAGTGCGAGGATGCTGTGAATCGAAATAATTTCAAGCGCTCAAGAACAACAGTGCTGCACTCTAACCAGTTCCGTGACGACGATTACTACCAGAGTTTATCAATAATGCGTGAATGAGTGAGAGTATGACTTGCTGCTAGCAGGCTTCATAAACGCAGCGCGAAAAGGTCGGGGCAACGAACACACAAAGACGGGACGGCTGCGGGCGGACGGATGGCAACTGGTCTTGAAAGACCTTTTGAATACACGAACTCGACCAAACCTGGATTTTGATTTACTGCTAGCTTCATTGTGTTAGCATGCTGAACAGAAGGTGCATGTTTATCTTCCACCCTTGACGCAGGTTTCGTCGCAAAAAGCCATTAATTTTCTATTTGCGCGTGTGTTGTGAAACAGCCTACATGCAGCTACCATAATGCAGTGCAAGTGTAAAGTTTGCATGTGTTTGAAAGCCGGTGCACGCCAGGATGCTGCGCTCCCCCTTCTCTCACGCACATAGAAAAACCGGCCGTCTGACGTAGCCAACGGAATTCACTGCCTTTACGGCGAGTAGTGTGAGGATGACGCGGTGATGAAGGTCACTATACGTGCTACAAGAGCCGCAAAACTCTTCCCGCATGTAAACCGTCTGTGTAGGTTGCTAACAGCTTCGGAGCAGCACACAAATGCCGACGATCGCATCCCCGCTTATGTTCCACGAGGAGGCATGCAGGAACATAATAGTACAGTTGTTTGACCCGAAACGAACTCACTGGATCGGTGAATGCAGCTTTGCAAAAGACATACCAAAGAACATTTCTAACACGAGGAGATGCTAACACTTCGCTTTCGTTCAGGTCGAAAGCACTGCTTGTTACCAGCATCTTTTGCTTCTTCGAGAGGCCGGCTACTCGCAATCGGCTCGTACATGCAGGAAGCAACGCCGAACTCCTCAGAAAAACCCAAGCTCTCGAAATTTACCATTACCGTCTCGGCAAAACAACAGCGCCAAACACCTTGCACGGTGCTTCATGTGTAGCCGCAGCGCTTGGTTCGGACGAACACCATTGTTGACGTCACGAGACGCCAGACCAATCAAAGGCGCAAACAAGGCGCGCGAGCGGTCCCGAGTTTGCTGCTGCACTTTTCGTCGAAATAAAATCTGTTTGCACTTTCTTTCGCACAATTTCGATGTGATATTCGATTTCGGAGGGTTGAAAACCATTACGTACAGCTCTTCATTCATTTTTTCTGGAAAACCCTTCAGCTTCCCTTTAAGTTGAACCACGCAATAATGAAATCGGAGGGGAACATGAAAAAAACTCACTTTCGCGAGAATTTAGTTTTTGCAAAATGGGACAGTACAGATAGGTAATGCATCACAGAACAAAACGTTACTGTGAAAATTCTGCTAGCCTTCTTGGGCAAGCTTGTGAGGATAAAGAACCACATTGCCGACAGTACAAAGTACACCACACACATCGATCAGCACCATGGTGGATCAGTATTCTCGATCAATTGCTTTCGCAGGTACGATCACTTTTGCATAACTCAAGCAACAGCACTCCATGCATCCAGCAGCATTTCTTCAGCGCACGCTGTTGCCCGTAGGTGCCAACACGTCTGGTGTATCTCGTATACCCGAAAGCAGTAGATCAAGATTACGGCTCCTTCATGCAAATTTAAGTCCGGCGCCGAATCCGCACGCGATGCCTGTTGGGGGGGCACCAAATCCAGCATTCTTTGAGCAACGAATGAGTGTTCCCGGACGATTGCTCAATCGTGGCCCGGTGTGTGGCACTCCATGTTGTGACCACCATCTCAAGCGCCACCAGCAATTCCACATTCATGGGATGTGAATTTCGTTGTTCTTGCTGCATTTTTTTTTTTTTTGCCAAGGTGCACATTACACATTGTACTACGAGTGCAAAAACCGTCGTCTCATGTAGGCAGCAACACACTGCCGCTTCAAACGGGCAATCAACAAAGATGGCGACCATGAAGTGTTTACGGCACGATCATTTCTGGTGCTTGGTTGTTTCTGTACACAAAAATGGCGGCGTGTGCGGTGGCGGTAATGTGGTGGTATTTTACGAAATTTTAGGGAAAAGCAATTGCACTTGAGCACATTTTCAAGCCTGCTAGCCTTGCGTGGGTAGGTAAATGTAGTACAGCGACATTCCATTGTCGAGAAATACGAAATGCATTGAATCCTATGGGTGTTCTCCGAGGATACGAAAATATTTCGTTGTTTTGAGAATTCGTTATCATGGGTCTCAACTGTATAGTGCTTTAAGCATGTAAACATTTCTTTTGTGTGTGTTCTTAAAGTTTTATTATTCTTCCTCTCTGCATTTTTTATAATGAAACAATTTTCTAACCGGCACCTAAGGTGGGACAATTCTTTGCAAATGTGATGAAACCAAGTCCATAATTATATTCGATAACAAATCACTACTGTTCCTTACCTGCAGATCCAGTCCACCTGGAATACACCGCCCAGAGCCCTGGCACTCAGACCGGGCGGCAGCACCCACTGGATTGTAGGGCAGTCGTGGTTCGACTCCGACGCTAAACGTGCAAAGCCTGGATAACAGTGAAGACGGGGAGCGAAATTGCACGCTCTACAGATGATCACACCATAGTGGGAGACTTGAGATTAATTTTGACCAGCTGGGGCTCTCTTTAACCATGCACCTAAACCTAAGTACACAAGCATTTCTCCATTTCATTCGCACTGGAAAGCAGCCGCTGCGACCAGGATTACCGTACTTACTCGAAACTAACGTGCACTTTTTTCCCGATAAAACGGGTTCAAAAATTCCGCGCGCTAGATTCGAGTACTACCCTAAATCTGCGTTACCATATCGCAATCAGCATTTCAAAATGGCCACCTCGTACACGATACGGCCGTAGCTTCCTCCATGTGCTGTAGTATGTGTTGCATCGTCCGTCCTTTTTGTCCTCGTCTGCATTTGCGCTATCAGCATGGAGGGGCCAACTGCAAGGACATGCAGACTTCATGGAAAGGAAAGTAATAATGTGCGTGGAGACGGACGAGAATCGGGCCGCATCATGGCCGTTCGGAGTTCTCAAAACTTGCATATGGGACTTGCGCAAATAGGAGATGCGTTCTACTACGGCGGCTGCTACGTATGGCACGGCCAAGCGGTACCTATCCTGAAAGTGATCTGCAATGGAGTGTCTATGCATCTAGGCGCACCACACTGAGCTTTCGTCGCTTAGTTCACATTGAGGCGAGAGGCCACACAACGGCCAATTTGCTTCATAATTCACTCGCTCCTGCTACCGCTGAAGAAGAGTTTCTGTGGTCATTGCGCGGGACGTGTTCATGTTTGCTTGTGGGCACGTGACACCGTGCTTGTGAATTTAGTCAGTAAGCGAATGTTTAAAAGTTTATACGGCCTGTAAAACAACTATCCTTACTTTTCATATCACTGTCTACTAATTTGCTATCGCAATCGATGCTTTGCCTTTCGGGTGAAACTATGACTTTTTTATTTATTGCAACTTTAGTGTATTGGGAGTAAATCTGTTTTTCCAAATGAGAGAAAGTTGTATTCCTGTACGAAAGAATGAGGTGCCCAGTACTGCAAAGGACTTTTCTTTCTTTAGGTCAAGGCAAATGGGTGCGCATTACAATCAAGGGCACATTAGAATCGAGTAAATACGGTAAGCCTGCAACCTCGGGCTCCGTAGTAACACGACACTCTAGCTACTCACCTACCAGAATGAGCACGATCCAAGTCGCTAACTGCAACATTTCTGCTGACAATGTTTTTTTTTCTGCGAAGTGTGGTGCATCCACTAACCATGAAACAAACCATTTTAACATTGGCACATATGGTATTTTCAATTCAACAGAAGCTATGTCACATTCTTTCAGGGGTAGTAACAATGACATTAAAATCTTGGGTAGACAAACTGGCTTATATTGAGGTCAAAATTGCATGGCCTTCGATGATAAGTAAAACGACTTGTTACGCCAAATATTACACTGAAGTCCATTATATCGAGGTTTCACTATTCCTCAAGTAGCAACATGCAAACATCAGACTAATGCCCTTGAAGATCAGCATGCACCAAATGCTTCAGTGCTGCATAGAAAGCCCTTGTTACTCTAGGCACCTCGAGTCAGCTACTCGGACCTTGAATGACCACTGTACAAAGCCACAAGTTTTCTAGAAATATAGCTCCAAATATTGTTGTAAAAACAGCAATCACCAGCAAAACGGAGTTGACAAAAAAGCACTCACCTTGGAACTTGCCACTTTCCTTAACCGAGTAGATCAGAATGACATTTTTGCACTCCTGCAATGCGACAGGAGAAAATTAAATTTTTTACAACTGAATAACCGGGCATCTAGGATGTACAGCATAGTCGGCTATTAAAACCAATAGTCAGTATTCTGTCACTGATTATTGCTGACAAATTGCATAAAGACCCACAGACTAATTTTTAAAAATTTTAAGTGTAAGCAGAAGTAAAGCTGATTACAATAGCCACATCTTTCCGATAAAGGCAAGGAAATGTTCCAGTTATACGGGCTTTATTACTGGTTAAGTGTTCCTTTCAACACTGTATCGTAAGATGCCAACAAACAAAAGACCCCAAGGACAACATAGGAGAAATTACTCGTACTTACTGATTGAATTACACGTAAGTTAATGGAAATGAAAATGGATGAAAAAACAGCCTACTACAGGTGGAGAATGATCCCCCGTCTTCACATTACGCGTCCGTGTGCGCATTACGCACGCATAATGCGAAGACGTGGGATCATTCTCCACCTGTAGTAAGTTGTTTCTTCATCCATTTTCATTTCCATTACCTTATAATTTCTTTAATTCAATTTGCAACTACAAGCAATTTCTCCATGTTGTCCTTCATGTCTTTGCTCGTTGGCTTCTTACGATACGATTAATAAAAACCGGGCCCCTTGGTTAACCCCTTTCTTCTCATCCTTTTAACACTGAGATCTTTGGGCACAACTTACCCTGAAGGCCTGGTTCAGTTTAGCTTCGTTTTGAGGCGGTGTTGACCACACCCCCTAAAAAGAGAAAAGAGCATGCCACAAGGTTTAATGTTTTATTCTGGACAGCACAGAGCAGATGCTTTAGTGTATTACTTTTTTTTAATAGCACACCACTGCTTTAACAAAATACTTCAGCTATAGAAATACAATGGAGCATTTCACATGTAGTCTAATTAGAAAACATCAGGCTGTTCAAGAAATTTGCATGAGACAAATCATTACTGTCAAAAAAGTAGAAAGAAAAAGAATCCACTACATCACTACGTAGCAGGGACACAAACACCCAGACATTTATGTACCCTCTTTCAGAGTACAATTTGTGCCATCCTCATTTTCATCAGCAATTTTAATTAGGAGGCATTGCATTAGAATGTAGCAAGTCAAAGTAAGCCTGGTTGAGCAGAATCTTGTTGAGCCTTAGTCTTAGCCTGGCTGAGCAAAATTTTGGCGAGTCCGAGTGATCCCTAAGCAAAGAATATATTTCGGAAGTGAGCACGAGAGAAATTTGTTTATTTTGCCAACCTACGGTTTGAGGGCTAATTTTTGTTGGTTGTTCACACTAAATAGGTTTTCCATAGATTGCAAATGGTGCCAGAAAACACGTACAACATAGAATGATGACAACACACGATCTGTCACAGTGCTAAGGGCCAAATGTGGCTGAAAGCGCCAACAACAAAACAATGCATGACAAAAACTGGACAGAGAAGACAGGATAACCTCGAAGCATCCTGTCACAAATGCGGTTAATTCTCATTTTCAGTGAAAAAGAAAGCCGAACAAGACAATTCCTGTCACTGAACACTGACTAAAAAAAAAAAAAAATTCCATCACACCTAAGTGTGAAACACAAAGCCACAAAATCCATTGAGGACAACCTTTCAGAAAAAATAAACGCTCCCAATGTTGAAGCCTGTACCTGCTGGAAACTTGTTAAAGGGCCCCTGAAACGGTTCGGACAAATTTTGTAGACGCGTAGGGTACAGCTTAAGTAGAACATTCACACCACAATTTAAGTGAAGCGTTACGGATTAATGGAGCTACAAGCCATTAGAAGTTACCCTTCTCCCTGGCCATGTTTTTCCTCCTCAACTCGTTCGCCGAGCGAGCGGGGCTAAGCTCCGCCTTCACTGGTGCTGCGTCACGATGTGACGTCACATCGTCCACTTCCGGTTCTTTTGGAGCCCGCCCCCGCCCGTGCGAGACCTCTCCGCTAGCCGCTTGGCCGTCGACCCCAAGCGCGAGCTATCGAAGCAGCGTGCGTTGCGAGCATTCTGTCGTAGCGCCAAACGTGTCTGGTATTCCGGTAACCACAGGCAAGCTGGTCATTTCGGCAAATGACTGGAGGCATGAGCTCAAGCTGATGAAGGAACTTTAGCGTAGACGTACGTGAGCGGCCTGATCGGTCTGCACGGTCCAGACACTTGTTGGCGCAGCGCTTAACCAGCCAAGCAAAGCGCTAATGTTGCTCTAACCAAGTGTAAAACATTTTAAACATTTATAAAAACAATGTGTGGATGATTACACTCCTGCGAAAAATACACACCAGCAGCAAAGAAGAATACACTTCGTTGCTGCTACTGTGTATGGTTGAGCTCTGTGCCACCAGGTGGCTGCACCATGCAGACCATGCCCTTCTGCTCATCTCGTTGCTCATCCCGTTACGGCACAGTCAAGCGGCTAGACCCTGTTCCCTTGCGCTTGCCCTAATACCGGACTCGCGAAACGCTATTGCGTTAGTAATCTTCCGGTGTAAAGTGACGGCCACAAACGCGCAAATCCTGGCGCCGATCGGATAGCGGCAGTCCGATGTGCAGCAGCCAGTTCGCTCGTACGCTGCCTTGCAGAGGGACACGATCTCACAGCTTGACATATTGCCAGTCGCGACGTTTGCAGTCCACAAGGCAACAAAGTCGAATCATAGTGCTGGCGAAAAGACTGAGACCGACTCTGACCGCGGAGCTCTCGTCAAAATGGAGTATGTTGTACAGAAGCAGACGACCATTGCTGTTTGCCGGAAGTGCTTAAGTGTATTGAAAAATTGTTCTTGTGCATTCTCTTTATGTTACTTTCTTTTTATAAAAACAAATTAACTAACATTCCAACTATTACGAAGATCATTTGTTTACCATAAAGTTGGAAAAATTATTGATCACGCGCCCTGGTCAGCCAATCAGATAGCTCGCCCCACTGACGTCGTATGGGTGATTTCGGTCATATGGGTAGGGGCGGCTTAAAATTCCGCCAAGCAGTGTGCTACGATCGGCAGCGATGTGCATTTTTAAAACCTTATAATAAATTACACGCTTTACGCGGAGCACTTAGATGTGTCAATTAATGATCAGAAGGACCTACCCTAACGACCCAGTACGTTTGTAGAAAATCGTCAAAAGCGTTTCAGGGTCCCTTTAAAACCAATAGTTGGTGTGTTTTGTCATACATCAGACCGCTAGGTTCTAACATATTGCCTTTTACACTTTTAAGTTAGTGAGCACATAAAAGAAATGGCCATACAATCCAGGATTCTCACAGTGAGCAACTAAATTAAATTCCGGGGTTTTACGTGCCAAAACCACAATATGATTATGAGGTACGTTGTAGTGAGGGGTCTCCGGGTTAAATGGGACCACCTGATGTTCTTTAACGTGCACTCAATGCATGGTACACAGGTGTTTTTGCATTTCGCCCCCATCGATATGTGGCCACCGTGGCTGAGATTAGATCCCCCAACCTCGGGCTTGGCAGTGCAACACCCAAGCCACTATGCCACAATAGCGGGTGCAGCGAGCAACTCACCTTGGCCTTAGAGAGCACAACATTCTCGTGGTTGTTGCTTTTCACTAAAAAGAACCTGGCGTTCCGGAAGAAGTACTTCATGAGGTGCTGATCAGCGTGCTCAGAAATATCTGCAACAAAAAAAAAGATAGCACAACAATGTGTAAGCACGCTGTGCCAAGTGGCTTCCATAACTGGAGTCACCACTGGTCCATCACTGCACAAATCACTACATGAAACTTGCAAACTTGCTCCTGTATGTCACGTTCACTGCGGCGGCTCTTTTTGAAATTCCTTTTCCTGTGCGTAATGACCCATCAGCGAGTCACCAAGGGTTTGTGCTTTCTTGATGCTTCAAGGTGCAGCAAAATGGAGCCACGACGCGTCACATCAGAAGCAACAAGAATTTCTTCTTCTCTGTTGATTTCTAGCAAAGCTGTCGCTTGCGCACTGCAGGAAAGCCCAGCACAGCTGCACAGTGGAAATAACTGCCGTGACCCAACTGTCACCCACACAGTAGTGAACGTGTTAAGCATTTCTCTACTCAGCACTCTGCCAGACAAAGCAGAGGAAAGCACCGAGCTAAAATTTTGTAACCAGGCACTGCTCCCAGTGTCCTCCAAGAGTTACTGAAGTTCAGGCATATTAGTCGACTCCTGTCATGGAAATGATTTAAAATAGTTCAAAGGGTACTGCACTGCTGGTTGAAGTCAGTTCAGGGTGTCCAAGGAACATACTGCAGGCTGTATGGTGTCTAGTGCGTAGAAACAACAGACACTATAAGGCCTATTTCCTCAGCATGCAGCAGAATCCAGCCAGTGGTCGAGGACTTAGCAACCCTGTATCGTGCTTTAAGGATAGCGGAGGTAAGCAAAATTAATCTGGAAGGGAGAACAGTAAAAAAAAATTTGAGATACTGGTAGCACAAAGCCAGGGAAGATAAAGAATAGGCTTAAATAGAAATAAACTTCGATCAGGTTCAATGGTATTCTAACACAAACTGAGGTACTAAGGGCCAACAAGTGCAGAAGGAAAGTAAATATAAGAAGTTTCGTGACATTTACCACCACCTATTTCAAAATGGATTCTGATAACATCCACCCATGCCATGGATGAACATTTCCAAGTCAAAAGCTAACTTGCAAATGAACAGCTCAGTTGCTCGGCAAAGCATGCGCCCACTATTCCATCACTTCAATGGAACTACTGCAGTGCAGTGGAGGCCAACAGAAAGTAGTGATCTCACTCAGAGACAAGAATAATTCTTTTGCTCAGTGGCATTTTTGATGACAAGCTGACAGACGTACCAAGTGAGGACCACATTTTTGATCTCTATAACAGGTATTGCCTTTGGTGAATGGCAAAATTGCCTTTCACTTAGTCTCACCTCACCTCTACAACAACGTATTTCATTACGCGGCATTTTCGTAAAGTCCGATTCAGCCCCGTTAGGCCTAACAAAAGGCGGCACAGTTGTTGCAAGAAAGTAGAATGCTTCGATTTCAGTCTTGTGCATAACACCACTGTATTTAGCACTGCCTATGAACTAGCGCTGAGGAACAATCAACTAAATGCCTCTCCCAGGACATGCATGTAGCATATTTCCTGTGGGCATTCAAGCCAATGGTTAAAATACTACGTATGCCCAATGACTGCCAGCGGAGCACAAATTTAATCACATGTTCGTTTCTTCGAACACACAATGAACTGAACTTTATGCCTGCCCATATAGCCAACAACAGGCCACAGACAGATGCCACACACTCTGAAGCAAGCACATTTCAATCACTGAAGGTACAGTGGGCTATAGGCGACATTGCAGTGCATGAATACAGATTGTTTTACCACATCAGGTACTTTATTGTGCACCCATATTTAAGCACATAAGCATTTTGCATTTAATTTTTCCTGGGATTCAGCTACCTTAATGGAAATCAAACCCTTGTACTCAACATTAGAATGCCACCACGACTGAGGGAGTAAGGGGAATCAAAAGATTCTCGGTGCATTCTCTTTAGCAAATGCAACAACTTCAAATAATTGTAATAATTATGTGCGTAACTTTTAACCTAATTAATCTCGCCAGTATAAAGGTTACCACAAATCATCAACAGACTCGGGGGACGATGACTCACCTCGTCTTCCAACAGATGAAGAAACTCGTGGCCGCTTTGGCGTTCCTGAAAACAAGAAGCCACTTGTCAGCTATCAACAAACCAAATAAATTTGTGCTGCAGATTACCAAATTAATGCTCGAGTTACCAGCCACCACAACTGCGGAGTTTTCTTATGGTTTGCATGTGAACTCAGTGCACAGCAATTTTCAAAGTTGATGCTCGTCTTTCACAATCTGTCATGAAAGCGTAGTAAGGGCATTGAAGAGCAGTCCAACCTCGATATAAGTTGTACCGTATTTACTCGCATAATGATCGCACTTCTCTGAAAAAAAAAAAAAAAAATGACACAAATTCAGGGGTGCGATCATTACGCTAGTTAAGTTTCCCGTGAAAAGAAAAAAAATGTTTTTCATCCCGCATTTGCTGTAGGATGACAACAGGTCAACAAACAGGCGGTTCCCGCTGTAACAGTGCTGGACACCAAACAAAAATGGCGGCCGGTAGAGCAAGCCAAAAGCGCCGAATGCAATTTTTTCTTTCATGCGAGTACATTAGATGCACTGAAACAGTTTCTTCCGTATCAGTAATTAATAATGTTAATATCGGCAAGTATGCGGCAATAATGTAGCCATGTCCACTTTGAGGGGACAGAAACAGAGATGAGCACGCTTATCTGCCAGTGACATACAAACACATGGTGGGCATGCTGCGAAAACTCCAGCATTTGTCTTCACTACTATCCTAATACGGCCCGTTTCTGCTAAGGGTAGGCGAATATCTTAGCTGTGTTACAAGCGTCGGCTTATGAATAGCGTACAGTTCTAACATATCAGTGTAAACGTGGCTACTATCGTTGCTGCTCATGATTTGTAGCGTGTTCACAAGTGCAGACGAGAGGAATCGAAAGGCGCCTTTTTTGTTGTTGTTTACCACAACTAGTATAAAGCCTACAAATAATAAAGGCAAGGTTGGTTGTACCTCTTTTTGTCATGGAAGTGCAGAAAGTGATGAAATGGATGAAATGAGGCATCTGCTTAAGAATGTTTATTGCGTGCAAAGCGCTTGGTATGTCTTGAGTCGTTTGCGTAGCATTCGACAGATGGTAAGTGCGATCATCATTAGCTAAACTTGGCACATGACATATCGCTGCGACAAGTTCGGGGCGCGGTCATTACATGGGAAAGAAAAGAAAATCGAATTTTGACGACAATATTCAGGGCTACGATCATTAGACAAGTGCAATTATTATGCAAGTAGATACGGTACTTGCAGTGAAAAACTTCGTTAAATCGTGAATTTTGTTAATTCAAGGTTTTAAATTTTCAACAGTAAAAACGCAGTAAAACCGTTAATTCAGATTTCACTGGACCGAAAGAAATGTCTGAATTAACCAAATGTTGAATTATCGAGGGTATCAAGAAAACAAACAAAAGCTTACGATGTAGACACATTTTTTTTCACTGAATGAATGGGCCAATCATGTTTCTATTTTGCACAAAAGCAGTGTGTAAGCTGCACTTGTCATCTCATGGCTGATTAGCGTTACCAGTGGCGAAGGCCTCGCGATTTCCTTCACAGCACGGCCGTGGTGTGCGTGTTCATTTGAGACAGACTTTTTTTACTACCGCGCACACGTCCAAATTATTTTTTCGCCAGTGGGCTGTCCGCTGTCCGTTACATTGTAGCCGGTGCTCTTTATCCTCAAAAGCTTGTCAAAACGAAACTACTGCTTGCCACAACCGCTGCGGACGAAGCCGCAGCCGATGCACCGAGTCAAAACGAAACTACCATTTCCTTCAATTGCGGACGAAATTGTGGTTGCTATTAACGCGATCGTCGATGGTGACTAAGCAGTTATGAATGCACGCGACTGACACGCATACCGAGTCAAAATGAAACCACTGTTTGCCACCACTGCTGCGAACGAAACCACAGCCACTATCAACGCAATCATGGATGGCGACTACGCAGTCACAAAGGCATGCAGCCAAAGCGCACACCGAGTCAAAGCAAAACTACTGTTTGATGCAACTGTCGTAGACAAAACCACGGCCGCTATGAATGCAATTATATATGGCAACTATGCAGCCATGGAGGCACGTGGACAACATGGTGCTGTGCGCGGCGGTAAACGCAAGGATAAAGGCTTTAAAGGCACAGATAGACACGAAGCGTTCTGGCGGTGCTGTCAGTCACATGCTATTTTCACTAATGACTATAGCGATGCGGACTAGCGATGCACTAACACCATGTCTGCTCTTTTGCGTCACACATTTGTGACGCTCGAGCACTCCCCGAGCTGGGAAAGTTGTCCGAATTGAAACCGAGGTGCGGCCAAATACATCTGAATTAACGAGTTTCATCGCATTAGATACAGTAAAACCTCATTAAACTGAGCCCCCTTAAACAGTAATTTCATCTTAGTGTAAGGTCACATCCCCGACTCATCAGCCATTGAACATAATGCACTTTGCACCCACATAAAGCATACCAGCTTATTACGTACATATCGGTTAACACGTAGCTTTTGCACTTTTTGTATCACAATCACGGCAGTAGGTCGACCAGGCAGAAGAATGAGCCTTAGAGATCACAACGGCCTCCAAGCACAAATGCAGAGGGCACTTAGAAGGGTGAGACCACATTAACATCAACATCATTTCGACGCCAAGCCAGAGAGCATTGTGGCTGGCTAGTGGTGGCTTGTATTGTGGTGTCGTGCAAGCTAGGATTCGCACCATGCCAAAGGTTGGACAAAAACTGGGTGCTCAAAAAGCACAAACTGGACATTGTTTGTGCTATCGAATGTGGCCCGAAGTCGGTGCTCGCATGCGAGGGGGGTCTACCGTTCACTAAGGTGTGTGGCATTTACCGTAAAAACCGGACTATAGGTCGGACCGGAATGTAGGTCGATTCCCCAACTAACAAATTCTAAAAATGAAAAAAATCTTTTTCAATGGCAAAAGTACCGAAAGACACCCTTACCTTGAAACAAATGCAACTCATGCACAATAGTGACAGTATTTATTTAAATGCTACTCGCATGTGCACCCGGTCAATTTTTAACAGTATCGCGCGACCATTGACCCGTGTGCTTGTCAGCACCTTATTAACGGCGCTGAGCGGTGAAACAAACGAGACATGCGCATGTGTACACGTGCGCTTACTTTCGCTATTTCACCGCTCTGTGCCGTGATGACAAGGTGCTGACAAACATGCGGGTCGATGGTCGCGCGATACTGTTAAAAATTGGCCGGGTGTACAGTACACAGAAGGGCACAAAGTGCGCCATCGCTACTACGAACCAGAGCAACGCCTTTGATCAGAGTCGTCCAAACTAGAGTCTGATGACGAGTGCTTCTCGCTGCCCAGTCCAGAGATGCGCGCAATCTCTACCGCTTTCAAACGAATGCATTCGGCAGTCACAGGCAGCGATCTTAAACGCAGCGCCCGGACGAACTCCGCAACCTTGTCTTCCAGTTCTGTGGTCGGCCCACGAAATGACGTTTTCTGTTGGTTTACTGCTTCTGCCTCCGCCAGCACCGAATGCTCTTTTCGGATACTCCAAATTCGTTCTGTGCCGCGAGGTCGCCGTGGGCTTCCACCCACCTTGTCGACTTTTTCTTGAAGGCGACGATGAATTGCCGTCGGCTTCCGCTCATATTGAAACAAAATGTGAAAAAGCAGCCTGTAACCAGTATAACTTTGTAACAATGTAAACGCAAGTTGGCAGTGCCACAATGTCGCCACGCCGCGCTGCTGCTCATGGCCATGGCGAAGGTGGCTCTTTACTTCATCCGTCCATTGTTGCAAGACTTTCGTAGTTTTTCTGCCAATGTCCGGTATAAAAGACGAGGGTTGACTTTTCGCAATGGTTTTTTGAAAAAAGTTCGACTTATATTCCGGTTTTTACGGTAGGTGCGAAGGAGAAGATGCTCAGCAGTGCTGCTGGGACCGCGAAAAGATGTCGGCTCCGAGGTTCAACTTTCCAAGGTTCGACTTTTCGCCATTGTTCCCTCTGCCACGCCGAAGTGTCGCCTAACGACAGTGATCAAGACGACACATAAAGCGACAGCACGGGTGATTCATGCCCGACATTGGCAGAAGCTGCGCATTATGTCTGCCTCATGCACGTGCTTGACGAGAAGAGGGGGCAGGCAGAAAAGCTGGCTCGCAGCTTCAGGGAGTTTCAGGCCGCTGTAATCACTGCTAGGCCGCCACGGCATCAAACGAAAACTAGACTTATGTCACATGAAATGAATAAATACTGAATGTTTCTTGCCCTTTTATCACACTCTCTCAGAGTTCAGTTTTTGACAGGTAAGTGGGCGATCTCATCCTATTTCTGTTAAGCAGTACTACCGTTTAGTACATACTTTTTCCGAGCTCGGGGCAACTCCATTTTAATGAAGTTTCACTGCAATGCATACTCCTGCCAGGACCAAAAGACAAGCCTGAATTATCAGGTTTTCTGAATTAATGAGGGTCGAATTAATGAGGTTTTACTGTAATTCCGCAAACTTCCAGAACATTCCTGGTGAATAGTATCTTGTCAGTAAGCACTTAGAAAACATGTCGCAAGAAGGTCAGGCCACAATAGTGCAGTTGTGAGTGCCAATGTGTGCGGTGCCGATTGCTCCGAGAGCAATGCATTGGGGTGGCTCACGGTGTCCAAGATGTACACATTCTGCATCGAGCACCGCCGTAAATCTTGGGTCTATGACTGACCATGCTTAGCGCTCACAGCAGTTTTACAATGGGACCCACAATTAAAGAACTAAAGTGTAAAAAGTTACGCATATTTGTACTGAGAGAAACAAATGGCACAGTTTTACCAGAAATGCGGAGATGGTGATGTCAAATAGACACAAAGTAAGGTTCGTAGTTTCATCGTTGACATGCACACTAAAGCAAACGAACAGATATGAGTCTATAACCATGAACACTCACTGCAACAACAGGAAAGAATGCTTCAAACCATGTCTCCGAAACTTGAGATTACCCCGCCGCCAACATTAGATATGCGGGAACACAATGCACATCAAGGTACCAACCATGTCAGCTTGCCCTTTGCACTGGTACAGATTACCTACAAGATACAGTGCGTAACCTATCTATGGACAGCCATGCAGTCACAGCAAGGGCAGAAGAGGAGATACACATGCTAGGGGAAGAGGGCAAATAGGCGCGAGTTTCCTGTCCCCATTGCCACAACCCCCCTAGCTTGATAACATTACTGCACGTTCACCCCCCTCCTCACGCCCCTTAAACTGAAGGAATAGTCATCTCTCATGGTTCTCCGTGCGCTCCGAGCTGCCGTGCGTCCCGCAGCCTCCACAAATTGTGCACGACAACTGGCGCAGCAGTGCTTCCTGCGTATCGCATCCCAGCGGGCACTTTGATCGTGTTTTAATTCGAAGCCTATCCTTGGCACTTTGTGGTAGGTAGGCAGGTTCCTGTCTCACCTCGCATTAATAAAAAGAAAATTGTCAGACCGGCGGTAGAATCCCTTGGAGCACAGCAGCCCGATGCTCTGACCACTAGGCCACAATCGCAAGCATACTTCGCTCGTTTCAAAGGCAGCCAGTTCTTTGAGAAACTCAGTGCATGTATCCTGTGCCACCTCCTTGCCTTCTTACGGTGTGACAGCTTGTGCTTTGAGGCGCCTTGTCAGACTGTACTATCTCTGGTACCGGCCCACTTTCCCCAGCACTTCCCTCGTAGCAGTTTACACTATGTAGAAACTGTAACGTACCAACTTGATGATCGCCAAAGTTAATCATGTCTTAACACTTCTTAGACTGGGTACAAATGTTTTAACACACACCACATGACATAGCCATAGGCACATGACTGCACAACCTGATCAGATGACGTCCCAATCCACATTTCTCTCACTTGCGCTCATCCACTATGCAGAAACCAACAATTGCCATGTCGCAAGCTCACTTCGAACAGCCGGCATTGAAATCATGGCATTGCCACAGTATGATTGGCTTCAACGGGGTCATGTTCGTGCTGCTGTAGAGAGACATGTGCACTCACAACTTCTCAATTTACGTAAGCACGTTAGTCCACTTGCCATCACTTTGCAGAACGCCAAACAATGCAGATAGTCAGGAATCTGCAAAATGCTTTACTTAACAGTTTGCCACAGTGCGTGGAATCTGCACAATTCTTGCCACTCAAACTTTTTATATATATGGAAGGACGCTTTCAAATAATTTTCATCTCAGCCAACATTTTTAGTATTTTGCTCTATTCTCCAGCCATACAGCCTCCAAGTACGTGTTTGAAATGGCTGAAAACTTTGTCAAAATGAAAACGGTGTCACAAATTTACTTTGTTAAAATGCAAAAAAGAAAAATAACATTTGAATGGAAATAAAATCAGGAAATGAAAGTAGTTTGTTACATTGCAAATTTTGTCATATCGAGGTTCCTGATATTGAGGTTTGACTGCAGTGTTATATCAGTTTGTAGTGGTGATGTATTGTTTCAAAACTGCTTTATTTCATTTGGATGGAAGAACGTTCATTATTACTAGAAAAAATGAGTGCCAAACTTTCTTTCTTGAACTTCACATTGAAACCGAAGCACCGATATTACAGCATGATGTTGCCAATTTTAAAGCATCTTTTAATATCTGGGCCATTTTAGTACTTGAATTGTATTGTAGTAAATTCTTTTAGCAATAAGAAAGTAGAACCGATCATACATTCAGATTCAATGACATCATGGCAATCTGATGCAGGGAAATTCAGGCCAGCATCACCAACTGTTTTCCATTTCCACAACTCTTCCTGGCTTAACAAAAACACTCTAGAGGTAAAAGTGGCCTATTTGCTAAAGAGGAACTGTCATTTACAAAGGCAGCACAACTCACTGTTCTTGTTTAGTATCCCTTTAAGCCGTGTGAAGGCCCTCCTTACTTAAATAAAACACCATTACTGGCTGCAAAAGAGCTTCTTTCAAGCTGCATGTTAACATGGTTACTTCTAGATGCACATTTGAACATGTGTTTTGATGCGATAAATATATCAGCCCTTCCCCCCCCCCCAACCCTCCATTTTCTCTTCAACCTAATATTTCCTTACTAAAAAAAATAGTATGCTTCCTGGATCATCTTAAAGTACCACCTGAGCATCACTTCATAGTGCCCAAAGAAGCTTCCTGGTAGGCCACACAAACTAAACAGGACATCTTTGAGACCGCTGGTTTAGAAAGCCAGAAACACTCACTCTCCACACTTCTGTTCTTTCTGTCATAGATGATTGGAGAATGACGCCTCTTGCGAGAGACATGGTGTCTTGGTGAACGATTGCCTAAAAAAGAGTAACAAATGTTACGTACACAGTCAACGCAATGCAGTCAAAGACACACAAACAACAAGGTCATGACGAGATGTAGAACAGGCTTAACCTTATTTATCTGCACCAGCTTGTTCTTGTCACCACTCTAAGTTTAGCCACAACAGAATCCCGATAGTCACTGACAACTCACAGGGAAAATGTACCAAAGAAAGCAAACAACCAAGTGAAAAAGAATACAATGCTCATTTTGCTAACCTGGAAACCCCCCTACTCCAATTGCTTTAAGATAAGGATTTGTTACAGTCCCTAATGAAACTACAAATCCTTCAATCTACATTAAGTAAAACCGCATAACAGTAAAGGCACAAGCTAAATCAGGTTAATTAAAGTGGCACATTCAAATTACCACTTTTAAATCATATGGGTGTTTGTTCAGCAAACAAATCTATTAGCTGATAAAAACATAATTGCAGGCTTAACTAACTTTTTAATGAACCCCAACTAAGCTGTGGCAGTGACATGGGGATAAGTTCCAATTAAAGAAGGACTTGCTTTTTGAAGTACTCATGCACCATAGCACGATGCACGAACGGTGCGAATTGTGAAATACTGAGGCCTGCAAGCACACGGCGAGCGAGGACCATGAAACTGCTTACGGTGGCCAATGCTCGCCTTCTGATAATGGCAGAAAATGAAACTTCAAAGAGCAAGCCAAGCTGGCACTGGGCTGGCGGGGCAGGCGGCGCCAGCGCCTACGCGGAGGCGCGCGCGCACGAAGACCGTCAAAGATGAGGGAGTTATGGGGGCGTAGTTGCGAGGAAGGGCAGGAGGGAAGTAGATTTGCTTTCTTGCCAGCCTGCTGGATAGCACTAATTGCCTCTGCCACCTACAGCCACTGGAGCAATGGAGTTGCCGAGGCCAGGACTGGGCCTCCGCTGCTGCTTCCCTCTGCGTGCTCGCATGTTTCCCTTCGTCTGCTGACAGATCGGTACTGTGTTTACCTTCTTCCATCCTGCGTTCTTAGCGCGAGTCATGTCTTATCAACATGACAAAGTTGTTGCCACTGATCATAATCATGTTGGTGTGCTCCCTTCTGTTGCGGTGTCGCCGCGATCAAAAGACAACGAGAATGAGGTACTGGGCGTCACCTTCGCGTCCTTGTATTCAGGGTCTGTCTTGTCGTACAGAAATGGATATGGTGCACGGTCTCCAACAACTTTTGATCAGGACATCTCAGTTTAGACACATCATTGTAAAAAAACAAGCCCAAACAAGACATACCAAGATAATTAAAAGCGCGAGCGTAAACTGACGAGAGCAGACGATAGTGCGAAACAAGCAGTCTGGCTGAACCAGACGCAAGTACAAATAGAGCGTATGTCACTGTAGTGGCCACTCTTATTGGTCTCCTCCACTCGCGGCTCGCCTGCACACGAAGGGGTAGGTTGTGTACGAGGAGAAATCCCGTAAACAGGCACTCCGCACATATGACACTGTTGTCGCAGTTGTTCCAGAGAAAGTTCACTATGTTGTCTTGCTGCTCAGCGGTTCGAACATAGCTTTGGTGCTTCACTGTAGAAACATGCAGTTTCAAGTCGTCTTTGCCACTGTCAGACACACTGACGTCGCATCCACACGTTGTACAATATGCAAAATGTTCTCCTTTTCTTGATTTCAAAAAGCACGGAAATTCGGAAGTATAAGATCGCAAGAACTTCTGCAAATACCTTTTCTTGGGCTCTGATAGCACCATGGCATCAAGCACACGAGGATTCTAACTTTATGCTGTGCACCACACACAGACGGCCGAGCGAACACTAATACTACACACAAGCAGCAGCAACAAGATGCACCATGGAGGAAGGCATACACGAAATGCAAGAGCTACATTGGCTCTCGCTTCGGTTGGCTTACTAGGCACCGTAGTCGGCTGCTTAATCAATGATACCGATGGTGCTAGTGCGGCCGTTGTTGGTGATGCTGACGATTACGATGTGGCTGTAGATTCCGTAGTGCTGGTTTCACAAAAACCATTATTGCGCGAACAGAGACCGCTTTTCGGGAGATATAAGACAGTGATCGTACAATGGGAAAGCTCTGTAAAAAAAGTGGGAGTCTCTCGGGCGAATCGTGAGGGTTGGCAGGTATGCAGAGCAATGCTGGTCGGAGGTGCCGCCGCCAGGCGATTTGGCACGCTGCTGAGAGCACTTTCAGAGTGCGGTATGTTTGAATTAACCGTTGCAAATGCTTACACGTTCGAATTACTGGGCGTTTTCGCCCATTGGAATACACATAACTTTGACGGGACCACGGCGTCAGTTCAAATAAACCGGAAGTTCGAATTAAGAGTGTTCGAATTAACAAGATTCAACTGCATTATGTTATACCTAGCAACTTGACCTAATCAAGATGGCGAATATCAGGCCAGGACACTATCCACATACATCACATGGATGGTATTTCTAACTCTGCAGCCCTCTTTCATTCCTCACATCACCCAATCTTTCAATTTGAGTCTCTAAGCTCCAATGGTACACTACAGGGGGAGCTCCATGACCTTGCTCAGGATAAATTGGATGGATGAAAAAGTCTGCTCATTTCACATATCATATATTATCTGTACTATAGTCACAAAGCACCGCTAGTAAAAGTGATCTCTGCTACACGGGAAGTATTCAGTGTATCCACCCGATACAGCCCAGTTCAATAACCACCCCCAACAAGCTGCTCACAGAGTGCTCACCTGGTTCTGAAGCCGCTGAAGATGAGCCACTGTAAGACTGTGACCTGGAGCGTGACCTGGACCTGGACACTGACCGTGACCTCGAAGTGCTAGAGCCGAGGCTGCATGAACAGCTCTCATGGCCAGAAGACGATGCCTCACTTCTGGTGTCGTAGTCCGGATTGGCTGTAGTATTTCCACCACCTCGGCCCTCGGAGACACAGCTCATGTGACTTGAGCCACCTCCCATGACAAAGCTCGCAACAGGGTCCAAAGTGCGTGTGTGCATACTAGACGAGGAGCCTCCACTGACCATAGGTGGTGGGGGAAGAGGCTCTTCCGCAACTTGTAATTCTTCCGCGGTGGGCGTCACATGAAGTCGATCTGGGTCTTCATCTGGCACATGCATCTTGCTTGAGGCTACGACGACACTTGGGGAGACCGCAGCTGGCTTGGGAGCTGTCAAGAAGGCAAATTGACGCAATGAACATAAATAGTAAGGCTTTATTGCAAATGATGCCTTAATATAACGGAGCATTTACCTTAACAACATTGTTTTTCCTTCCCCTAAGATTACTATGGAGAAGACCACATACTATCTTTCTTCAGCAAGGTAATCCAGTTTCAATCTACTTTGCGGACTCGCATACAAAACACATTCTACAAGCAACTTTACAGGGTCACCAGTAAGGCACTCTTACAAAATATTTGCCAATTTGATTCGCAATGTGGCAGCACACTAACAGGTGTTAGTTTCTTAAAAAGAGCATGCGACAAGTGGCCCTTGTCACATTCATTACACCCACCTGTAACAGCCACCTTCTCGGGCTTCACTTTTGTTGCAGACGTAGTCTCAGAGACTTTCACGGCAGCTGCTTTTGGTGGGGCCACAACCTTTTTGATTGGCTTGTTCTGTGTCTGATGTGTGGTTGGTATCTTTTTCGCCACTGTCTTCTTAATCACCATTCCTGTCAAGGCCAACATGACAGTCAGATTTTGTGCAGGTAAACACGTAAACACAATAACCAAGAAAAAGTAGTATTTACTGTTTACCTCAAGAGAACCATTAAAGAGAAGTGCGAAGGTGCACTAGATTACCATTCTGGAAGTGCAATAGGCCAGTCTTATCACAAGTGAGAGCTTGGCAAGGCAGAAAGGGTGCAAAAAGTTATGGAAAGGGGAGGGGGAAGGAAGTCTATAAAACACCCGCATGTTTGGCATGCTTGGGACTGACACATAATGGGCCAGTTCTTGCAATGATTATTAGACTCCTTTAAGCAAATGTCAATGCCTTACATATAAAAAGAAATAGGTCACCCACACACTGCATGCTCTATTGCCTTTCCATGACTCATGTATGCTATGTTACCATACATTACTTGGCAAGTTGAACATGCACAATGTTTGCATACACTAAGAAAAAATGCTGTCAAGTATGACAGCATGATGGTTCCAGCTTCAGTGTGAATTGTCTTGGTGGCTGCGCTATTGCTATCATTCCATGCCAATAAATGGTGAATTAAGCTTCCGCTTTTTGTAAACTCATTTGAATTGGAAATAAGTGGTGTGATATAAAAGTTACGAACAGCGATAAGGTGCCTCAGAAAGGCAAACCTGACATGCCCAGTTTGTGAGATTATCCGGTAATTTTGGTGTCCACAGATGTGATCGGAAAGCATTGGTATAAAAACAGCAAGATGCATGCTAATGGAATAACCGTCTTGGCTTGGACAGGTTTTACACAAGGCCCGAAATGGTGCAACTGTCCATTGTTTTCGTTAGGTTTGCATTCCTGTAGGCTAAACTAAATGTCTTTAAGAAACATGCCCTCTACCATCCTAAGCACTTGCATTTACCATACATAACATATACAAGATTATTCTAAAGCCACATACTTCCTTATTCTTTTGGCACTAGGATTGTTTGCATGCCCCCATGCCACTTATTAGTGGGACTGGCCACTAAAAATAACAAGTGGAGAATGGCCCAGACATACACCTGGAATTATTACAGACCTGCACTGAACAATCAAGCAATATTCATCCGTCCTTATAATACAGCACACGAATGGATGCACCCCAATATCTGGGCCCTGAAAGTGCTGGCCTCGAAGACATGTGCCAGACGGTAGAGCACATAGTTTTATTCAACATCAACACTACGGCACAGTCACAACACAACGGCAGAGTCAAATGCTAGCAAGCATTGGTGGACTTCAGCACTTCACCCTTGTTTTCTTCAGCAAGCAAGCACAGCATATGCCTAACAAAATGGCATAAGTGATCCTAACCTAAACCCCTATAGTAGGAAACAGCACTCACTAAACTGCTATTAGTGCATATTTATTCACACACCACTTTTATTAAAGCTTGCCTATGTACTATCTCATGTGCAAGCGAGTATAAGATTTCGGTTAAATTACAGTACGAGATTAACAGCAACTGTGATACAATAAATGCATACGGCTCATTTAGGAAGAACTTGTTTTAACCTCGTCAGGGCAAGTATCGCATGCACTCCTTATAATGTAAACTGCAGGAGCTCCAAAAATCTGCACTTTAAAGGGGCCCTCAACCACCCCTCGGTGTAATAACATAGTCCGCAGGTAGCATATGCTGTTGTGAACATCTCAGCCAAGTTCTGCTGTTGTACGGGGTTCGTGGAACTCGCAAGCCGAGCGCGAAGTCACTTTTTTCTCAAACGCTCTCATTTCAAGAGCCCCATGATCCTCACTCTTTTCTCTGTGCTCTATTTCGTCATAAAGCACACTCCAATACGCGACTGCTATTGGTCACTGCGCTCGACTACACCGCGGCCGCCGTGAGGTGCCACCACAAGTCCAGTGGCTAAGCGCACTGCGGCTCTCCGAGGACAGCCACGTTTGGCTTACGTTTAGCGCAGCATAGGCACCAAATCGGGAATTGAACAGCGCGCCACGGTGACGTCTCCGCCATAGCCTTCGCAGTGCAAGGCATTGGAGGAGGAAGGGGAGCACAGCTGAGGCCGTGTTTGATTACCGATAACTCCGCTTCTGCTGAATGCATTGAAGTACTTTTTGCGCGAAGTGGTTTTGAAATAGCCTATCTTCACTTCAAATGTCTTTCTCAATTCGATAAAAAGTGGTTCACGGCCCCTTTAAGCAGTACTGCATTAAAACCAAACCACCAGTAGTAAACTAGAATTTTAATTTTACAGTCGCCACGACGATGTGCCAGAACACAAGAGCATCAACTTACGTTATGAGTGCGTGTTCTGTACCACTATGACAGGGAACACTTATTCTGCATTTTAACACCTATTTTTTTAATAAGCTTTTAATAAGTATGTAACACAGAAAGTCACTCACTATTTTCTATATACCGTATTTACTCGCATAATGATCGCACCCCTGAATTTCGTTGTCAAAATTCTATTTTTTTTTATTTCCAGTGTAATGATCACACCCCGAACTTGCCGCAGCGACATGTCGTGTGCCAAGTCTAGCTAATATTGATCGCGCTTACCATCTGTCGAAGGCTACGAGAACGACTCTTCAAGACAAACCAAGCGGTCTGCACGCACCAAACATTCTAAGTAGATGCCTCATTTCATTACTTTCATCACTTTCTGCACATCCACGACTAAAAGAAGGTGCAACCAAACTTGCCTTGATTATGTGTAGGCTTTATAATGGTTGTGGTCCACAACAACAAAAAAGGCGCCTTTCTATTCTCATCTGCACTCGTGGGCACGCAACAAATTGCGAGCCTCAACGATAGTAGCCATGTTTGCACTGATACGTTAAAAGTGTACCCTATTCATACGCCGACACAGCTAAGATATTCACCCACCCTTAGCAGAAACATGCCGTATTAGGATAGTAGTGAAGACAGATGCCGCAGTTTCTGCAGCATGCCGGTCATGTGTTTCTATGTCACTGGCAGCTAAGCGCGCCCATCTGTTTCTGTCCCCTCAAAGTGGACATGGCTATGTTATTGCCACAAACTTGCAGATATTAACTGTATTATTCATTACTGATATGGAAGAAACTGTTTCAATGCACGCAATGTACTCACGAGAAGAAAAAAAAATCGCGTTCGGCTTGCTCCGCCTGCTGCCATTCTTGTTTTGGTGTCCCGGAGCAAATGCACGACGAAAAAAAATTTTTTTTTCGTGGGAAATTTAACCTACATAATGATCGCACCCCTGATTTTGCGTCAATTTTTCTGACAAAAAAGTGCAATCATTATGCGAGTAAATACGGTAGATGTCATGTTAAAGAATCCCCTTTAAAGGGGCCCTAAAACACTTCATTGAAATCGAGAAATACATTTCATTTTAATATAGACTACTCCAGAAATATTTTGCAGGAAAAAGTACTTCAATGTGTCCAGCAGAAGCAGAGCTCTTGGCAACCAAATATTGCCTTTGATCCTCTTCACGGTGCTCCCACTCCATCTTCAATGCCTTGCACTGCGAAGGCTACGGCGAAGCGGGGCATGCCCACAACGCTCCGCTTACTGAACGTCACTGTGGCGCGCAGTGCACTTTTGATTTTGGATGTTCGCGTAGATGCTACTACTTCCAGTTTGGATGCCTACGACGCGCCAAACTTGGAGGCTATCCCTCATATTGCGATTGAGTTCCCGGCGCCTCATTTCTCTGCTGCGCTTAAGTGCACTAGATAACTAATGTGGCTGTTTTCTCACGGCGAGTGGTAAGTAGCACACAATTTCGAAGGGTCGAACAAAACATAGTCTTTATGTTTGCTCATGAGAGAGAGCATGTTGGCAGCTCCCACATTGGGTAAGAGATAGATGCCACACTGTGGACTTGTGCTGAAAGGATTCATGTAACAAGCTTTGACCATGATGGCATCCGCATCCTCGCAATACAGCTACACGGCCTATAAATGAGCCCTTATGTTAAGCACAGTTTTCTCTGCTAATACTTTATGGCACACGCAAGCTGTAAGTATGACGAGGTTAAATAAATAAAAATCGAGAATCACTTATAACAGCTCACAATATATGTGTCTGGGTCACAGGTGCTGTTGCTTAAGTGACTCAGCCGCTCATATCGACTTGTTTCAGGGTGGAACAGCGTGGCTTAGGCGTGCAGATATCTTTAGCTACGTTTTGACATTACTTCGTATCAGTGATGAGCCGTTTCCGGAATATCCGAAGCTAACAACGACCTGTGGCTGCGGATGTCGATGTAAAGAAATGCACCGCTTTGGCGAAGCCAAGGTGCACTTGGAAGGCTGCGCTCGAAGACTTCTTGAATATGCAATATGTTTAATGAATGTGTAAAATGAATCCAAAATTCGAGGTGCAAAAGCAGGAATCAGCGGCAACAAGCTCCAAGGCAGCCACAGCGGCAGACAAAACTCAGTGTGCCTTTATCGGCCACACTGTTTGCACAAGAGCACACTCAGGCCTGCTCACCCAGGAACAAGCTGCCCCGGAGATGCCATTATTAATTAATCTCGAACCACAAAACGCACTACTACCCACACACACTCAACATGGGGACAGGTACACAAATCAACCAGCAAAAGCCCCCCCCCCCCCCCCGGTACCCTTCCAAAACGTTTCCAGCGGTGTGCGGCAAGGGCAGCACAGGAACATGGAAAAGGTGGATTGCTCAATATTACTGTCTATACTGGTACAATCTCAGCTGTTTCTTGCACGAAATATGCAAAAAGGCTAAAATTAAAGGCTAAAAACTCTGGCTACTGCCAATACCTTTCTGAGCAGCTTGCTCAGCTGTGAGGAGGTCCTCAGCAGACATCTTTGGCTCTCCCGTTGCTGACACCACTGGCTTGGCTTTCATCACCACAGGTTTCTCAGCAGTTGTGGGAGACTTGGCAGCAATCTTTGTTTGCTGCAGCACATCAAGACGAATTATGGATCACTTACAGCACGGAACAAACAGAACTGGAGGAGGCAATGTTGTGAAAAGCTCTGCCCAAGAAGCAGCACATTAAATGGCAACGCAGCCGTATCAATGTTCTATCTTGTTTTTTCTCTTCATTATCTATAATTGCTAACCAATGCAGTAACTGTTGCAAAGAAGTTTCTTTGCGGTTAAACACCCAAGCTGATTTCTCAAGTTCATGCGTGGAACCAGTACTGGATGCTCTGAAGCTCGCTTTTGCATGTTTTCAATGATGCAGAAATGCCAGAACTAAACTTGCAACAGGCACAACACCTGAAGGGACACCATGCCTGATGGGGGTGGTTAAATTCCCATTCTATACATCCTCAATGGTTCAACTGTGGCCACACGTACAGCCAACGGGCTGAAGTTGCACTAACCCAAGGAGAACACTCACAGGTATTTTTTTAACCAGCTTCGGCTGGGAGCTACTCTTGGACTGAGCCAACGTAGAACTTGTGGAAGAAACAGTCGCAGAAGTGGAAGGCCCGACTGAGGCCGAACTGATGGGTACGTTGGCAGGAGGTTTCTTCTTAGGTGTGGAAGTGGGCTTGGAAGGAGGGGCCTTAGAAGGCGGCAACATTTTCTTCTGAGACGAGGTCTTATCAGCTGAAGCTACCCTCTTGACAGGCTTAGCAGTGGCAGAGTTCTTTTTGGCGGCAGCAGCAGCAGCTAGAGAGGCCTTTGTGGACGGCGGTGTACTAGGTGTCAAAGGCATCCGTTTACCTGCAATAGCATATGTCATGGTGCTAATTAGAAGGGAGATTAATTAATTTAGTTTTCACCTGCTAAAGGGCTATTTCAAATAGTACAATGAACCAAGCACAGAAGGTTCTGAGTAAGGTCCCCAATACAGAAAAAAATTTAAAATAAATATACTGTCATGTGGCTTGTATGGCATGTTTCATGACTATACAAGATTGCTCGTCATTAAGCATGAAATTCCTGTAGTTTGATGTTGAATTCGTTACTGCACAATACTCATGCGTTGTACAAAAAAGGAAACTAGGTGAAAAGCTAGAGGCCAGCTTTACATCTCTGGTTACCTGTATAGTGGACCTTAGCGGCAAGCACTGGTTGAAAAGAAAAAAACATGAATTTGAGCAAAACATACTACACATAAATGTAAAAATACACAGTTGCAAAGATGCAGATATCTAGCTGCTTGCAATAAAAATGTGTACAGCAAGAAAAAATAGTAATAAAAGCAAATGGTAACCGTTAGAGAAAAAGAACACAAATTTTCAACATCAAGAATAAAAGGGATGCAGCAAGGCAACTAGAGAAACAGCAGAAATATCAATAACTCGTGCAAATGGATTAGATAGTGAAGGATGTTTATGCGGCAGCATCAGTTCTGTAAATCTAGCACGACATCTAGACACCTTCCATAATACTTGTTGCTGGTCTAGTGGGCTCATAATGCTTAAGAGAAAGTCAACAAGAAAAAGCACTAGTCCATGTCTCTACCATACTGTCCTTGTCTATTCTGCAGTGTAAATTAACCAGAAACTTAAGGATGCACTGCCAGTTCATACTCACACTAAATGAAGCCATTCAGCACTAGCCAGCTAAGATGGAGACGCAGCAAAACTGCAAATAAATTATTAGTGACGGAGTAGAAAAGGTTTAATCGTTTCTGCTTCCACCTCACTTCTAGAATGGGCTGATTAGTTTTGTTATATAGTGGACCTATAGATGTTGGAATATACAGATGATGCATCATAAGCAGACAGATCCAGTAGACCAAGGCTGTAATGCGTCGGTAGGCACCAACACTTTAAGGTCACAGCAGTCCACAAAAGGCTACAGGATGTAAAAAAAGGTTCATAAACGCAAATTATAGTGTTCAGCGTCCCAAAGCAACACACTGGCTACAAGAGAAAATGTAGTGGGGTGCTGCAGATTGCAATTTAAGTGCACGAATGCCTTTGTATTTTGCCTCCACCTAAGCAATATTCTGAGCAGGGGAACAACACAACCACACACAGACACTGCAACCAATGTAGGAAGTTCACGTAGACGTCAATTAATAATCATAGAATCATAGGACACCATAAAACTACCATAAGCTCATCCTTATTTTTTTCAAGTGCACTTCTCATGAGGCGTGCTGTATCTCGCATGTGAACATAGTGTCCTCGCAGTAGAATGATACATGGGACTCTCAGTGCTGCTTGGCTCAGCTACGGTTTCTGCAAACGTGACTTCACTGATGCTAAGAAACACTCTTTACCTGCTTTGAGCCCGAGCATCACTGCCGCTTGGCATCCATTTTTTGGAGACTGCTTCCATTATCTCAAACCAGAAAACCGCTCAACTTCCCCCAAATGTGACATCGACAGTTATAGCCCATGTTGTTAAAGAACCCCTCACCAGGCCCCATAGCAAATTTTGGTTATATGCTGGAAGTTATTACATGCCCTTTAGGGAGTGTTCTACCGCAATAATTTTTCAAATTGATTAATTAATAGCCGAGATAGAAATATTTCAGTGCTGCAAACCCATGATTTCAGGAGGCAAGCATCACCGCCAACATAGACACTCTCTTCACTTGCCCCCGTCTAGCCTCCACAAACAAAATTCCTTCCCTGCGTTCTCACATATGACAGCTAGAGGTTCGCGCGACGATTATGTCCCTGGCCCCACCTTTTCGTCCCTTGCGCTGCTTTGCTGCACGGCACACTTCCTCCGACGGTTTTGCACGTGAGCTGTCGAGTTTGCCTTGTTTCACACAGCACACGATTTTGCGCAATATATATAAGAACACCTGACTAGCGGTATAAGTCAGTGCAACACAAACGCTGTGGCGCACACCCACAGAGCATGATCAGGTGCTGGAACACAGTAGAATATGACTTAGTTTTACTCAGTACGCATGACTGCACAATGTGGGAACAAGCAGACAAAACGGAATTACATCTCTCTTGCTATGAAGTAAAGCAAAAACATGCAGACATTCAGTTTATATGTTTTATTATTTCTCTAAATCTTAATTCATCTACTGAAGCAACAGATTAAACAAATAACTGATGTTGCCTTGAATAATTCTCGAAGTTGCATGGCACTATGAGTGACATCACAGCACTGCCATGTACAGGCGCCGACAAAAGTGGTATACTCCACGCTGCGGGAGCCGGAGCAACGGCAAACTAAAGCCCCTTAAACTTCGTAAAGTACTGCCACGCTTTGAAGAATGCCGCCTCCTCCTCCAGCGCTCTGCCCGAAGCCGACGCCGCGTCGCTATTGGCCTAATGGCATCACGTGGCCCCTTGCGCCGGCTTCGTTTGTTTACAGTCGCGCTTCAGTGCCATCTTTGCTCGAGAAGCGGCGCTTGTTGGCGGCATTCCTTACGTTCCTATTCTGTGTTGTTTTGATCTTGCGAACGCCTTGAAGGATGTTTCGTGGCAAGTGCGACGTCGCTTCACGTAATTTTCTGTTACCATGACCTGCTGCGCGTTCGGATGCCAATATAGCTTTAGCAAAGGCAAGAATATGTTCGCGATACCGTCCTGTAAGCGCAACGGGTTAAGAAGAAAGACATGGCTTCACCAAATCGGGAGGGAGAACTTCCGACCAACTTCCTCCGCGCGACTATGTGATGTAAGTTGTGGCTCTCTCAGAATATTGTATGTGCCAGGCTTGCGTATTGTGCTGCGAGCAATAACGTAGTAGATATTGCACAGTTCACTGTGCATGTTGTCATTTGTACGCACGCTTTAACATGATTTTTACGCAATGTCTGCTTTGCTTATATGCGAACTACGTGGTCGTGTTAGTCATATTTGGTGCGCTTAATCGTTTTGAACGCCAACCGGCGTGAGTTCGCGGGCACGCGAGGTTGCGTGCGATAACGTGATTACGAAAATTTTAAGATTCAGCGCAGTCCTTTTGATAAAATTTCAGTCTCGATCATGAAAGCGCCTCAGGAGAGCAACTCTCTGCCTTTTGTGGTTACTTACTAGCCTTCTTTAGATAGACTAGCTTTGTTTGCCACATTTGTTCGTGTTCCTCGTTGGCAGTCGCCCGGTGGATTTGCGATACAGAGGCACCGATGAAAAGCATGCGTGCTCTCCCGAAACCGTGTTACGCGGTGCGTTCGTCGTCGAGCGACCGCATCATAGGTAATTGAGACGTATGTGCTAATTCGCGTGAGCTTTAAAGTGTGCGAAGCTTAAGATGCGGCGGTGGAGCACTCGCAAAGAAAACGTGCGGTCGCCCGCCCGTTCGCTGGCTGGATTAGTCGTCGTTCGTGCTTAGTCGTTTGTTCGTTCGTTCGCGCGCTCGTTTAGTTTGCGCGCTCATATAGTCGTTAGCTTGCTCGTCTATGCCACTATTAGTCTCTACAGTCACTATGCCTAATTGAGACGCGCTTGCTGTAGGACTCTTAGGCTGGTGCGTTTATTTACGCAATGAGACAATAAATGGTGCACACGGACTTGTGACTGCAAAGGCAAATCTATAATGCATCTGTGCTGAAAATAAACTGTTAACTTGCAACTCGAATGCCGTTTCATATCATTTTAACCTATGGATAAAACATCATTTCACTTGTCGCAATTTCGGCCGCGTCATGGCGGGGGGATTTTTCGCGCGATCATGACTTCACTAATAAAGTCATGTCTCGCAAATGTTACTTCGAAGGGAGTGCAACCGTCCTCAATGCATGCACCTCAGTGCAACTCGGTTCGCGACACGTACGTCACTTAGTAAACGGACGAACCAACGCACGATGAAGTGTTATTCGTGATAAGTCATTAACCTGAAAAAATTACTGAAGGCCACAGTGGTCTTGTTTGAGATTTAGCCAAGCATTGTTATCGCGCTCCCGCTTCGCGCACGAATGCTAAAAACTCATTTTATTTTCTTGTGTACGCACAGTCCCGACCCGATGATCGGCACGCGGTATTTCTGTCGGCGTTGAGAGACGAGAAACATAATAGCACCAGCGCCCACCTCTGAGGCTTTGTGCGCGCTTAGATTGGCAAGCACGCACGTTGGCGGCACTGTAGCTTGCAATACACTTTCGAACCTCCAGGGCAGTGATCTCCGTCAGCCTTTGTACGTCATAGCTGATACGCGCCGCGAATTCACATGGTAAGGGCGGCGCGGATTCTTTAGGCTGAGGGCTTGCTGTAAGCCAAGAGGTTGTCATTCGGTGGTAAACGTGTTATTTACAACCATTCGCAACAAGATCTTGCGACACGCCCTTGACAAATGCTGCGTACCTAATTGTAGGGCACGCGATACATTCGCAGTCGTCAACGCACAGCGTTAACACTCCTTTAGGTACTTTTTAAAGAAATAGTTATCAAAAAATGAAACAAAAGCTGCCGTTACCGAATTTGTATAAGCATCCGACTAGATATTCTATGCTGTACACGAAGTTACGCGGAGCTGGAAAGCCAACGTGCACGCCTAAATAGCACTGCCTTGCTATGCGTGCATTCACTCTGCGAAAGGTCGTCTGCTGCGCTCGAGCATCGTAGGCGGCGCCATGGTCGAGGAGGGACCGTGAAAGAAAGGAGAAACGAGGAGGAGTGAAGGCCGAGGAGGAGAGTGGCACTACTTTACGAAGTTTCAGGGGCTTTACGGCAAACAGCATCGCAACGCCATCTACAGGCAGCATCTGGGATCGAGACAGCCAATGGGTGCCCTTTATTATCTGCAGGCGTCGCTTGACTCGTGTCAATGTAGATGGCGTCGCAACGCAGTGTGCCGCTGCTCCAGCTCCCACTGCGTGGAGTATACCACTTTTGTCGGCGCCTGTACATAGGCGCACTTGTGCGATTGACGTCAACTCTCCGGTTGCGAGTGCAGCGCCCACGAGGAGAAGGGCAAACGGCATTTGGTTTGAAAGTTAAGCACTTTCTGTGGCGCGCAGGGATGTAATACTTGGCAGACACGATCGTGAGTGTGCATTGCATGCACTGCGCTTGTCAGCTTAAAATGGCCAGACCTGGTGAAGGGCCCTTTAATATAGTAGTATTACAGTAAAAGCACTACAGTAATATTACAGTAATAGCACTCAGTTCTCATTATTAGGGTAGCAGTTACACAAACACTGTACAATGTGCAAAACCTCAAGCGTGTTCCTTCAGCTACATTGAAAGTGCTCACTGCATGCCACAATGAAAGCCTGTCAAGTGCAAAGTGTCTCTGCTATAATCACGAAGATTAAAATTCAATATGCCAGCATTGCAACTGTACGCCGCTGCCACAGAAATGCCTGTGGCAACTTAGTATTCACATTATTTGTAGCGGCCTAATGGTGTGTGCAAGACATCTGAACGCAGAATGCAATGTACTTAATGCATTTTGGCCGGAATATTTTCAGAAATTTTATCCTGAAATTTAGATAAACCGTGATCATATAATTAAGCTCCGGCTGTGTTTCACTTTACACACCATTAGTTGCTCAAAAAAAGCATCTGAGAAGATATGTCTTCACATTCTTGCAAAGAGGGGCAATTGAACCTACACTCCATATTTCAGCAAACGTGTGACTAACAGAAAAGAAGTATTCCGTAACATGTGCCAGGAGGGGAAAACGAGCTGTGTTAGCATTCCCAAAGAAGTGTGAGGGCAGGCGTCAGTAGCAGGTCCCAAAGACCCGTCTGTATTTAGTTTTGTTCAAGCCTGCTTCTGCTTTAACTGTTGAGGTGATAGCACAACTGCATCATTCCATTCCCACTCCACTGCCTCACCCAGTGCCACCATTCGTTTCCAGGTAATTCAAAACTTAGTCATTCTGGGATCACTGCAAATTCAGAGCTTGAAGTGCTGCACTGCCCTCTTAAGAAAGGTTTGCACCTTTTGCAGCATATCTTGCCCAAAGCAATATCTTCATCTACCTTGCATGCCTTTCCTTTATTGAACACATGCTGGACAGAATACTTTCTCGTCATGATCAAACGACATGCGTGTTACCAGCACATCATAGCATTCTGGACACTAAAGTAGCACTCAAGAGTTTTCAAGAAAGGAGATACGAGATAGATGACAACTACTACAGCATTTTAGATTTTGCGCACCCAAAGCGGCACGTCCTGATTGAGTTCTTTTGTACCAGTTTTTTTTTGTTGCATCCTTTTGTAAACCAGCTGGTCATGGGTGTGCAACATCAAGTTCACTATTACTTGGCGACAATATCTGCCCCAATAAGCTTTTTTTTAGTACCTTAGCTTATCTCCACAGTGTTATGTTGAGCTCCAGTCTTCGTTTCTTTTTTTACATAAACTAGAGTTAATTTTTCTAAGTAACATTATGTGCACTTCCGTCAGCTCTTGATCCATGATGTACCTTTGCTTATGTCGTGTATTCCTCATTACTTCATGCTTGTGAGAATTGAGATGTCTACAGTACAGGGAAGAACATTGTACAGCCTAAAGGTTCTTGCATAACACATTTACAATATGCTTGCATCCATTACTGATACAAAAGTTACTTTATTAGTTGATTGAAAGCTACTCTATACTGTCACATCATTACATGGGGCATGTTTCAGCAGAAGACTTGTGGATTTAGCAACCTAACAAATGTGGTATCATAATAAAGGTAGTGCCAACCAATACTTACTGAAAACATAGCTATTGCGCACTAACTTGATGATATGCAAGTGACAGTCAAGAGAAATATCCCAACTTCATGGCAATTGAACACGAGCAGTAGCAAAGCCCAATGCAACACGAATTCAACCATGGCATCGCATTATCGCCTCTTCGCCTTTATTGGCGCTCCATTAACACTGCTGTGGACATGGACTATTTTTCAAAAGCGCTTCGCAAGTATGAAACGCCAAGAGAACAAAACAAAGGAACGAAGAGTTCCGCTGACTTCAAAGCATTCAGGAAGATGCACTTACCAACTTTTTTTTCTTCGTTGTTTAACTCCGCTGCCAAATCGTCGTCATCAGCATTCTCCAGGAGTTCGTCCAAGACGTTGACCTCCATGTCTGCGGAATGTTTCATTGCATAAGCATTCAGAAGCTACACATAGAAGTAATGATTCGTGCCAATGGCGTCGCACCAGTGACTGACATTCCGGTTGCTCTAGCGTTGAGGCATGCCGACAAAACGAATGGCATTCGAAGGCCTATAAACCACGGTCCAAATAATGTTCGGCGCTACGAAAAGCAACAGTTCGCGGCACTTTGACAAGCGAAGGTGCTGCATTATACTAAACTACACAAGCAAGGGAAACATCACATAACAAGCAAAAGAATCGATTAGCCTTACCCTAAATCCAGTCTGCGCTAAGAACAAGTAACCATAAAACGTAAAAAGAGGAGGTTCAAGCCGGAACAATTCATGTTAAGAAGGCTGATAAAAATAACGGGTAAAGGAACTAATAGTTCAAGAAACATTATTTGACGACTAACCTATGACCGAACTCGCGAGCGCCGACTGCACCTTTAGCCGTGAAGCCGGAAAAACAGCGCCGAATGCAGCGTCGCGACCACTATAGCAGGTCGCAAGAACTTACCTTTGTTTTCGGCGTCTTGAGAGGTCATTCTTTTACGCCGTGCCCCTCAAGAAATGCAAAAGTTAACACGCCTAGAGCAGCATAGAACTATCAGCAATAAGACGGAAACAATCGAAGAGCACCGTGCGCATGCGCAAACTTGTCTTTATTATTATTATTATTATTCTTGGCTTCGATTGGATTTACAACGCACAGGATTCGAAATTAACATCGCAGTTTCAGTCGGTTTCGGTTCTGCTGCTACTGCTGCGCCTCGTATCGCAAATTTCGCAGAAATATCGCATTGTATGGTCCAGATCGTGCAGTACAATACTTAGCGCTAACCTTCCTGTGAAAAAAAGAAAACAAAAAAGTTGCCTTTGTTGGATCCATGGAGGAGTCCATGGTTGGATCTCTCGCCGATGCCCGTAACATGACGGCTGTGACGTCACCTGGTTATAGCATAGAAACTTTATGGGTTTACATTTTTTTAAAGCGTTATTACTAAACGTGTTAATTAAGACCATGCAGCTTATTATAAAAAATAAATAAATAAATAAATAGTTTTTTTTTTTATATTTACATTTCTGAAGCTGAAAGCGAGTTCATTCTTTAACTTAAATGTTTTGACTATGTTAAGTCTTATTTTGTAGTCTCTCTTTTTTTTTAATACAGCAGAAACAGGAATTTATTTCTCTTGATTATTACGTGTTCATTTACGTCATTCTGACGTAATGCAGACGAATCAAAACAAAGGACACGTTATCATTTCGGGCAGTTTCGGAGCGTAGACAGTGTCGACCGGTGGTGTTGGGTGCAAATTATGTCGGTGTCGCTCGGGCAGCGCCGTTCTGGTGTTTAGCGGTTTTAAATGTAGCGATTGCATATCTGCGATGCAGGCTCTTTATTTTTGGTAAATCTGGTTGGAAGCCAAGAGCTTCGGTGCTTTGTTATGTGCCGCGGTCTACTCTGAAATTCGTCTCGCAACGTCTGTTCTATCGTCGGAGCAATGTCACCACGGATTTTCAGCATGTGTACGCCGCTAGCTTTCTCACTCATAGTCATTTTACTACTTATCAACCCTGCAAACTCTTGGGGAGGTGAGTTTTCAAATATTCTCATTCATCGAAAGCCGCAGTAGCGGCCGGCTTTTAAAGCGCCGATGCTTGCTTCACTCATAGAGTCTGTTAAATTGGTTCAAGCGCGAGTACATTATTCTCTAGTCTGTGCTTCTAATATGCGTCATAGCTGGTTCACCGCTGCGACGGAAGATAAAGTCGTGGCTTTGCAGAAGGAAAACGCCGCGTTCCTATTCTGAGCTTCCGTCACCGGCCCTGCGGTCCGATTTCGGCTTTTTTTTTTTCCTTGCTTTATTTTTTAAACAAGGATTTAGTTGAAACGTAATGTTTAGGACTGTGTGTTTACTCTACAAAGACGCAAATGTTGGTTACGCGCGGCGCTTGACGCGCCTTTGGGAAGTAGAACTTTCTAGAAGTGCCTCGTAACATAACGCACGCAAGTACTAGCGTTCGAAAGTCGCACAGCTGTCAATAAAAGAGAGAGAGAGACAGTTAATATGTCGCTGGTTAATTGTACCACGTACTACAAGTCGCGGGACACCGATCGCACCTCAGTTGTTGAAATAGTTCTGTCATGAGCACTCAGAGAAAAAAAGTAACATGTTGGTTCACTGGATTAGTTTCACACAAGGGACGTACCTTAGTAATGGCATAGCCATGCCACAATTATCACGTTTGTTGAATGCGCCATTTGTTTTGCCTAATCACGCGTGCATTGCGGTAAATTTGTTGCATTGCGTAAGGACTATGTTCTATTGCGTTATCCAGCTCTGTATTTCTTGTCAATGTTAACCTATGCTGCTTTACATTCATTTAGAGCAACTACAGTCAATTCACGTCCCATATGTACCTGATGTGTGACGTACATTTTTCAGTTTCCTGTTACGGCTGTTGCTTGAAAAATGAGAACAACCTATCTTCGCTCAAACAGGACTCGTTCAGTTCAAAGGTGCTAGCCAGATGCCAATCTCAGGCTAGGATGTTTTCATCATAGGTTTCCAAACGTAGAGGAAGGAGAAAGTTAAAGCATTACATCACGCAGCCAGTGTTGGCAAGTGCATGCCCCGTGAAGCCCGTACATTCACTCAATAGTGGCCCAACATGTGACCTATTGCGTCATCACGGAGCAGTAATTAAAATTTGTTGAGGTGTTCGGTTCCACTATGCCAGTTTTTATTTGGTGCATGCTTGTTCAGCTGCCCTGCCGTGGCTCTGCCCGCAGAGCGGGAATGCTAAAACCAACTGCGCATTTTGACATACTATCACATGTTGGGCCACCAGGTGTGGCTTCAATCGCGTCGTGCGAAGCTCCCTCCTGCCATTTTCCTTCCTCCATGCTTCCAAAGCTGTCCGACACAAATAGGTTTCTGGACACCATGCTCACAATTTAAAAACAGCTTGCCAATGTGTTGAGACAGTGCACTGTCGGGTACGTCGGACACAATGGAGAGATGATGAGCTCTGCACTTCTGACAGAAAGATATCTTGACTGTTTTGTGCGACAGCCATTTCTGTGCTGTTTGAGATGTTCTTAAAACACCTTGCTTCATTTGGACATTGTGCCATCTGCTTCTTCCTTTTCTTTGCTGATGCTTCACAGGGAAGAAAGTGAAACTCAAGGACGTTGAAGTGCTCACACTGCGGCATGGCCAGTACACAACAGGCCGCAGGTCGAGCCCTGTGCCTCAGCTGAAGTGCCTCGGAGGCAGCGCAGGTTGCCAAGACCCACCTGCCGTGGTTCAGTGCTACAACCGAGGGAGTGATGGCTACAGCACTCAGGTGACTTGTCTTCTCTTACTCCTTTGTCATTCCCTTCTTGCGATACCATTGCATTTATAATGTCTTTTACATGGCCTTTCTTGGTGAGCAATTTCAAGAACATCTCAAAATTTTAGCAGTGAGTGGAAAGGCTAACTTAAGCTGGTACAGATCAGACTTGTACAAACATTGCACAAAAAAATTAACCGTTTACAATTAGTTGATTCAAGAATGTACCTAATAGATAGCAGGGACCAATTACTACCCCATGAAAGTAATCAAATGATTACTATAAACTAAACAATTACATTTATCTCACTTGCCTTCCAAATTTCATTAACATTGCACAAAAATACAGGAACTAGAATGAACTGGCCTGGCTCTTTTAGTGTGTGACCTCTGCTGCCCTGCAAACGTTGTTTATCATTGCTAATAATTGCTTTTAAAAACTTTTTCGATCGCCTTCTACACTGTGCCCAAGTGCTCTCATCTTGTCAGCGACACTGAAAACTCGTCAAATGCATGTGCTGAAAGGTACGGCGCTGTTGTAACATACCACAACCTTGCACACAAGATGGTGGTTATTCCCACTGTGCTTGCATCTGGGTCCTCTGTGAAAGCACAGCGTTTTATTGGTGCTACGGCTCAGAGAAGGCACTACTGGTAGGGCCCGTGAAAAGATTAGAAAATGGTCATTCATTCATTGCACATTCTGTGTGCAGTTTGGTGAGGTGCTTTCAAGAAGCTTTATTCAGAAAAGTGGTGTTCCCAAGGAAAGTGTGCTTAGCTGCACCCATATGATTGTCAGAGTTAGCGGTCTGCAGACAAGAATTTCATTCATTATGTTTTACTTTATGTTGATTACATCCAGACAGGGTTTAGGTCTTATGACCTTGCTATCTATAGAAGTACGGCTCAGCTTGCAGTGAACAAGTTCTGCAAGTTGGCTGATAACAATGCTTTCACGTTCAGCCCCAATATTGTTACACGTGTTTCATTTTTGTCACAAATGTGCGTTTTCCCAGTTATGGTACAATTATTCTTCAATGAGAGAAATTGCAGCTTGAAATAGAGCACAAATTTTAAGGGTAACATTCATCCTGAATTTGAAATATGAAAGCTAAATGCATGAAGTCCATTACAACAGTTTTATCCCTTATTTCTTAGGGGCACTGACAGGCCGTGTTCAGTGAACCTGTATTGATGTTTAATATTGTCCTGCATAGATCATAGAGCTGTGTTGTAACAATTTGGGTTTAGGTCCTCAGCTCATGATGAGGGCCTTCAGAATGAGCCCAGTGCAATACTTGTGTGTGAGTCATCTCATTGGGGAGAACTAAAATAAAATGGAGGGGGTGGGGGGGGGAATCTGCTGTTGTGCAAGTACCAGCATTTCTTTCAAAAGGCTATAGTAGCTCAACATGCACATCCCACATAAAAACATTCCCTGAGACTAAATGTACATTGCGACATCTACTTGTTACATACGTATTAACATCTTAGTTTCTAGTGCTTAGATTACAAGTATAATTGTTGCCTATAAATTAATTCATTGTTCCCTCTCGACAGCAGCAATATTCTAGGTCGTTCACTCTCAAGAATACAATCACTCTTGCAAAATATTGCTCAGCTAGGACTGTATGAGTTGGCATCTACAAGTGACAGCATTCTTATCACTGTGTCAAGACTGCATGCTTGGCCTGTAGGCACCGATATGGCCAATACCAGTCATGCAAAATCCTGTGAAGTTAACCATATCCCCAAAAGAGAACAGCCGAAAATAGAGATTTTCCCAGATCACAGTCAAGTCAATTTCAGTTATTAAATGACAAAAACATGCACTGAATTACTTGGTAGGAAATGACTCTGATCATAGGTGGAGGAGGAAGAACAAACTTTATTCAATTTCACAAATGGGTCCCCCCCTTGCAGGGGAGGGGGCGGGGGGGATCAACCTAGTCGTCGGCCATGATCCCATGCGCCCTGGCGGCATCTTCGGCCTGCCGGATTGAGCGTGCCTTTTTTGTGGGTCGGAGCTGAGGAGCGTGGCCTTCCATCCCCGCCCGTCTGGGAATTCGACCCTCACGGGGGCCACCGGGCAGGCCCAGAGCATGTGGCTGAAGTCCACCCTGGTATTACGGAATTAACATTTGTCTGAATAAATTTCCGGTGCATAGTGATGCATTGTTACCGGACTTGTTTGATGACCAGTGTGCTAGAGGGTAATTCTCCTGCTTAGTCTATAATGCTGCATGATCTCTCTGTAACTGGTCATTCTTTCAAATCTCCGATCTTCCTCCCCCCTCGACAAGGTCGATGCAGAGGCTCGGTCTGCAAGTTCGAGCCGTCTTGTGTGCAGCCTCATTACCGGGTAAAGGGGAGTGAGGGGGTGCCCAGATTATACGCATACCTCACTGGTCTTTGTATTCAGCCAATGTTCTTATTGCTATTTCTGATATGTGCCCTTGTGCAAAGTTTCTCGCAGCCGTCTGCGAGTCGCTTATGATTAGTGTAGTTGAGGTGGATGCTATTGCCAGGGAAACGGCTGCTTCCTCCGCCTCTTCTGCAAAGCTTGTTCTGACCGAACCGCTGACCTAATGATTCTCTCTGCAGTCCACTACTGCTATAGTCATGTTGTCATTTCCAGTATGCTTGGCCGCATCTACATAGGTGGTTTCTTGGGAACCCTTAAATGTATATTTTGGGCTCTCATAGGCAGGAAGGTTTAATTTTTCAGGGGTGGGGGGTTGTTGTGCGGCAGATTTCTGGACCCCAAATATGTATTTAACCTTTAATAACAGTTGTGCTTGAAGAAACTTCATGTGACCTCGAAGAATTGTTCACTGAAGTGACGGCCTTATATGAGTATATACAAGACCTCATAGTAGGAGACAGTTCAGCTTTACAGCCCGAGTCCTCTCACACCACCAAAAATCTGGCGTCTCTCAGTGGTGTGATCTTCCTTCGTGAAATTGTTTTATACTTCACTTTCACTAATACTGCAGCATCTCTCTTTTTTTCTGTGAGTCCAAGTAGAAGTGCTGCTGAGCATGGCTGCTGTTGATTCCGATTTTGAGTGAATCTGGCTTGGCCTCGTTTCGGTGTCCGGAGTGTATACAGGGTGTCCCAACCGTCATGCACCAAGACTTTAAAAAAAAGAGAAATTGTGTTACTCAAAGAAAACCTAGTGCATATTGTTTCCAGTATAGTGGAGTGGCTGCCAGTAATTTTTTCGTTACTGAGATTTTGTTAGGCAATTATAATTAGTTATCTAACTCAAGAAGTACTGTCGTAACTGTTAAGGTGTCAATAAGGCATTTATTGGCACCCCCCAATGACATCTAACAGCGGTATTTTCAGCGACGTACTAATTCCATACAATTTTTTCAGACTGGTAAAGAAACGCCACGAAAAAATGAAAAATACCACGTCACTGCACTCCCACCCACATCATAAATCCTCAAATAAGCTGATTAAAAGCAATAGGAGATACCGATACAGTCTTTGACTATGGAACCACCTTCTGTATACTCGGTGGTGGAACAGCTGCACCAAACTGCGCCGGGAGCAGGCCTTTGAGCCATCCTGTGCCAAAACGGCATTTTAGCAGAAATTGTGCTAAGCCTGCACCAAACCATGCATCAGAGCAAAGCCCTCCTCCCATCGATGCTTCGCGGCAAGAAAACTGAAATCAAAACCAATGGCACGCTATCATCATAGAAGGAAACAGAGGCCTGTTGGAGTTGTGCAGATCATTATTTGCGTATTTACAGACAGTTTCGCTCGCGCAATAACAGCAGAAGGAATGTGGCCCCAAGAAACTTCCGGTCACAGGCCTTATCAGTCTACTGCACCAGAGAATGATGTGTGTTTTTAAGTTGTTTGACTGTGCGAAAGTTCCATTTTTAGGTTTTGAGATAAAAGACACGCACTTTACGCCTCAAGACAAATACACACAATTTTTTTTATAACTTCTAGCAACTTTGTCTTGTAATATTGTCGTTATGTACAGCGGAAAAATGTCAAAAACTTGCAGGCGGTAGCAACTACTATATGGACACTCCAAGCACATTGGCGGCAATGTCGCCGTGATGTTCTATATAAAGTCCAAGGGCGCTAACACTGTCTCTGCATGCCAGTATGTGTGACTGAAAGCGTTCGAGCGTGAGCGGACGATCGCGGCTCAATCTCTCGTGTACAAGTAAGGAAAGCGGGAAGGAAGTGTACCATCTTCCATCGCGTGCAAGGAACCGGGGGAGGGGAACTAGGACGGGGGGTTCTGTACTTCGGCAGCAACAGTGTATGGCATGGTAATGCGGGCTTTATCTTGACGGTAGGACATGAATGGCAGCTTTTTGGGCACAAGACGAGGACAGAGGAGAGGCTAAGACACATGAGCGCAGACTTACAACAGTGTTTTATTTCAAAGAAAGTGACCACATATATGGCAAATTCTGTGATGCAACGCGTGTGCGCTGCCCACAGAAAATTCTTATCTCTGCGCAAGAAAGATAGCTCCTTGCTGGAAAGGGCGGTAGACGGTTTTGACGTACAGGTATCACCACACCTGTCAATCAATTCTGCTTCGATGATCTCATGGGTTAATTGATTACGACTTTTGCTGACAATTGAACAAGCACTATATACCGGTTTATACGTTAGCGTTTTTGTGGCATTTGCCTGATTATGCATGCAATTTAGACAGTGTGCATCCAACCCCCCCCCCCCCCCCCTCAATTCTATCACATTGTAGCGATTCTCTCGAAGCCTGTCATTAAGACATCATCCCATCCACTCTGACCAACATAGTTGGACCCACATTTCAAGGGCAAATTGTAAACAATGTTGTCATTGACACTTTGATAATTAGGATAGTATGTCTTGAGTTAGATAATTAATTACAATTATCAGTATCGAAAAAATTACTGGCAGCTACACCACTGTACCGGAAACAATATGCACTAGGTTTTCTTTGAGTAATGCAATTGCTTTTCTTTTTTAATTTGGGTGAATTATAGTTTATTGTAACACCTTGTATATATTTATGACCTCTGTGTGCCAGTGACAATGTTTCTATCCCTAATAAACATTGTAAATTATTAGAAGTGTATTTTCTTTTTTTCATGGGTCGTTAGCATTGCTTACAGGAAAGAGAAGCAGTACTGAGACATATATCATTCACCTGCCCTTTGCACGCCATTGATAAAAGAGTGCCGAAGGAAGGGATCACTGAAGTCTGCAGGTTTTCCTCGGGGTCAAAAAAGCACACAAAGCAGTTTGAAAGAAAGTGAACATATGTTCATTCTCTAGGCATATATCCATACCTTTAGAAAAAATATTTTAATTGGCCACTTCTTTCTTTTTACAAAAATGTAATAAACTTTGTCTTGTGTGTATATTTAAATATATTGTTTACATGCATGGTGTATACAAAGGAAATTTAAAACAATGTTGAAGTGAGAATTACTGATGAGGCAGCATACACTAGTGCTTCTAATGCGCGTGTCCTCCTATTGTCAGAATTTGCAGGAACAAAGCGAAAGTATGAATTAAGAGCCATGCACTTCCGCGCCAGCAGTGATGCAGTAAGCTATTGGCCAGAATAAAATTTTAAGTGAAAAGGTCGAGGCAAGTCAAAAGAAACCTCAAATGATGTGGGTGACAAAACTCTGGTAATGACATTTTAAGTGTGTGTGGAGGAGCTTCGGCACCGCCGAGGGGCGCTCTGCTCCCTCTAGAAAACTCTGGAGGGGGGCTCGGGCCCCAGAACCCCCTCCTCCCTCTCCACAGTCGGCGCCTGTGACCCAGATATTTACCAGTTTCTTTCTTTCCAACTGTTCTTTTCTTTTTTTTCAGTGGGAGTGCAAAGCTGACATGAGCCAGTCTCAAAAGTTCGGAACTGTTGAAGTGACATGCGAAGGCTACGATTATGCTGATGATGACTACATCCTGGCAGGATCATGTGGTGTAAGAGGTCTTCCCCGTTTTGATAATTTGATTCTAGAGCCTCCAAGTCATGAACCATCTTGTGAAGCAAGTCTGCATTTGTGAACTGAGAAAAAAAAAGCTAGGGCATGGAGCCAACTGGTCTTTAAAGGGGCCCCGAGGATAAAAGTTAGTTGAGCTGTATTAGTAAATTATTCTTCCACAACACAAAAAAAAAAGATGCACAGACGAAATACTGGTGTCAAAATGGAGATATGTGTCTCCAGGTTACCTTGTGGGGAAAACACTGTGCTTGTATATAACGACACCAGCCCGAGTCCTATCTTTTTAGTTCTGCTAATGAAAGGTTACTTCAAAGGCGAAGCATGCTTGCCTGTATTGTGTGTGTGAATTTGTATGTATTAAGGAATTGTGAGGTACACAGACATACCAATTTGTATTTGTTATTGGGAAAAAGCTGTTCACAAAGCCCCTTCAATATGAGGGTAGGGTAGTTGATTTAGTGGATCAAATGAAACTCAAGTACTTCACTTTTGCTTCTTATCACAGTTAGAGTACCGCTTGGAAAAGACTGGATATGGTTCTGGCTCATCGTGGAAACAGTAAGTTGCCATATTTATTTATCATCTCATTCGGCACTGTTCACTGCATGGCTTGTCTTTGGCCTGATTGCTATTCGCTCATGGTCCTGATCTTAATGTACTTCAATCTTGCACAACAGACAAGAACTACCTGACATTTTTGAGTAGGGTTCATTTGGTGACCTGTCTTAGCACTGATGCCTGTTCATTGTGCCCATTCGTGTAGATTGCGCATGAAACAGTGCGCTTATTGTTGAAGAACTGTTGAGGCACTTCTTATTTGTACCTTTGTTGTGTTCATAGGGAAACAGTATTTTGGAGCTTGCATTTGCCAAGAGTAGGTGCATCATGCCCCCGACTCCCACCCCCTTTTCTTTTTTAAGGTTCCTCTCCTGCGTTTTTGACATTCACCGGTTACTGTTAGTATGCCTGGAATATGAAGATTCCTCGTCATAGGCCAGCATGTTGGTGGGCAGCAAGCTGGCATGAGAAAATTGCCATTAATGTGTTAGCACCACTAGACATCATCTGCCATCAGTCAAGTTGGCTAGACCGATGGCCGTAAATACAGTGGCAAAGTTTGTGGATGATCAGACAGCAGCTATGCATCCTGTTGCTAAACATTGAATGTCTCCTCTTGCTTCAGCAAATAAATCGTGCAAGTATAAAATATGCTAGCAAACAGAACCAGAAAGTATTTCTCAGTATACTTCTCAGTAAAATATCTCGGTAAAATACTTCTCAGTATTTGAAATTGGCTGCAAAACTTTTTAGAACTGCAACTAAATTTTGGGACTGCATAAAAGGTCGTTTAAGATAGCGTAGACATGTAGGAGTCTACATGCAAATTTGACATTTGAAGTACGTGCGGGGGTGCCACGAAACTATAGCAAAAATAGACATTTCTGAAAGTGAAAAAAAAGTGAAAAAGAAATGCTGCCATTATCGCTTGCTAAACGTGACGCGTGACCTAGAACACACGGCTCCTTGGCATGACCTCGGAGATACGGCGGTGCACCCGGCACCCTACAAAATCTCTGAAGATGTGTGCTGTGACTTGCATCATAGCGACAACCACCAGGTGCACATGTCACCTGCTTAGGTGCTGTTTCAATTTTGCTGTTAATGAAACTATGCAATTACTAGCCCTGCGGCCTTGCCAAGATTGCTTCCGTTGTATCTACTACCAGAGTCCTTCGATACTTCTCTGTTGGTCACGAAACTTCAGACCAAATTTGCTTTAGGAACAGCAGCTGCTGCTAGGGGTGCCACTGCATACGAGGAGGCTGTGATCACCGCTGTCTTCTGCTTATGTTGGCGGTTTGGAATAGGCAGATGGATTTAGACCCGATTTCACTAGGCTGACATGACACTGATTTTGGTCTGCCAACTTCCTGCGACAGCTGTGTCTGCAAGAGTGGAATCATCAGCACACAAGTCAAACGACCTTGATGCGACACTGCATTGACACAACAGCCCCCTGCACCAATATGGCCATCGTGAAATTTCTGCCGCTGCTGTCTACGCATGCTACTTTCTTTTTTTTGACCTCATTCTCAACAGGACATTTAGCATATTCGCGGCAAGAAACAGTTAGTGTGCACAACTTTCCGCATTTGAATACCTATTCATCCGATTGGTGCATTTGTTTACACCGGCACGCACAGTCACAGTTGTTTGTTCACTTGAAGCACAGTGTAAAATGTGTAGCGCTGACACGAAATAATGACAAACTATTGCAAGACATGCTGATTTGCCAGTATGAGCGTCGTCTCATCACACTAGCCGAGATGAGCTGCATGATATTAGTGGCCAGAGGCTTCAGGGGTCTCTTTGAAAACAGCGACTGGGAGATGGAGGGCTGTTATTGACAGCTGGTTCTCGTGTTTCTTTTTTAGAACTCATTGTGCATACAGTTTGCTCAGTGAAGTATTGTTAAAGGAAACTATGTGGCGTATAAGCATTCAGTTAGAGAGCATGTAGATTGCTTTGAAAACATTGATGCCTGCTGTATACTCGCATAACTGAGCGAGACGCACTGCATTATTTTGGGGGCTGTTACTTGTTGTCCATTTGGCATAAGAGGCAAACAAATGTCAGCATAAGAACATTATAGGTTGTGAACAATACCTACAGGAGCGAGATAATGCATGCATCTCGCTTTCTGAACATTCATTTTGCCTCCTACGTCACAGAGTAGGCATAGTTCAATTGCCGCTCGTGCCTCGCTATGCTGATGACCTCTAATGAAAGTGTGGTGCTGGCGAATCGCGAGAGCGTAAACAAATGTTTGGAATGTGAGGTACCGTATTTGCATGATTGTACCGTGCCACCAACTGTAACGCGCACTTATATTATCGCCCAAATGTAAAAAAAAATATAACCTGGTGCCAATTCTACCGAGCGCATCAAGTAACGGAACCTGGGTCGATGAGTACTGTGCTGAAACGATCTTATGGACCATACAAAGGTGCACAGACAAGCACACAGCTGAACCTCAGCGGTTAAGCGCTATCGGAGTCTGACGGAGCCTAATTTGTGCTGTCTACCGACCACATAAAGTCATCTTCAGTTATATTTAATGCATTAGAAATGCCACACTTCTTGTAAGCTTACGCAACCATTGTCTTCGTTACGATTGTAAAGTGCATGCAAATTTAACGCACCTTCTATTAAACAAAGGTGAGCGTTAGATTCGTCCAAGTACGATAATTGCACAATCTTGTTCCATGGCTACCAGTATATGCAGTCGCATTTCGATCATAGAAGCACCGGAAAGTGTGACCGACAGCCTTCGATCAGCAGAAATGACATACTGATGCAGTGTCACCATTTCCTGCTTCTTATGTGGGCACCATACAACTCTTCAAATGGCTATGGCCAGAACTGAACTACAAAAGCAGTCCCTTCATCCTAATTGCTTATCCTTTAGTTCAGGTCCGTCTGTAGTGGCTGCACGAACTAGTCTGCTGAGCGAGGCCCAACATTCGCTGAACGAGATCAACAGAGCCTGAAACTCTATTTGAATGGCTGGCAAGAGCTGACAATCATGCATTTCAACTTTAGAAGTACCTTTCAACACCTGTTAAGTGCAAATAAATATAGGGTGCCGCAGCTAATGTTAGCCAAGCTGTTAAAAAAAAAAAAAAAAAAACCTCACTTGCCGTGGTTGCTCAGTGGCTATGGTGTTGGGCTGCTGAGCACGAGGTCGCGGGATCGGATCCCGGCCACGGCGGCCGCATTTCGATGGGGGCGAAATGCGAAAACACCCGTGTGCTTAGATTTAGGTGCACGTTAAAGAACCCCAGGTGGTCAAAATTTTCGGAGTCCTCCACTATGGCGTGCCTCATAATCAGAAAGTGGTGTTGGCACGTAAAACCCCAAATATTATATTATTATTATTAAAAAAAAACTCAGTCTTGCAATCGAACATCATAGGTCTCATAATTATATTTTGCACTGTGTTTTCTTATTCCTTTTTACAGCGGAGCTGTATTTTGCTAGGGCACCATAGAATTTTCATGTCCGCACACAAGAACTATCATCACCAATGGCTCATACCCCCCTTAAGCAAGCAAAAAATGCAACGGCTCGTAGCTCCGTAAGAAAGAGGCTACAAGCACTCAGCAAAGTGAAGCGAACATTGCTTACATTATTTCTAATCACACATACAACTTACAGAACAGCATATTGAAGAAAACTGTCATCATCAATGGCTTATACCTCCATAAGCAAGCAAAAAATGTAATGGCTCATAGTCCCATAAGGTACATGGCTATTCACTTTGCCTGGGTTGGTTGTGGTGACACTACCCCTGTGGTGGTCGTCGGTGATTTTCAATGTGGATGTGTCGGGATGGAAAAGGGAGTGGTTTATGCATTTAGTGTTGCAGACATATCATTTGTGATGCCACAGCAGTCTGGCCCAACTGATCACCCAGTGGCGTACGTGCATCAATTTGACATTATCAAAGAATGTGCTTGCAGTTGCGAGTATGACAAGTAGTGTATATGCTACCACAAAGCCACTGTGGCTGTCAATACTAAGTGACAGTGAGTGGTTCAATAAAGTCTTTACCACAAGTTTTTTTACCATAATGTTTACAGCTCCACTGGTCATCTACCTTAGCAGGGCCAAACGGCCTTGAATGTTTTTCTTCGTTACTTTTTTACCAGCTTGGCTAACGTTAGCTGGGACACTCGGTATATGTATCAGGACAGATGCTGTGGCAATCGCATTGTCTGTGCGATGTTTTCTCTCAGTGGTTGATTCCACGAAGGTTGGAAGCTCGTTTCGTCCACCCCTCTGTAGCTGTAACAACACTGCTGCACACAACAGGTCTTTGACGTTGTTCAAGCTCCTGAGAACCCTTTGAGCCTCTCTGCACATGCTAAAACGCAAAAAGACCACGTAAATCTGCTACAACACAAACACACCAGCCAGCTGCTGCATGGCTTGCCGAGTGTCCCTTCTGAATTGGTGGCGGCGCTGTGCACTGTTGGCAGCATATGAAGCTCTCCCTCCCATAGCATAGCAGAGAACTTTCATGACCAGTAAAAGTATCAAAGGACTCGGATACTACAAATTTATAACAGAGTTGGCCTAAGTTATATATAATTATTTTTTTATTTATTCTTATTAATTTTTTTCAGTTGGCCTTTATTATTGCTGTTCTGCTTTCCAGTTCAGCCTACACCAGCCACTCCAAGTCTGGTTCAACCTTCCAAACAATCCTCTTCCTCGGTGTTGCTGCCTTTATCATCTTTGTCATCTACCGGAACTGCCTCGCTCCAGGGCAGCTGAATGATGGCCCTCCAGGATATGATGACGATCCACCACCCGACTATCCAGGCTCACCTAGAGGAGGCTTTTTTGGCGGTGGCGGCGGGGGTGGTGGCACGCCTCCACCTCCAGGCTTCAGACCCCAGTATCAGACGGGTGCAGGTGAGTCAACCCTTTACGGATGAGTGTTGCACGAGTGCTGCCTTCAGGCAACACACTGTAACAACTTTTTGTCTTCTGAGTTTTGGCATCTGCAGAGTTCCTGGCTAAATGTCTTCAGCCAACTCAGAATGTCAGGCTGCAAAAGTCTTCTGCTGGATTAGAATAGAAACACAGGACAAAGAAGAAATTTGGCAAGCGACTCTTCCTTTTGAAAGCGCAGTCAGATGAGGCAGACCGATGCAAGATCTGTGCCTGCAATGGTATCACACACATAATGTAAAGCAAATGAAATGTACACCTATGACTAGAGCTGTCTGTACAAGTTCCAAATGAAGTCATAGGTGCCTTGGGGTGAAGCCTGCTTACAGTGACTATGCCTACGTAACCAGACGCGGGCAATGCGGCACGACGTGCCCGACATTGAGAAGGCTCTTACTCCATCCGAACACGCGCAGACTACGGCGACCCACAATGCATGGCGCGGAAAAAAGTGCCCCTGCCGCTTCGCCGACGGTCGCAGGCAGCCATTCAAAGCAGCATGCGGGTTGGGGATCGTTCTACACACACTCCAAAGAGAACAGCCGACGGCGTGATGATTTTGATCTAAAGAAAGGAACGATGCTTGATTCTGCAACCCATGAGGGAGCACAGTGTGTCGAAGTATAGACCGTTTCTTCGGCAAGCAAAAACGTAGCCTCAAACCAGCGCGCCGCGCCGCTCTTCTCCTCGCACTGGTATGTGCGGATTCCGTTTTCTCCCACCGACAGTGTGGAAGGTAGTGGTTTTATTGTGAATCAGTGCGATTGTAACGTGTTCGTTCTGAGATTTTTTCGATGTCAGATGACTCAAGGTCGACGGGATACCACTCCGCTGTATTCGGCTGCAAAAATCACATTTGCTTCCTAGAAGAAAATCTGCATTGCAAATGATGTTCCAAGTTTTTTGCCGATCATTCAGATATTGCGTATGATAGCACCCTATATATCTATTTCTTGATGGCTTCATGAATAAACTGTTGCAAGTCAGCGCTGTGTGTGTGTGTCGCTCTCTCATGTCAGTTTTCTTTGCGCTGTGTCCTTTTTCCGGTGAATCACGAATAAGCCCAAGCTTCCACGCTAGGCCTGTCCTACACATAATAGTGTACCATTAGCGCTGGTGCGTGCAACAGTCATTGACTTGAGGATTGTGCCGACTTTCACCCTCATCTGTCGCTACAGGAGCTGTTGCCATCTACTTCGGATTGTGTTAGGCCACCTGGACTCGAGAACATTCTCGGTGATCAAGGTGGTGATCAGATGGTGGCCACATGTGTGACTAGCTCAGAAGGCAGCACAGGCGTTGCTCAATTCCTGGGGTTGGCTGAATTCAGTGCCCGTCCATAGACATGATGTGAAGCTTTGGATATGCATACAGTTAGTCTTAGCACTCTGCCTCTTTCTCTCTTTCCCTCTTTTTTTTCTTCTGTGAAAGCAGCAAATGGGACATGTGTATGTTTGGAACTCCCCACTCTTTCTTCCGTTCCCTGTTTCTCTAGTGCAACTGATGCTTGGCTCCTTTGCCTGTTATGGCAGCTTATTAGCAATGGCATTCTGGGGCTGGGCATAAAGGTTGCAGGCTTGATTGCCGGCATTAACATCTGCATTCCGCTGGAAGGCTAGAAATTAAGGAGTGGAATAATAAATGAGGGAGTGACTTGTAAGAAGCGGTTATTTGTGAGAACTTCAAACAAGCACTAACCACCCTTTTTAATGGCCCTTTCACGATAACTTAGCTGGCTCTATAAGTACTCTGCGATCTGTGCATTTCTTTTTTTGTGTATAACTAACGCCACTCTTGCTTCCGGTTCATGTTAAAATTGAAAGGTCTGCGGTATCTTTTAAATAAATAAAAGCAGAATGCAAGAATGGTTTTGACGCTGAGCTCTGCGTGCATGTTAAAGAACGCGGGCTGGTCAAAGTAAACTATAGCACCTTTCATATGTGGATTGTCACTTCAGGGCATAAACCTTGTAATTTAAGCTTGGATTCTTTTTAATAATGGCTGTAGCTTTATGCTTGGACTGTAATGCTCTGCACTTCATGAAAGTGTATCACATGAAGGCTGGCTGTGCGTGACACATGTAAACTTTTCAGGCTGTGGCTCAGCTCCTGGCTATAGTCCTGCTGGTGGCTTGGGGGGAGGTGGCTTCTGGACTGGGGCTGCTGCAGGTGGCCTGCTGGGTTATCTCATGGGAAACCGCAAGTAAGTTGAGAAACAAGCTTGTGCTTCTTTTTTGCTTAATAAGCCTGTATCCCCTTCAGTCACGAATCATGATAGACTGTTGATAAATGTGAAATTTACGTAATTTTATGCCAAGGTGCTGGGCACCATAGATTTTCCAACAATAATTACTATAGGGAACTCTGGCGCTGCTGTTGCTCAACCACCATAAGAATGATGGGTAGCACATGGATTTGTATGATCTTCGTGCTTATGCCTTCAGATGTTTTAGTGGCTTTCTTTATTATACACTTTATCTGCCTTTATTAGCAAAAATTGCAGAGCAATGTGTAGTTTTCTAAATGCAGAAGTCAATAGGACTCTGCGAACATGCATAATCGCTGCCAATTGCAGTGGTCCCATTTGTCTGTGCATCCGTGACGTAATGGTTTCAATATTCGGCTTCTGTGCTCGAGGTCCTTTGTTCGATTCCTGCCATCGAGCAATTATAATAATGTTTATTTAATTATTTATAAACAGTACTTTCTTCAAAATGGTCAGTTCGCAATGTCACGAGGCCAATTAAAGCCAGAAAGACAAAGTTTAGGCAAATCCGTGCACTAACATTCATTCCCATGGTGGCTGAATCGCCGTGCTTGCAGCTCACATATACACTGGCAGCACAGTTCCTTCTACTAATTGTATGAAACTCTATTCTGGAGACTGCTCTGAAAGCGAATCAAGGTGGTGGAATGGTGTGCATTTTCTAGTGGGTCGTTGTTATTGAAGAGTAACTAATATCCATTTATTCTGCTGTCAGTCATGCCGAGTTTCTATCCCCAGCTCAAAATCGATGCTCAAGTCATTTATTGGGAACAAGCATACTATAGACAGGAAAAAGTGTCCCAACGATTACGATACTCCCTAATGCAAAATTCAAGCGCAGCTGTATGTATGTTTTCATTTCATGATATATTGAGGCAATGAATTTGAGACCAAAATCGCCACAACTGCTAGTGGGCCTATAGGCCAGTGCCGTCAGCACCTTCGCTGAGGGAGGGGCAGTATGGGAACGCTGGCACGATGGATGGCATCAGAGCCAGCTGTGGAAGAAGACTATAACGAATGCGCCAGCAGCGGCATGAGTGCGAGGGGCAGTATGAGAATGCTGGTGTGACGAATGGCATCGGAGCCAGCTGTGGAAGAAAGCGACGATGAATGCGCGAGCAGTGGCACAAACGTGGTCGCTCTGTTACACCGAGGGACGCCAATGCTCAACCCAAGAACAGGCGCCTAAGAGCTGCACTCTAAAATGGCTATTTCACCATTGCTCACAGAACACGGCACATCAAAGATCCCGTCAAACATGGTGGTGCCGCAAGTGCCGCAGCAGCGAATGCTCGACTGTATTGTGCACACATGTATCACCAAGTTTAAAGAACATTACCGCCACCACACATTGGTTGTTTAGATCAACAGAAGTGTATGCGACAAAACGGGATCACATGTAGATGGACTAACCATTACCTTTATTGGGTGCGCAAGGTACTTGAGGATATAGCTCCAAACTGTCATAGACCTGATCATTCTCATGTTTTCTGTCTTGGCAGTTAACTTAGTCTTTAGCACCCACTCATCACCCATCTAGCACATTTATTCCAGGGTAGCAGCCTAACCCTCGTAGAACAAGTGGCCCTCGTGGAACAGCTAGCCCAAACATGCACTTGCTAAAGAATATAGCCTAAGCTTGTGTCCACAAGTGCGCTTGCACAGCATTTCACTTCTTGCACTTTCTTATCATGTCCATCTGTCAACTAAACCAATTACCATCCTTAATTCTTGCAGTAACGCAGGCTACAGGACTGCGTATGGCTACCCCAGTGAAGGCACATTTGGCTCATCTTCGTCATTTGGCTCACCTTCGTCATTTGGTGGACCCTCGACATCAAGTGGTACACATTCGTCCAGTGGTAAGTGAATGCTTTGTTTTGAACTCTAAATATAAAATACGAAATCCCTTCTTTTGGTTTCAAACAATGTCACATCTATTCTATGTCCTATTCCTGTCTTTACCATAGGCAATGCGTTTATATGAGGTAATACTCGGTCTTCATTCAGAGCTGTTGTGCAAGAACATAATGAGTGAGGCCCATGATGCCAAGTTATTCAATTTCTGCTGACCTCTTTCAACATTCCTTTTCATTATTTTAGCTGCAGTAACTATGCCTTGATGACCGGCATTTCTGTATTCACAGGTTTCGGAGGCACGCGACGAAGGTAATCAAAACAGTGGCCAGCCGAAATTCTAACGCACATCTTCATCAAGTTCTGATCTCGCCATTGGAATGACCCTAAATCATGTCATCAAAATAAAATTATCTTATCTTTCTGTGTACCAATTTGTTCTCTTGTATTTCTTTTTCTGGAGCCCTGGCCATAAACTATTTTTTCACCTTGAAGTGGTGTATTTCCTGCTGAAATTGCAGTGCCGATAGCTTAAGGTTGTGAAGCCTTGTACATCACTTTATATTTTTGGCAGCTTTTGGTTCTTTGTGCAGGACAAGACTACAAAAGTTGGTCAGTCTATTTGTCATCTACATTTTCATGTGCAGTTTTGATCCATGATAGCATGTTATACCTAATGTTTGCACTGGCTTGCATCATCTTGTCTGAAGCTTCTTGTGTGTCAAGTCAAAAGAAAAAGGTGATAAAGCTGAAAAGAAAAATATTATCACTGATGTAATACACCGATCTGAGCAACTGATTCACCTAAGACGGTGAAGCTGTATATATACATGTTCTCACATGCTTCGGAAACACACGAGGTATTTATTTCCTGGCTGTTGAAATTATTGCCAATGCCACAAGTGCATTCTGACTCCACCCTGCTCCCATACATGCTGCATTGTTGGCTGCTCTCAATTCCCCAAAATCGTATACAGTCAAATCTCGATCACGTGGGACCACCAAAAATCATTCGCTGTTTTAAAATATCGTTGTAATGAAAAACTCGCGGTTATAAGCCAGTGGCAACACCTAGGAATGAAAATGACGTACCTCGGCAGTAGATGCATCTGCAGACAAGCATGCTCTCAAATAAAAATGTTTCACTCACTTCACAGCTGCTTTATTTGAAAAAATCTCTTATTGTCTTCTGGCAAGTGCAGCATGCACGACCGATTAGGAATGCATCTGTATTTTCCACTTTGCACAATACCTCATCGGGTATGTCATTGCACCAAGCAATGAAAATGATGAGTTCGACACAATCTCATCTTCTGTGTTTGATGACCCACAGTCTTCCTTGGGTCGTCATCATCACTGGAGACGTCGCGAATGCAGTTAACCATCTCTTCGGTTGTCAGGTCCGTCGCCGTTAGTGCTACGCTGTCACTCTCCATGTATTCGTCGAAGGAAGAGACAACGGGCAGCAGTTCCACAACCTCGGTCCACAGGTCTACTGGGTTGTCAGTCACCTCGAGGCCATCTTCAAGCTGCACAGGTGCTTTGACAAGCCTTGCTTTTTTGCCAGCAGTTGCTAATGGTGGACGCCTTCAAGTTCCACCAAGCTCCTGTGAGCATTTCCACTGCCCAACAAATATTGATTGCAGTCGGCTGCTTTAGGCAGAGCTTGATAACTGCTGCACAAGGTGCTTACGAAATTCTGCTTTCACACTCTTTATAATGCCCTGGTCTAGGGGTTGCAGCAAGGACGTGTCGCTTGGCGGCAGAAACTCCAAGCGAATGTGCGTCAAGCGAACATTCACAGTGTGAGCAGAGCTGTCAATATGCAGCAGAATTCTTGAGTCATCCCTCCTCATTTGGTCGGTAAGTTTGATGAGCCACTCGGAAAAGAGTTCTCTAGTCATCCAGGTTTGTTTGTTGGCATGGTAGTCATACGGTAATGACATTGTTTTTCATGCAGCGAGGCTTCGTGTATTTGCTGATGACGAGCTGTTTAATATTCTTCGTGCCTGTTGCATTGCAGCAGAGCAGGACTGTCACGCAAAGATGCGACTTCTTCCCTCCTTTGCACTGCTACCCTTTGAAGAGCATCGTCCGGTCTGGCAGGAGCTGATAAAAACATGCGGTCTCATCCGCATTGAAAATATCTTCACAGTTCGTTTTAGCCACCTCTAGAAAACGATCATTGCACCAGGAATCAGTGCATTCTCTGTCAGCAGCCTTTACCTCGCCCGAGACTACCTGCCAAGTTATTCAGTTCCTTAGGCAATGAAACTTATGGATTACTGGCTAAAAAAACTGCGCAAAGAAGCTGTTCCTATTCATGCCAGGTGTATGCAAGGTAACTTTTATATTTAATCACTGATAATTATGTTTAAAAGCGAAAAACTGAGAGACTCTGATGCAGGTTGCTTTGCTGAATGATGTCGACCACACCACCGCCAGGCTGCCGCATGAAAACAGCTGGAAAACTCCCCCTAACAGCTTTGCTGTAAAACGCGCATTAAAATTTCAGAGGCGACAGGCAGTCAACGAGTGCAAAGAGGATGGTGCCACAATACCGTGCTGCAGCAAACACTGAAGCTTCAACATGGGGCATAGTGCATGCCTACCAACTCTCACAAATTTTTGCTGTAAGGTTTGCGAACTTGTACTCTTGTGCAGCTGCGGTAATGTTAGGTCAAGTTTTATAGAATGTTAATTGCAAAAATGTGTGAAAAGTGTTAAAAGATGCAGCTGCATGAGACGGCAAAAAATGCATGCAAAAGGCTTTCACAGGACGTATTGAAGGAACCAAAATCAGTCGCAAAGCGAGCATAAGTAGGAAAAAATTGAGGTATAGACAGATTGCTGAAGTTTCACAGGATGGCATTGATAATGCTGGGGATCTTATCTACTCCTCACAGTAATGCTCAATGTGAACAGATATTTAGTTTTTAAGAACACTTTGAGCGCGAAACAGGGACGAAGAAAAAGGAGCAACACATCATCTTTGTGTTGCTCCTTTTCTTCATCCCTGTTTGTTTTGCACTCAAAGTGTTTTTAAAAATGAATTTCTTTCAACTAGGCTGACTCGCAGTTATGCTTAGGATATTTAGTACTGCAAATAAGGCCCGAACAGAGTAATGCTCGTCGATTTCCAACCATACCCTTGGAAGCCTTGCGATAGTGAAAGGGCACTAGAGGGCCTCTTGCTTCGAGTAAGCTTATGCAAAAAACTTCTTGAAGCAAGTGAAATAGGAAATGGCAAAGTTGCCAGAAAAGTGAGTGATCTACGAACAATGCACTGCTTGTTAGTGCTGTTCCGGGTTAATTGCTGCTTGTGTGCTCCGTGTAAAAGTGAATCATCGTTAATAAAGTTCATTTGCATCCTACCAAAGATGAATGCACAGCACAAAATTTAAAAGAATGTGTGCCATCTATAACAAGCTGCTAGAATGTGCTGTTAAATTGTTCTATAATTAGCAGCAGTCAAGGACTGCATTCTTGAGCGCATCATTAATGCAAAGCATTTTTTGCCCCAAACTATTATTTTTGTGGTGGGTAGAAGGTAGCTTCATGTACATAGGTTCGGGCCTCTTCAACAATCAAACCTCAGACTTCTACTACAATTGCAGCTCTCCAAACAGACAATAATCTTTTGACCCCTACATTGCTTGCTTTTGCATATATACACATAAATATTTACAATTTTATGAAAGATTAAAACTGCCAGTTGGTCGATGCAAAAGTTTCAACATTCTCCAATCTAAAATACAAGCAAATGTGCAGCAACAAGTTGCTAATAAAAGCGAGAGCATGCCAGCTTCTCTATAGTCGGATACAACTTTAAAAAACAGCAGTGGGCAACCAAGGCACACAGACCATGCGGGGTTGTGTTACTTCGCCTGCCAATCACAGAAGCAAACAACATCGTTGTCATGCGACCTTTTCAAAACGGCGTCGTACTTGATACCTCCGGAGCGCCTGCTGTTATTGAACTCTTTTCACTGGTGGAAGCGATGACGTGTGCAACAGACATGGACAAAGTGTATGGAGTCTGAGCATTTCACTCTTCAAAAGTCTTCGGTGCAGTTCATTTCACTGCTGACCCCATTTTACTTTTGAAACTTCCTAGCCAACTGAAGTGAAACTCGGCAATAAATAGTAGCAGCGAAGCAAGCGTTTTATTTCAGTTCAGTAAAGAATTAGCCTTTCACCGTTCCGCTGCAATGGACGAGTGAAAGCGTGCAAAATTATGTGCTTATAATTATATTTTTATGGTTACCGCCTTATTTAGGCAACTGGGAAAGTTTGAAGCAGCCTCACAGGGGAACAGTGGCTGGCGGTTATGAAGGCATTGCGGCTTCACTGCAGACTTGAGCTGTATCCGACTGTTCAAATCTAAATTAGGATCCAGTTAGCATTGGAAGCTTTGCAGCGTAAATGATGTCTTGGTAATAGAGAAGTGCTAACCGGATTCTAGTTTTACTCATATTTTTTAAAATTGTCCTAAACAGTTGGCATAAAATTCTACAGCATATCATTAATCAGGCTTAGCATCAGTATCAATTTCTGTCTTGTAACTACAGCACACTATTTGGTAGGTCACGCAAGGAAGAATACGAGCAAAGAACCTTTAAAAAATTTGTGACGCCATCGTGAGGTACATTCGATTCTAAGCTGTATTGTTGCAGGTCTTCTTTCAATGATGGAATTAATGTCCAGTTCTTTCAACAATGTGCTTGTGCCAGAATCCGTTACGGTGTCCTGCTGTGTAAAGCTTCTGTGGCACCTGTCAAGCACATTGCCGGGTTCCACCGGAAAGCTGTGATCGCTATGAATGCTGTCACCAGTCTTGTCCACATCGCAAAATTCCTGCGCACCGCTACAAATGCCGCCACTCGCAGGTGGTTTGGAGGTTCGGAGGTGGTTTGGGAACTTCCACTGGCCGAAAGGAGGTGGACGCGACAACAGGAAGTTTCCTTGCTTTAATATGTTCACCAGCAGCTTCCAATAACGTGCACACGTCGTCCTGCACGGCATGGCTGATGCGACGGTAGGCAGTCGGTCTCGACATGGACGCCATGTTGACGCGACTAAATGCTCACTTGTTTTCCTGGTTGTTCAGATTCTCAATAGCCAGTAAAGAGGCGTCTGCGTGTTTTTTATGCGAGTGACATTGAGAGTATAGTACCGGACTGCACATTAAAAGCGGCAGACTAGCGGTAAACGTGCGTGGGAGGAATGAAAAATGCGACGATAACTTACTTTCGTATTCGCTTTCCATAGCGCGCTTTCCGCCAACCGTAAGCTCTAAAGAAGGTGAAAAACAAGGCCATCACGCGTATGTCCGCAGGCCAGACTGATCAGAAACAGTTAGCAATTGACAACACTTACCTTCGATTGAAACGCAGACTGGCTCCACGAGCCCAACTATAAAAGCTATTTGAGAAAGCGCGCGAAACCCAGGATCTACGCGAACACGGAGCCAATGGGAGAAGATGCGAAACCATGGCAACAGAAAAGCCATAGCCCCCATGCCGTACGTAAAAAACATATAATAAAATCAAAAGTAAAAAGAAACTGTTAGGTATTTTAAATACTAAAAACAAAGCCTTCATGTTATTATTTTTTCTGCCTGTTTAGAATTAGTTATGTAATAAAAGATGCTTTCAAATAACTGAAACCCAAAGTGCTCGCCGCGTCTCCGAGAACTTTGCAAGTTGTAAGGGTTGAAAGCGTGCATGCACGTCCGTCACACGGGCCCACGACCGTCCGAGATCTATAGCGGTTCCAAAACGGCAGTTAGGGCTTTTCAAAAGGGTTGCACCGCCAAGCAAGCTGCTCGTCTTCTTAGCAGCTCGAGTCCATATGCTCTCACGCATAATTCAATTTTTCCCGCTCACGTAGGGTCGGTCTAGGGGGCTCCCCCGAACCTCAATGAGTCTGCTCACGAGGATGCGCGTGACCTCACCGACCGCGCTAGCTCTGTAAGGAGCGCCGACTCCCCTCCTCCCTACTGCCATAGGGACGCTCCCGCTACTCCCACAACGAGATTATTAAATTGTTCATAGAAACGTGGGAGGCCAAGCTCGTCTCCGAGGACCTGGAACAACAACGATGCCTCGTCGCCAGGGCCAAGGAGGCAGCGAAGGCCAGAGGGTTCCTGGAATGAGGAGACCTCCCACCGAGAGTAGAACTGGTGCTTACCCCGGGATACTGTTTCAAAAATAAAAGTTTATTCCTCCTCCTCCTCTACATGTCTAGAAGGGTCTTTCTACCCCCTCACCCCAAGTTGAACAGGGCGCAAGCCGTTTCGCTTAGACTTCTACAGGCCAGTGCACATATCCGTGTCTGTCCGTTCTTCACGAGGCTTACCCCGACGTGTATCGCGACGACGCCTGCCAGTCCTTCGGGCAGACCGCCACTCTAGCGCACATGCTCTGGGAGCGTGGATCGACATACCCCAAGTTCATCAAGGAGTAGTGGGACTCGCTTCTGCGAAGCCCCGCTCTTGACAAGCAAATCCTGATTGTCCGGCGTGCCCGCGACCGGGCCGATGGGCTAGACCTGGCGGTCCCGACGTGGGACTAGCCGGGTGCGCGACGAGTTCGCGTCCTCGCCGGACTTGCAATAAAATTTCTTCACTCACTCACTGTCCCACGGACGGTTTCAATCCGCAATAATGTTTATCTACGCTGAACTTCTTCATGCGCCATCGGAGCATATAAGTACGTTGAATCAGTTTAGCGCGCAAGACTGAGGTATAAATAAATGTGTGAATAAACGACCAACGCAGCCCATCGCACGATACGTATTTTAAAGGAAAATTCATATGCAAAATTACAGCAAATAAGTGACATCTTGTGTTCTCGCCTCCGTAATCCATGCAATTTGTGCAGTTTACGCAAGTTTAATTTGAACGTGATTGAGTACACGTACCTGTACTGGAATGGCGCATAATATGCTCGTTTTAAATAATTTTTTTCGCTCGATATGATGCGCATTAATGCGCATATCATTTCACAAAGACAACTTAAGTAAGCATATATATATATATATATATTGCATGCATGTGCCCATCTATAGGGACGTTCATTGGACATCCGTTCGCTGAAGTCCATGGGACATCCATATCAGTTACTTTTTTGGACTTGGACTTTAATGCTTGCTTGGGATGTCCTTAGGACATTTCGTGTTGTCTGGGTCGCTCGAAATTTGACCATGACTTTGACGCCGTTTATTTTAATCGGGCTTTATTATAGGTAAAGTAGGACAGCAATGCGTTACAAAACAAAGCAAGATTCAACTGATTCAATCTAGCTAGTTTCGAGACTCTGTCTACGGTCACGCGTTGGCGCGAAATTCGAAATATGACATCTGACCTTCATTTCAATGAATAAAAGTTGAGTTTTGAAAGAACGTTTTACCACTTTAAACTGTTTTCTTTGAGATCTTTAATACTTACTTAAAGCGTGCCGGACACTTACGCGGAAAAACGATTGACGCAAAAAGTGTCATGATAGCAACTGTGGCGCATACCCACTGCGGAAACGTCCAGCAAAGATATACGGCCGTACAGTTTCCTTTATCGCCGATATCATGCATAAAGGAGATGCAAGAAACGGTATAGGCAGTCCAATAAGCAGTAACCACGAGTTATCTACGTGTTGCTCGCCATATACGTGGGCGGGTGCACGTGTGCACGTTGCGAGAATGCAACACTGCAGATGTTTTCCTTTCTTCAGCATCTCGGCATTTGATTGGCGCGGACGAAGTCTTCACCGGCGTAAAAGACGAGGCACCGCGACTGCTCGTTCATTCCCACTGAGCTTCGTCGACGATTTCGTGCTGCTGTACGTACTACCATGGCCTCTGCACCTGAGCCGAAGAAATATGTTTTGAAAGGATTCAGCGATGTTCTCGACGGGCGTCTCATCCGGTTCGTAGATCAGCTGCCAGCCGGCTTGCCTATCTGTTCGCTGTGCTCCGTGGTGCCTTTCGAGCACTATTCCCTGAGCTGCAAGCACGTGTATTGCGGCCCGTGCTTTCTCGAAAGCGTGAAGGTTTCTACCACCTTACGGTGCCCGATGGACGGGAAGCTGCTTCGCCCGCGCAGGGCCGTGCCCTTGGCCACCGCCGATGTTGACGTGCTGAGCAGATTGGTAGCGTGCTGTTGGAACAAGGACTACGGATGTAGCTACACCGGCAACCTGGGAGATCTGGAGGCTCACGTCCGAGACTGCTACGAGGTTACCTGCGGCCTCTGCTCCGGAAAGCTGCTGAGGTCGCGACTGGTCGGTCACCTGGAGACCGCTCATTCGGGAACTAGGAAGACCAGCTCTAAGAAAGCCAAGCGACGCGAAGAGGCCGTCGTGGCTTCAGCTGAAGCTTCTTCCGGCGCCTTGATCGAGAGGGGAAACGGAGACGCGGAGCATGAAGGTGGTGCCGTGACTGGTGAGAAAGCGGCTGCAACGCCAGCTGGGGCGAAGACCACTCAGCTTTCGCACGAACGCGTCCTGGAGCTAATCGAAGCTACGGCGACCAGGACCGCGTCCAAGGCGGCGGATGACGTGAAGAAAGTGAACGGGACTATGTTGCGCGACATCTTTGGCGCTATCGAGACGATCAACCACCGCCTGACACAACATGAACGTTTGACAGCAGTCGCCTTCACCGGATCTTCGCGCGCCGAAGATTCTGCGCAAGCCGCTGTCTTCGAGCGTCCGCGGAAGCAAGAGCACGTCGACGAGTACACGTGGACGGTATGCCAATACTCCAAGATTCGTGTTGGCATACACTACGTCGTAAGCCCGCTATTCGTCATCGCTCCAGGTTACAGGGTCCAGCTTACCATCTGCATTGACGGCATCACGCTGGTCGAACTGAGCGCGTCTGTGAAGGTCCACCGTGGGGACGGCGACAACCAGCCGCTTGAATGGCCGTTTCAGAGGACGTGTCTATTCACGCTCTTCGATAAATCCGGGAACGGGGCTCACGTGACGAGCCTGTTCACTGCGAAGGACCTTTTCAACAGCGCCATTACTGCTTCGCCCTTGACTGAGGACGGTTCTCTAGTCTCCGGTTGGCTGACTGTTAGTAAGATGACGCGGCTCACCTTTGAACGCGATTACATTGAAAATGACGGATTTACTCTTGCCTTCACTACTAACCCCTCGCTGTAGTGAACTTTTAATGTTTTAAACTCGCTCCTTTTGAGTTTTTATCGGTTTTACGTCCTGTCAGGACGCCGCGTTTTATTTTCATGACTCGGCCACTAATCTATAGCGCAATAAACTTTCTCATACCCACTACGACGTTGTAATCATTTCTTTTCGAATAAGCATGGAGTGACGTGGTTAAAGGAATTACACTTACGTCGCGCAGCTAGCCATTTGGCAAGCGATCTCTCCGAGGATCGAGCCATTCCTTTTGTTCCCCTCCCGTCAGTATCGGCCCAACACGCAAACTCTGAGAGACAGCGTAATGGCCGGGAATGTCCGTGACGTTTTCCGAACGTCATCGTGCTACATAAGCTTCTTTGGTTTCGTTTACGTGAATTCGGTAGTCGACACATTCTGACGACCGAACCGCGTTTCTATGCACTTCGCCAAACGGCGGATTTAACAATCCCACTGCTTGCCGCGTGTCTTACCCAACACTCCTCGACGTTCCCTCAACTCTACCCGTTTTTCGGCAGGCACTACGTACCCAGCGTGCATTTCAAGCGCGTGAAGTTTCGTGAATTGAGCCTCGGGTATGGGGATCTATACCGTGTCACTTCGATCGAACTAGCGCTTCCTCTTTTCTTTTTTTTTGCTATAGTGAGCTAGAATAGCGGCAGCCACCGCGGGCAATCCTGACTGATTGGACCTCTAGAGCTTGGTTAATGCGTCAAAAACAAAACGCAGCCGGACACTTTAGCGAGCTGCGCCACGATCTGCACTGGATGTGAACCTATTTTACCTCAACTTGGGTTCCTGGGTATGACGGTATTTGCCACCGGGTATGTGGTCAGCGAGGAATCGATTCTCGGCGTTCGCTTGGGCCAGCGCACCATGCATTTCGGAGGGCACGCGCGGGCTTCGCGGCGGCGCTGCTAGATGGCGCAGCGTGTCCACAGGGAAACGCGACAGAGGAGTCCCGCTGCAGTACATTCTATTGCTGCATCGCTTTAACGCGAATCTTAATACCGTCGACAGTGTTCGTGAGACGGGTTATGCCGGATTTTTTTTAAGGGGCCATGAAATGGTCGTCCATCAGTTGTCATTTCATATTTGTAACTTAGAGTAGAGCGCCAAATATGCTTATATTAAAGAAAAACAAGAAAGCCTGGGCTCTCGGCGCACATTTGACACGAAATTTCATTTCGAAATCGTTGCCTCTCAACTCCTCCCACCGATAGCAACCGCTATTTTGGCAAGGCTGTGTGACGTCAGGAACTGAGGAGCCACCTCTGTGTCGTCTGCTTTGAAACAGTTCGAGACCACATCGGGCGTCTTTCTTCTCACATTCTAGCATCCAAATGCATAGCAAGGGCGTCCCTGCTTAAATGCGCCCGCAATTCCTTCGCTCGCGTGATAAAATCCAGTAGCAGACGAGAGATGCACCGATACGCAGATGCAGAAACAAAACAGCTAGCGCTTGGAGGCCATGACGTGTGTGTGTGTGTAGTGACTTTTGAAGGAGAGGAAGAGAAGTGCAGTGCCGTAACTGTCTCTCAGAGGAGGACACCTCAACAGCACTGCACAGGGAAAGGGGCCATGACGTATTTCCAGCTGCTGCAATCACTTTTAATGTTTGCAGCACACAAAAGCATGTCGAGTCCGGCTTCTGTTAACCGAAAGAGCCGTTTCCGGGGGTGCCCATTCATTTCGTCACCATTCAGTGTCACCAGACTGATTTTAAGGTTCAACTGCGACATAAAAAAAATCAAATACCAATTTTCTACGGCACCGAATGCACTCAAATTTTGCCAACTTGCTATAAGACGCGCACGGTTTAACATGCAATGCATAATTTAAGCTCGAAAATTTGGTGTCATGACCTCTTTAAGAGAAGCAGACTTGAATTGGTTGAAAGCCTACACTATATTTTTATTTTGTTTTCATAAATCTTTTTAAATCACGCTTGCCCTTCGAGGTATCGACATTTCTTGGGACGTGTTCTGGGACACGTTCTGTGTGAATTACTGAATTTGAGAGTCTATTTATGAACAGCCCGTATTTACAATTTTCAAAACAATTGTAATGTTCCAGTCAAAAACAATCTTTAGTTGTGAAAAATGCATCTGCATTTGATTATTAGACATTTTATTCGCATTCGAAGATTAGGTATTCGTATTTGAGAAAGCTGATATTAGCACATATTTCAAGTTGGGTGTCGATCGTTGCTGAAGGCCACCGAGCAGGTTTTCATAGCTGACACATGACACTCTTACAGAAATGTGGCTTTATACTGTCGCCAGTACGCCGGTAAACATTGGAAATTATGCGATAATCCCTGGTTAATTAACTCCTTTACGATGTATCTTTCGAACTCCAAACGACATGTTATATACTAATGCACAGATGGCATTCAAAGTTCAAAGCATACCAAATTAGCTAAAATCCTACGTCGAGTTACAGTAGTCGAGTGTCGAGCCGGAACCGTATGCGCTGAAGCCACAGTTCACGTAATTTTGCGCGTGACATGTCCAACTTGCGTCCCTGTGCCATCTATGCGGCGAAAAAAAAAAAAAACTCGTACTTGCGTTCTTATTACACACCGTATTGTCACCATCGAAATGTGTGTAAACAGCCGGGCCCCCCTCTCGGGACGCTAAATGCACACGCTGCTCAAGGCGCCGCCGCGAAGTCTGCGCGCGGGGCGGCTCCGATTCCTCCGAGCGCCGGAGAGAGAGAGAGGGAACAGTGTCCCGTGCGAGGCCAGCACCACCTAGAAGACAAGTGGTGTTGGCGAGGCCCGGTGTCACCCTGAGGTGAGAAGTACAGGAAATCATTTGGCTTCGACTGCCCTCTTGGCCCTGCTGACGAGTTTTCGTTGGTCTTCCAGGTCCCCGAGGAGAAAAAAGATATATATATATATATATATATATATATATATAGAACTTGAGTGGTGCTACAAGGTAAACAGAACAAGTGTTTAATCTCGACAGTTTCGATCGGTGGACCGATCTTCATCAGGGTTTACAAAAAAATGGCAGTTCGGCCCTGGTAGTGAAGACACCAGACCGGGTGCCCGGTCGTTCTTACATACATCAAACCGAGAGGAACAGTTGTGACAGTGATTGATTTTCGGCGCCTTGGCAGATTTACAGCGGCCTTTGGCAGCTATGCAGGGCAAGAAGAAGGCGGAGTCACATGTATGTAGAGCAAGGAGGTATGTGGGGAAAAAAAAGGGAAAAAGAAAGAAAAAGGAAAGAAAAAGAAAAAAAAGCACACAGGAGGAGGGAGGCGTGAGTCGGAGAGTGAGGGGGGCGGGAGGTAGCGGCAGCTAGCTAGGTTCCCGTGCACCCGAGGCAAGGAGGGAGAAAACGGTCGCTCCGCAGCACCAGTGCGTGGGCTGCCATTGTAGCGGGAGAGAGGGCAAGTTGAATCGGGTGGCGGGGGGCACAATAGAGAAGGGGCCCAGAAGGAAGACAGAAGAGCGGCAACTTGTGGAAAGAAACACAATGTCACAGTACACATATACAAGGCACGGCCCGTTCCGGCAACTCTGTGGTCCAGCTACGGTGCGAAAAAAAATATATAGTTCCAAAAAAGTATATATGCATGGGATTCGCAAAGCAAGTGCGCCCATGGGCTTAGATTTAGGGAGCCGAGTTAAATAGCCTCCTTGTGGTCCAATTTTTGAACGTTTAACAGACAACTGCCATCAAGTCAGCACGTGCGTATTTCAAGAAGGGCAATAGGTCACTCAGAATGACCACTTCAGTGGCAGGGTCCAGGAAACTGAATTTATTGGTTTTACGCTCGCGCCCTTGAGGCGCATGCGGAGGGGTGAGCAAGCAGTAAATAGACAGCGTCTCAATTTTTAAGTACAGAACATGTATTCGCGTTTCCCATGCACTTTCACGGCATATCCCGGAGGCACGTCAGCCGCCCCGGACTCTCATTAATTCCTTTAGTGTACGTTCCAAATTTATGGATGAAAAAAGATTCTCTCTGCTCGCGTGCACGGGTGTGTTGGAAACCAGATTGCAAGAGCACAACGCTCACGCGTTCAAAGGAGTGATCTGGCAGCCGAACGTGCCTGGAGAAGGGTAAATTGGGGAGATTTTTCACATGCGCGCGGTGATTGTTAAACCGCAGGCGAAAAGGGGTCTCTGTTTGGCCGATGTATTCCTGCCTACACACCTCGCATCGAATTTTGTACACGACGTTACTGGAATCACAGTCAAGATTTTCGGTAATTTTATATACGAAGGGCGAGTTCGATGCTTCAGCCGTGTCTGCTGTTGTCATGTGACGGCATACCTTGCAACGAGGTTTCCCACACGGTCGACAGCCCTTGGGCGTGTTTGACTTCTGTGTCCTCGCCCTGACTAACAAATCCCTTAAATTTTTGTTTCTTCTATACACAACCCGAGGCGGCTGCTTGAAGATAGTAGTGAGTCGGATGCTCTGTTTCATAATATTAAAATGGCGGGTGAGAATGGCATTGACCCGCGGAGCACCGGTGGTGTATGTGAGGACCAAGTTTGGATCTGATTGTGTATTGCTATTGCTAACCTTTTCTCCCATTATCTGTGCTCGATCTAAGCTGCGGGCGCGTTCAATGGCATCGTCTACTATTTTTGGAGGATATTTTTGGCGTATGAGAGCAGATTTCAGTTCCTCCGCGTGTCGCTCAAATTGCGCAGATTCGGAACAGACTCTTCTGTATCTGTGGGCCTGGGAGTAGGGAATGCCTGTTTTGCAGTGATGGGGGTGGCTACTATAAAAATGCAGATATTGCTGACGATCTGTCGGCTTTTTGTATAGGGACGTGGAAATGCGACCACCACTCAGTGACAGAGTGACGTCGAGGAAGTGAATACTATCTTGCGAGAAGTTGTGCGTAAAGCAGATTGACGGGTGCAGAGAATTGAAATTGGAAATGAAGTTCAAGAGACTTTGTTCATTGTCGGCCCACACAAAGAAAATGTCATCCAGGAATCGCTTATAAAATATTGGTTTTACGGCCGAGTTTGCGAGGAAGGGTATTTCTAAAGATGCCATAAAGATATTTGCATAATTTGGCGCCATCTTCGTTCCCATGGCGGTTCCACTGATTTGCAAATAGTGCTTGTCCTCGAACTCAAAGTGATTATATTTCAGTACTAGATTTAAAAGAGTCTCAACTGTATCTTTATCTAATTGCCTAGGTTGGCTGGAGCCAGCGTAAGCTGAAACTGCGGAAGCTATGCCCTCGGCGTGAGGTATGTTGGTGTACAAAGATGCGACATCCATAGTGACCAAGTAACCCCCCGCCGGTACCGTCAGGTTTGATACCTCCCGAAGGAAATGATTTGTGTCTTTAATGTACGAGGGGAATGAAGATGGTATGTCCTTAATGAGACTGTCAATAAAGCTGGATATTTTCTCAGTCACTGTTCCATTACTGGAAACGATAGGCCGACCGGGATTGTTTATTTTGTGAATTTTGGGTAGTAGGTAGAAACGGCCGGGGCCAGTTTCTTGGTATCAATGCTTTGAACGTCTTATCGGTTATCTGCCCTGCCTTGCGCAGAGTGGTTAGGGCGTCCTCTATTTCGCTTTCAAATTTGTCGGTAGGATTGCTTGGGAGTTCTCTGTAAAATTTAGAGTTTCCCAGTTGACGGAAACCTTCGGCTATGTAAACACTCCGGTCAAGTACCACCACTGCACCACCCTTATCCGCTGGCTTAATGACAATTGTCTGATCATCACGTAGAGTTCGCAATGCCTGCTATATATATATATATATATATATATATATATATATATATATATATATATATATATATATATATATATATATATATATATATATATATATATATATATATGATGTCACTGCATGAACATCAGGATATGGCCCATGTGCTTTGGGGATGCCAACGCCACGTGGAACAAGGACAAAGAGGAAGGGGGAATACAACAGCAGAATCCTCTGAAGCGGGGCGCCTCGCTGAGACATGGCAAGCCGCCCTCCTCAGCGAGGCACCCGAAGACCAGGAGTGGGCCGTCCAGCGGGCCAGGGCCGTTGCCGAGGATCTCGAAAGATCTTCCTCAGGCGATGGACCCCTGGCAGCCTAGCCCCGGGCACCAACATCAATAACCGTTGGACAAATAAAGTTTATTCCTATCCTATCCATGAACATCAGCACATACGCAGTGGAACATACAGTTATCCAGGTTGGCGTCAAAGAGGTTCATTGAAGAGCGGCGCACCAAGTTGGGCTTACCCGGTGACCTAAGTGGATGCCAAAGTGGTTGATTGAACAGCGACACATACGCCATCCCTGATTACCTCTTCTGTTCCATTTTTCCTTTTGCGCTAAGTGTACCTGATTATCAAAAAAGAGCATGGCATAAGTAGTTAGGTCTACCATACGCTCATGCTCGTTTAGTGGTCAGCTCGGCGATTTTTCGGTGTCCACTGATCTTAATTCCGAATATATTTTCTCTTTTGCACTCTGATTACCTGTGCCAAATGGCTGCAAGTCATTTAGTTTTCCTGAAAATGAATATTAAAGATTGGTGGCTTTCCCGACTCCTGACTTTCTACTGGCCACCCTGTACTTGCGACGTCAGAGACTCCAGCGCCACTGTCGCTGAAATCATCGCTTGAATAGCCGCCATAGCCGCTGTATAGTTCGGAAACTCTCTAAAAGCTCCTTGTGTCGTCAGGAGACATCATCAGTTTCGCTTCTTTGGCGTTAGCTTCACGTGTACTGGGCGTTTAGCACGTGTTCTGCTTGTTTACATTATCGTAGTGTAGGATCTGATGTCATCGACTCTACGTGACGTCACACAAAGCAGCTAACCGTTTCGGTGTCTCATTTATTGGTTATTTAAAATTTTTGATGAATTTCTAAGGAAATTGAACCATCCTACCGGTAACAGGACCATCAATGCCATTTGAAAATGACAATATCCTAATATAGTTTAAAAAAAAAAAACGCCGAAGTTGCCCTTTAACTAGCTGTGCCGCACGTGGTATAAGTTCCTTATTTTGCGTTTTACGTATCAAGCTCTTTCACCCAAAAATCGCGGTCATCGTAAACAGTCCTGAAAAAAAAAAAAAAAGCTGCATTGTTTACACTATCTGCACGCATGTGCATTACATATGTTTGGAGCCGCACGCTGACCGCGTGGTTGTCAAGCATATATGCGCTCGTTCGTGAGCGCACAACGAAAGTTTTACCTGGGACGAAACACGCCAGGATGCCGGTGCCTGCCTTGGTGTCCAAAAAGCGTTCAAGAGCTTCTAGGAGCACTTGCAAACATGTACGTAGACAAACTAGCGATGTTCTTGCTTCTACTTTGCCCTAATCACGGTGGCCCTATAGCAGAGCGCATGTAACTTAGGCAATTATAAGTTCATGATAGTCCTGTCAAGTCTTTCTTCACCCCTGCCGTTGGATCGCTCCTACTTTTACGAAACCCAAATTAAGGTTGAGTTTCTTGGTTTGAAGAAAACGAGTAACATCGCTGAATGACGGGACGTGATTGAGACAGACGAAGCGCTGACTTTCAACGATTATTTTATTGTGCGCACAGCCATATACACAGGGACTTGAATAGGCAAGAAGGAGAGGAGAACATATTATAGTAGGAATGCAGTGCCAGGTAGACAGCCACGATGGAGAATGTAAAAACAGCACAAATAAATTTATGGCTGTCATCATCAACGCGCAAGATACGCGAGTTCCTTCGTGAGGATCGAGTGGAGGTACACTCACGCATATATCGCCTTTCTTGTCGATGCAAAAAAACCTCATATATCTCACGTGCACGCTGCATGGTCATATATTGCTATGTGCAAAATAAAATATTGATTGAAAGTCAGCGCTTCTTCTGTCCCAGTCACGTCCCGTTATTCAGTGCTGTTACTCGTTTTCTTCAGACATGTACCAACCAGCCCAAGTTAGCACGCTATTTCTTGGTTTCTTCATGCTGAGTGAAATCGAATGTTTAAAATTCAGTGACATTTTGCGATTGCCCTGCTGAAAGAGGCCGGCCGGTGCACGCGCCCGGAGTTGCTGTTACGTCTACGCAGCCCGGTACCCCGACGTAAAGGCGTTCGCTACAGTCAGCGTTGATCAAGAAGGGAAAATCACAAACGCCTAGCTCGACGGTCCGGACGACGGCGGCCGAGGTTGCGGAACAGAATGGCCCTGCTGGACGACGGTAGGACGACTTTTATACTGCGACTCGAGATCGGCGGTCCCAGCATTCGCCAACGCTGTCTCGACACCGTTCTTGCGGATCGTGCGGGTCAAGGAAATCAAGCAACACGCGATCTTCTGGTTCCCCGCTCACATGGGACGGATCAAAGGCCTCAACAACAGACCAACCTCAACAGAGCTGCGCGAGGAGTCGTTGACCACGTAGCTACCGGGTGGCGCGGCGCTGAGGTTCCCGATAATAGGGATCCCTCTGCCTCGTATAACGAACTCGCAAAGTACTTTTATCTGGGGAGGCGGAAGTATCCGCCGCCGCATAGTAAACTGAACCGGCCTCGGGCATTCACACTCAGACTATTGCGAGTCGGGGCGTACCCTAGCCCCGCTCTCTTACACCGGGTCTATCCGAAATTCAAACCTCAAACACTTGCGCGCTTTGCTCAGACTTTGCCAACTTAAAAAAAAAAAAACATGTTCTGGCGGTGCCCCGCGTTACGGGGCGACGAAGACGTTACGTCGTCCAAGTGGGAGGCTGCCCTACGCAGTCCCGATTTTGAAGCCCAACTATGGGCCGTCCAACGGGCCCGCGACGTGGCGGACAGGCTTGGCCAGCTAGGCCTTTCTGTCCCGGCGTGGGAGCGGCCCGCTACATAGTGCACGTTCCGATGGACCTCAATAAAGTTCTTACATCCATCTATCTTACAATTACAGCACGTTATTATCTTTCGAAGGAGTAACCATAGAGAAAGATATGTGGCGTAATTCCGATCTGGTAGAACCTGCTCTCGTGTGGTCAGAGCGACAGCGGCGCGCGTGATGGAAATGGCAGGTGACGTTATCAACGTTACTGCGTGCGAGATCGCATATGACAAGCCGTGCCAACAGCCACATTCAGCAACTTTCTACGCAATTCTACCAAGTTGCAACTTCAGATCAGTGGGTGCAACCATGGTGCAACAATTTGTGTAGTCTTTTTCGGAAGCATCGCACGTCGCATCGAACGCAGCAACGCAACATCGTACCGTGGGTCCCCCTGCTGTGAAGCGAAAGAGAAGTCACATTTCGATAATAACAGCCGCAGACTGCTTGTCCAGTCAGGCAACGCTGCGCCTGGGCAGTAGAGTTTGGTTCTCGCTTTAGTACGCGCCGAGTTGAAACAGAGTTGTTTTGAGCTGCTAATTTCGCGTCACGTCGTTGATCAAGCAAGTAAAAAGCTGTACCACCTGAGAAACTCGATATTCAGCTGATCAAACGCAAATTTTAATAGCTGTGTTAGGCGTTTGTCATCCCAAAACGCCTGTGAGAGTGATCGCGTTTACTCTCTGCAGAGTTGGCGGGCGCATAATTGCATTTTTCACTCTTTGCACTTTTCAGGGCGGTCCTAAACCCGACTGGAGATTTTAATCGATTTTAGTTTTCATATTCGGACGTACTTCATGCAGGTAAATAAGTTTATCATTTCGCTTCGCTCGCATAGGTGCTGAGAAAGGTCGGCCCCGTCATGTACAGCTGACTAGCTCTCTGCCTGCTTTACTTGCGAAACAGGTAACTAAAAGTGATTTTCCCTCTACTGTCGTACTTTATTTATCTAAAAGTATGTTGAAATGCTTCTCACAATGTTTGATTTTAGGTTGCATCGTGAATTGACAGCGCTGCAGTGCTAAGCATATTATAATTTGGCTTATTGGTGCCACATATATTATGGGTGCCTATGTACTCGTTCTACCTCTAAATTGTCCATGTGTTACGCACATATATTGTCATAAAAATGCCTTTCAACCATATGAGATGCTGTTTTCCGGGGTTTCAGACTGTATTGGTGCGTTAAGGGGCTCGCACTTCGCCTGCGCGCTTGTTAGGTGCAAAATACAAAGAAAAGTGGCCATCTTTGGCATAATCTGTACACTGCCTTCTTAACCGTTTATTTTTGTTTATAGGATACTGTGAAGGATTGCGGGCGGTGGCTTGATGTATGCTTGCCTACTTGCCGACGACTTTGTAGCGGCGTCCATCCCTTAGCTGCTGGATGCGATAGCTTTTACTGCTGTGGGACCGGCGCGCTTAGATTCGTCGCTTGATGGTTAGCGGTTTTTGGCTAGCTGAAACGGGCACCGTGGAGGCGCAGCCTTTGAAGAAGCATTAACTTGAAATGATTAGGGGCCATTGTTTCAGTTGGCTCTTATACTCGGACATCTCTAGCGATCCTTTCATGCGCTTAAATATTTCAAAGTACGGGCGAAGAGCGAGAAGTGTTAGAGCAACAGCAAATAATTTGCAGAAATTGCTAGCAATATGCACTTCACCAGCCGCAGTTGTATTAGGCAGTGATTGGTGAACGTTGTGCTGTCTTGATATGATTCAAGCAGCAGATTTTCGCTGTTAGGCAATAAATTATTAGCAATTGCCGCATTGAAGTAGCTAGATAATGCGGCGCGCTGTTTGCTGTAGGAAATATCCTTCTTGTGCTGTTCTTTTGTATTGGCTCAACAAGTCTTGAATTGTTGAAGGGTTCTAGTGTGACGGACGGCTGGATTCGTAAATTGTCAGTGCACATTGTAGGAACTCCTAAATAGGTTTTGGGTTTCACGCTAAGCATGCATAACATTGTCGTGGTAGCTATCTGAGCAAATAAGGTAGAAAACAGAAAAATCTTGGGAAGTTATTGTTTCCTGTCCGAGATCAAGTGTTGCATGACTTTTTTTTTCATTATTAGTTACACTTTTTATAGCCGAAGCACCCTGCTATGCTAAATTAAGCACCGTCCTGCCGTTAATTCAGGGCAAGAGATGGAAAAAAATATTGTGGTTAAATGTGAGTACCCATTTTGCTGTCAATGTAAACTGTGGGCATTTGCGCCAATGCTGTGTAGTCACTTAAATAGTTTGGCATAGCAACAGGCCCTATGGAACAGCAAGCCAATTCATTATTATATATTGAACAAAAAGAAAAAAGACTAGAAGCTGTCTAAGGGGTGGAATCAAGCACCCTAGCTGTGTTGTGTGATAACACAAGTGACTATAAGTAGCCTAAATATGTAAAAGCTTTAATTTTCCTGCTGGTCATTAATCCTCTATTTTTTTTTAAATTTAGAAGTGATTTCGAAATGTCGAACTTAAGCTTACTGATAAAACATACTTTCTTTGTAACTTCGAACCTTAGCACTACCCTTCACTTTAGCCTCTGTGCGTCCCCCCTCCCCCTAAAGAAATGATAAAGAAGGAAAGCCGAGATGCTTAGTTCCATGTAATCAAACATATGTTCACCGACCACTATGCTAACTCTGGCGCTGTACAGAATTAAATGTATACGTCATGGCATTGACAATGTATATGCTAATTTTGTACCTCATGTTTCATCTGAACTAGCTCCTCGAGAACTTGCAACATTTGTGTGGAAACTACAGGCGGTTTCACAGGTGTTAACTTTCATTTTTGGGAGTGCTCCAAATAGGAGCTTGCAAGATGAATACTAAATTTATAAAGGCTGTACAGGCCTTTGGAAATGTTACAGGCCTGCAACAACCTCGTTGGCTTTGTTTTTTGGATTTACACTTTCATGTTAAAAGGAATTTCGTTTTGTATAACTGCTTACATTTGGTCGGACAAGCGACGGGGGGGGATTGTCAGGAATGTTGCTCACTATGATGGCTAGATGGCTATGGCCGAGTGTAAGGCTGTTGGTTCGATTTCCAGCTGCTGCGGCTGCATGCCAATGGCGGTGGAATGCAGAAGGGCTTCGGGTGCTTCCCTCCTCCCCCTCCTACTATGCTGTTTCATAGCTCCTGAATTGTTTTGGGGTGTCATAATTTTTTTAAATACTTTTTTTCAAATCCACCTTCGCCTTGTTAATGCCTGCAGGAATTGGCTGGTTAATCAGTGCTCCTGCACTTTTGAGTTAATTTGCCACTGTGCTAGCAACCCCTAGCGTTCTTTTGGTAAAGCAGTTGCCCTGACCAACCAATTCTGTTGGATTGGCACAAGTTTTTCTTCACTTGTAAAGACTTTCCTCTTTTCTGAGGAACCCATATTGATCTCTCATGTAGCTTTGTGTAATGTTCATGCATATGCTGGCTTCCCCTTTTGTGAATCTGTCTATCTCCATGTGGTGAATTTCTGCAGAACTTGTTTCATTTGGCCATGAATGGTATGCTGTCACTGTTGCACTCCTGTGTGGACTGCAAGATGTGTCGTGTGTCTTGAATGCAGGTCATTAGACGTTGAGATGTCTGATGTGGATGTTTCTGGTGACTCTGAGGAAGAAGGCAGCCAGTGGGAAACAGACGTGTCAATTGCGGGCAGTGACGACACAGTGAGCAATCTGTCGGGTAGTGTCACCGACCAGTCGGATGAAGACCAGGATCTCTTCCTCGACTTTGACGAAGGCACAACCAACAGTTCAACTGGCATCCATGTTCAAGTGGACGTTGGCAACATGAGTGATCTCGTAAGTGCAGGATGTACAAGTCATTTACAACAGAAGTTGTTTTGCCAATTTGATAGTGCGACTTGGTCATATTTTGAATATCGGCATGTTGACACTATACCTCTTATCTTTGCTGTCCAAAACTATGCCAGTAGGCTACTATAGTATATACTGTAAAAAATTTGAACAAGACAGTTCTTTTTTGTTTTTGAGGATGGTAGTGAGTTTGCCCATTTGGTATGTAGCTTGCAGAGTGACTGTTGCCAACCAAAAAAGAAAAATACAGACAATGTAAAGGAAATACATGCGAGGATGAAACAGGAACAATCCTATCCCTTCTGCTCCACTTGTGCTGTGACATTTTCTCAGCTGCACTTTCATCTTCATCGTGCAGACCCGTTTGCCACAGCACTCAGAGATACAGTGCAGTTGAAGGCTAAGGCATGCGTAAGAGCTTCGTGCACTTCTTTAAACAGCACGGGGGACTTTCTCACTTTTTTTTGTTATGACCTGCGGCAGTTCCTCGTTTGCTGTAAGCTGAGCACGAAATCATGGGTTGTTTATCTCTTGGTTGCAGTGGTGATGGTTTGATGGATCTGGAATGGACAAGCATCCTTGTACTGATAGTTCAGTGCACATTAGAATACTATTGGCATTTGAAAATTATTCTCGATTACACACTTTGGGCATGCCTGATGTGACGTGTGACATTGTGGATGCCCGAGCTGTGTGACATTAATACCGCCATTTAACACTTTTTGCGCATGGAAAATCCACACACTTAGTCACCAGATGATTCTTTCATGAATGTCTGAGCCTAACATGTCCCATTAGTTGCAGCAGGGCACCCATGGCTTCACTCAAAAGACTGCCAGTTCTTTTGTTCAATTTCTAGAAATCTTGGCCACTTTTCATCTGTATTCCTGCGCACTTACAAACATATTAGCCATTACCTGGATTCCTTGAGACTTCACAGATAAGCAGTACCTAGCAGAAAAGCCCTAATTTCTAATAGCATGGTGTTGCCACTTTGTGACAGACCAACATTACTACACTAATACTAACAAATCAAGGCAGCAGACAATGAAGCCAATATATAAGCATAGGGAGAATATATAGGGATATATAAAGCATAGGGAAAATTACCTGTTGTTTTAATTGAAACATAAAAATGAGAAGATAAAGGGAAATGAAAGCGGACGAAAAAGACATGTTCCTGATGGGAGCCAAACATATCTTCCGAATTATGTTGGTACGAGTCTTCCTTCGGCCAAACCCATTGCGCCTGACCTGTTGCCGATTGAACCTTTTTGCACGCCCTCTTCGTGTGCAGTACCGCACTGTGGCAAACCACGCCCACTTATTCCTCGTCGGAGTCGGTCATGCCTCAGTCACGTGTAGGAAATTTCTGGCATGCTTGTCCCTGCTCATCACAGTGCGTTGTGCGAAACATGTGGGTTGGGCTTCTATCATTGTCAAGTTATTTCTATTGCAATAGCAATTGTATGACTACTCGAAACCAGCTTCGCAGTCGCTGTCGTCACTGTGCTGTCACTGTAGTGATGGTATTTGCCCAAGTGCAGAGGATTAAAAGTTTACCGGAGCTGCTAATGGTGCGCAATGCATTCGGCTGCAAAAATGACCTAGTTCAGTAGTCTAGGTCATGCTCCGCTCAATAAGCTCTGCAGGAGTGACAGGGAAGCATTCCACTGCTGTTTGTGCTAGCATGAACAACAGTAAGCTTCAGTTCGACACCCTGCTTTTGGGGCATTTGTTTCCCTTCATCCCATTTCCTGCAGAGTAGCATGCGGGTGAATACATATCAGCTCAAGAATCCCTCTTTAAGTAAAGAGCTTTTTCTGTCCCTCTAATACCCCTGTCACATGGGCACAGAAAATGACATTAACTGGCTAATGCCTTAAACTTTAATGTCATTCGCGGGGTGCCACACGGACATGCTTAATGGCATTGAAGCTTAATGCCATTCGCTACGTAGTGCGTTCTCGTAACTCACTTCGCCGTCAAATGCGTACTCTGGTTCCCAATGTCTCCACATTCTGACGTGACTAAACGAATTATTAGTGAAGAGCAATTAATATATTCTTCACTTTCTTTAAAAAATTGCTCTTTCTCGCAGCGTAGTGCGTTCTTACAATTATTACAACTCACTTGGCCGTCGAATGCGTACTCTCGTTTACAATATCCCCACCATGGCCATATAGTGACCATATTCTCATGGTATTAAGCAAACTTGTAGATAAAAACAACAAATATGCTCTTCACATTTTTTAAAGGGAGCTCTTTATTTTCGCAGAGATCAGCAGGCGATCTTGCCTCTACTCACGGCTAGCGCATTAATCGTTACGTGTTAGCCAGGTGAAGCTGTTCGATTGCACGGTGGCGGTTCCTTGCCTTGTTGGCCTCATACTGAAGCCTTCGAATTTCTCGACGATGCTTTCGAAGAAGCACATACACCAAAACAAACTGGAGCACACGGTCAAATTCTTCAGGATCGCTGCTTGAGATGCTTGCTTATACGTTGTCGCTTTGTTGCAGGAAGATTTTGATGACTCGGACTCATCATCCGTTCAGGTGCTCTCAGAAGCAGAACAACTAGATGTCTCTAGCGTTGTTGAAGTGTGGACGGATCGTGGAGATGAGCTACCTGATGAAGATGATCGAACTCAGTCTCCAGGTAACCTTGCTTGTGGCTTGTTTTCTGGACTGCCCTTTGGTAGGTTGTCATAGCCTCTTCACTCCATTATGATCGCTGTTGTGTTGGAGACATTAAATAATCTTTGGAACTCTGATATTCTGTTAGATTATCCCACATTTTTTTTTTGCCAAGTAGTGCAGGTTATGTGGATGCAGCAGTTCTCAAATAAAGGGGGAGTTAGCTGGTTTCACTGATCCAAGTGCACAATGCCTACGATGTCAAAATGTACTTTTCTCTTATCATTTGTGCAACAATGCTCACACGCTTCGATTGGAGTGCATGTTAACGAAGCCCATGTGGTTGAAGTTAAATCTGTAGTCTTGTGCTATGGTGGCCGTCACATGCAGCAGAACAACTCCAGAATGTTAGCCCTTTCAGTTATGGTTCATAAATTTGTGTAGTGACCTATTTTTGCCAGTGCCATTCAGCAGTAGCAAAGGTAAAAAAAACAAAAAAAAAAACAAAAAAAACATGGATCTGGAATTGTGGCTCAGCTGAACCCTCTTCTCATCCACTGTGGCTACATTTCACTTCAATCAGCTTTATATTGCTACAGACCACCACTTTACCGAAGGTGTGCTGTCATATTTGATGGGATGTTTGACATGCAGCATTATGGTAATGGTGGTGCAGGAATAACGTCTCCTTTCTCGTAATATTTATAGCCAATGACTTAGAACTTTGTGTGCTTCGCCCTGATGATTTCAAACTTTTAATGAAAAACAGCCACATGACTGAGTGCACACTAAATTAAGATTGAATTACTGCAATCACGACGACTCACTAGAAAATTTATGAAAGATTGTTCTACCACCTTAAAGTATAAACCCCATGCAAGCGATTTTTTGCGCGACAGCGACAAGCGACGCGATGGAGATGGCTGTCGCATTCGCTCGTTGCCCAGAAGTCAAACTCTAAGCGAGCAACCGCTTCGCGCGACAGCTCTCCAGTGTTGCCGGTATTAGGGGATCGAGTTAGCGCCGAACCTGGCATGGCACTTGCTATAATTATTTAAGTTGATTTGTTTGGCTTTACAAAGCACCATAAAGTATTTCTGAAGGTCTTGCAATGGGTTTATTTTGTTTACATATCAAAATTGGGTAGTTTGCTCGTTCCGTTTGTATACTGAGAAGCGCGCACGTGCGCAAACCGGTAGTACCTCGCTAATGTACATCCCGTTCCGGCTGCCTACTATTGGCTAGTCGCTCATAGCACTTCCGGGTGACGAGCGACGAATTCTAGATTTGCAGAACCGAGCGATCGCATGACAAGACCGAACGATCTGTTCAAGTGACGGCCCAATCCGTCGCTCGAAGCCGTCGCTCGTCGCTGTCGCGCACAAAGTCGCGCTCATGGAGTTTAGCCTTAACTCTCAGGTTAGTTGCACTTGCTTTGGAGGGAGGCTATGTAACTCTGCCACATTTACTGACAGTCCACCACAATTTGTGACCCGAGAGCAATTTTTAGTTATGCCTTCCAGTCTTGGAGATTTCCCTGGACAGCAGGGTTGCTCGTTAGAGCGGAAATGCATACAAGCTGATCTCACTTGCTTGCCTTGTAAGAAGATTGTCCCTTTATTGGCTTATTGCAGACTCCCGATCAGAGCCAGGTAATTCGGACACTGAAGTCGAAGAAAATGGCATGCCACAAGTAGATGTTCCAGTAGTAGTTGCATCAAGTGAGCAGCAACAGCCGCAACAACAAGCAGTGCAGCCAGTGCCTGCACATGAACGGAGTGTTTCCGATGAAGAAGGAACTGTGAGTATCAGGAAACTGGCTAATTTACCTGTGTTCGCTTCCTAAACCCTTTAAGGATGAGGCATGAAAGTACCGGAAGGGCATTACAATTGAAAGGTGCAATAGTACATATCACCATTGAAGATATCCAACAAAAAGAAAAGAAATATTTTTTTCAGGAATGTTTTTTAGTAACAGGTTTGTTGCCTTAAGGGAAACACCATGCAGAACACCAAAAGCCAGCTTTGCCGCAAGCCACCTACGGCTTTGTGTGCATCTTGTACAGACGGCTCTCATTGGATATGAGACAGGGGTGCACTTTGCATGTGCTCTACATTGCCTGTGTGATGCCACTGCTGCTGGGGATTTTGTGTCCGACTTTCTCCACTAACTGTGTTGTCAAAAAACAAGCCGCGCATGAAGATCCTACTTCCTCTTCCTTTGTTCCAGTTCCAACTCAACAAATTACGCTTACTGCTCATCATTCAGTGCTGTCCAGGGATATTTAGCCAGGCAATTCGTACTGAAAACCGAAACTTGGCAGTGAAAAAATTATTTTTCTTTCTTGGTTTGTTGCCTTCTAGGCATCACCTGTTCATAAACTACAATAAAATATACTGCTTAAGAAAGCCTAATTTCGGGTAACGTGGATCTAGAGTAGCCTCGTTGCAAAAGATATTTGAAATACAAGTGGATGCGCCAAAATAAGCTAGGAAAAACGGGTGCTTTGCTTCAGTAATTGAAAGAGATGTTGCCGTGACCGCTTGCTGGAAATTATGTAGAACCCAGAATGGTGGGAATCGGGGTAGCTCTTTGGCATGACGTCTGAAATTAAATGGAGCCCGTGACACGCTGAGAATTTCGGAGGCAATGTACTGGGATTTACATCATATCTGCTAGCCACCAGTTGTGCATGCTGTCTGCTTAAGTGCTGTTTAAAAACTGTTAATAATAAAATGAGACAACTAACAGTCGGGCAGCTTGACCGATATCACTTCAGTAGTAGATTACTCATTACGGGTATAACTGAAGTAGTCATGGTGAAATTTTGTTGCAGGTGCCCCTTAATCGTTTTAATGTAGTTTCTTCTTGCTCTTTTTCTTTTTTTTGCAAGAAATTTTTGCAAGTGGAACTAAAGCATTGAAAATGTTTCTCTGTGTACATTATACAGTCACCAATAGATTTTTCGGACTCCAAACATTTGGACTTGATGGATATTTCGGACTTCATATATGCACCGTCAGGATTCCCATAGAGCTAATGCATTTTCGTGACCAATTTTTTAGACGACCAAAGTTTCATTTTCTGGAATAAACTGCTCATTCTGAGCCACGCTACCCGATCTTGAGCACCGCCATGTCGGTTTTTCCGCTGGTTTGGCCAGGCTTGGTTTCTAGTGACCCGGCTTATAGCCTCAGAGATCGAGATGTGCACGCTTTCAATAGAGAGCGCACGACATTCTCCAGTCTCGGAGGCCATGCCCGCTCTTCCTTGGCTGACAAAACACTCTAGGGGACAGCACTTTTGCTTTTTTTACTGTTTCTTTTTTCACTCAGCCCAGTTGTCATAATCACTTAATGCGAGATCCATTTTTATTCATTTATTTATTTTTATAGTTTCGGTTCCTATTTGCACGTGGTGTGTCGACAGAGCAGGTGTGTCTGGGAGACATCGCATCTTTGTGTGTGTTCGTGTGGCTTTGCATTTGTGTGATCGGCACCATCTCATGTGCTCATGTTCCCTTGCGAGAGCCAAATCGTTTGAAGAAACGTGGCTTGTTTCTTCAATCTCCATGGCGATTTCCGGCAACAGAGATCTCAGATCACCAATGCGGTGACACTTGGTGAATGTAGTATGATGAGGCAAGGTGTTATTAGATTTTTTATGGAGACTACATCACTCTTGCACAAATCCAAGCAAATCTGAGCGCCTCCAAGCATAGTGTGAGGCAGGGAATTATCAGACATTTATTAAGCCGCTCTAAGCCTAATATTTTCTTCTTTTACTTTTTTTCTTTTTATTTCTTTTTCTTCTTCTTCTTTTTTTTTTTTTTTATGGACGGGTTTTCTGGACTGTTCAATTCTTCAGACTATTTTTTCGCCCCCGCAAGGTCCGGAAAGTCGGTCGGCGACTGTACGTAGCTTGTTTTTAATATGTTAATGCAACGTAATAAGTATCTTCTTTTTTTTACAGACGCTGTAAAATTCCCACATCTTTTTTCTTCAATATCACTGCGAAAAAGTCAGGACATGTAGATGTAGCTAAAGAGTGTCAACAGCTAATTTTTATTCATTTGCGATGTGCAGATATTCACGTTAGGACCTACAGAATTGTCACGGTCATCATAAGATTACTCTGTTGCTGTATCTTATGATTAAATTTGAACTCTGGAATGCGAGTGGCACAGTATCATTCGATGAGGTGTGATCTTGAAATATAAACCTAATATTGAAATTAACTTTAATTATTGCTTATACTTTAACTTGTTTGACCTTTTTTCTTTAGGACTGTCATTGATTGCGAGGCATTTACTTCTGCACTTGTGTCTTAACGGTCTCATTCACACTTAATTTTGTGCAGTGGATTGTAGTATAAGAAATTTGCAGTGGTCAGATGTTTTGTGCTGCTAGATTATTCACTGTTTTACAAGTATGTTATTGCATGTGTCTCTCTTGCAGTCTACTGAGCTAGGAGTAAGTAAACAAACTTAAAAGCACTTTTAACATAGCTGTGTACAGAAAGCAATACTTGTTGAATATCGTACACTTGTGTTTCCAGTGTACCTCTACACCACAGTTGATATTTTAATATAAACGATTTTGCAGCGAACTTTATTTCCCGTCTGTACAAATGTGGCATGCTGTCAAAAATGCGTTAATTAAATGCAGAATGCCACCTGCTGACACATTCTGTGTAGTCGTCCATATGCCGTTCTACACTTTGTTCAAGTGTGTAAAGGGATTTCTCCCTATGCCTTAAGTTATTCTGATCAGAAATTGCAATGAATGCCATAGTTGTGGGGATGCTCGACTCTCTTGCATCTCTTTTGTTCCTCTTACCTGTCAACTATAGCGGTTCCTGATGTTTGACTTGACCGCATAATGCATGCAGCAGTGGTGGGTGGCTGCGGCATAGTTGCACAGCTATGTTAAGAGACAGCACAAGCTAGTAGAGTCATGATCCATTCGTGCATAACAGGCAACATTACGAAGGCACAGAGACTTTTCTCGCTGCTTGCATTTGCAATCAAGAAATAGTGCGTAACATATGAAAGAAAGATGTAGGTATGCATCCCATAATTTGATGTAGCATTGTCCTACAGATTAATGTTGCGAGACATTATGTAAATGTAGTGTTGAAGATGTTGCAGATCCAAACATATTCACCGCCGAGTGAGTGGAGCGACACGTTTCTGCAACCAGTGGTGACAGCGCACCGCTAGTGCTCACGACCAAAACATATTACGTTGCAGATTGTATGCACAAAAGCGCACAGATACTATGTAATTCGACGTAACCTTACGTCTGTGAAGTGCAGTTGTGATATATGAAGTAGTCATTCTGCAAAAAGTGTTGTACATAATAAAACAAACTGCACTAGGAAACGTGTGGAGTAAGACTTCAGTGACTGCACCACCTCTGTGTAGCTTCTGCCGCTTAGCCTCCAAAGTATGAAATGGAGGATAGTGCCACATGATGGCGTCGGGTTTAAGAGGAACTTGTTTCCTTGTTTGGCTATGGGAAGTAGGCGTGTATGTGCTAATGGCAGGTTCACACCGCTAAACTTTCAAGGAACTGTGCCGATAAGAGGGACGCGTTCACACAGAATCTCTTGCTGCACGCGTGATGAAGGGCTCGTTGCCGCCTGTCAACTTTCGCGAGACGCTCGTAAACTTGTGAGACTGCCTCTCGCAGTTTGTTTTGAATTCGTGGTTGGCTTCTCATTTTGCTCCGTGACGCTCTGTGAACGATGGCATGCTAATGAAGAACATCAAATCGGCCGCGCTTGCAGCTACAGAGGTAACAGTGTGTGTGTCACTACACTTACGGGTAGGTACACTCAGCGACAACTCTCTGTGGGAGCACAGCTAAAGCTACAGAGCTGAAGTACACATTTCTTTACTGCGCATATGCATGACGTCTACAAATGCAGGAACTGTAAGCTATGTAGCGTAACCAAATCGTAAAAACTATTAAAATTTTGTTGTTCAAGATTAATTTCATAACAAATAACAAGCTTGCTTAGGAAGAGGATTTTCTTACTTGTTGTTCCTAGTTTTGGCTTTCCGGTGTCCGTGTCTGGTTTTCCTGGTCCTACAAACCGCCAGCAGAACATCGGCACTGCTTGGCCTAGTGAAGGCAGTCGCGTAGCTTTGGTTGTGTTGCCGGGTGTAGTGCATATCATTGGTCGCGCTCACCAGCAGTATCGCATCGTACCTAGATATGCACAGCACAGGATAAACCATGTACTTATTCTCAGACCAATTAATTTTACAGCAGGCTGGACTTGTAATGATAATACTCTCTAACGCAACAGTACAGAGAGAAAAAAAAAATGCTACGTTAATTCATGGTGAAAGCCCAATTCGGCTCGTATCAACAACACTGCCAACACACACACTTGCTTAACTCACAGCTATCTTAATGCACATAACTTTCTCTCAATCTTTCTTTCTTTCTTTCTTTCTTTCTTTCTTTCTTTCTTTCTTTCTTTCTGTGTTATTTCCCATTGGAAACAGTTGCAAACAATAGAGGATGCCAGAATAAAAGCTGCAATTAGGCACAAAAAAAAAAAGAAACTTCCATGAGTTCTCCTGCAGGCTTGTCTTCACATAAACCATGGCACAGATTCGAAGAATACCAGCAAATATATTTGCAAACAATGATGTGACTGGCCATGCCTGTGCCATTTGCAAATGGCTAATTGGATGTTTACAACCGTGAGCTGCTTCCCACCCCCCTGTCCCCTGTCCCCTCCGTTCTCTCCTAATCCTGTGGTGTGGTTGGCTTGAGACAAGTGATCCTTTTTTTTCTGTCAACGAAAATCTGTCTTGGACTGATCTGTGCAATGAGGGCGTTTTTCTGTCTTGCAGCGTTGATGCTTCGGTTGCCGATGTCACCAACCAGAAATTGTCCGGTGTGAACAGGGCATAACTGTGCATTTATTTGTGATGTTCGTGTGTTTGTGGGACTTTCTTGCGAAACGTTTCCAGTTTGGCTTCAGAGTGGGGCTCTGGCACAGGCAAACACCAAAATATGAACGCGCTTTCGTGCGCAAGATCTGTTGCGACATTGTTTAACCATCACCAGTAGCCTTTCCTTAGCTGTTTATTTGCATTGAGCTGAGTGGATGTCCTCTATTTCTTTTTTTTTCAGACTTGCACAATATGTTTTGAAGCTTGGACAGCATCGGGAACCCATCGATTGGCATCCCTGAAGTGTGGACATCTGTATGGACTGAGGTTGGTGCCCGGTTTGTGCTGTGGGACTTCGAACACAAACTCTGTTGAATGAACGCTGAATACAAATGATTCCCGCCCTTTTTTCCCCTTGCAGCTGCATTGAGAGGTGGGTTCGAGGACAGCGCGCCAAGTGTCCCCAGTGTAATGCACCAGCCAGGAGAGTCGATATCCGCCCCATATTTGCACAGAAGCTAATGGTGAGAAATTTTGTAACATTGTGAACACTAGGATGTGAACATTGTTTAATATTAACAGTGAGAATGACTGTTTCTTCTTTGTAAACGATTTGAACATAATTCAATATCCAGTTTGATTAGTTTCTAGGGTTAGTATAGTTGTTTTCGACTATAATAATTACTATTCACCATACTTTAAAAAATTGCTATTAATTGACACCTAACAAGAACAACTGGGCACTTAAGTTTAGGTGCACCTCAGTTCGTCGAAATTAATACGATGCGCTTGACTAAGGCATCTGTCAGAGCCCCAGTATCGCTTCTCGTCTCTATATTTAGATTTTCTGACAATATTGAGTTGGTAGCCAACAAAGAAAAGGTTGATCACTAGACAAATATTAGACTTTGTCAGGTATTTATTAGATGTTGGACTATTAGATATTAGCTGTGAACTTTTAACCCAAGTGAATGTATTGAGGCTAAACATGAGTCTATGAAAACTCTATGGGGAGTATTAACATAGCCTTAGTAAGCAAAATTGAGAGTCTAAACAAAACTAAATTCCAAAGTTTGTGCTCATTAGGCTTCATTGTTTTCTGGAATAGCACATGCAAAACTGTGTCAGCATTCTGCAGCCTGCAGTGTCCTGAAGACCTGTCATTGGTTGGAGCCAAAGGTGCATTTGTGCGTATTTCTGTTTAGATGCCTTTGCTAGGCCAGCCTTCTTCAAGTTCTATAGATGGAACTCTCAGTGCTTAGACATTCCACTCCCATAGTCATGAGCAGAGACTGAAAATTTAGACAATATGCCTATTTTTTCCTCACCTCCCTATTTAACATAGAAGCATGAATTATGGGTCTAGAACTATTTTTAATGGCACTTTTATTGTACTTTTGTTATTTTTGCTGTTGTTATTTCGATGTGTGTGCCTAATATTGGATGTAAAGAGCCTAACAATAACTTTTTCTGTGTTTTTACCAAGTTCTACTTGTAATGTTATCATCCACTGGGGAACTTGGTTGAAGGGAGCCAGTTAGTAGCACAAACACTTCACTGGTGTAAAGGCTTTGCAGCAGATGAGAACGTTTCTCTGAGAAGGGCTTGAACTGCACTACGTGGCATTACGCGACGTCTTAGTGTACTTGTGCAATCACTTCACATTTTTAACTCTTGACACCGAATGCGAGGTTCATTTTGGATGTTCAGGTAAGGTTCGCCACCATTTCCAATGTACCTGTTGCTGATAGTTCAAAACTTCAATCAAACAAAAATCACACATTTTCGTTACTGAAAGAACTGTCAAAGGTTCTGACCAGTGTATATTCTGGAATTCCAGAGGGCGTTGGGTCACCGAATGTTCCAGAGCACAAATATGTGTTCCTAGATTCGGTTGATGCTAAGCGTTCGTTTACTATATACAAACCAATTATCAGCGAGAAAAGGCTCAACACGAAACCCAAAAATCTTCAGATAGTGCTCCTTTCACAACTTCGTTATAGTGTCAAGTGACACTAAATTTGAGATAAATCTTGTAACCATACAAATTGACTCATTTTGTTTTATAGAGAAAATAAAAGGAATTTTGCAAAACTGAGGTTTAGTGGGCTGCGTTTCTATCATTTATCCTTGGATGCACAGTGATAGTTGTTTAACGGAGCCTATACATGCCTAAATGACAATACACTTGAACCTTGTTATGAAGTTGAAGTGGGAGCCAAAATTACTTTGTTATATCCATTATTGCCCTTTACTGCAATGTATGCCCAATGAGGTGCACAATTGTAAACTAGAAATACGAAGACAGCTTTGCGGCCTGCATAACCGCTACACAGCCACGTAGGTGATGAAATTTTAATGAAATAACAATGAATCTTTGCCGTGTGCAACAATCAACTTCATAGCATCAGATGCGACAGCCTTTTGTTAGCTGCCTTCTGTTCCAAGGTGGTGGTCTTTCGCTTCCACTCGACTCGTGGTCGAGCACCGTGTGACACACAGTGGTCCGCTGTGTGACCGAGGATGCAGGCAAACTTTGCTGCGCCGGCTTGGCTCATCAAGCTCATGGCCTCCAAGCTTGCACTGGCTTGCACCGGTGCCAATGCGATCTTGGAGGCTATGCTTAGCTGTCAGTCCGCGTGATGTGCCGCAGAGAGAGAGGGAAGTGAATCTTTTGCGTGGCCGTGCGTAGCCACGCAGCATGGCTTCTGAGATTGTGCCAGGGAGATCTCGGAGGCCACACCCAGCTGCAGTAAGAGAGAGAGGTCAGTAGACAAGTGCGATAGTGAGCTGCTGCTTGTGCGCATCTACCCATGGCAGTGAGGAAGACCAGTGTTGTTTGATGGCGTATTCTACGTGGGAAAGCAGGACTTTTGAACTGCCACGGTGAATGAGTGCTGTACCCCACAGAAAGCGATGTACTCGGCGTGTAACGGTCGGGTGTCTTTTTTTTTTGTTTCGGAGACAACTCTAGTTTGTTATAACCATTGGCAGGTCAATTTTGCTTCGCTATATTATTATTTCGTTATGTCCCGTTTCATTATAATGAGGTTTGAGTGTATTTGGCACTTATATACTTTAACTCTCACCCGCCACACCCATGGGGCATTGTTAGCCTGCTATCGATGGTTTGAAACAGCACTTTCGAGACCTTCCACGCTGATCACGGACACATTGCGCCATCGGAAATGGAGGCGGAGAACTGTATTTTTGTTTCCTAAGCAGTTTGCCTTCTTTCCCCTGTTATTTTTATACACACTTCGAAGTTTCGCGATCATCAAAGTAGAAATAAAAAACGGGCGCTTCCGGAAGCGGTGAGCCTGTGCACTTCGAAAGATTGTAGCCACTTCCACTGCATCTGTGGCTGATTTTATAGATGGATAGAGCAGCTGTGAGTCTGAGGATGCTGCAATTTCGTTGGACTTTGACTCTGAGAGCAATGACATTCCAACCCAGCCCAGAACGTTGGCAGCTGCAGCTCGCTAAGTTTCGTGTTTTGCTTCGGCCTGTCTTTGTTGTCGTTTGGAGTGCTTGAGAGCCTGCCAAGATGGATACTTGTAGAAACTGCAAGAAATGCTACATCCACAGGAAAACCAAGCAGAAAACAAGCTTACTGCAAGACATGCAACATTACTCTGTTACACATCGAGGAACTGCTTCGCCGCATGGCACACCCAACTGTACTGCCTAAAGTAAAGTTTTTGTAGTGGAAGACCTGTTATGTGAAAAATTTTGATTTTTTCGGAGATACAGTCAAACCTTGATGTATCGAACACGGATATATCAAATTATTGCATATATCGGACACTTTCTACATTACCTGGAAAATCGCCTGCATTTTTAATTCTTCATTTTGAACTGGGTCGGATGTAAAATGGGTATATCGAACTCCACCACCCCAGACCACGTGCGCTCTGCTGACAGGTGGCAAGCTTTCCCGCAACACCCTTAAATATAGTAGTGCGATGGCCATTTCCAACTGCTGCGCACTATAGCTGCACACGTCCATTGCACCGAGGGAGCCACTTGAAAGTAGTGGCATATGCACGCGACGGCTTGGCTAGTTCGATGTCAACGACTCATTGCACTGACTCCTCCTTGGTGCCACGCTCTGCACCTTCCATGCCAGGAGGTTATATACTAAAACTTCTGGAGTGGCAGCCGTTGCAGTCGCCTACAGTAGCGAGTGAAGCCACCGGCGGCCATATTGCAGGGGGCAAAAAAAAGGTGGGCCCAGGCACCTGCGAGATACGCACGGTACTCGAATGCGTTTTCTGTTTCCCGATCAAAAATTGTGCAAAAACATCTTTGTTTATTTTACATAACTATCTTACTTGCAGTCAGGCAGTTTAGTTACAGTAATATATGATACATTTATTTTTTGTGTGCATGAAATTGTTTTTGTCATAAACTTCTTTTAATCCATGTAAGTATCCTTTGGCGAGTGCTCCAGCTCCGTCACATGAAAAATGTAATGTCTTGTACCTGCCCAAGAATGCACAATTTAATTGTTGTAATAGTGTAAATGTAGATGATTGGTAGTTTTATAAGCGATTAGAAACAATTTAAATGAATAAAGAATTATCGGAGAGAATACCCACAGGGATACATAGGACTCCATAGAAAATACATGGGAAGCTTATAGTAAGGGAGGGCCAATTTAAATTTAAGGGTGGGCCAATTTAAATTTAAGGGTGGGCCAACGGAAATTTGGGAGTGGGCCAACGGAAATTTGGGAGTGGGCCAACTGAAACTTGAGGGTGGGCCAACTTGCAATTTGTGGGTGGGCCAACTTGCAATTTGTGGGTGGGCCAACTTGATATTTGTGGGTGCGCCAACTTGATATTTGTGGGTGCGCCAACTTGATATTTGTGGGTGGGCCAACTTGATATTTGTGGGTGCGCCAACTTGATATTTGTGGGTGCGCCAACTTGATATTTGTGGGTGCGCCAACTTTATATTTGTGGGTGCGCCAACTTTATATTTGTGGGTGGGCCAACTTTATATTTGTGGGTGGGCCAAATTGAAATTGGGAGGTGGGGTTGGCTAACGTGACATTTGAGGGTGGGCCAACCTGAAATTTGTAGATGGGGCAACCTGAATTTGGGGCATGGCTAACTTGAAATTTCGGGTGGGTCAACTGGAAATTCTGGGGTGGGCCAAGTTGAAATTGGGGGTTGGGCCTACTTGAAATTTGGACGAGTTCACCTGGGCCACCAGAGTACAACACGCTGCTATGTAGAGCCATTAACTAGAAGCCCATTTCAGAAGCAGTAGCAGAGGGCACAGGTAGTGACAACAGCTCGTGTTATGCAAGAAGACCCACCAAGGCTTCGTTCTGGGAGTCAGATTTCCGTGCCAAAACCATATGTCTAAAAATACGTAATTCTATGTTTCGTTAGTCAGCTAGTAAAAATATAATCGCTATGAACTATTGTATGTAATCACACAAGTCAGAACCTTTGCCCCCTCTCATGCGTCTACAAGAAGGTAAACATTGTACAGGCACATAATAGAACTTTGTCTTTGAACAAGCTCCTACAGAAAGGGGAAATGTGAATACTATGCAGGGATAGAGGGGTTGCCATGCCATCATCAGCTTGGGGAGAGATCTAATAAGCTGCCATTTTTAATACATGGACCTCTCCACAACATAGTTGCTACGTTGGCATGAAATCTAGGGAGTTGACAAAAGGTCGTCTGGTCTGGATGACCATGGCACAATTATGAAAAACACTGACATCGACCAGCTACCAGCTAAGAAAGTTAAAAGGAAGAAACAACATCCCGGCTCCCAAATGGAAGCCTTATCTACAGTGGCCTTCCATCCACTTTCAATGACTTGCCTCAGTAGCCCAGTGGGTATGGTGTTGCGCTGCTTGCAATACCCCAGATTTTCTTCTTTTTTTTTTTTCAAAATTCACTTTCATTTTCACATTCACTACCCTTGTGAACAAAGCTCCCATGTGGGAGCAGAAACTTCATTTGTTCTTTCTTTTTTTCAATATTCTTACCGACTTAGTGTCAATGTTTTCACGCAGCTGTGTTACGTTGGTACATGTGATGGGAACTTCCTGTAAAAGAGTGGTCTTTGTTTTGGTCAAGGACGTCGCTAGGTGCCCATGTATATTTGTTTGCACATCACGTCAATCAAGTGTTGACGATGTTTGTGTGCAGGCATTGGACACGATTCAGCTGGACCAGGTCGTGAGCGAGCTGAATGCAGAGCGGGAGAAGCGCAAGCGCTCAGAGATCGATGCCGAGCTGATGCGGCAGAAGTACAAGCTGCTGTTGAACGACTACGAGAAGGTCAAGTCGGAGTTTTCCAACATGAAGAGAATGAGGTGTGCTGCACTGTCATTACATCTGCTGAAGTTAATTCCTGTGTGCTTCTTCTTTTCTGTTGTGATTGTATCATTAGGCTTTCTTTGTTAGACACACAAAATTTTTTTTAAATCTACCACACTGAATTTGAGATTGTACGCAGTCAGATTAAGGTAGAATGGGTTTTGGTAAAAGCATGCTCTCGTCTGCAGCACTGTATTTATGATACCCTCGCTAATGACTCTTTTATCCACTGGAGCAGCTAGATGACTGCAGTTTTCTGCTGTTGCATGCAGATAGGCTTGTTGAAACCTCAACCTTGGGATAGGACATGTGCAACACGAGCAGTGTGCTGCACTTCCTATCCATTTTTTTTTTGCCAACTTTTTTCTTTATGTGTATATTTGAAACCTCTCAAAACGTTGCACCATTGTTGTACCTATTAATTACTGCATTTGGCTCCTTAGGACCACTCCGTATTCTCAAGTTGGAATAGATAGGATGCTTTTTATTTTTCTAATGAAATGTTCAGTGTGCTGCTTCCTTAAGTGACCATTTTGTAGACATTGCTGCGTAACATTTTTTGAAGCGTCAGTACGTAAATGGCTAATGAAACCTACTTAAAGGGGACACTAAAGAAGAGTAATAATTCAAACTTGTTTTTTTTTTTAGATAAAAGGCGTAGCAATGGTTACACATGTAGACCGACACACACAAAGCACAATGATGCATATCATAATTTTCGCACCTCTTATCTAAACATGAAAAGCCAACATGCTCAAATTTTCACCCTTATTTAAACTTGGATTGGTAAATTGTCCTTCTGGAATATTGGAATGACCAGTGTTACCATGACCAAAGTCTCGGCAAATCAGAAGAGATGGAAATACAGAAGACAGCTAGTGACGCCACGTGGAATGTTCTACTCTTAATGATGATGTTGCAATTATTGGAATATAGTGCCATCTAATGCCTTTAACATTAACACCATGCATTGTAATTAGGTTTCTTTTGGATCTGTGCTCACAATATGTCCAAGATTACTGTTTGGTTTATTATGCACAATTTCTTATTTATTTGTTTACCCTAAATGCATCATTACGTTGCTGTATTTGCCTTTCCGTGCCATTTGTACTGGGTTTTGGTCCTAGTTAAGCTGGTGTAGCGACTTTTTGACCACGGCCCTCAGCATCCCAAATGTTGGAATAAAGTTTGGTTTGATTTGATTTCCCGTGCCAGCTTTACATTATGTCATGGACTTTGACAGCACCTGCTTGGGTTTAGTTGGTTCATCGTGCTTAAAATACAATTACAGTGCTTTCTAAAGGACACAAATACAACCTGGCATGTCTATAGAAATTTTTATGCACAAAGACACTTTGTGAAAATGTTTTGAAATCTTTGACGATGCTGTGGTTTTTGGCGTAGAATCCAGGACAGGGAAGTCTGTCTGTTATTTTTACTGCTTGCAGTAAACCTCTTTATGGTAAATAAGTGGTTGTGGACCTTTGAAATAATGTACCTTAGCAATCTAAACTGATTTAGTTTCGTGTTTTAGCATTCCTCTAATAGATCTGCTTCTGCAACTACTCGCAGGCTAGAGACTTCGGCCTCAAGTCACATTGACTGCAGCGCCGGGAGCAGCTCTTCCCAACGGTCTCCGGGCAAGTTCACTTTGGATCGGGCTATCGACCTCGGTAACAACACGTCGTGTAGAAATTTGGCTGTCTCTGGGGTGCTGAATCTGCTGGTGGTGTCGCAGAGCAAAAGTGGCCTTTTCAGTGGGTACGGCCTTCGCAAGGTAGGTGGATATGCCACTGCACGAGGAATACTCCCTTCTCCTATTCGGCAAACTCCTTGCGGCTGTAATCTATGGGTTTTACTCATATGCTGAATGACATAACTCTAATTTGGCGGGTGAAGCTATAACACCCCAATGCATGCACATGAAAAAGCTGTAGTTTCATGTAGTTCACATTAAGAAAAAACTAGGGTAGATGATGCCTCTGTGCTTGAACAGGTTGTTGAATGATTTTTTAACCATAGAAAAAAAGTGATGTCATGTAAAATGTGAGCATCAGCAGAACTAAGCAGGCCAAAGCATTGGTCTGAAAGCTTATTTGACATGGAAGTTGTTTGTAAAGGCGAAAATTAGGTACTTAATTTCATGTGTGTCTTTGTCACTCTGGGCTACATGTGTGTTACTAGGTGTTTCCTCCCATACGTTGATACAGCAGTAGCAGAGAGCAGTACTACCTCTGAGATTAGGTGGTGTGACGGGCCAATCTCGGAGACCGTGCTGAGGCCAAAACTTGGCACGATAAGGGGCGCAGTAGTGTAGGCATCGCTCCATGTTGGTGGCACAGCAGAACTGTGTTGAGCACAGTAGGAATAACACAAGAAAGGGATGGTCAAGAAGGTGTTGCAGGAGCGAAATTCAATTACTGCTAACTGGTAACACCATCATAATTGAAAAAATTTGTGAGAAAATATGGTTTTGTATTTGTCAGACAGATTCCAAGCCTGTTTTTTAAAGGGTGGTGCTCTTTCTTGCAGTGATGTCTGTCGTTAAAGTTGGAGCAAAACTTGAGGAAGTCAGTTTAGATGCTGCTGCTGTATGGGAGGGAAGAAAAAATGAATTAATGTAATTACAGGGCAAATATTGACAATGGTTAGGAATGCAGGAAAGTACACTTTGCAATTGTGGACCACAATTAATAAATCCGAGCCAGTTGATCAAACAGCTTCTCAAACAGAAGCTACTGTTCTCTTAATGCATCAGCACAATAATCCCAGGCATTTTCCTGAAGATATTCGATTCGAGTTGATTCACCTCGTATCCGCCGTAGTGATTTTGTGGCTACGGCATTCAGCTGATGAGCACGAGGTCATGGGTTCAATTCCCTGCCATGGTGGCCATATTCCAATCACTGGGGAATACAAGAAATTCTCGCATACTTATATTTAGATGCACATTGAAGAACTTCATCCGATCAAAATTAATCCGGAGGCCCCCTCCCCGCTCCAATATGGTGTCTCTTGTTGCCAGTATGTTGCCTTGGAGTGTTAAACTCCACAATCTCATCTGAACCAATTTAATTCACTTAGTCACTGTTGCCATTCCTCTGAAATTGCCCCACTCTTTTCGTATCTGCTTTTGCTAGGTTTCACTCTTCGACTTGAAGTCATCCCAGTACATCTTGATACACAAGGGTGAAATCAAGGACATCGCATTCCATCAGCGCGACGCACTTGTGCTCTCAGCCTCCAACGACAAGACGGTCAAGCTTACTACCATGATAAACGACGCGATTGTTCAGACGTAAGTACTATGAACAATGGTTCAACTAATTCACTGATTGGAGAAGTTGGTTATTCATTTTCTTCAATCTTTAGTTCCACACAAGACAGGTTCATAAGAAGACAGATGATATGATCAACAAAGGTTGAAGGAGCGATGTTTGCTGCTGAAGCAAACATTTAGACACGGGAACCTGTCTTCGTCGGGGCAACAACTGACACCCCTGCCAGATAGGCCTACTCAGTGTTGCCTTGAGCAGGTGCACTTCCCTGCTAATAATATTGGTGGCAGGCTGCCACCCAGAAAGGTTTAGTGACATTCGCTGTAGAGCGCATGCGGCAGTAAGTGCACCACTCAAGCTCGCTTTGTGGTGTCAGAAGTGTATAGCCCCGATACTGGTGGAAATGCAGTTCTGTGTTCATATTTTATGATGTTCATGCACATGCATGTGCTAGTGACCTATTGCCAAGGCATGAGCGGTTGGTAGGCACTGAAATAAACAATAAGCAATCAGTGCTAAAAAAAAATTAAAAAGAATTGAGCTACCGATTCATCAGATAGTGAAGCTTAAGTGAGTTCTATGGGTCTATTTGCTGGCTGTTCTTAGTAATGATACATCACTGATGCCCTGTTCATAGACAAAACCATTTAAAGTGATACTGATTTTAACAATACAGTGCGGTCCACTTATAACGATACCTCATGTAACAATATATTTGCTAGATGTAGAAGTCGACTTGAAGGAGTACTGACACTAAATCTCGAAGTCTAGGTAACGTGTGAGATTGATTTATGTGGGTACGCAGACATCGTCTGCAAAATATCAACGGTGAATATAGCTTAGAACATATTTAAAGTTAATATTAAAGTATGTGCGCGCAGCCAACCGCAAAACGTAGCGCCTCGTGACATCAACATCAAGGAAGGATTGTAAACATCCGAGAAAACCCTACGTCATGAGTTTATGCTGCCGTCGGGACAGGCCCGGCAAGCAAGTTTCTCACCGCTCTGATAGTCCCGGTGTCTTTTTCTTTTTTTTCCCGGGTTGTGACACTGACCTCATTCACTGCTGGCGGCAGCACAAAAATCGGCTAAAATTTGTTTTGACACAATATAACTCGCAGAGTAAAGTGGCCTCAAAAGTGCGTGTGTTATAAAATGTTGTGCAAAATAGTAAGTCATTGGCTTGATTTTGACTCGCAAGAGGCCAGCGCAGCCACCACAGCGATCGTCTACGCGAAGTGGCTTGCCTGGCTAATGTGTTTTCTCATCGCTTCCAATGGCATTGGGGAAACTAATTGTAGTGTCACTTATGAGCGACATAAATGTACAGACGTTGATTGTTTTGGCGAATATAGGTTTTATTACGTGATGCTGACTGATCGAAAGGGCTGTCGGCCTCGGATCTGATGGCCAGCGAACTAGGCCTATACCGTTTCCCAGCGATCACCAGCTCACCTGGCTTGCGTGTTCGCTACCATCAGTGCCGATAAGCTGCAGAAGTGGTCCAAGTTCGTGCTCGCCACTGGACGCTTAGAATAGACTCCATTGAAAAGCAGCCAGGTCTGCTCGTTTCATTTTGAGCGTGCCTGGCATAAACAAAACCCGCCGAGCTTAGAGCAGTCCGATGATCTTCCACCGAGACTACGTACCCCCAAGTCTGATGCTGTGCCGACCTTTACCCCACCTGGTGTCCTACACCGGAATATGCTTCATTTCCAAAGTGCCCTTGACGAATGGTTCATACTACTAGTAGCGGTGCATACGTATACAGTGCAGTCCACTTATCATGATACCACATATAACGATATATCAGTTATAGCAATCAGTTGACTTCAGAGTATCAACTTATGCATTAGGGTTTTGAGAAAAGAACACATATATAACGATATGTTATTCATCACGTATTGTATATAACGACCGAAATTCTGCCTTTTGGGCAGCATTTTTCATGCAGAATAATAGAGAAATTTGCTTTGCTAAGTTCCCCTTAACCTAGACAGGGTGAAAAGTTTGCCAACGTGAGTTCGTATCTGCTGCAATTACCGTGCAGCATGTCCCACCAGCACGCCGATTACAATAGCCACGGAGAACATTGCAAGTTGGCACCGCGTGCCACAAGATGGTGCCACCAGCTGCTTCTTGTCTGCTTTGCCAATGAGTATCCAAAGAAAAAAAAGAAAGAGTAAAGAAAAAAAAAAGAGAGCGAGAAGCAAACCGTGCCTGCACACCCTTTCTCCTCGCAAGCATGGATATGCACCACGGAAGCAGTGGTAGGTGCCCCGACAAAGCGTTAAGCTGTGTCGCTTGAGACAAAGCTGCAAATTTTGCAAGACTCAAAGTGCCAGTTCGCGCAGTCAAGGATATCGACGATTCTAAAAACTGCGAGTGCTGCGATCATGAAGGCTAGAACCAGTGACCATGCCGATGAACGGAAATGGCGGGCTTTGTGCGCCCGGTTGAAACCCCCATGTGTGAAACCAACATGGTGGCAGCCACTGACATTACTGAACTCTGAGAGCACATTGCTGCTGGCGATAAAATGGGTGGTGCTTCGATGGAGGAGTTTCTGAGTGCAGACAGCGCTGCCTCGTTCTGCGAAGAATCTCCGATGGGGCGATCATTGTTGCGACAGACAGTGGCGCTGTTGATAGTGGCCTGTCTTTGACACAGACCCCGATGTTCACACAAAGTGTACTGTCGTTGATAGAGTCGCTCATTGATTTCATGTGCGCTAAATTATAGCCACCAATGTTTTTGCAGCCGCTAGATGCGATGCACACCGTGGTTGATAACCTGAAACTTCCGTGAAAGCAAGTGCAGATTTCTGATTATTTCAGCGCACCTAACGCTTGACTCGCTGTTTAGAGGTATAAATAAATGTTTCATTTTTCACAGCCTTCTTTCTACAACATAAATTTTTTTATCGTAGGTGGCAAATTTGGTTTCAGAGCTACGAAGGTACCTTCGGCAGCCTTCTTTTTTTTTTTCACAGCAGTCCCGATACAGCGATGATCGGTTACAATGACTGGATTTTTTGTTCTTGATATCGTTATAAGTGGACTGCACTGTGTTGATAGCTGTCGCTAGCTGTACTTTCCAAGTCACTGCTTTGTAGTGGGTCCAATCAAAAGTGGTTGGCCACATCTAATACGGTGGTGACTGCCATCTGCAGGAAATAGTCGCCGCTGGACAACAAAAACGAGGGCAACGATGATGGCGAGGGCATCACAAAGTACATGCAGGCGTAGCAGACGAACTAGCAACATGAAACTCGTGCCCTGGCGTGCGCACATCTTAGTTTTGTGAGATCATGTGCCCAGCTGTGTTTACGTTCCTTCTTTGGCCCATCTTGTTGCTCTCTGAAACCGAAACTTGTACTGGTCACTACAAACAAGACTAGATAATTACCTGTCGCGCTGTGAAGCCAGTGATGTTTTGTGCCTTGTTTACTTGGTTATTAGCTACTTATCGCAGCAGAAAAAACATGATAGAAAATTTTTGTGTCAGTACTCTTTTAAAGGGTCCCTCAAACTGCTCGGACAAATTTTGTAGACGCGTAGCGTGCAGCTACAGTAAAACATACGCACCACAATTTATGTGAAGCATCTCCTATTCAAAGAGCCACAGATGATTACAAGTTACCCTCCTCCATAGCCATGCTTTTTCTCCTCAACTCGTCCACAGAGTGATCGGGGTTAAGCTCCGCCTTTACTGGCTCTGTGTCATTATGGGAGATCATGTCGTCTACTTCTGGTTGTCTTGAAGCAGGCGCGCAAAGCCTCTCCAACCTCTTCGCCAGCCACCTGGCAGTTGATTCCAAGCTAGAGCTATTGAAGCAGCGTGCATTGCAAGCATTCTGTCGCAACGCTGTGTGTGTCTGTTATTACGATAATCACAGGCGAGCTGCGCATTTTGACGGATGGATGGAGGCGTAAACTAAAGCCCCTCCATTCTACTATTGCTGGGATGAAGGAGCTTTAGTGTAGATGTACATGAGTGACCTGATCGGTCTGCGCAGTCCAGCAACCTGCTGGCGCAGAGCTTAACCAGCCAAACAAAGCTAATATTGCTTTAACGAAGTGCAAAACATTTTAAACATTAAAAATAGAGACATGTTCATGATTATGCTCCTGCCAAAAATTTACACCAGTAGTGAAGTAGAATACACTCGTTTACTGCTATATTAGTTCTGTGTCTAGTTGAGCTCTGCACCACCAGGCAGCTACCGTGCAGGACATTCACGTTTGTGCCTCTGCTCATCCCGTAAAATGCCCAAGCCCTGTCCACTTGCGCTTCCTTTTACCCAAATACCGGACAAGTGAAACACTAGTGTGGCATATAGTAATCCTATGGCATGAAGTAACGACCACAAAGACATAGATGCCTGTGCAGATCGTATACAACAACCAGCGCTTCAGCCACTCTGCTCGCATGTTTACCTTGCAAAGGGACACAATATTTCAGCTTGGCTTGTTGCCGATCGCTACGTTTGCAGCTTGCAACGCAAGGGCGAACCATGGTGCTTGAGACCAACACAGACCGCACAGCTCACGTCAACACGGAGCACATTGTAACACAAGCAGACAACACTTGCTGTGTGCCAGAAGTGCTTGAGTGTAGTGATAAATTTCATGCTACTGCGTGCTATACTATCAGCCGTCGGGTCGAAGTTGACGGGGAAGCGCGGCTGGCTTTTCTTCTTACGAGTGATGTGAACACATTGTCGGTAAAGCTTGAAACTGTATCCTTCGTCGCCGACTCTCAAATTCAACAAGATGTGTTTTTTTTTTCTCACTCAAAGTTGCTTTTTATAGTTGTTCAATGATTAGGAAAATATTGCCGCCCTTTTCATGTAATAAAATTCATCGGGGACTGTACTTATTTGTATAAAATATTGATATAACATTAAACAATATACATATAACGATATAACATGTATAACATATATAACTTATAAACAATATAACATATAAACAAAGATTTTGACATAATAATGCAAATTGCCGGTTTACCGACTTCATTATATCGAGCTGTAATTTTATAACAATATGTTACGACCGTATGTCAGACACAACGATCAAAATTTTGGCTTCTATACGGCATTTTCCATGCAGATTGACATTTGTGTTGCGAAGTTCCCTTTAACAAACGATGTCAAGACATGACAAAAATTACCACGTGGAAAGGCACTGCGTGGAAAGGCACTGCGTGGAAAATTGCCACGCAGTGCCTACCACCCGTGCACCGATGCACCGATTGTGAAAGCCACGGAGAGCATTGCAGGTCGACGCAGCACATCACGAGATGACACCAGGTGCTTCGTGTCTGTGCTATGCATCGTCCGCGATTGTGCTCCCTATGCATCCAGAGAAATAGGGAAAAATGTTAAAAGCGAAGCAGTGTCGCGGTGCTTGCCTGAATTTATGGTCACGCCACTCTTGGTCGTGCGGCGCGCGATTTGAGAGGTGCGTTCGTAAGTAGCGGCTTCTAATTCAACCATTTTACCATCTGCTTCTGCAGAAGTTTCCATCTATTATCTCTGTATTCCTTCACGGCGGCAGTGAAATTTCGTTACATTGAAATCGAGTGTAAACAAACTTCGTTATATTGAGGTTCCAAATACATGGCGCCCTATGGACAAGAAGTTATAAAAGGTTAAATACTCTGTTATAGCGAGATTTTCATTAAGTTCATTACATCGAGGTTTAACTGTATCTCCCGAGACCTGAAGACAGTTCAGAGGGAAGTAACCACTTTTTAATTCAGTTCTTGTTCCTTACTGGTATGTTACAAGCAAGAAAACCTGTCTTTTATTTTAACACCAAACTCAGGTTGGGAAGGCAGCATCTCCATATACGGAGACAAAGTGAGCCTCTCCTCATGTTTGTTATGGTGTAAACTGATTACAGTGTATAGATAATGATGCAACTTTGTCTAATGGGCTGGCACGTTGATTCAACGTCCTAGATGTTTATGTGATCTCATGGTAATTAAAACTCGCATCGTGGGTGCTTTTTGCTGTCCGACGACACAACAGTGTACATCAAACTAGTGTCAATTTTCTCAAGAAGCGACTACAAAAATGTGAACAAACCACTTCCCTACAGTTCCACATTCACCTGACTACATATCCAGGATGAATACTTTACGTAACTGCCTCTTGCTCATCCTTTCCGTAGTCGGCATTTGTAGATGGTAACATCTCCAGTATGACGGCCACAAACTTTGTTGAGCTCCCTGAAACGCACCCGGAAATTTGAAATCCTTGGAATGAGAAAGACTGCTTTATTACATCCCACGCCTTTTTATCATGTCGGGGACATGGCGACACCTTCGTGTTTCAGTTACCACCAGCCTGTGGAAGCCTGGAGCTGTGCGTGGGACAAGGACGACAGCAACTGCTTTTACGTGGGCCTTCGAAACGGCGCGGTGCTGAAGTACGACATACGCGTGACATCCGAGCCTGTCTGCAAGCTGCCCACCACCAATCGCTATGAGCCCGTGGTGGCCATGCAGCACATTCCCAAGGGGCCATCATGTGCCGAAGACAGGTGACATAGCTTTCACATTCTTCATGTTTGTTGGTTGCCAGAGGCCAGCTTCTGTAGCAGCTGTAAAGTGTAGCTGTTCACAGAAGTTTTTAGACAACAGCATTAAAAACGTTTGAGCATCTCTACCTAATTTGTTTAATGCAACAGGAAGCACATACAATGGCAAGCAGGAGCTTTGGAGACCACGGGTGTCGTGAAAGATTTTGTTTTCTTTGCCGTATTAGACATGCAGCCTGATATTGAATGGCACAATGTACATGTGCCACTTAGACCATAACAGCGCAGTGTGGTCCAAAAGCCCAATGCAACAAAATTTCACATTCACAAAAGGAAAAATTGACATCCACCCGTATGTACCAGCACGAAGCTACAAAGGAAACCTGTGTGGGTTTTCTTTGTAGCTTCGTGCTACATGCAGGTGGATGTCAATTTTTACTTTCATGAACCTTCCTCCACTTTGCGGAATTCTGCAGAACTGACTTGCCAAATTTCACATTGGCTAAATAGGTAATACATGAGTAGTGTATACTACTGAAGTAATCTTGTAAATGTTGCAGGGTTGGTAATTGTCAAATTTTGTGATTAGCAGCCTTTAATAGCACCTAAGCAGATGACGTGTTCACCTGATGGTTAGCAGATAGGACATTTGTCCCAGCACATCGGCTTCGACATTTTTCAGCGCATCATGGGCAGCGGCCAATCTCATAGGTCATGCAAAGGGGCTGCACTGTATCTAGGGAACTAGGCTCTTCATGCTGCCCAAGATTTCGTTTCAGTTCGCCTTCAAAGGAATACGATAAACTTCTGTTAATACGACTCTGGTTAATTCAATTTTTCAGTTAATCAATCCCGACTGAAGGTCCCGGCCAGCACCCACACTTTTCTGTGGGCTCAAACATTTTTTTTCAACCCTGAAATTGATTTTCGCCGTATAATTTGAACTTGGCTGGTCAGCATGCACATGGATGACTGCACTGGCGATTCCACTGGTGACTACAGTAGTGGCAGTATCTGTCTTGGCAATGCTTAGGGTACAGTGAATGCACCAAACACACGTCATCTTCTGTCAAAAACACCTATTTTTGGCCTGGCCCAGAGAGATTTTAAGGCGAGAAGGGTAACTCAGTATGAATTAAAACAGCATTTACCTGATTCTAATGCGTGCATTTTTTTCCCAATGAAAATTCGTCCTGAAATAGCTTCTGCGATGTAATACGATACTAAACAAAAACCACATGTGTAGTATTTGCAACAGTCTACCGTCAGAGCCAGCTTAGCAAGCGTCTTGCTCTTTCCAATACAGGATAGTAACCATGGATGGCGAGAGAGTAAGTTCTCAACAATACCAGTACACAAAATTTTTTTAGGGGTTCTTGGCATGGCATGACTTAGCTTGGTACACAGCCGCAAGGAGAAAAGATGCACGCCATGCACATCATGGTGGAAGGAATTGCTTTAAAGTGAAGCTTTCATTGCTTACCTCCCTGCGATTTAGCGTGTAGTTGCGGGGGAGGCCGACATTGCCATCATCATCGTCAGCTGTCTTGCCGAATAGACACTGTCACTATCGGACATACAATCACTTTCGCGATGTTTCCTGTGACCCGGCACTGGACATGCCAGTGTATACAACTGACAGCATTCCTGGTGTTGTGCCAAGCTTGCCATTTTTGCATAGTGCCCAGAATGCCTGTGGCTGTATACTTTGACATATGTGGTGCTGAGTCACGTGAAATCTCGCAAAGGTGATAGTATTCCCAAAGGTGAACATTGCTCCTGAATAAAACTTGCTTTGCTCTGCACGGTATGCTGCTGTGGCTGATGACCTAACGTTACAGGATATGTCCGTCGCTGAAATCCACTGTGCATTTCTTATTGTGATGCTCCGGTTTGTCTTGCTAGCTCATGAAAGCCTCTCTTACACCAATTCCTACAGGGCATGGGACCTACATGATTTTTTTGTTTTGTGTTCGGTTTTCAGCAGAGGGTACAAAAGTGGTCTGTCCATGCAGAAAGACCAGCTTACAGAGCCATTTGCCACCATGTGGACTTGGCCAATCAGGGTGTGGGCATGATTCTTGCTAGATGCAGCTTTGTTTTGCTTTGTTGTGTTTGTATTGATTCGAATTCTTGATGCAGCTTCAAAAATGTTTATAAATTCCTCTGCATAAGGGATAATTCTATATAACGACTTTTCATGTTTACTTTTTTGAGTGTTCTATATTCACCTGTGCTTGTATTTAAAAGTGGTCTCTTCCTTTTCTCCTTTCTCCCTCCTTATTGGCCTCGCAGCCTCCTTTTATTTATTTTGTTTATTTCCCTATCATTTTATTTCGCTTCAAAGTCCTTTGAGCTGTAATTACACCTGGAATGGTTCATACATTTGCTCGTACATTTTCCTTCATTTCTCTGCTACAGAAGCCCGTCAGGCCTGCTGGTGTCCCAGTTTCAGATGTGCTCCTTCTTCGAAAAGCAGGCTGACACTGCGTTTAAGGTGCACCCTCTCCACATGGAAGGTGAGTACTACAATATACAGTTGATCCTGGATATATCGAACTTGAAGGGGATTGCGAAATAGTTTGGTATATCGATAATTCGAAATATAAAATATGCATGTCAAAAGCTTCTCTAACAACACCACACATCTCAAGGCAGTTTCCCGATGTCGTGACTAATGGGAACTTACCGGTCTGTGCCTCCGAGGCACATAAAAAAACAAAAACACAGTGCGATGACTAGAGCACTTTATTTCGGAAGAAAAAAAATCTGTGACGTTTGCTTGCTTTTTCTTCTGCACCATCAAGTTCATTAAGCTGTCCTCAAGCTTGTTGACAATGTCCAAATGAGAAAGGCCAGCTTCTTCCATTGTGCCACAACAGAGGCGAATACTGCTGAAAGCTGATGCAAGTTCAGCTGCAGTGCATGGTGGTTGGTCCTCTTCGTCGGAACCTTCACTGCTGCTCGAGTCTGCGTCCTCGTCACTCATGATGTCAGCCACAATCTCCACATCAGCGCGATCCGCTACAGCTTGCATGCCGTTGTCAGCGCTGACGAAATTGCGTGCTGTAACGCCGTCTGGGATGGCACCTGGGAATGCCAAGAACTCGCAAAATTCGCTGTCCAGGCATCCGGCGTCGTCATCTTCACTGTCAAGACATCCGTCGTCTGCAGCTACCACAAAGCCTGCTTTGCGGAAGCAGTTCACAATTGTGCTTTTCACATCGTTCCAAGCACCAGCCAGCATTTGAATGGCTCCGAGGAGGTCCTCCTTGAGTTTGATTCGTAATCGAAGGTTGATTAGGAGCCTCTGCGCCAGTCGTCGTCTGTACCCAACCTTAAACGCTTTCACAATGCCTTGGTCGAGAGGCTGAAGTTTTGCCGTTGTGTTTGGCGGCAGAAACTTGAGGGTGATCTGCTTTAATGGGCAGACAACATGATCGGCCGAACAATTGTCAAGAAGACAAACTTTGCGGCCAGACTTCTCCACTTCGGCATCCCACGCCTGCAGCCACTCAACGAAAGAATCGAGTGTCATCCAAGCTTTCTTATTGGATGCGTATCGAACCGGGAGGCCTTTCGCGTTCTTAAAGCAGCTTGGCGACCTGCTCTTTCCGATAACATACGGCCGTAGTTTGCATGACCTATCCATATTTGCAGTAAGCAAAATTGATACGCGCATTTTGCTGTTCTTTCCACCATGGCATGCAGTGCCCTTCAGATGCAGAGTCTTGTTTGGCAGCATTTGCCAAAACAGTGCCGTCTCATCTGTGTTGAATATTTGCGACGCGAAAAGCTGTCGGAAATATTTGGCCACTCTTTGGACAACCACTTCTCTAGGTGACTTGTGCTAGTCGCCTAACTTTCGCCCGAGAGGGTCTTTCCGATGATGCTGTAGCGACTCTTAAATCGCTACTGCCAACCAGTGCCACCAGTGAAGCTTTCTTCTCCAAAGACCACAGCAAACCATTTGGCCTTCTCCATGAGCATTGGGCCGTCAACAGGTATGTTCTTGGCATACGTCTCCAAAAACCAGGCATACAATGCCTTCTCGACCTTGTCAAAAGTTGGGATGCGCACATGACATGCTCCAGGGCGACTGGACTGCACTGCCTTCAGCTTATCATCGGCTTTGTGCTTGACTATCGTACTCGGGGTGTTGCGAGGAATTCCGAAGGCCGCGGCGACCGACGACTTTTTCTCACCAGCCTCCACCGTCGAATGATGTCCGCCTTTGTTGAAAAATCCAAATTCTTGCGTTTCTTTACGGCCATGGCTCCAGAACACGTGCCAAAAGTGGAAAGAAAAACGCACTGCACCACACGAGTCTCAAGCCTTCGCGTTGGCCTCGTGAACAGAAGGAACAAAGCGAATCGAAAGAGGCACCGCTCCGCGTCTCCGCACTACCACAAGCCCAAGCTGCACTGACCTCGTTCGTCTCACTGCGCCAGCAGTGTCAGCCAACCAAAACACAGGAAACGGGCATCTGCGGTAAGCGTGGTTTCTCCCTCCCGCTTCCCTTTCACACCCAATCGCACTCCATGTGCTCCTCGTCACGTGCCTTTTACCCACACCCCTTTTCTCAGAGTGCGGGGGCGGCGCGCGCTTGATCGCGGGCATCACGATTATGGTGAGGAGGAGAAGCGCACTTGCGAGGATAGGATGCGATGGGAGAAGCGCACTTGCCGGGGCGCAGCTCACCACGGAGTTAGATACATCGATATGCCGGGGCACGGGAGTTCTATATACGCCAACAATAGCGCTATTCTTTTGCATGGAATTCCCAAGGGGGTTTTTCAACAGTTCGATATAGGCAATAATTCGTTATATCCAGGTTTGATATATCCGGGATCGACTGTATTGGCCATTCGGGAGTTGAGTCATGAAGACCAAGACGTACATTTCTTATTTTGATCCCCATAAGGATTTCATTCGTACTGGCCATGCCATTAACCCTTTTGCTGTCACTGACATATCTGTACATCTTTTAGTTTCTCCCCCTGCAGTGTCACTGACGTACCAGTACATTCTCCATTGTACGTTCAAAAATTTGTGCAGAAGCACAAAGCTGGCATGCTTGAACTGGTTGCGCCATCTGTCGAATCATTCTGGAATCTTGTGTTTTTGCTCTGCACTGTATTGTTTGAGGTTCTCACCCGTGCTCTTGGGACAAAGGAACGACAACAGAGTAGTGCAAACAATCGCAAGGGCATTTATTGCACCTTTCATAGACTAATGCCTGCTAGCCGACTTGCTATCCACAAAACATGTCGATGGGCGCGCGACAAATTGCGGAATTCCGGCTCACAGCGACCGGATAATGAGCGGATATGTTCGCCCCATGCTGGACACCAACGCTAGTTCGCGCGTACGGTAACGTGAACTATGGCGCATTTGAACGATCATGTTCGTCCATTCTGGGGTAGGCCTAGCGAGACGGTCTCACAGAAGCATGGATTGGTGCACGCGCAGAACGTCCGCGTCACAGAGCCGACCCCTAGCCAAGGAAGAAGAGCCTACTCCTTGTCGTACGTGACTAACTCTGTCGTTAGGTAGCGCTAGCAGCACGACACTTGTGCCATCTCTTGTACTACACTGCAAGCATACTGACCACTGTCGTCAAGCAACATGGTGAAGCCGGATTACAGGAGACGACAACTATGCAGGAAAATAATGTATCAGGGGATGCGGGAGAGTCTCGCATCCCCACAGCTGGTATGCATATTGAAGAGTACGGATCGACCGCGCACACCCTTTTTTTGCTGGAGGGCATGGTGTAATTTCTAATAGAAGGGTTGTTTTGCCATCTGTCGCAGGTTTGCAATTTTTTTTTTTTTCTGTTGGCGTGACTGCTACTGCGCTTCAAGTTCAGGGGCGCACGCTGTTGCCTCTCCAATAGACCGAAACAGGACTCGGTCACTGCTTTCACTTGCTCGCTGTGGCCTCGCTTGCTTCTATCCTCGGCAAACAAGGTTGTTGTATCCCCTTTCCATCTCTGTCATGTTCATTTCACAACGTGCCATTTCTCTGTGTTGTGTGAACCACTGAAAGGGCTCCCTCCGTGCACGGGGTTACTTTTGGATGGCTGACCGCGGGGGGGCCTTCAACTGTGGATTGAAGCGATGGCTCTTCCAATTCCGAATACGAGTCGAGCTCAGATTCGGATTGTGAGAGCTTCTCATCTGAGGAAGGGGCAAGTTCCGCAGCGTCAGATTCTGATGTTAAAACGGTGGGGCCGTCATCCAGGAAGCGTGCACGGCAAATCGAAAATATGCGGAAGAAAAGCGATTTTTCAACCACGCTGTTTCCTTGCGACGCATCACATTCCGGACTGTCCGCGAGCGCAACTCTTCAACCAGATTCGCAAGAAGTTGATTATTCCAAGCTGTTTTTCGATGTTGCAATCGTTTCACACATCGTGAGCAAAACGAACCGGTTCACGCGACTGATGACAAACGCACAAGTAGTTGCACCCCCGTCGCCGCTGAAAGCTTAGGTAGAAGACAGATGTGGCAGAAATGTACTGTTTCCTTGCGCTCATTCTGCTGATGGGCCTGGTCAGAAAGAATGCCTTGCAAGACTATGGGAGCACGAACCCTTGGTTGCACACACCATTTTTCGCAACCATTTTTTCGTTGAACTGCTTCCTGTTCCTCCTGCAGCTCCTGCATCTAAGCGCCCCCACAGATATTGGAGATCAGCTGAGAATGGTGCGCCCATTTGTGTAAACAATTTAGAGCAAGCTTAGTAGCCTACTAATTCCGCACCAAGACCTGTGCACAGATGATGAGTCTATGATGCTATAGAATGGGTGGCTGTCATTTCGGCAATACATTCCTTCAAAGGGGCACCACTTTGATGCCAAGTTGTTTGTTCTATGCGACGTCAAAACCGGCTACATTCTGAAATTTATTGTGTATATTGGAGCCACGACAAATTTGACCATGGCCAAAGAATTGGAATTCTCTGACTGTATTGTTCTAGAACTACTTGAAGGCTACCTCGGAAAAGGACATTCACTATTTGTAGATAATTGGTACCGTAGTCCAGCATTGTTCAACTGTCTTCAAGATAAAAAAACAACGAATGTGGAACTCTCCGGACCAACAGAAAGGGGCTTCCAAATTTATCAAAAAAGATGAAAAAAGGGGAAGTGGACTCGTTTCATATCAAGACTCTTTTTGCGCTCGAATGGCATGACAAGAGGCATGTACATGTCTTGACGTCGATGCATGATGCTCGTCTCGAAGACACGGGCAAGGTGGATAGGGTCATAGATGAGAACAAGTGAAAGAACGCATGTGTCGCAAGACGGACATAGTGATAAGTTTCGCTGAAAGCATTAGGAAGAGCTTCAAGTGGAACAAAAAGTTTTTTTTTTTTTCATATGGATATATGCCTCCTAAATGCCTTCGTCCTGTTGTATGAAAATGGTGGATGCAAAACATTTGGTGAATTCCGCTTGAATGTTGTGTATCAACTGATACAAGAGTACCATGCTGCTAGGAGAAGAGGTGGAAAGCAGGGCGGTGACGAGGCTCGCAGCATGACACTTTCCCCAGATGGTCCCTCAAAGCGAAGCCAAAGGGAGCCGCGCCCAGTGGAGGTGTCACGTGTGTCCGAACATTGTTCGAGGGGAAAAGAAAAGGAAAGACACCTGTGTTATGTGCGCCGAGTGCGACAAAAGCTTGTGCTTGGAGTCATACTTCAGGATCTACCACACTCTGAAGAAGTACTGAGAGCAGTGGTTCTTTTTTTGTGTGTTCCTTATTTGTCTCAATCTTGTTTATTAGCGACACCTGCTGAAGACTAAAATGTGCGTATTCCGTCGACTGTGTTATTTGTATCGTCATCATAATCAAAATGAATCGCTATGCTCGTTCCCTGATATTCCCGAAACCAAGCCGACACTGGGGATGCATCACGGCCAGAAACACCCGACAGTGAAAGGGTTAATGGCCAACTGCATTGAAATCTTGGAGTGCACAGGAAGCCTAGTTTCATATGGTTTAGAGCAGCCTTTGTGCAAGGTTTTACATTTGAAATATGAGTATATGCGTCATGAAAAGCTTGCAGAAATGTGGTGTTGTCTAGCATCATCTCGTGTTGCAAAGCTGGTGCAACCAATGAGCAGCCCAATAAATATCACAGTTTGCAATGCTAGGCAGTCTCTGATTGGCTGCTGCCTCTGCGCTGGCTAGTCATGATTCTAAGCAGGCTTGCGAAGTTCAAAAGTAGCTCCTACACAAAGAGCAGCAGACTTCAAACGTTTCTCTTGGCACTGAACTCATTTACAGCAACAGCAGCCAGGCTCTCGTAGAGGTTCTGCACTTTGTAATAGCTTGTAGCAAAGACGCATTACCACTGGTCACTTGCTTACTCTGTGACTTGTGAAAGGTTCAGCTTCAAACATTTGAGTGCTCTCGATGTAGTTTGTCACCCATGCTTCGGTGCATTGATTCAGGACTGTGCCCAGTTTATTTTTTACATGTGGGCGATAGAGTGGGTGTAAGCTTGAGTGTGAGTTGGAGTGGATGTGTGTAGATAATGTGCGAGAAACTTGCTATGCCAGGAAGCAGCGCTACTCCCTTTGTCAGCATGTAATGAGCAGTACTCATTTTTGCCAATGTTCTGGGGTTGAAGTCCTTTTTTTGAAGGTTATCTAGGATGTCGAAATTAAAAAATACTGGTTTGGTTCAGGTTCATTGCGCTGATTTTGTTCTGGTTCTGTTCCGGTTAGAAATGAAGTTTTACAAGAACTCGTGCAGGTTTTCTCATGAAATGGGAGAAATGGGCTCCCTGGCCCATGGCAGCAATAAATATTTATAGAGGCATTCAGATAGTGAAATTTTTAAATCTAATATGAATACTCCAGAAAAACAGTCATTGAATACCGTACCAACTATTAAATACTGACAATTTCTATTAAAAAAAGTTAAATGAAAAGTCTCGCAAGTTCTGTGTGGCACTAAATGGGCTTGTTTACATTATTTCTTTATTTAATACATGCACACCAGATGTCATACAATATGGTCACATCTGATGCACAATGATAAAAATAATGAAATACAGGAAGGGCACAACCCAGATACCTTTGGTAGAGTGTAGTGCTCGTTGAAAGAGCTAAAGGCAATGCTACGGCACCAAGCATTGTATTGGGGAAATCCAAACATGTTCAGATGGGTCAAATAATTAATTGCTTTGTATAAACGAGACAGCGAATCCATAGGTTGCTTAAGCCGAGACGTGCCTGCTCGACAGCTGGTAACTGGTATGCATAAGTCATCTCCATGTGCGATCCGTGGGATCGCGCTCTCATTAACACGGAGTAACCGTGAAACAAACTGGAGAAGAATACTGTAGGCTTATTTCTGGATCTGGGTATCGTGGTACACGCAGCGTCTTCAGCTGACAAACAACCTACGTGAACTTCTATGGATGGCACGGATTTCGCCTTCACAATGGAAGAACTTTCAGCGGCTATAGCTAATATCAACAAAAAGTCTCCTCCCGGCCTCGACAAAGTCGGCTATCAAGCTGTAGCGCGCCTTTCCCATCACTTTTTTATACAAATATGGCAACCTTTTTATACCAATGAGGGGAGGGGGGTACGTTTACTAGTACAAATGTGAATAATGTGAATGTGAATACTTGGAAAACAAGGAACCACATCAAATGGACTCGCGCAGAAAAGAAATGCAAGAAAAACACTGGCATGAACAAGTAAAGAAGCGAAAGTGTAAAATAAAGATTTCTAGTAGCATATTTTGAATTAGCTCTAGAAGAATTGTAGAGGAATATATATTTGTGGAAATCGCAGCTTCTTTTAGATTCCTCATTTACTGCTCTACCAAGTTAAGTGCCAAAACCGACTCGCATTGTTATTTGGGAAGTTGCATAACAATGCGTGGCTGCCAGTCCCATACAACCGTATAGAGGGCAGGATGCTGAGGTTCTAAACGCACTGCGCCCATCGTGGAAGGTTACAAGAACGCCTACATAAGCACAGCAGAGAAGCTGCTATGTCAGGCAGGTTGACTGATAACTGTGTAATTGTCATTTAAAATATGCAGAATTCTTCTCCACTTCCAGCGCCGTTTTCTCTATTCCTTTTTAAATAAACAGATGCTGATTCATAAATATTTTCACAAACGACGGTTGTGTTAATTTTCGCCTTTCATACCTGTTTGGCTGTTGCCTCTGCTCTTTCCCTGAGTAGATTGCTTAATTTCTCAATTCCTTGCGACTCTTGTTTCCATCTGCCAATTTCACACAAGAAGTGCTGTACAATTAGGGAAAAACCAGACAAGGTAATGGATTACAGTTATGTTTCTTATGGGTTTAACGATTATTGCAGGGTTTGATGATGGATGCTGTTTTGCATTATTTTATTTTCCACCTTACCTAACCCATATTGCGGGTATATGGTTCTGAGGATCTGCCAGCATCACGGCAAGTTTTCACTTGAGGAAATAATGAAGCAAAATGAGAAGTTAAACGCAACTGGCGTTTTCTCCGACCGCAGCTTGCTCCATGAGCATACAAACCAGCTGACTACGAACCGAATCCCTTTCCTGGTCCCTGGATTAGTCTAAACAAAGAAGGTTGAACTAACGAAGCAACAGCGATGTGCACAACCATTGAATACATGGTGACAATTGAACGCATCTCGAGTTAATTGCGCGGGCACCGAATCGGTGAGAAAACTAGCCTTCACACCCCAAGAGATGCCGATAACTACCGCCATCCAAAAGGAGTGGAAAAGGCAGCAAAATGTTGATCGCCGAATAGCTGTCAAGTCTCAAAATTGATTTTGCAGTGCTTTAGGAATGTGTGCGAGGAGTAGTGGCGTGGGCGGGGAGGAGGGGGATATGCCAAAAATTTCGAGGGGGTGGGAGCGCGGGCCACCCCCCCATCCCCCCCCCCCCCCGGGTACGTGCCTGGTTGGGAAACTAATAGAAAAATGATTCATAAGCGAATAACATGGTTCCTTGAATTGTGAGGCATCCATCCCAAGGAAATTAGTGGCTTTCAGCAGAGTAGATCAGCACTGGACAATATAATATCCCTGATTTCCTCCGTAGAAGAGCATCTAACTACTGGGCATATTCCAATTGTCATGTTCCTTGACATCAAAGCCGCCATTGATTTTGTTTTATATCATTCAGTTCTTGAGGCCCTTGAAGCTGTAGGCTTTGGAGAACACCTTTATACATGGCTATTGAACTATCTTGAAGGATGGCAGCTTTGCATGGCAACTTCAGGAGGCCTGACATCTTGCTATGCTGTTAAAAAAGGAGTTCTGCAAGGGGCAGTCCTTACAGAAGGATAGAAAGTTGGGCGAGTTGGTACGGTAACATGATCTTGGATTGTAGCACGAAGTGACACGGACACAGAAAGGAGCAGACAGGAGCTCGTCCTGTCTGTGTCACTTCGCGCTACAATCCAAGGGCAGTCCTTAGCCCTTTACTATTCAACACCACTCCCATTTGCTTGAAAAAGAGCCTACCAACTGGGCTACATATGACGCCGTACGCTGATGACATCTGTATATGGAGTGCGTCACAATCTCGTTGAGTAATTCAGCAGTGACTACAGCGAGCACTTTCCAACATGTCATCGTATCTTACATCACGAGGGCTACATTTATCACCAGAAAAGAACGTTGCTATGGCCTTTACTTGCAAGCGTATGGATGGCTACCCACTGATACTTGGTGATCGAGCCCTTCCCTACAACACCTCCTCAGTCTCGTTATCAATTGTAACCTCTGCTGGGCACCGGAAGTGAAAATATTACGAGGGCTAATCTCTGGTGAATTCCAGATTATTATTTCTCTTGCTGGACCCTGGTGGGGTAGCAACTGCCGGTCAATGGTGATGCTTCATAATGCTTATGTTGATGGCCTCTTGCACTATAGACTTCCTATTCTGCAGCAACTGTCCTCAACTAATAAGAAAAGCTTGGAAGCGGCACATAACAGTAACTTGCATGCTTGTCGCAGTCTTCTGAAGGGTTCATCTTATATAGGGACCGTAGCTGAGGCTTAGTGTATGTCTTAAGCTGCTACGAATCCAGGAAACGACCCGCATACATATAAAGCACATAGTCCGACACAAGAATCCTTTCTTGAGTAATATCGGAACACAAAACAGTTCCTGATTTGGGCACGCTGTTGGCAAAATTCGACTTGCTATTCTCAAACAGGCACCACAGATCATGCCACTACAGTTCCCTCCGTGGATCTGTTTCCTCTACACATTCGAAAGTACATCCCTGGAATAAAGTCCATGAAGAACATGCCTCAAGCAGCTATATTACACACAGCACTGGCCTACATGAGTGTGAAGTACTCCACTACGAAGCACATATTTACTGACGGCTCCTCTATGCAACATAGCTCTTCCTGTGGTATTTTTGTTCCTTCCACAGACCAGACATTTTATTGGCATCAAGAGCGAGTAAGGTCATCAACATGGTATCTGAGCTGTTTGCGATGAAGCAGGTGCTAAAATATGTACTATGTCAGCTTCAACAACAACTGTGGTTTGGTAAATCACAATTCACACAAGCCTCCCATTTACATCAGTGTATTTTCCTCTAGACTGCAAGAACTCGTTATCCCTTATAGTATTCGAGTGAAACTATATTAAGTGGCCTTGAGGATGCAGGGCAGAACCGGCCATTGAGATGCCAACAATATGAACACCGACTGCACTGTTCTGTGCTGGATCCCTTTTTTTTGTGCACTTCTTGTTTTTGTTTTTTTGTCAGAAAGAGCGCTTGCATTCACATTGTATTACATAATTTACAACTTCATACTTATAGCCTTTAGCAATGAAAGAAGCAGGCAATTGACATCTCAGTGAGTTTCCTGCATTAAAGAAAAAAGTAAGGGAAGGTGAGGACATTGATGTTTCTGAAACAAGGACAGTTTGGGCTAAATATTGTGACACTCTTGCTGCACGTGGCGCCGTAGGTCGGCAAAATAAATGGGACTTGCTCAGACTCTCTCACAAATTATATTCATATGTGTACTTGTTCATCTTTATCGGTTGACCGCATTTCACCATCTAACAAATGTCATCGCTCAGCGCAGGACACACCTGCATGTATCAGGAGTTTCTCGAGTGCTATCAATGGTTTTATCCGCTGTCTATTGTCACCGAACCTTGCGTAAACTGATTGCATGTATGCACGACGCGAATTGTGTAGTACTTTCTGGAAGACATGCATGTGCCAGCAATTACTCTGGAACCATCGATGACTTATTTATAAAAGCTGATGTGCTTGACCCGCTGATCAAATTTTCAATGATCGCCAACTGTGTTCGCTGCTATCATTGGGCCTTGAGTATAGCTTGTTTTTCTGGGTACAGGTTCGCCCAATAAAGAGTTAGCGTCACGAGTCACAGTTCACTGTGTTCGTGACTGCCACTACCACGTGACATCTGGTAGAGGTGCTTTCCGTTCATGAGCCAAACAACCCCGACTAGTCCTGGTCAAAGCCCGGACCGCGAAGAAAACACCAACGTTGTCCCAAACCATCAAGCAACCACAGGCTAAAACAGCTGCCCGCTGAACACGGACTTCTACCTGAGACAACCAAGAAGATCATGGCCAAGTCTACGACCCCAATGGCAGCGCCAGTGTCCTCCATCGTGCTGCAACAGCCCAGGGAGCCACCACCAACTGTCCGTGGATCATCATTTGAAGACTGGATAACTGGCTGGAAACATACGAAAGGGTCGCTGCATTAAAAAACTGGAACTCCGACGACAAGCTGCGGGATGTGTACTTCGCCTTAGAAGACGCCGCCAGGACGAGGTTTCAAAACCGAGCATTGACCCTGACTACATGGGACCTGTTCTGCAACGGCTTACTGCAGACCTTCATGAGCATCTTGGCAAAGAGCAAGCCCAAGCTCTGCTGGAAACCCGCACGCAGCTGGTGAACGAGAACGTTGCTATCTTTGCAGAGGAAAAGACTCGCTTCTTCTGCCACACCATTGATATGTGTACTTGTTTATCTTTATTGGGTGACCGCGTTTCAACATCTAACAAATGTTATCGCTCAGTGCAGGTCGCGCCTGCATGTATCCGAAGTTTCTCGAATGTTATCGATGGTTCTATCTGCTGTCTCTTGTCACCGAACCTTGTGTAATCTGATTGCATGTATGCGCAACATGAATTGTGTAGCACTTTCTGAAAGACACGTGGGCGCCAGTAATTACTCTGGAACCTTCGATGACTTGTGTAAAAAGCCAGTGCGCTTGACCCGCTGAACAGATTTTCGTCGATCGCTGACTGCGTTCACTGCTATCGTTGTGCTTTGAGTGTAGCCTGTTTTTCTGGGCACAGGTTCGCCCAATAAAGAGTTAGTTTCGCAGTTCACAGTTTTGCTACCGTATTCTTGACAGTCACTACCACGTGACAATATTTTTTGCTTAGGGCTCACTCGGACTCGGACTCGCCAAAATCCTGCTCAGCCAGGCTGGGCTCACTTGGACTGGCAAGAATTCTCCTCAACCTTATTCACTCGGAATGCTCCCTTCTAGTCTCTTTTTTTTCTTCCTCCAAGGCACCAGAGTGTCTGTGCGAAAGCTGCATCACTGAGGTTCAACTGAACTATGGTTCACGAGAGCACTGCTGAGAGTTCAGCTCACCTAGTTCTTGACCAGCTCACTGTCGCCGTCCTCATCAGTGTAAAGGAAAGAATGGATCAAGAAATGTAACGGATAAGGCGGACTCAGTTTCCAACTTTCAACAGCTGTCTGATAAAAAGGATTAATAAATTTGGATTTCAATTGTCTGACACTATCTTTTACAGTGCTTCCAGAATTCGGTTAGGCACATTGTAAGGCCTCAACCATGCAGCTCTTTTTCGTTGTGCAAGAAAACATGTCGAAGAAGTGATGGCATGCTGTTGAAGCAGTGACTTTAGCTTCAATGCCTGTGGCCATCTGCATTGGTAGAGTGTTGACTGTCTGAACCTCAGTTCAGTTAACACAAGTTTGTTTCAGTTGAGTTTATCAGCTGGTAATGAGCAGCTTTTCAGCTTTGTTGTCAGTGAATTGATGCTTACTTGCAAGTCTAAAAATGTGAACATGTGCTTCGTTTCCTTCATTGTGCAGTTGTTGCATTGACTTGTCTGATTGATTGATTGATTTATTGATTGCCCTCTGTCTTCTTCTCCCACAGGCAACTGCATTTCTATCAGTTATGAGCACAATACACGACACCTACTGATGAGCTGCAGACCAAGTGCTAGGACTCCTTACATGACACACTCTGTGAGTGACCTGTTGTCTGTCTCATATTTGGTCTATAATTGTGGTCAGGATGTGACAAAGGCCTCACAGTTTTCTTTTTACCTCTTCTTATGATGCTTTGTATATCCTAAAGCATTCTTTGTTGCGTGGGGCATTGTTATCATAACCACTGTATGCTAAAATTTGTAGTGTCGTATTTTTGTGCATCACAGTGCTTACATGAAGAGAAAAAAAAAAAAAAAGGCATGTAGAGTGGTAAAGGAGACAAGGACTACTGCATCTAAGCAGGTTTGTGCCACCAATTACATACATTATAATGATGTTTCTTTTTAATTCTGACAATGCTAACCAAATATCTTGCACTTGCTTCTGCCTTGTTCTCACTTAAATTTTTAATTGTGCATCGTGTTGTCCTCCCTTTGCTTGTCCATGTCTTCTGCCAGAAAAATATTTACTCTCAACTAGAGCCAACTAACTCAGCTTTTCAACTTTAAACATATCATTTGCTCACTCATCACCAACATGCATTGTACTGTTGCTGCCACAGCAGTCGATGGGAGCCAGTGTAAGTACAGTTAAACCTCAATACAACAAACATTAACATAATGAAATCCTATAACAAAAAAGTGGGGGGAGGGGAGGGGGTGGTATGGCAGGTTGGCGTGCATCTCCTTTTCTAGGGTGGCTGTAGCTGTGTATGGCTGTCAGTGTGGCTGAGCACATTTACAGCCCGGCCGCACTGTTTTGGAGGTAACCTGCTGCGCGTGCAAAAACTGGGCGAGCCGACATGGCGTGTCGTTGTGTGCTATCTTGCTGCATGTTTAGTGCTGGAGATTGCGTAATCTTGAGTTTCGGAGATCTGTTTAGGTGAGAGGCAGACAAAGCATTCGCTTCCCGCTGCCGGCGCTTGTCATAATTGCATCATCCCACTGTCGACGATACCATCAGCTGCGGGGGAGGAGGGGACTTGAAAGCGTTGCTGGCTTCACTTCGTACCACTGATGTGAGGATATCGTTGACACTACATGAAATCGTATCTTTCGCCGCTGACTCTGAAATTCAGCTAAAGAGTGGTGATTTGTAACAGTTCAGTCATAATGGCAATCGGCATGCTATGAAACCAGTGCCTCTACTTCTATCTGTCATTGTGGCACGCTGTGGTGGCTGACGCAGCTAGGCGAGACCTCCAAGATTGCGTGAATGAGGCGGCCAAGTCAAGCCGGTGCAGGCTTGCAGAGTGGGGCCACAGCAGCGGCGGGGCCACAAGAGAAGGGTGTATCAGATAGTTTCACTTTCATGGGCCAAACACGCCCACGTATGCAGCTGACAGTGGTTCTGGTGCTGGGCCAAGCTCTGTAGGCTGTATGCTTCGACAGGTTTGCAAAGTCTCATGAAAGTGAAACTATCTTTGAAAGTCATGGAGGTAACCCAACACTGTCCCAGTCACAAAGTAGTAATAAAATGACACGCTTCATTCGCATTGTTGACAAGTGTTGTAATAAAATGACGTGTTGCAATAAAATGACACACTTCATTCGCATTGTAGCGTTTGACCACGGTATTGTTTTGCTAGTTTCTTGACAGTATGAGCAAGCCAAATGGGAAGTGTTTGCGGAAGACCATTGCATTGAAACAAAAAGAAGCTGTTGTAAATGCTGTTGTGTCATGTCCTAAATGTTGCATGTTGGACGTGCGACTTGTCGAATTATGTTTGTTCTCCCGTGCGAACTTTGTTGGTTCCCCGCTTTGAACCGTGTATACTTCTTATATGTTGAGTTTTTGTGTTTCCTTCTACAATGCCTCACAGTGAGAGCACGTATATGCAGATAAGTAAAACTAAGCATTCTATTACTGTAAAATTTCAATAGTTCTGTCACTTTGTTCAACCTAGGCAACACTCTTTCCGTGCAGATATGCAACATGCTCTTCCCGATGGCAGATGAAGGCAGCCAGTGTGCCTTCAACGTTGTCCATGTGTTCAATGGAGGTCCCACTCAGGTGCAGCTGTCAAGATCGTGCATCTGCCTTGACCCTGATGATGCTGCCAACTTCTGGGCTGTAGCTGGTGATGAGTCGTACAAACAGGTAGGGAGGAGTAATTGCACTTGGCATGCAAGAACCAGAACTCTGTGTACCATTCACAGAGTGGCACACTTTCTTTCTTTTTTTTTTCTATGGATAGTATGTCTCTGTCTTGCGAATTGAGTTTAATTATCCCAGTTACAAGGGGCAGTGTTCTCATACGATCACTTTTGGGAATACAATTGCTTTCGCAAGGTTTCACGTGACTCTGAACTGGACTTCTCGATGTATATGGCCAGCAGTGTTCCTGGCACTGTAAGAAGATGGCAAGCTTGGCATGGTGCCAGGAATGCTGATGCGTCAGGTGCTGAGTCAGGTGAGGTCTCCTAAAAATGAGCGTAACCCCAAAGGTGATCTCATGAGAACACCGTCCCGGTAACTGTCTGGGAATGTTGTGCACCCAATCCTGAATTGTTATACAGTTAATCCTGCTGTAAGGGGGGTTTATTCGGCTTGTATAGCAGCAGCGAAAAGCTCAGCACCAGCAGGTAGGGCGCAGCCAGCGAACGAACTGGGTACGAGCCACACGATGGCAACAGGGCTTTTCAGCCTGCCGATCTTCTTCGCCACAATCACCCCCGGAATGGAAGAGTAGCCATCCTGGCGACCTAGGAAGAGGTGGGCAGATCGTAATACTGCTTCAGCTGGTCAATGTGCACAAGTCTCTCGCCCCTGACGACGCAGATCGGGAGATGGCAATACGGGTTCGACCACGTAGTTAACTAGTGATGTTTGCTCAACCCCGCGGTAGGTCCCGTGATACCTCGGGAGGAGCTTGGACAAAAGGCCAGGAGCAGCAACCGGTGGGACTCAGTCACACGATTGAGTCGACGGGGAAGGGGTGAGGGGGAGGATTGAGGTCATGGCGTTCTTTTTGGAGGCACTGTTGAGTAGGTGTCAAAAAAACGTGCCAGTTGTCAGTATTTCTCGGCGTGCTAAGCTACCGCAGAAATAGGCGAGCATTAAGCAGGGTCCAGCCGGTATGGGAGAACAATATCAAGTGCTGGAGGGATGGTGGCCGTAAAGCAACAAGACTGGTGAGAATCCGGTAGTGGCTTGAGAGGCAGTGTTATATGCGTAAGTGACGAATGGAAGTACAAGATCCCAGTTGGAGTGGTCAGACGCAACATACATTCATAGCATGTCACCAAGAGTTCTGTTGAATCGTTCTGTTAAGCCATTGGTCTGTGGATGATAAGCAGTAGTAGCGCGGTGAATAATTTGGCATTCAGAGAGGAGTGACTGCAAGACGTCTGAGAGGAATATGCGGCCCCGATCGCTCAACAGTTCACGAGGTGCGCCATGGCGAAGAACGAAGTTTTTTTAGAATGAACGAGGCGACGTCTTTTGCTGATGCGGCAGGCAAGGCGGCGGTTTCAGCATACCATGTCAAATGATCTACGGCGACAACAATCCATCGGTTGCCAGCGCCAGTAGGTGGAAGAGGCCCGTATATATCAATGCCGACACAGTCAGAATGCTGAGCTGGGCAGGGAAGTGGTTGGAGAGGTGTGGTAAAGAGATGCAGGACACATTTGCGTCACTGGCAGACAATGCAGGAGCATACGTATTTGTGGACGAAGGTGTAGATCCCTCGCCAATAATATCGTAGGTGAAGCCGTGTGTAGGTTTTTGACACTCCGCCGTGACCACACTGTGGGTCAGAATGAAAAGCGGAGCATAAATCTTGTCGTAGGTGGCGGGGCACTACTAAGAGCCATTTGCGGCCGTCATTGTGGTAGTCGCGGCGGTATAAAAGTCCGTCACGGATTGTGAAATGTTGCGGCTGTCAGCGTAACGCTCGAGGTGCCGAAGCTGCCGGAGGATTTGACAAAAGGTTGAATATGATGACGATCCATGGGTCTTTTCGTTGCTCCGATGCCATGTCCAGGATGTCAAGTGGTGAGATGTCATGTCTGTAGCTAGAAGTACTGCTTTCTGAAGTAACTGGGAAGCGCGAGAGGGCATTGGCATCAGAGTGTTTGCGTCCAGAGTGATAGACGACACTGATATATTCCTGGATTCGGAGGGCTCACCGAGCGAGGCGGCCCGACGGGTCTTTTAAGTTAGAACATCTTGAAGGGGCAGCGCAAAAAGACGATGACAGAAGGCAGGAACACACAGGACAGCGCTTTCAGCGCTGTCCTGTGTGTTCCTGCCTTTTGTCATCGTCTTTTTGAGCTGCCCCTTCAAGATGTTCAACCAGTACCAACTCGCCCAAATGTCGATCCTTCTTTTAAGTTAGACAACCAACAAAGAGCGTGATGATCCGTCACCACGTCAAAGCATTGACCGTAGAGGTATGGGCGAAATTTTTGAAGAGCCCATAGGATAGCCAGGCACTCTTTTTCTGTTACTGAGTAATTGGCCTCAGGTTTCGTGAAGGCAGGACTGGCATAAGCGACTATGTATTCAGAAAGTTCATTGTCACCTTGGAGAAGTTGGTTTAGTGATTTCGTAAGCACCCCAACTCACAATCTGCCTGCAGAATAGGGATTTCTCCTGAAGAAGCGAACTGTGGGGTGCATCCCAAGCCACTGGTGTAGGAGCAATTTTGATGTTCTACAGCTGCTTTCAAAGAGCATTTCCATCCACCAGGGAACCTTGTACATTCTGATGTACTGTTTCACATCTCGTATAGCACGCTGTGTTAGGCCACTCACCGCTGGGTAGTATGGAGCACAGAAATTGATCTGATATATATTGTGGTCTCAAGCCCCTCTTGCTAGTTTTTCACTCTTAAACGCTGGACTGTTGTCACATACGATTGTCCTGGTTGTCCTTACGATATCCTGTTCGAGGAATGAGATAACATTATTTGCATCTTCTTTTCCTGCCCGTGCCACGACCATCCTGGCGCATTCATCTATGGCCAAAGAAAAGCTTGTATTTTTCTGACTCCTTGTTTCTTGATTAGCTTGGCAAAATTCAAGTGTATAACTTCAGGTGCATAAAAAGGCACGTTCAAGTGACAAGGTATTATCATGGCATTCGTAGGCTGCTTATATTTAACTTTGTTGACTTGACAAATATGGCATAAATGAACGTATTGATTAACTTCGTTCATGTGAGGCCATGTAAATTGTAGATGCACCAAAATCTGTTGTGTCCTCCATATTCTTGGCTATTGTGGTACAAATAAAGCACCCTGGAAACCAGCGTTGGCCGGACTTGATGCCGAGCTTCAATAAAAATGAGTTGTTCAGTGCCTCCCACAATTTTACTTCATTGATTTTTTCTGTTTGTTCTTTGGTGGATTGTGTCATCAGTCTAGACAAAGCATTGGCATCAGTCAAAAGGCGTCCAGGTCGGTGGGAGATGGTGAAGTCAAACTGCTGCAAGTAGTTCGCCGTTCTACGTATTGAATTGCTTTAAGGACTGCAAGATCTTCCTTTTCAGTAGTGGTGTAGTTAAATTCAGACGGCTTGAAGGTGTAGGTGTAGTAACTTACTATATGTAGCTTTTTTTGGCCTGATGCTTCCGGACATTTCTGATGCAAAGCTGCACATGTCCATAGTTTCAGGCATCAGTATTTACCTCAAAGGATAAAGTAAAATCTGGTATGCGTAGAATAGGGTCAGCAGAGATTCTGTGCACCAGATCATGGTAGACTCTCTCACAGTTGTCATTCCACTTAAATGGAACTTCTTTCTGCGTTAGGCACGTGAGGCATCTAGTTTTGACGGCAGTCTTTTATCAAAGGTCCGCAATGTCCTGCTAATCCCAACACACTTGAAATGAGTGGACGTCATATGGTTTTACCAGTTGGGAGATCCTCTCGACGAAATATTGTTTTGTACTAGTAGTAGTCCCACCAACGACGCTTCCAAGAAACACAACTTTTCTTTTAAAGAATGCACTTATCTTAAAATTGACTTTGAGGTATGCCAAGCTCAAGGCATTTAATACCTGAGACAGGTGTTCCTGATGCACAGCCTCTGTTTTGGAGAAGACGATAATATCATCTATGTACATGTTACAAGAGACACCGTGGAAAGGCTTCGGGACTTCAATCAGTGTCTTCTGGAACCATGCTGACAAGTTCTTCCAGCTTAAAGGAAGCAGGTATACTCATACAAATCGAAGGGCATGATAAAAGCAGTAGACATTTTTGTTTCTTCAGTTAGCAAGATCTGCCAGAAACCTTTGCACAAGTCAATACGTGAAAAATGTCGGCAACAACCTGTCTCATCTATGATTGTGTCTGTCTTTGGCATGGGAAATGGTACAAGTTCAGTCTGATGATTGAGAACCCTGTAGTCTGTGCACAGTCTGAAAGTTCCATTTTCCTTTGGCACAATTGTTATGGGAGAGGCAAAGCGCGATACCGAAGGTCAGATTATATCGGCGTCTAGCATCTCCTCCAATTGTTTCTTCAACCATATCTTTCACTCTCTTGACATGTTATAAGGTGATTTGCGGGTGACGGTCTTGTCATTTAGTTTGAAAGGCACATTGTGTGACTTCATCACTTGCGAACGGCTTCCTATGCATACAAATTCAGGGTAGGTCATTGCAATATCCTCCGCGCACTTGACAACTCGTAGGTTACCTTGTCTACCCTGCTGTGTCTCAACCCTTGGTAGTGCTTCAACTAAAACCGCATCATCCCAGTATACGTTGATGTTCAGTTTCTTTGTATCTGGTCTGGATAGCAGAAAGTCATATGTCACACCCTCTATCGCCAATACTTCACTCTTTATTTCATGATTCGGAACTCGATGTTTACTGAGGCCCACTGATTATGCAATGTCAATTTTGCATCGTAACCTTGTACCCATAGCACTCTTTCACTACGCAGGTGACTTGCATCCACCAGCTTGGCATTTATTACATATACAGAAGCACCACTGTCAACCAAAGCCATCATATGTCTGTTTCCCACTTTGATAGGAATGTGATGTAGGTTAGAGCTAGTTGCTCAGTTGTGGTCATCGGGTCGGACTGATCACCCTTGATTATCAGTTTTTTGTCATTGGAAACTCTTGAGCATCGTCATTGACATTATTCACCCAACCTCTGGGAGCACACCAACCCAAGTTCTCTGTGCTGCCTGCAATTTGGCTTAGTTCTCGCTGACTACGGCTTGACCAACCTGTGCCGGTCTGTCTGAAGCAACTGCTTGAGTTAGTAGTTATTTTTTCTTCTGAAGTAGATGGTACATCCTGAAGGTACTCCAGGAGCCTGTCTATAGTTTTAAGTGATCATACTGGCCCTTGCTTCAGAACTTCAGCATGCAGTCCGTGCATTATTAGGGCTATTACAACAGATGAAAGCATAGGCTCGGCCAGCTTTAGAAGGCGCTGTCTCTCAAAGAAATATTTGATGAGGGAGCCCTGCTTGAATTTGAAATTAAGCGTGGGATCCCACCTTTGTACTGGGTTGTTTCGGAATGTCATCAAGAATTTTTCTTTCCATTGGTTCCAAGAGTTGTCATCGTCTTCAATATAATGCAGATTGTACCACTTGCATTCAACACCTCTCAGATAACTGCGCATGTTAGTAATCTTGTCCTCATCGGAGCGCTAGTTGTTCTTCCCAGCAGCATATTCATGGAATTCAAGCCAACTTTCCAGACTTTAACACATGTCACCGAACGCATCGGGTTCTACAAATTTAGCCACCAGCTTCTTAGCATTTAGAGAGCTTACAAGGTGATGTAACCAGTTGGTTCTGTTGCATAATCTGTTCCTGCTGTGCCTGAAGAGCTTTCGAAATGAGGCTCACCTCTTCCATTGAAGTCCGTGATCCAGAGTCCTTTCAACGCATCGGTTAAAGAACTAGTTCGTCGTAGGTCACCAGACGCAAGTTTACTTCCACAGCACCCTTCCGACGTGGTTCAGCAGTGTCCACGGAAGCCTTTTCCAAGAACAGTTTCACGAGTTCTGCCGAGTTGAGTTCACGAGGTAGTTCCACCGCTGGTTTATTTTCAGCTTGGTACCTAAAAAAGACCTTCTCTGTGGAGGTCTCCTCAAGGAAAATGCCACTCAAATGTTGGAGTCAGTTGCCGGCTGTGCCAAAATAATGTAGCGTTCCTAGTTAAAAGGACAAAATACACTTAAAGCTTTGCTGTGGAATGGGCGTCCACGTTGTTGTTGTTGTTGCATCAAAACAGGCATCCACCTTGTCTGCGTTTATTCCAGCTTCATCCTTCTTATCTCCCGTCCCCAGGTTCCTGCGCGTCTTCATCTTCTATGCAAAGGCTCATACCGCTAGCATGCTTAGTTGCTGTGACAATGTATATCAGGGGGGCAGTAAAAGGCATGCATTCATTTTTTCAGACTGCCCAATTTTTCGGATGTACTGTAACGTAGAGTATCTGTGGAACCGTGAACTTTTGTGTGTTTTATGCTAAAATAAATAGATTATTATAATGTTCATATGCCGTGTTATTCATTATAGCAAATAAATTTGGCTACTGGATCTTGCAAAAGGAAAGGAACATGAAATCTCTGAAAAGAAAAAGAATTTATACGTGGCTCTGCTATTGCAAACACCAGAGACCAGTGGAGCTGGGGGAAGGCCAGTGGAGTAGTGCCGAACCACACACAAGACACACGAGGGCCGGCAATGCATCGCTATGGCGTCCGCCAAAGGCGTCTACTACAGCGTCCGTGATTCGTGTGGCCAACGCTGCAGTAGACGCCGCAGCTGTCTCCACTCTGTACGGGGCAACGGGCGAGGAGGACATCGAGGCACCCTAGCAGCCGCCGGAAAAGAATGCCCCTCCTTCATCGCCTGACTCCACTGCCTCTCGCGCCACAGGAGAGGGCACGCATTCTGGCCGCGTTCCTCATTCACATGTGCGCTGCTCCTTCTCCCCTACAAAGCTCCACCCACACTCGCCGCATCTCTATGCTGCACAATGCTATTTTTATACTCTGCATTTGCTCTCTCTCGGCTCTCTTTGCCCCAGCTTGGTGAAGCTGCGGACGCAAAGAGAAACCCAGCGAGGTTCTAACAGCTCCACTGTAAAAGGACTCAAGCTTCCGCACCTGCCTGCGTTCCATGCGCGCCGTGCACACCATATTGGCAGCCTCATGTGCCTCTCTCTCTTCTCCGTGTCAACCCTCCGAAACACAAGGTGACTGCGCCGACGGCCACTGGCGAAGGCAGCTGTCGGTGCTGTCGGCTACCAATTGACCACTTTTGGCACGTGTATGCTTCTGAATTGAGTTGCGAGTCAGTGCTTTCTCCTCCTTTTCTCATACCCTGTGACATTGATGTTGGTGCTGTACAACCTCATTTTTGTCTCGTGTTCTTTTAAGGTACAGTGAAAGGAAATGAAAGTACAAGTTGCCCTATCTGCGCAGGTTCTTGTGTGGGATGCTTCGTCGGGCAAGCGCATTCACCAGCTGCCAGTCACCAACCCTGTGCTGGATGTGTGCCCTGTGACAACTCCCCTCGGCTGGGGTCTGGCGGCGCTCGCTAAAGACACCCTGTCCCTATACTCTTGGAAGCATGGTGTCAACTAAGTGTCATATGTCGAAGGACAGCATCAAACTCTCACCGAACAACGTCGGGCTCTGCAAAGTGGACCTCTTTGTATGGCGTCATGCAAATTGTGGTCTGGTTGCAACTGCTCTGCCCCGTCATCAAATCTGTACATAGAAAAGGGACTTTGAAATTATGCTCTCAGGGGTCTGTGACTAGAGTCTGCTATTGCATGTCATAATCTATTTGTTGTACAGGACAGTTGTTTGGCTCAGAGGAAAGCTCATCACTTGTTGGATGTTCAGCCGTCGTTAATGTGTCGAACTTGACACACTTCGCAAAGAACCACCACACGGCCCCCGTATGGCAGCCTGTGGCTGCAATGTGAATGTGTCACATGCTGCACTTACGATATGTGTGATAAAGGGGCCCTACATAGCACTGTCAAGTGTTTCATTGTCACAGCGCCTCCTCCCCCCCCTCCCCCCAGCTGAACATTGGCATGCTCTGGACCAGAGGGCATGTGCAGTAAGCGAATGACTAAAACTTTTGTGCCTTTTAAAAGCACCAACTTCCTTTCGACTTCAAGACACATTGTACAGTGCTACATCGCATGGTTCCAGGGGATAGACCAGGCGGCGTTGTCTGAAGTTAGCTGTACTAATGAGAGGTTGTCTTGCTTTTCCAATTATATAAATTTAAATGCTGCGCATGTGTCATACTTATTGTGGGATGCCTCAACTTTTTCAACTGGATATGGTTGTTTGCATACCAACCTACTTTAGATTCCCTTTAAAGCTTCAGTTTGGAGCAGTTCTTGACGTGACGCTCTGACACAGCTGTTAGATGCAGCAAAGATACCTGGGGGGTATTGGGGGCTGAGTCAATGGTCACGTTTTGCCAAACATTGAATCATGGCGGGATGAGTGTCATAAAAATGTGCTCGTGCATAAACAGTAAGTGCACGTCTTGCAATTCATTTGAAACATGGCTGCATGCATATCACAAGTATTTACTCCTTTGTGATCAATAAGTGCAAGTCTCATATATTTTGATGTTGTGGTTTACCCAAAGCACCTAATGCCATGACATAGATTGAGGCGCCTAGACCTGCCACGTGGACTAAGGAATTATGTTGTACAGGTTATTTGTATATTACCTCTGCAAAATATTTTACAATGTTGGCTTATGTACTGAAGACCGCCCAGAGCTGTTACTCGTGCCAAAAGATAAACCAGGAAGCTGTTAGGGAAGCTGCGTCAGGTTAAGTGGCGTTGTGAGTGAAACGTGAATGTGCCATCACTTTGCACTTCAGCGTCATAAACTTGGACAGCGTTGTATAAAGCACCTTGCACTCAGCACAATACCTTCCTCTAGACGGCGGCAATTTTTTTTCTTTGGAGCACACTTGAAACAGTTGTTTATAACCAGCAATGTCTGTTGTACAGCTTGAAGTGTTTTCTTGCCTGATCTGAAAGTAGTCAGCCTTATCAAGAAATTTTTTTGCAAACCTGAGTGCACACAATCTTTTTCATAGGTCGCATCAAGTTGTCTTCAAACAGGATTGGTATCCTTACAGAAAATATAGCATCTAAATATATTCTTTCTGAAATTTCCTCTTAGCGCTCCTATTTTAAGATGTGTAGACGACATCAGCTGAAGTTAACAAGCGTCTGTGACGAGCACCTTGTGGCAGGTCAGGTGTGACTGCTTGTTTCTGTGAATGTTGTTTACGCTCTGCATTTCATCCACTATTTTCAGTTCTTTTCTACATGCAAGTTGATTAGCTTGATTTGGCATTGAGCAGTTAGTTGAACAACACTGTCAGTGCGCTTTCCAGGTGAAGCCAGCTGTCATGGGAATGGAGTCCAACATGCCATGTCACACTACTGTAATGTTTCAGAGTGGTTCTCTTCAAGGTTATTGTTCGTTTTCATTTATTCTTTTGCATGTCTATTCCATCTCGATTCTTAATTCTGCACACTGACAAGCCAAAGCCATACCCCCTTTAGTACGCTGGAGAGACGGCTTTGGTGACTCAACTTCTGGGTTATTGGAGGTGTCTGCCTCCTTAGGGAGGTTTAAAAGTGTACATAATATATAAGGTGCGTGCTCACCTGTGTCCCAGGTTTGATGGAGGGAGAGGGGTAACAAAACACGATGGTGCTTCAACAAAGCATCTAATCGTGACAATTTTAAACAAGTGTTTGAAGGTGTTACTTTTGTGTGTGCATATGCGTACAATTGTTTGCGAGCACCCTGGTGTGAATCAATAAATGCTTTGTGCGTGAGTTTTTATTAAGTGTTGTGTCATTTTACTAAGAGTATGTACTAAGAGTATGTCTACTAAGCACATGTGAGCTTTATTTTGGGCTATTGCACAGAAGTTCGTATGTGTCCATGCTTGTACTGCAGTTGTAACAAGCAGTTGTAAAGGTTTGTTTCCTTCCTCTGTGGTATACAATAACAGCCACTCCAGAGATGGGCTCAAGTGAAGCATTGCTGCTATGGTCTTTGCATTCTCTTGTGAATTCGTATTGATACATTGGTCAAGCTGCCAAATGCAGCAGCAAATAAAACTGAGAAGCAATTTTGTCAAGGAAATGCTGTGAATTTGCACATTACTGGCGCGCGTTTAAGTAATCCTGCTTGAGCTAGTAAAGCTTGTACTGGACCAGCACAGCTAAACTTGCCGCAATCATTATAGTGCACTGGCCACTATCTTGAAGGGATGATTGTTGCCGTATTTACTAGATTCCAACGTACACTTTTATTCTGGAAATACTTCAGATTCAAGTAAAATATCAAAATTGCAATAGTGACAGCCCACCACGATTGTTATTGAACATTCCTGCAATCCAAACGAATCCAGCCTGCATGTAGTTGCAGCTATAGGAGCCACAGTAGCTTTTTGCCCACTCTGCGACTTTGTTAGGCTCTAGCAGATTTTAGATGCTGTAGACAGTTTTGCTGTTTACAAACATGGGTCCTGGATGGCTTCAGGTTTTGCCCACTGATGTTGCCCGCTAAATATCGTGGGCAAAAAAGGCAATGATGAGTAGCAGGAGTGCATTATTCCTGTACATAACCACAATTATCCTATCAAGTTTGCCGTAAGCTATAGAAGAATTATTAGTCTTGAGGCGTTATGCATACTTCTTTTGTCTGAAAATGTAAAATAAGACTTTGTGTACATTGAAACAAATCAAAAGCACGTTTTTTGGTTGTAGTGTAGTCAACTAATAAGGCACGTGACTGGAAGTTTCTTTGGGCTACACTCTCACTGCTGCTATCGCACGCGTGAAACCGTCCTAGTTAGGCTGCCATAGTCTACAAGATGCAGTACTTCGAGTGCCATTAACAGCACTAAAAACGAAGATGGTCTGGGCTTCTGACAATGACTAAGAGGCCTCCAACAGTGATGATTAGTGGTGCCAGACTAATTGCAGCTCGGATGCATACATTTTGTTTCTACAAGTAAAATCAAATTGTCATAACTCTATGTCTCTCGCAATGAAGTACTGCTAACTGAACAATCAAGAGCATCACATTTGTAATTTCTCGGGGTCGAGATGCATGTCAAAATAAAGGGCACTTCATTTTTAGTTTCGAGGAGTGAAAATTGGCCGCATGTCACAATCAAGTAAATACGGCAAAACAAACTAAAAAATGATATGTTCTATGATCACTGTGAATTGTGCATTTTGACATGCACTTTTCTGTTCTGAATTTTGCCTTCATTGTCTCTGGGAACGCTTTTGTCTCCTCTGGGAAATGTTGGCCTGGTGCGTGAACCTCAAGATTATCTGTTGATACGAGGCTTTTGTGCCCTATGCAGCAGTCTCGGAGGATGCTGTGGAGGAGCCATGCTGCCAATATTTTTACACCAGGAAGAACTGGCTTAAAACATTCTGGAACACAAGATTCAAGTGAGAGTTTCTACAGGCTAGTGATTTCATCACTGTTGCTTGCAACCGTGACTTATGGGTTGTTTGAAGAGCTCAAGTGTTGGGCTCCATTAGGTGAAGAACAATTCAAGCAGCATTTGTTTACCGTCGATAACCATTGGTAACAAATTTTATTTCAGCTCTCCTATTTATTTGACGTCGATTCTCTACAACCTTAGCGGGATGGCGCAACAGCCTCTACGTTTTATTGACATGAGAGATGTGGCACGATACATACACTGATGATGTCCAAGCACAAAGGTGGTCTCAAGAGGCCTCTAAATGAGTCTTGCAGAAGCATGTGTTGAACAAGCGATAATTGCTTTGAACTCTATCTACAGAACATTCTTGTAGGGTGTAAGGCACACATTTTATATATACATGAACAACAGGCCGCTTGCTTCCTCTGTGGATGCTCCTCTGTGGGCTTATCTGCGCTTGTGCCAATTAGTTTTTTCCTGTAAATTTATGTGCTGCTGACAATGTTCTTGGTACTATGCAAGGCCAACATGTCTGGCCCCATCGAAGTGGAATTTGCGAGCGTGCGTCTTTCGATGCTTTCTTGGCAGAGGTGCCCCCTTCATCTTTTCTTGTCAGAACTGCAGTTCTTGGCAGCCCTCAGGTTCTGCAGAGGATGGCCACTGCTGGATGAAAATCACATTGATAGCGGCGAATTAGTCCTGCATGCCAACTGGCTTACATTGGAGTAGAGATGTACCTATGCATCTGTCTTTACTTATGTAAATTCGAGCTCATGTGGGACACTATTAAAGCATTTTTTGAGATGTCGTTAACTATAGATTCTTGCCTGCTGTAATGAGAAAGACCATGAGGAGCCTTCCTATTAGCAGTGTTCACATAATGTTGAAGGGGCGGCATATAAAGTAACATTATCGTTAGACTGCACATTTGACAGTAACACTATGTTGTCGTAATGTCACATTCTGTAGCTTGTCTGTAATACTCGGGGCAGAAGCTTTCACACCACACAAGTGCTAAACACATTGTGTTGCTGGATAACCTTATGGGCCTGGCACTACGATTTTGAGATCACATTTGGCATGTCCCTTTTGTGCTGCAAAGAGTGGCCATTGGGGAAAACCAACAAGGTGACTTTTCGTCTGCCAGGCTTCATTCATACAGACACCGACCGATTTTCCGGACCTCTCGGGGACCGAAAAATAGTCTGAAAAATTGAACAATCCGAAAAATCCATTCACACACACACATACACACACACAAGAAAAATAGAGGCTTAGAGCAGCTTAAAAAATCTGTACCAATACCCTGCAACATACTATGATTGGAGGGGATCAGATTTGCCTGGATTTGTACAGGAGTGACACCTGCATATACAGTCTGACAGAAGTGTCACCGCATTGGCCATCTCAATTGCCGGAGATAGCCATGGAGATTGAAGAAACCAGCCACGTTTCTTCACACCGCTTGACTCGCAAAGGTGGGGCCGTTCACGCAAATGCGACGCCGCATAAACACACACAAAGATGCGACGTCTCCGAGAGACGCCTGCCCTGTAGGCACACCACATGCAAGATAGCAATCAAAACTTAAAAACAAAAATGGATTCCGCACAAGGTGATTATGATGATAGTGCTGACTGAAAAAAGTAAGAAACAAGAAAAAGTGCTGTCCCCTGGAGCGTTCCATCAGCCAAGGAAGAGCGAGCATGTCCTCCGAGACTGGAAAATGTTGCGCACACTCTTTTGAAAGCGTGCGCCTCCCAATCTTGGAGGCCATAGGGCGGGCCACTGAAAGTGAACCCAGCGGAAAATCCAACATGGCGGCCCCCAAGATAGGGTTGCAGGCATGGAGGAAAAAAACAAAATAGGAGAGGCCCTGACATCAAGTTTTTGAAGCCGTAAATGCAGCCATGTTGGTGTGCCATCTCCCTTTGCGCCTCCAGTCAGCTCACCGGAGCAGATAGACGCGAGCTTTGAACTTGCATTGCTACGAGTTGCCGGATGCGTGGGCTGCCGATATGTGTCAGAACAAAGCCTACAAAACCTCTGTAACAGTTTCAGTGAAGCAGACTCACTTCTGTGTTTTTCCTAGGCACATTGAACATGACGACGAAGACCTGTGCTGTGATTACTCGAGCATGTCTGATGCTGGCTGACGCTCACACTCAGACCCTAAACACAACTTTCAAGCTTACACACCATGCTCCAGGGTCACCTTGTCTTGCGAATAGAATGTGCTGCGAGAAAGACACGGGCCAAAAAATCTTATCTCACTTTTCAAAGCCTGAGAGCAGCGGCAAGAGCTTCAGGAGCGCGGTTCCTATGGCAACTTTGACATTTGGTGTACCAGTCCCAGTGCTCCTTTGTGAAAAACAGCTCATGACTTCCACCACACTTTCTCCAGCACATCTGTGCTGCCCAGGGCCTCTCCTATGCTTTCCTTCCTCTATGGGTTGCAGGGCTCGGAACGAGCGATGTAGTACAGAAAATTGAACTTTGGGGTCTAAATTCGTCCGAAAAACTGGTCATGAAAATGCATTAGATCTATGGGAACCCTGGCGGTACAGTGCTCATGGAATGAAATGCGTCAATTTAGGGCGAAGTAATGCGCATACTTTCGTTTCCACCGGCTGCAGTTCATGTCACACCGACGTAATTTTGGCGCGTACACTAACATTGTAGTCCTCGTCACCTTCGGTGACCAAATTCCTTGCAGCATGACATAGTGCTCTCGCGCACTTTGCACGTATGCAGGGTTCTACTAAATGCTCCGTGTCGCGTTTCATTCCGTGAGCACTGTACATTTATGAAGTCTGGAATGTCCACCAAGTCTGAATTTTTGGAGTCCATGAAATCCGTCGGCGACTGAAAAAAAAACAATTTAAATTAATTTGAGCTCAACTCAGAGGCACACGAGAAACTTTATCAGACAAGCAGCGCACAGCATGAAGCACACTCACTTTTTGGATCACCATACTTACTTACTTACTACCATTACTTACTTACACTTACTACCATTGCCCAGCTGCCCCAGTGCGTGCGAAATAAATGCACTACAAAGAGCCTTAAAATCAATCCCCTGGGCTACCAGTGATCTCCAGGGTGCCCTGATGACACAGTGGCGCGCTTTTGTTGATACTCATGCGTGGTCTGCAAATCTTGGTTCTCTTTAGTGCACACCCGCAAATGTAGAGCATGGGGTGACCTACGCCACTGTGGCTTCATAGAGCACCACCAAAATTATGGATTTGGATTCTACTGAAGATGCAGTGTCATTACATTCTTTCCCTTTTGCTCTGGGTAATCGAAACCACCGAGTTAATATTGTCCTTTTGTGAGATCGATGACCTGTGGAATCTTCACTATTTCATTTGGAGAGCCCCTCGCTTTCCTCCAATACGTTTAGCAGTACCCATGTTTGTTGCACCCTTTACCGCTGTGCACACACAACATGCGGCGATGTGCTTGAGCATGGAGATAGACATGTCTTATTTATTTCCAGACGGCGCAGTCTTACCAATGGTTCTCCCTAATGAAGTAATGAACCAAAATAATGTACTCTCCTGTTTAGTAAAAGATAAGGAGACCTCTTTGTTTCATATCTGCTTGCTTTCATTCATTCTTAGGACCCAGCAGAGTGCACTGGTTGCTAATGACAGAATCCCAGGAAAGAGACTTGTTTTGATGTCTACAAAAGCTTGGACACGCTTAAAGGGACACTAAAGGCAAATAATAAGTCGACGTGGACTGTTTAAATACGATTGCAGAAACCTCGCAACGCTTGTTTCGGGCCAAGAAAAGCAGTTTATGAGAAATTTACATCTGAAGTATCTGAATACCTTTTTTGAAATTCAAATCTCCCACCAGAAAACCGAGGGAGTGGTGACGTTGCATACGCCATCACCACCCTTTGCTGCCGTCAGTGAGTAAAACGGCGCCCGACATATCAGTGGACAGAGCAGTGGACAGAGACAGAGCAGTGGATTCGCTGCTGCAGCTGCTTTTGATCAAGTGGCGTAGACTGTTCAGGCATCCTGTGACATCACATGGAAGTTGAATTCTCTGCTACTTGCAGTTTGTGCGAGTTTTGCGAGCCTGGAAGTTTTCTAATAATGAAATAGAGCTAGGCAAGTAGCATTTTATTTCATCTTACAATACAAGGATGTTATTTGCAACAAGTGGTTAAGTACTAGTGACAAAATTTAACTGAGGAGTGCTTTCATCCTCGGGCAACTACTTGAATGTCCCGGGGGAAATCTCTAATCATGTCCTGCATTTACCTTAATTTCACGATTATTGAGGCTTTGTTCATGATAATATTGAGACCTCAGAGATTCCCTAGCACTAATCTATCACTTTAGCTTGACTGAACATTTGCCTTTAGTGTCCCTTTGAGGCTGTACTCCCGGGCACCTTATCTTTACTTTCTTATCTTTCTATTTAGTGAATAAGGTTTCAATGCATGTACAGGGAGTGGTGCAACAGGTCTAAGAGTCAATAACATCTCACCTGCTTGAGAGTCCGTGTGTCCTGTTTACATCTGCAAAAGAAAAGGGTGACAGCATGAGTTGCAATATTGACCATAGGAGGGATATATGTTTCAGCAAGAGGGCAGGCTACAGACAAAGCTTCATTCCAGGCAGATTGGTTCTGGTTTATATTGCTGCAGGCAAGACCCGCACCAAAGAACACTGCATTTACGCTAACCATTGTGTATTGTGTGCCATCATAAGTGGTATGTTGGACATGAACTTGCAGCACTACACATGAGATGTCGGTGCATACATTATGCATACCTTTCTCCGTCCCTCATTCTTCACCATTGTTCTTACAGACCCTAACATGGTTTAACAAGCAAAGAACCTTGACATGTCTTTGCACTATGAATTGGATTCAAAGTAGGCATCGGTTGTGCTATGGCACGCTTCCGCATGCTTCACTGCAAGAGAGCTGATGTGTGTGCATAGCGAAACGACCATATGTGCTGGAAATGGCTTTGTTTCTCAAGACTGTGCACTTCTGGCTTTTAGTTAGACGTCACTCCCAGTGAAAATGACTTGCAATGTTTGTTGTGCTGCCAGATAAAGGGCTCCTATGTTTGCACACCTGAATGCCAGTAAAGAAAGCAGTGCCACATCTTTGGTTCTCATGGTTCTCGCTTCGCGCACTACCACTAGGGAACCACAAACACATGAGTGTGTTCGTGCATAGACATATGTACATGCACTCTCAGAACATACAAGTTACAAACATACAAACTAGCATAAAAATAAAATAAAAAGACATTGAGTAGTATACAAGCTAATACAAATGCTTATAAAATACAGGGTACAGTGTGTAAATATAAATGCAAGCATGGGGCCACAATATTTTGGAGTAGCAGGTTGATGAATGTGGAGTGAATGTGAGAGTTTATTGCAGTCAGTATAAGGGACTACGTGGCTAAGGTTTTCAATCCTTGATTGAGTTATAGTTCACTTCCAAGTACACTTCCTGTGAAAAAGACCTCTAGTGGCTACTTTTACTGAACTGAAACACCCACCAACCCATGTGGCAAGTTTGATGTTCATCTTACATCTTATTATAAAGTTTCTCCTTGTCATTACAAGAACACTTTTCTGGTGTCAGCCTAAAGCTTTTTTATGCTATTTATTTATGCTACTTCTATTGCAGAAGCAATAGAAGTATTGTTCAGGGCTTTGAATTTTAAATACTATAGCGTGCAGTGCTTATGGCTAAGGGAGACTTTCTTAAATTGGTGTTCAGATTTATTCAAAGCCATGCAATGAACATAGTCAGATGTTTGCATTCTCGGAAGAGCCAAAAGAACAGTCTATGTGTCCTTCGCATGTTGTGCCAGTGCCTACTTTTCATTTTTATCTTGCAATTTACAGATGTGCTGCTCTATTTGGCCTTCCAGTTTATAGAAAGTGACCAGTAGCAGCTTTAATTTTTCATGGTAAAACAAAGCATGCTGGTGCAACAAGAACACTGGGGTATTATGAAGGTTTATTTATTTATTTATTTATTTTTTTTTATTTATTTATTTATTTATTTATTACATACTGCCAATCCCAATGGGGACTATTGCAGGAGGGCAAAACAAAACAAGAAAGAAACACAATTACAAATAAAGTGTTAATACACAGTTACAGATTTTATACAATATTCAAGAATTATCAGCACAAGAACTATGAAACAGAGACACTCAGGGGGGCCTTTTCAAAATTGATGCAGCAGCACACCACGCCGAGTACTTACATAAGGAAGCATTCCTACCTGCACGAGATATATTTTAATAACAATCGTGGCAGCATCCTGTTAAAGCACAACAGTTTATTTTTAATGGCAGGCTCACATGCAGCCACTTTTTTGTTGTTTTTTACATCTTATGTGAGACTGAGTTTTATCCATGCAAATGTCAAAGACTAATTGTGGCTAGCGATGCTGTTAGCCAATCAAACAGACGTATGAGTTTGCTGCAGATTGCATACCAACTTGGATTAGGACGGGCAGGATGGTCGAAACTTGTCGCACAAATAGCACCAGTAACAAACACTCACAGAGGCAATTGCAGACCACCTCTGCTAATGGCTGATTTATGGGAAAGCATTGTCAACAGGTCTGTGCGTAGTGTTGATTTGCACATCCCTTTCGCATTGCTAAAGTGGTTGGCAGTTTTTTCAGTAAAATGTTTGTTAATCTGTCCTGTCCGTATCTCCATCTCTTTTTCTGTGCTTGTTTGTCACTGGTGTTATCCTATCTAGTACGCTTGTATAATCATCCATTAAGCAATAATCAAACCTGCAACCTTTCCCTTTTGAGAATACCTCCCTCTGCGAGTTGAAGCTCATGAACAAAAATGTCAGCAACAGTGGTGGCTGGGCGCCAGAAAATTCAGCCAGAAAATTCAACCGTAGAACATGGCATCATGGGTAACAACTCAGTTGCAGCATCACATTAGATAATTAGGGCGACATTAATTGGAGTTCAAATTGGATGTAAGCTTGGCATTGATGGGTGGTTAACTGATTATAGGTACAGGGACAACTAGACGTTGGTGAAAAGGGTGATCATGAATCTATGAAGAAATAGCAATGTGAGCAAAGCACAGAACTACTAACAGTTGCATGATCACATTGTTTAGTTTTAATGTCTATGCATTGTGCAGTTGCTCAGTGTAACCAGGGCATATGTTGCAGGCATTGTAGAGGAGGAAGATAACTTGCGGAGCTGGTAGTGTTGTGAACACTAGTGCAGTGTACACTACACTAGTGTAGTGCAACCCGACTGTGTTACGAGCGTCGCAGAGGAGGGCTATCTAGGAGCTGGCAATGTGAACAGTCTGACTGATTGTAAGTGAAGATAAGCCAGGGAAAATGGCACGCCAGGTATAGTACATTTCGTTAATCAGTAGTGTGAGAGATGGCTTGGGGAAACATAGGTGCAGTGGTTTCTTGAGTCTTGTGCAAGGAGGGACCAGTGATTGTGTGGCTCCCATGGTAACGCTATACTCACATGGTTCCGAACAGATGACTGCATTTTGAATATCCCAACCGATGCACAGTCAACCAGCACTACATTGTGCAACTTCCGGTTAGGCTTCAGAACTGTCCTGTTATGGCACCAACAACAGCATCATTGCAACTTTTTGACAATAACATACAGCTGTGTACAGCTATAAGTTTTTCAGGCTGAAAAATTGTACAAGAAGGATAAATTTGGCTGCATCAAGTGATGTTCTGCATTTTTACACTGACTGCTGTCAAGTTGTTTGAGAGAGAAAAAATAAATATTGATCAGTTATGATTTATTATGAACCAAGAGACATGCAGTAATTCAGCTTGCTATGGGAATCTAAAGGAACACTAAAAAGAAAGAAAGAAGATAGAAAAGAAAAACGTTGGGCCATACTTTTAGGTCACAGTTCTGAAAATTTTCCAATAGGCAGATGTTTTGTAAGCCAGAAAGCATAAAAAATCAGACAGGCAGTGACATGATTTATATATTCCTGAGATGGCTAGCTCTGACGTTAACAGGTTGGAGTGGGGGTAGGCTGAATCCAGATAAATGCTGAATTAAATAAAGACGTTTTGCATCATCTTCAAAAATGAAAGAAAAAAAAGATCAGGTTGGCAACTCTTGGTAGGCTTCTTTGGCATAAAGAGTAGCCAATACTATGCAGGGTATCGAAGGTTCTGACATCACCGCTGCCTCGATAGGAATTACTGAGGCAGAGATGCCTTACCTTCAGGTGTGATTTTCTCTGGACAAGTAATTTTCCAATGCCTACTTAAATTCTTGATGCTGCTGTGACATTTAAACCAACATTTAAAGAGAGCTGTTAAATTGAGCTATAGGGTATATTACATTTTATAAGCCCCTTACCATGAGCGAAAGCTTATGCAGGAAAGGACGCACAAAAAAAAATTAAATGGTGGCACCGCCACCTTGTCATTTTCACACCAGACGTTCCCGACGTCATGAATTTTGAGTGTCGGTTTCAGTCAGTTTTTGTTGATAGAGAAAGATTACGCTGCATTGGAAAGTCGATGCAGAATCAAGTTGTAAGCTTTCCCGGCACAAAAATAGTTGAAATGCGCCTAAGTGCCGTGAAATTTTTATGTCACACTGACATCACAGGTCGGGCGGCTTCTGCGCGAAATTCAAGAATGCAAATTCGTCAGTTATGTGCGCTACTATGCTACTTTGCTTTTATCGCAGAAATATGTGCCTCCCTTTAGTGTCCCTTTTTATTTTTTCGTCTTAGTGAATCGTTGCCGAGGTGCTAAAGAGTGAGTTCATTTATAGCACAATGGCTGCATTGATTCGCGTTTGAATGCCTCGATCCTGGCTCTCTCACTTTTGAGTAACGCAACTGATATAAGGAACAGCTTCGATGAGCTGCACCGCGTTATAAATTTAAACACTGTACGTTTGAAACTCGTCGATGAGTTCGTCTCAATGCAGCCCATTATATACATCACGTGTAGTACAGTAGACTTCGCTTAAGTGGAACTCAAAGGGACAGAAAAACGTTTTCTGTTTTTCAACGTCTTCCAAGCAGATGATGGAAATCAAATCGCCAACAATTGCTTTATTCGAAACGCGTCCGAGTGTTTCTTCTCGAGATAAATAAATAAATAAAAAAAGAGCTGTAAAATTGAGTTACCGATTGATCGATGCGGGGCACCCAGAGAGCGTGAGCGGTATTGAAAGTAGTTTAAAAGATTTCACACCTGTATACAGTGAGGTTCGCAAACAAAAATCGCGCGCTGTTTTCTTTTTTATGTTCTCTTCATTAAGCCAGTAAATTGTAATCTGTTGTGAATCCTCATCATTCTGATTATACGTAATAATAGTATAAGAATGATCATGCAGTGCAGTAGAACCCCGTAACGGTAAATCATTTGGGACCCAGCTAGAATACATAGTAAACAGAAAATATGTTTAATTGCTTTCAGTTAACATCGTATAGCTTTGGGCGTGGTGTGCAAGTGCGCTAAACTAGCGTGGCCGGCTCTAAGCCATGGTTAAGCCGACGTAGCGCTTGGTATGCATCGATAGCTTCTCTCTATCACCAGCATCATCTTGACTCGCTCCCTGTTGTCTTTCCGCCTCGTCTCCTAGCTCTGCGGACATGAGCTCCCATCCGGCCAAGCTGTCCACTAAATTTCATAACTTTCTTCCTCACTTTCTCTATCCTACTCTCTGACACAAAAATTTCGGGGAAGGAGTGGGTGGGCACGTGTTCAGTGTGCCCGGGTAATGTTCCCATTATCGCGACGTAGCTGTCCCGACCCGAATAGGAATGCAAGGAGAGAAGGCGTTGCGACGCATGTATACATAGTATGCACGTACGTCATTCAACGATACTCCGCGACTTCCGGTTTACGGCAGCGCCATGCTGGGGAACTATGCGCGCGCCTGTTGTTAAGGTACCCCAAGATGGTGGAAGGTAGCGGAAGCAGACGACAGCAGCGGATGTGACGTCACATGCATACTATAAATGTTAGCTTGCGGCCGGGAACCGTCTTGATGGCGGCCTCGTGAGACGCAAAGAGCGCGCATCTACAAGCCCCGTGCTCCGCCGTCTTCTGTTTCGATCCAGTGCGCGAACGCACGTGTGTTTTCTATAAGGTGGCTCTTAAATATAGGCACGCCGCGCGGTCCCTTCGCACGGTCTGGCCCGGAGGGAGTCCGAAATAACACCGGCCTCAGCGACGCTGCTGCTGGAGCCCCGAAAGCGGGCTCGGCAAGCGCTAGCGATCTAGCTAACGCAGTTAGGTGATTATGTACGCACGTTCACGTACAGCTCATACTGAAGACTGCACGGGGCCCAAGACTGCACGGGGCCGTAGTCATACGAAAGATTGAAGAACTGAACACCGTTCCAATTAATAGTATTTATTATTACAAAAATTTTTTTTTTTTGTATGTCGGCGCCACCACGCTGTCTTCGAGCCCCTTCCACCACGGCCGCCGTGCTGCTGCCCATATTGAACGCGACTGTAGATGCAGCGCGCCTGTTTCGTATCTCTTGCGTAGGAAGATTCATGCAGTACATTGTGGAGCTTTCATTTTTTTTAGTTGTTTACTGAAGTAGCGAGGTCACAGCCCAGGTGGAATGTGGATAAGCAGCGATGCAATTGAGGCGCGGCGACGTCTGCGTGCGTAAGTCCACCGCGGTACGTGCAAGCTGCTTGTACAATCTGTAGACCTATAGAGTGTAAAGCGATTCAATCAAGACACACTCATTTCGCCGGGTCCTGGGCTGACGATTTCATTCACGCTACTCCTTAACGTGATACTTGAGCGCAGCTCTATAGGGGTTTTTTATTTCCCCATATATTGGGTGGCGCGGCTGATATGTCGCGTGCGGCACGTTGCAAACGGGGCGAATTGTGGCGCGACTGCCTCGCTAATCGGGAGATCTCGAGAGGCATCGCGTGGGTGACGCGTGGGCGCAATTCACAGCAGCCGCCGCAGACGGACTTCCGCTCATGCAGCGCTTTGTTTCCATATATGGTGTCGGTGGCGTCATCGGTGAACAGACTACGCGCGCTGCTCTGGCGCCATCCCGTAGCCATCGTCGTCACCGCAGAGCCCGTCTTTCGCAGCACTACGCTTTTCTCACGCTTTCGCCATACCCTCCACCTCCGCTTCCCTCCCCCCCCCCCTCTCTCTCTCTCTCTCTCTCTCTCTCTCTATATATATATATATATATATATATATATATATATATATATATATATATATATATATATAGCGCAAGCTTTCTACATTGCAAATTAATAAATAATTTGTTGTATTAATTTATTTACTGCAAATAGACGACTCCATTAGGGAACAGATTATGTAAGATGTAAGGAATCGCAGTCTCGGTAATGTTTTGAGATTTGCTTCGTACGTTCCCTACACACGTGAAATACAGAAATTACTTAATTTGTCAACCGCTGAACTGATTTGAATGAAGTTTGTTGCTGCTAAAGCAGCTAGTTTCTTGTTTTTTAAGCTCTCCAATGTTCCACAGGCAAATAAAGAGAAAGCTGACAATTAGAAACCCACTAGAAGAAAGCATGTACGCTGCCTCTATTATCGCACCAAAATGGCACCTCCAAAATTTGCGTAAACAAGGTAATGATACCCGCGACAATGGGTCGGTGGTGACAGCTCAGTTTCCAACTACAGGACTACGTTGACACGAATAAACTTATTGTGATACCGAAATGGATGCCAACTTCCCCTTTCTAGGAACACCACCAACCTTGTGGGTTTTTCCAGAAGTCATTTGGTTAACCCATAGCTCAAACATTCATTCCACCGCTTTGAGTTGTCTACTAATTCGTGCTTAGCTTGCAGTCAGTTATCTTCCTGGTTAGCTGTGTTGATAGAACAATCGTGTCTGTATGATAGACGGTGGCGCTTGGGCCACGGCGATTTTTTTTTGTCTCGAATTTTTTTTTTTTTTTTTGTGGTACTGAATTCATCCACGTCAAGGCAACCTTCACGTGGCTTCACGTGGCTGCATATCTGATATGATAGCAATATCTAATCTCAAAGTTTCGCCCCGACAACTCTTAGAAAAAGCTGTGTACAAACATGACACCTAGGTATGGTAATCTGATTAACATTATAGTATGATTCGATTGCAAAACATTCTATAACTGCTTGGGCTGTGACATGTTACATTTAATTGAGCTTCATATAGCACGTTCTGCTTTTGCCTAATTACAGAAGGCGCACTGCAGAAGCATTATCGCCCGCTTTTCGGACATGCTGAACGCGTTGGCAGTTTGACCGTACGTAAAAAAAAAAAAAAAAAAAATGTTGCTTTGTGTCACTTCCGTCATCATTTGCGAGCAAAGTCACATGCGTAACAACGATAGCAGGCTTTAATTAGCGTTGTACATCTGTGGTCGCGATGCCGAACGGTTCACGTTCAGTTCGTCCTTTTAGCATGTTTTGTGCGCGGTATCATGCCGGCGTTCTTTAACCCCAGAAAACCCAAACACCGTTCCACATAAAGGCTGATTATCTCTTTCAATAGGGATGTACTTGTACAACAAACAAACAGTGATCTTATTTTGATTCATTATTAATTAATTAACTATTGGCAAATGAACTTCCGCCCCAGCGTGCAATGAACGCCACTGTGGCTTTTGCGTTAAGATTCCCGCTTTCAAACGAGCATTTCGAGGTCAGAGTATCAAATATGATATACGTTGGGCCTTGTCGAAGGCTAGGATGGAAGAGCACTAGGTTGGAAGTATTCGTGCCGTCGACCAACACACGTCGTTTTCTCGAAACTTTCCCGCGTGAAATTACGGAATTTCCCAAAGGTGTTAACCCAAGCAAGTGTTCTTACGCGGCAAGTGCGCCTCAGCTGCACGTATATCACACGTTCCGCTCCTAAACTGTACTCAGTCGCACGGTGTTCAACGATGCATTCAGTCCCGCCCGCCCACACCACACCGCTCGAGCCGATTCTCTGTGGAGTTATTTCTGAGGTCGTCTCTTGCCGCACGCCCGTGGGGAGCAGCTAAAAATAAGCACGCGCCGACAGCCGCGAGGGGCCCAGGAGGATGATGAACGCCGCAGGGGACAGTGCTGGCGCGGACGCATGCTATACTGCTGCTGACCAACAGAAGGGCTTACGTGACATGCTGCACGTAAGAGGGGCGAGCGTCGACTCGGAACCAGACCTTTGCGAACGATTCTATCTGCTTGTTTAGCTGCGTTTGTTTCTTGACCGCCCGACGTCTTTGAAGCCGACCTTTGCGATTTCAGTTCGTGTTTGCGTTACCGACACACTTACATTCAAATGAGATAATTAAGTATTAAAAAAAAAAACATCATTCGTCGGTGCGTCTTCAAGGGTCAGTCAAATTATCGACCCACACAAGTCAAGCCCATAAATAAATAACAAAATTTTCGAATTCACGGGCGGTCACACGCGAGGGAACAACCATTGTCGACGTCCCACTTCAGGCGTCAACAAAGCTATAGGTTATATTGGTAAGCGTATTTAATTAATTAAAATTTTGACTTTAAATTCAGAAGCTGTAAATTGGACTATGAGGAAAGCTGTATAGTTGGGGTTTGGATTGGACAAACTTTAATGAAGGTCCTGCAGGACGCACGTCAGCGCGCAGTGGGCGTCTCCCACGCAGGGACCGACAGGGAATACGGCGTAGTTGGGGACTCCGGATTAATTAGGACCACCTGCGGTTCTTTACCGTATACCGAACTTGCGAATTTGTGGTCAGCTCAGCAACCCCATAACCAACCAGCGACTTCGGTGGGTGTAAGCGTATTTAAAAGAATTCACACTGTCACTATACAGTATAACGTTAGGGAAGGTAAACTTCGCAGATGTGGACCAAGTGCGCAGATACTATAAACAACAGCGTTTGGGTTTTATATTGCGGGTTTTCAGGAGTTTGGTCGTGTACTGTGCTTATTGGGGCACGGCAAATAAATACCGCAGGTCGTCGAAATTAATTCGAATCAACCCCTTCCTCTCCCTCCCCACAGCGTATATCGCACAGCGTGTTTGTTGCTAGGACGACGTTAAGCTGTTTTAAACTACGTTAGGTCTTTTAGGGGCTTGCTATCAGCTCACGCCATTCTTGATGTATGTCTGTTAAGAGTTTGCGTATATACCTGCTACTACAACACCCCTCCCGCCATTCTTTCTTTCTTTCTTTCTTTGCATATGTGTGTCTGTGTGTGTGCGCGCCCACATCGTTTATACATATATAAAATGGTTCTCGCACTTTCCACTTAAGAAACTAGTACTTTGTTATGTGATGTATCAGTATGTGACGTGAACCTGCCGCCCCTTCCGGTAATTAAATGCGCGGCCTTCTCTTTTCTTTTTCCACGGCAGCGAGCGCGCCAGGGAGCATGTGCTCCAGCTATGCTAAGACAGGCGCGACCCCGCACCGCTTGATGGAGTCGGGTCTCGTTGCCTTGTGTTTTGATTGCGACGCCCGTGCCAAGAATTTCCTTCGCCTCCGCGTTCTCTCGAGGAACGCCAGTGTCGACGGAGTATTTACGCGGCACCGCGCGTTGTTTACGCCAGCTGGAGTTCAACGTCACCGCGGATTCGCATTCAAAGCTTTGCGCCGCTGGCCGGATATAAACCGCACTGTTTACCCTGGCCCCGCTCCGTGGCTCGTGTCTTGATTCCGTCGTTGTTGGATCGAACGCTTTGGCTTTAAAACGGCTTTAAGCTTGCACGGGCTCTTATGCGCTGCGCGAGTATTTGTACTGGTTGTCCAGAGCGCATGCAGAGATGCGTATATATACACGAGTGTATGCGCTTATACGGCGTATCACCACGATCTGTTCCTCGCTACGCGTTTGGTTGGGGTTCTCTGTCATTAACGCATATCCACCATTACGAAGGCCTTCTTGAACTATAGATTGAGATGTTTGAAGTAATAAACAAATAAATAAATAAATAACTACCCAGCATTTTCGTTCGTCAGCAATCGGTAAGGCACACCGGGCAAGTTGACGTGTGTCTTGTCTGATTGCGTGATTTCGTTTTCTTGCGCTGATTCTAATATTAATCGTTATTCGCTTGAGCCTCGTCTTCAGGTCACGTTGCTTGGCGATCGTCGCTCTAATACGGCAGTCCGAAAATGCTAGCTTGTTTCGTCCGCGCCGCTTGGTTGCCATCGACCGCAAGATGGCATCAGTGCGTATACTGTACCAGAGTTACTGCATATGCTACCAAAGTTAGCATATATGCAGTAACTCTATACTGTACAAGGTGTTGAACGATTTTCGTTTGTTTGTTTGTTTGTTTTCCGGAAAAGCGACCGGAGCCAAGTATTTTGGAATGATCGGAATTGACGCAATGACTACGTGCATTTTTTTGTGTGTTCCTGTTCTGTTCAGGTTCGACACCGTAGTTCTTGCGTGTTCTAGTATATATGCGAGTGTGTCTTAGTTGTGGCTATATAGTGGCTAAGATTTTGTGCCCGCAGGTACCTCGTATCGGCTCTTTGCATGGATGTCAAGTATGAAAGTATTTGTCTTTCAGCCACCATCGTGCCGCGTGCCCCAGTCGCGTTGCAGATTGTCAAGCGAGGTACAGTGCCGTACGTCTGTCGCAGCTACAGCTACCGACGGTGCGAACGCGCCGGTGAAGTGAGTGCGAGTCTCGCGATGCAGCTAGTGAGTGATCGTCATGGATTTGCAGAGAGACCGAAAGAGAGGGAGAGATAAAATGGTATACGAGGAACAGTGTAAGAACTTTGAAACTTGGTCGAACGGGAATTGCCCGCACAATTCAGATACAAGCGGCTGCTACTCGTCGGCATACGCTGGAACAAAAAGAAAGAAAAACGAGGACGGCAAGGTCACAGAGTCACTTTTGTTGCTTGTTGTCAGCAGCAAAAGTGAGGGAACTGTGTTTTCATCCATCGCGTAAGCTCCATAACTCATGTAATGCATTTAGCTCGTTATTTAATGAAAGGCGATCGCTCAGAAATGTGCTAGCTTGTTTTGATGAAAGGCAATTGTCGGAACAAGCTATTTCGGAATGCCAACCTCATGAACCATCGCAGCAGAGAACAGCAAAGGCTCTGCTGGTACTGCTACAGTTTCTTTAAGACAAGCGGCTGTAGCCTGAATTGGTGCTCGTTTTGCTGAGAATACTCATGTGCTGAGAGAGCGCGCTATGATCGGGACAGGCTATGATCTTGCGCCTCTCTCTCTCTCTCTCTCTCTCTCTCTCTATATATATATATATATATATATATATATATATATATATATATATATACTTTCTTATCTTCCTAATACCCTCTCACCAGTTCCCATTTGCAGGGTATCAAACTGTACTTTCCTTTCTGGTTACCCGTCGTGCCTCTCTCTCTCTTTCTCTCCCTGTGTTTGTGTGTGTGTTAATCAGATACAAAGTATGCAATGACTCTGTGACCTTGCCGTCCTCGTTTTCTGCCTTGTTGTACACCATCATTTCCAACGGAAGGATTGCAGATATATGATCTTCTAAGAATATATGCTACTCCATTCTCCTCCCAATTCTGTACCGCTTGTCCCGCCGAGTGGCTCTTCCATGAAGCCGCCATCAAGGCATGCGTACCGGAAGCGCGTCGCTTCATATTTTTAGTGGCCTAGAAACGGGGTGAGAGCCAGAGCCTCGCACGGCAAAGGAGAAAGAGAGAGTTCGCCTGGCGCCAGCCGTTTACCCCTCACTTTTCCTGTCTCCAAGTGTCACGAGTCTAAAATGGGAGGACCCGAGAATCGTCCCTTCGTGTTTCCTGCAGGTGGCGTCGTAGATCCGTTTTTTTTTTCCCTCGCACCGTACAGCCCGTGCGCAAAGCCTGAATCGCTGTGCGCAGCTTTCGCGTGCAAACTATACCTGACAAAGAAAAAACTATTCTCTGCAGTCTGCACAACTCGCTCGCAGCTTCTGGGCTCTGACTAGTCTGGAGACCGATAGAGGCGCGCTTGCTATGGAGTGCCCTTGACGGTTCGAGCAATGTTTACTGGTCTCGAGCCAATTTCTAGAAAAGTACTAACGAATCACGCGCATGCTTAGTCGACGACTGTTCAGAGTCCTGAATAATCTTTTAATTCGAGCATCGTGCTCCAGCAAACCCAAGGAAACACTCCATAAATGCGTGTAACAGGCTTTTTACTTGCTTTGGCTTTTAGGATCTGAACTTTTAGCTTATTGTTTAGTGGGCCAATTTAGTAATGTAATGTCTGGAACCACACCGGGACCTAATGCGATTTTATTCAGCTCTCTTAGTGTTTTCTTTACTGAGCTTGCAACGTTTCTTTCTTTTTATCTTGTAATAGTCTTCTTCCTCATCGCTTCGCGAAAAGAAGCGGCCGTCGCCACAGTAAGGTGACTGAATGTTTTTTTTTTCATTTACTGTAAGTTAGAAGTGTATAAGAAAATTACAACTCGTTACACTATTACGCCAGCAATGGACCCGCATACCATTGCAACTAGCCCAATTTTCATTCCTTGTGAAAAATCGAACTACACCGTTGACTCAATGGCTGTAACGTTCAAGGTCGCGGGTTCGATCCCTACCACGGTGGTCGTGTTCTCACCGAAGCAGCAGAGAAAGGAGCCCATGTGGTACTCGTACTTACGTTTAATCCGATGCCCTCCGCTCCTTTGTGTCCTTTAGCCAGTGCGTAACATTGACTAATTGGTAACGTGTATAGGTTAGCTGGCCCTTTATCACAGATGCGAAGTTTGCGCTGCGTAGTTCCAACAGAACACTCACGAAGAAAAACGCGATTACACACACATACACAAGTCGATTGTTCATATTAACAACTGTACATGTTAGTAACCAGCACTTGTTTGCGCATCACCTCAAGTGTGCGACCGTGTTTCCTTCGTGTGCGTTCTGTCAGAACTATGTAGCGCAATTTACCATCCAGGCAACTTTGGATCGTTAAAGCATATTAGCAGTAACTGTTCTGGAATGTCGGGTGCCTCGCACACGTCTCGAGCACCCGTTCCGGAGGACCATGCACCGCCACTTATGTAACTGGTCCACTGCAGCTTCTAGGGAACAGAAGTGGGCCAGCACTGACATTGCAGCACCGTAGAAGACGGTGGGCAGCGAAGCGACGTGCTCGCTGCTCGGTCTTATTTTGCTCCCGCGCGACCTCGGCGTTCCTGTTCGCTCCTAGCCTGTTCACGGCCTGACAGATGGGCTTCGTGAAGCGCAGCCCACTCTCCGAGAGAAGAATAGCGGAGGGAAAAGCGAGGAGGATGCGGGGAGGGGGGGGAATTGGAGGGGTGGAAGGGCGTTTATTTTGAGATGCGGGCCCGGCGTTCTTGGCTCTCGTAACGCGACCAGCCATAGCCCCGTTTCCCAACCGCTGCTTGTTTGGGTTTGCAAAGGTTCAGCGAGTGTGCGCGGCCAAGCGTTTTGCGCAGAAGCATGAGTGCCAGTTCTTGACGTGCTCTGCCAGGTGCTCGACGCGAAAAGACGATTGATGTTTGATCGACGGCGCCTTCTGTAGAAACGAGCACGGCGACGAGATATTGCCGATGCCGTTAAACGAGCCTGCAACGGAACGATATGGATTAAGGCGAAGGCCGCGGGAGTCCCCAGCCTCGAGTATCGATACCCCTTTTACAGCGAAAGAATGGGACCCGTAAATCTCAAAACTGTTTTTTGCTTTCTTTAAGACGAACTGATCACAGAAGGGGACGAGTGAATGGGCGTAAATGCTGTTGCTTGTAACAGAAAACGCTTTGACCCCTTAACGGTTTGTGACGAGCTCGCCTCGACATCAATTATAGGGATTAACGAAGAGTCCATCTCGTCATGTGTGGCTTGGTGTCATTTTCTGCTGCTTGTGACTGACGACACATCGTTGCTCGATTTCTTTCCTTTGGACGGCACATGAAGCAATTTGGAGCGAACAAACGTACTGATTATATTGGTGCTCTCTTGCCGAATGACATCGACATGTTAAGCGGCCACTGTAATATATATATTGTATTTGTTTGAATTTCTGTGTCGTAGCGGTAGCAAATCAGGACGGAGGGGTAGTGACAAGGGCTTTCATAGACTCAAGCTACCTCATCTCTTTATCCGGTGCTCCTCGTAATTGTTACTAAATACAGTAATTTTATTATTAATAAGAATATTTCTATGCTTTACTTGGAGCATATTTTAAAGCCTACAAGAAGAATTATCTGCCCGGACGGGCATCATTTGCAATAAAAGCCAGTGCAATCCGTTCACTAATTATCTAACAACAGGCGTTTTTGACAAGTTGGCTTCGCCTGTACGCTGCTCCGTCTAACAGACAAAGCACGCTTTACAGGCTTATGTAGTGTGAGGGCAAGGTGTTAGTAGGGCAATGTGGGGGCTGTTCTGAAATATGCAAGCACGGCTTGCACAAGAAAAACAGATGTTCACAGGCTATGAAATCAATCTGCGTTTCATGCGAATTTCACTTTACTTGAGACCATTATTCGCAGTTCCCATTAGTATCGGCGACTTCGCGTCACGCAACTAAGGTTTGGGCTAAAATGATTTAGCATGAAAAGGAGGCGTTCTCTTCAAATACTTTCAGCCCACCAACTTACTCTAACTAGTTGAATAGTTCCTTCCTTACCTGAATAGTTCCAGGTTCGTTAAAAAAAGTTCCCTTTGCGATCAGTGAAAGCAAATGAAAGAGCTGCGCGACATCAGGCCGACAAAAAAACTTTGGTGCACAGAGGCACGCAGTTCTGACATCGACCTGCTTTCAGAGGGAAAAAAAGAAAAGAACTGCTAGCTGTTGCCAGCAGACTATTTCTGGCCTCGCTCACTACCAAGGCCGCTGTCAGTGTTGTAACAAGTTTCTATTCCGTGCACATTGAAGAGGGGTGTGAGATTTCATTTGCTACTAGAGCTGAGATAGATTGCAGAAGCCATATAAGGACATGTCAGTGGGATGCATATAACATGCGCTTGGCGACAGACATTGGAGCTAAAAGTGAAATATATATATATATATATGCTGTGGCAATACTATAACTATGACAGTACGAAAAGTAAGGACATGCAAACTTGAAAAAAAAAAAAGCTGTGCAATAATAATGCCTTATGAAGCTAGTTATGAAATGATCGAAGTGACTTGCCCAAGCGCGTTGTCAGAATTCAAGTCATGACGACGTTGTAAGTCTCGCTGCTTGCGTCAGTGCACATATGTGAGCGTGTGAGGAAGTGCGAGTCGATTAAACGGCCTTAGCAAGCATGTCTGGTTGCTCGTCGCAAGAACTTGGGCGCGAATTTCTCGCCTTTGTACTCTGGCAAAGTACGCACAATTTCTGTCCTTCATTTCAAAGAATACGTAACGTTACCTTTTTTTTTCTAGATCACAACAAAGGAAACACTTGCCAGAAGTTTTCTCTTCAATTAATGTGAAAAAAAAATAAAACAACTCACACGCGTGGTACGTTGTTTTCAACCAACGAGTAATTATTGCTTGCTGGACTAGAAGCTTTTGAAATAGATATATCTGAACTTTTTTTTCCAGCTCTCGTCTTTCTCAGTTTCTCTAGACAGAATAAAGTTGATTTAATTTTTATTTTGTTTTATGTGTAGTTGTCTGATTAAAAAAACCAGACAAAAAAGAGAGCACTAGCTGCGTCAGTGAGGTCAGTGAATCAAGGAGCGAAAAGTGCGTACTTCACCAAGACAAGCTGTGCTGGCATAGTGCATTGAAAACCTTTACATTGTCCATTGCTTGAACCGTTGGCTCCCTTTTAACTTGCTTCCTTTTTTGTGTGTGTTACTCTACATTCAACTTGTTGAGTAGTTAAGCCAGCCAAATAAATAATGTTAGCGCGTTATGGCGTTGAAAAAGAAAGAAGCCTCAAATTGTACGTTTCGTTCCGAATTTCTGTAGCTGAAGAGGAAGAAAAACGGGAATGATTTACGCAGTTGCTGTTTCTTCGGTGGTAAGAGCAACCAGACCTGTGTTGCGCTTTACGGTGCAGGCGAAGCCGGACAGTCGTAGAAGAAAGATTGCTAACTTACGCTTGGTCGGAGCACGTTGTGCTCCGTGATACGGGACAGCCGCGCTACCCGTGAAAAATTGTCTTGTCGTGGTTACCGCTACACGGTTCCACATACCCGAAAGGAGGACAGTGGGTACGGGGTGCCTATAGGACGGGAGTGGGACGGGTCCAGGTTCGGCTGTGACTTCGGGCGTCGCCCTGGAGACAAAGGGGGCGCGGTTAGCACGGGTGTCGTTAGGTTACGAAAGAGGTCGAAGCGTGGGCTTCGCGGAAATTGCGGGAGCTCTGCGGGGACTCCGTTGTTCTACAGAAACCGACCACTTCGCGATTAATGCCAAAGTTCGGGCACTGCATTTGAGCGTTTTAGCCACGTCGGTATACGAATTACCGTTTGCACGGGATCGGAGCACCGGAAACGTGGACGACAGCGACAGCACTGATAGCGACACCTTGAAACCATTTGTTCAGTCACAATGCGTTAGACATTTCATTGTGTCGTGCGATCGAGCCTCCTTGTCAAAGGAAAAGGGAAGCGACTATATCTTAATGACTGCGTTACTACCGGTGCGCGTTTATGCCAGCAGCTAGGTAAAGCATAGTACGTCATTGTAACAATAGTTGCGTGTGCTCTGGTCAAACTGCGTATCACAAAATGGTTCCACTGCTGCTCAAATCCTACATCGTATAGGCATTCCGCAAATACTGCTTGTGTACGACGTGTATGGACGATTTAAACTCCCCATTGACACAAATATCATGCCAGCATTTTGCAGAACGTGGTTTTCATGTTACGACTAAGTTAGCGCGACCATCGGTGCAGAGATTTACCTTGACGTATGCGCGTTAGCACTGTAGTTATAAAATGTGATACCGAATTCGCCGACGATACTGCGTTCAACAGTGTCGTCCAGGGGGCTGAAGGGGAAAGTAAAAAGAAAAAGAAAGGAAGAACCGTGAAGGAATTAGTCTCGGACAACGAAGGCTTATGCATTTGAGTGTCCCTTTTACAGACACCTCTACGCTTTACTGCTTTACGCTGAACACACAAAACCACACTAAATGAACGGAGGTACTTCACGCTGTGGTGGAGCGCAACGTCACAAGATGTGGCCACAAGCGCCCTGTCTTTTTTTCCAAGTCAGCGGTATCACGGTGTTATGACAACGCATGTATACGTATACGTCAGAAAAAATTCTGTAGTAACCACTAGAACGGGCGACATCGGATCGTATGTTGGCCAATAGGAGTTCCTCGACTGGTGTTTGTCGCAATAGTAGTGTTTAAATAAAGCTGTCATCGGAGCACAATCTTAGTGCTCAATCTGTCCTCTCGCTGTGGGCACTAAGAAAAGGGCAGACTATATTATTGACATTTTTTTTGCAAAACCGCGCTAACTGGTTGACGTCATCCACTAAATATAACCAAGCGAAGTTTTTAAGGTAGCCACATGAGCAAAAGAAACAGGCGATTTCCGAACATTGGGGAGACACCTGTGGACAAACAGATTCAAGATTCACTTATTTCTCCAAGAGAAAAAGGCCCGGGACAAAAAGCTGCCTTGGAGCAGCTTGACAGGGTCCGGGCCCACTTACAAAATGAATGCGCTCAGGTTTTCCGACAGCGACTAAAGTTCTGCAGCGAGTCGCAGATACTGCTTCGTCGTTTTCTCGTGTTGATGTAATGCCCTGTTACCGTCGCAACCAAGACTGTCCTAAAGCGGAGTTGACTTGCATAACTGCGTTGTTTACCCTGTAATAAGCGCGTTACGTTAGGCCATTTATAGCAAATTTCTCATGAAAAATATTGAGCATTTTTCACATTCTTTTTTTATGCTACTACTGTTCTGCATCTTCACACCTAATTTCCTGCCTGGAACCCTGAAGCCAGTCGTTTTTGCAATTTGAGTGTAAAAGAAACGTAGCTCTCGACAAAGATAGCGGCTATACTGAACTGCATGAAGGTGACAACGCGTTGCCCCCCCCCTCCCCTCTTGCGTTTTGGCCTTCAGATTTGTAGGTATATCGCGTAAATAGTCTCACGCCTAATTTAATTTTACGTAACAATGTCATCATTTCTACTTTGATAAGACATGAGGTCTCCGCGTTCCGGCGCTCCATGAAGATATGTGTTCCAAGAAGAGTCCATCAGATCTATTGATCTAAAAACTGATTGGTGTCCGCTACCTTTCTTTTTTTGTTGTTACTATGGCAGAAAAAAAAAAAACGTCTTCTTGCATAATATGCTCTACGAATTGCGAAACCTCATGTTCTAGCTGGTATTGTCTATGTATAGGGTGTCCCAGCTAACGTTAGCCAAGCTGTGCAAATAAAAAAAAATATTTAATAAACACGGTGAAAGATGTAGCAGTAATAAACTTTATTTAAAGCGTTTGAAGTGAATCTTGTCCCAATCGTATCTTACACCGTGATTTCTTAGTCTTCCTTTTTTCTTTCTTCTTCTTTAAACAGCTTGGCGTTATGTTAGCTGGGACACACGGTAGCGTGACGAGGGTAGAAACATTTCTGTTGAAGACGGACGTACCTGCAGTTCTACGATTTGTGCGTTATTAATGCGAATGTTTTCCTTACTTAGTGCACTGCAACTCAACGTTGTTTCAAGTGGCATATATAACCGCGTGAACCCATGTGAACAAGAGCGTAGGTTGCACCGAGGCTTACCGATATTCACGGCACTCTTGTCTGCACACATCAAGCAATGCACAAATGAGTCACTTTCGAGGGCTAGCTGCCGCGGCAAGATTAAATCGCGAATTCGATTAAAGTGGCGTTAGAGACAGGAAGGAGTAAGACAATCCGCACCGAGAAAATCTTTTTTTTTCTTTTGTCTCTGGTACTCTTGCACAATCTGTAGGGCACACGAAACTCACTAGCACCAGACCTCCCCATACTTCTATTACATACGTTAGAGCACTTGTGCAATTCCCAAGGGCTTCTCTAGCCTGTTTGCCAATCCAATGTGCGAGTGCAAATACAAAGTGAAGCTTCCATACAGTGGCATCGAGTGAGATCACACCTGACGATTAATTATATTACTCGCGAAGTGACCATCGAAAAGCTTCATAAAGTACCTGGGCTCTGTCCCGATTGTAAAGATGCGAACAAAGATGTTCGCGCATCAAGATCGAGCTTTATATGTGAGGATAAATCTTTGCCATATTTGTGCCGGCAAACAAGGCGTGCGTCATGCATCAGCGGCACAATTCGCGAGAACAGCTCGGCTGCCAGAAGAAATCGTCCTAAGGCGAGCTCATCGGTGGCGAAGCCAAATACAAAGAAGTAAGATACGCATCTCGAACGTTGAATTTCGAGCCAAGGTTGTGTACTCACTCCGACGTAGAGGACCCATAAGATAAGCAGGAGCACGATCAGGATGAGGTAGTTGATTAATAAGCTTTGCCCCTCGCGTGAGTCTATTCCTGCCATCGCTGCGAGTACAGAAGTTGCAAGGCCCCTGCACTACGCGCGGGAGTCAATCCGTTGCGGCGGATGCGGCAGCGTCGCAAGTGCCCGTCTTAAGGCAAGCCCCCGGAACGTGGAGGAGATGCTCCCTTTCCCCCCTTCTCGCCTCGCCGCGTTCCTGCGGAGACCCGACGAGGCCTGCGTTTTGAGGGGGTTTCGTTGGCGATCTGGGAATACGATTGGCCCATCGCCCGCAGTCAGACAAGCGTTCCCGCTCGCACCGCCGCCTGCCCTCTCGAGAGCGCGCTCATCTCTCTCATATGATTGGTCTCTGACGGAGAAGGGGGCCTCGCCCTCGCCACTTGTAAGTTGAAAGTCATTTTTTTTTCTTTAGTTAACGTTTCTGTTGTGACGCGTCGCATCGCAACGTCTCGCCCCTGTCTTCAATTTTTCAGTCTCCTCGTTTGCTTGTTCTCTCTCTCTCTCTCTCTCTCTCTCTCTCTCTCTCTCTCTCTCTCTCTCTCTCTCTCTCTCTCCTTATCGTTATTATTATTATTTTTTTCAGCTCCGTGCCTCGCGATGCGAGCGGGGTCTTGAGGAAAGGAGTGGGGGTGCGCGCTATTTGCATATTTGCGATTCTTGACGCCGGTTACCTTATTTCTTTAAAGTGTTTTTCACTGTAGAACGTTGCTGCGCACGTTCCTCCAGTTTTTGAAACAGTATGGGCACCAACTCGTCTAACCTTAATTTCTATTCCGGATAATGGCTACCGGAATTTATCACCGCAGGCGTTCGTTTTCATTTCTTTTCCTTTCTTTTGCTAGCAACCTGGGGGGAAAAAAAGATATTCACAGTGCCGCAGGCGGTTGGAGTGCAAATCTTTCAAGGTAAATATGTCAGCTTCTGTTTCACTTGTATAAATTCTATATATGTGCGTTATGCTTGTCACTCATTTTACTGGCACTGCGATGAGTAGACTGAGTACGTAACACCTCACCTTATGCTTCGCCACTGCCTGTTAAAAAGGGCCGCGGACCACGTCGAGCAATAAAAAGGCTTTTTGTTCGCAGTTCTCGCCATTCTGGCGTTGAAAAACAAAGTGAATTGAATGGAATTGAATTGAAGTTTTCAAACTGGTTGCGGCCGCACATTCCGATGGGACGGAGTGCCATAAATAGCTTGGGTTCCAAGCATTAGGTGCACACAATGAACCCCAGGCGGTCAAAATTAATTCGCAGTTCCTGTCTGACCTTGGAGCGCTAAGCCCAATAGTCAAACTGGTTGCGGTGCTTCCTTTTTTTCAAGAGATCATCATTATCCTTATCGTCATCATTCATCTTCAATTACCTCCTGTACTTCGTCACTCAACTCCCTCCAGTGATTGTGCATTTTTTTTCCTTTTTAGTAAAGAAAAACATCTAATGTCTCCTCTCATCACCGTCATTACGATGTCATGGGGGTGATCACACTGGGCGACTCATGTAGAGCAACAGCGATTCACTTGAAGGAAGGCTGCTTATGTATAACTGGAAGGTCCCTGTGATAAGTAGTTGCTGTAAAATGAATCAGTGCAGCGTGTAGGAATGATTGTGAATATATGTATGTTTTTTTTCTTCTGTTGATTGGAGCTGTTATGTATGCTTCGTTCCAAGCAATAAACTTCAGTTGCAAGTCAGCGCTCGTCCGTGTCGTTTCTCCCTGCTTGTCCCCGTGAACACCGCGCTGTTCTGTTTCAAATATGAATACGAAGATTTGCTCATCATTCGTACAACCAGGGACCCACGTACGGACACTTGTCCTTTTTTTACCGTCTCAACAAAAACATCACTGTGAAAAATTAAAAAGAAAGGACCTCCTTATAGCGACTTTCTCGTCGTAATGTTGTTTATGACTTGATCGCCGCTACGCGTGTTTAGGATAGCGTTGTTTGTTTTTTCTTGCTTGAAAGCGTCTTTGTCGTGTTTTTTAAATGTCTGCTTTCGCTCTGGACTGCCGAGATTCGCTTTGCGGCAAAAGGGAATCGAAAGAGGGGCTTTAGGATGGATCGAGTGCACTTAGGTCTCACCTAGTTACCTAGGTTCTCCGCCCTGCTTCGGGCATACCGTGCAGTAGCCAGGCTTTTCGGCTCTGGCCCTGATGGTTGTCGAGCTAGCTTCTCCGGTCGAAATTCCAAATGGGTACCCACGCAGATATCAGGATCCTGGATCCTGATTCTTGGTTGAGGAGCACTCATGTCACCACGTGTTCTTGAAGGATTTTGTACCCATTTCCGGCAGGTTAGTGGTCGGTTCTACGCCGGTCCTTATGCCACCAACGGTACTTATGCCACCGCCGTTTCGCATGTCACTGAAGAGGAAGTTTTAGCTCAAAGCCAACTAGGATTTTCCTACTTAAACACTTATAAAATGCAGAATTACTCTTATATGACAACCATAGGAGCGAGCGATGATGAACCAAATTTATTGCATTTGAGGGAGAAAGTTACGCTCTATAGCAGCTGGAGGAAGCAAAATTTTGATTTATGAGCTTATACCTTTTACGAAAATTGCTAAAAAGTTTGCATGTCTCGGGAAAAAAAAATGAAGAACAGCGTTTACACATGCTCAATTCTGCATTAAAAATAGATATCGCAGCTCTGTATCCTACATGTCTTAGAGCACATAAAGCGGACAATTTTGATTTGCGAGTTTGCTGCTTACACGTGAAGCGTTTACATTGGTTGCAAAGATTTCGCAATAGTCCTACTCACAAATTATACTGGTCTATTTGAGAGTGGTGTATAACACGTAAATTCTGTCTACATTAAATGTCTTAATAGGTAAATTGCATAATTGTGGTGTCATAATTACTGAGTTACAGAGGTGAAAACGTGGTGCCTGATTCTTCTTCTTTTTCTTTTTTTCAACTTTCAACGATCCGATCGGGAAAGAAATCGACGGCCTAAATAAAAAAAAATATATATGCTTTCCGTAGTCATTACATTTTAACATCACTACATTAAATGCAACGAACTTCATCAAGTTTTGTGCAGTGGGTGCCGATGAAAATGATTTCTCCTTTCCCATGTATTTAACTTAGAAGCTACCGAGCTCAAGCTTCCCCTTAAAACCAGTGCACGTTCGGGTTCGGGTTGTTTTAAAAGGCAGCTCCTCGCGCACTAGCCGAGAATTATTTCTTTTTCGTGTGTGTGTGTGTGTGTGTGTGTGTGTGTGTGTGTGTGTGTGTGTGTGTGTGTGTGTGTGTGTGTGTGTGTGTGTGTGTGTGTGTGTGTGTGTGTGTGTGTGTGTGTGTGTGTGTGTGTGTGTGTGTGTGTGTGTGTGTGTGTGTGTGTGTGTGTGTGTGTGTGTGTGTGTGTGTGTGTGTGTGTGTGTGTGTGTGTGTGTGTGTGTGTGTGTGTGTGTGTGTGTGTGTGTGTGTGTGTGTGTGTGTGTGTGTGTGTGTGTGTGTGTGTGTGTGTGTGTGTGTGTGTGTGTGTGTGTGTGTGTGTGTGTGTGTGTGTGTGTGTGTGTGTGTGTGTGTGTGTGTGTGTGTGTGTGTGTGTGTGTGTGTGTGTGTGTGTGTGTGTGTGTGTGTGTGTGTGTGTGTGTGTGTGTGTGTGTGTGTGTGTGTGTGTGTGTGTGTGTGTGTGTGTGTGTGTGTGTGTGTGTGTGTGTGTGTGTGTGTGTGTGCGTGCGTGCGTGCGTGCGTGCGTGCGTGCGTGCGTGCGTGCGTGCGTGCGTGCGTGCGTGCGTGCGTGCGTGCGTGCGTGCGTGCGTGCGTGCGTGCGTGCGTGCGTGCGTGCGTGCGTGCGTGCGTGCGTGCGTGCGTGCGTGCGTGCGTGCGTGCGTGCGTGCGTGCGTGCGTGCGTGCGTGCGTGCGTGCGTGCGTGCGTGCGTGCGTGCGTGCGTGCGTGCGTGCGTGCGTGCGTGCGTGCGTGCGTGCGTGCGTGCGTGCGTGCGTGCGTGCGTGCGTGCGTGCGTGCGTGCGTGCGTGCGTGCGTGCGTGCGTGCGTGCGTGCGTGCGTGCGTGCGTGCGTGCGTGTGTGTGTGTGTGTGTGTGTGTGTGTGTGTGTGTGTGTGTGTGTTTTCTGCATGCTCACTGCACTTTCACAGTGGCGTGTTTTATTGCTTTTGTTTACCCCCCTCATATCTGAACCTCTTGCGTCGCGAAGCGGTGCGTCTCTCAAGAACCCCGCGTCTCGCCCACAACCGCGACTGGCCTGTTCTCGTCGAGGTCGTCCGAGCAATATTTAGAAAGCCAGACGCTGTTTGAGGGGCAGGATGCAGCAAGTGCTTACATTCCTAGCGCTGTTTAGCTACGTGTTTTTTCGTTTCTTTTACAGCGTCGACGTTAGTGTGCTTCTCTCTCGTTCTTTTTTTTTTGTTGTTGTTGTTTTGTTTCTGTTCTCCCTTCTTTATCCTTTTCAAATGCCTTTTGACTGTGCATTCACGTACGAAACCTGGATAGCATCGCTCTGCGCACCACGACTTTATTACGGCACTTAAAAGCGCTATGCGCAGGATGTTATTACGTCGCTCGAAGACAAACAGCTCCGCAAGCAACGTAAACGAGTTCAACCCAAATGTGTGCATACCAGCGAGGTCCTCAAGAAGGTTTAAAGCAAAACTGTGTAAGTCACGTTCTTTACATATAGAATGAATGAAAGAAGAGAAAGAGACGAATCCGTTTAATATTTACACGCAAGCCGATAGATTACGCGCTAACATCGACATTGACCAATGCTGATGCCGTGTATTCTGGAATTCACCTGTTGTTTTATGCGCACTTTCACTACATAACGTTTTACGTTATTTACAGTTATTTATCACGTGCGGAGACATGGGAAATAGAGCCAACAAGATTAGCAACCAACACAAAGCGTCCTCACAAACGCTTCCGCGTGTTCAAGAAATCGGTCGCTAGTTTTCCATGCCGACTGTGTCCACATATGGTGAGCAATGGCTAGGCACCGTATGTAATGACTATCGAAAACAGCGTCTTTAACCGGATGTCCTCAATAGAGGTAACACCCAAGTTAACGCATAGAAATGCGCGTATGTTCGGAGATATAAGGAACACAGGGACAGATAGAAGAACTTTCTTTCGAATAAATGCAATTTCCACATATGCGTATCCCACGCTTACGTGGGAATCGGTGATAGATGAAGCTTTCTTTGTTGTTTGCGGAAATGTAAAAGCAATTGTTACGCAAACGTTAACGCCGGTGGTGCAATGATTGTGGGAAGTGGCGCAAATCCGATACAATGTTAAGCAAACGTATAGCGCTGATGCCCCAAAATGAAGCGTAACGCTTATGCGAATTCAACGCCACCACGCAAATGTAAACTGATCGACCCAAACGTCTCGACGTAGGGGCGGCCTCCATATCAACGCGACACGAATTCACATTAAAGTTATTCAATGCGGCGCACGTAACCAGTTCTCTTGCACTGCGCATCACTTTCAAGGCTCGTAAGAAATAACGGTCACGCAGATCCTCTTCTTTCTTTATTCCCTTTCCTTTCCTTTTTTTTTAAAGTTTTCGTTTGCTTGGAGATACGACCGTGTCTCGTATACTTTTCATGATCCGTTGCTGTGTACATTTACGATCCGCATTACCGTATAGCTGCCGAGTGCGCTTTACGATTTATGTTTTTTTCTGAGCCAGGAATTTGTTCTCATGGACATGTAGCAGTACCGTTTAAAGTGGTCATAATATAGCGCATGTTTACACGCCGTGCGCTGAGCTTCGAACCAAGTTTGAAAGATTCGAAACGTGACCTGATGAAGGGCTTACGACGGTGCAATGTGATCAGAGTGACGATTTCACCTGTTTGCACGGTTTTCAAACTGACGATTATGATGCGAAACCATGGCGCGTACAAAGTAGCGGGGATATCGGCCAAGAATCGAGTGGCAAAGGCAAAATGCATTACCTGAGCGCGCTTTTGAAGCTTCGTAAGTGAAACGAAAAAAGAGAAACTAGGCAATGTGATTGAATAGTCAGACGCTGACGGTATAAGTTCTGTGTTTATTTAAAGGCAGCAAGAAAAAAAAGAGAAGAAAGAAAGAAATCTGTTGAAATGTGACATAGAACAAAACTATTTCGTTCGTTTCGCTTCCTCGATACCCGACTGCTTCTATTGCCGACTTCCCCTTCGCATTTGTGTAGCCGACTTCCTCAATCTTTTGTTCCCAGGAGCCGGCAGTCTGTGCGTGCAACAGTGAAGGTTCTATCAGCGCTGTTACGTCGTGATTTGCAAGCAGATTGCGGTAGTTTCCTGCCTAAGATGGTTACCGATACAGATAGAGGTACTGAGAACTGAACTAGGGCCTACAACAGAACTAAAACCACAAGCGAAACAAAGCCGCCTTTATGCTTATGACAGTGCAATGGAAAACAAGAAAAAGGCGTGCAACTAGACTTTCAGGCATTATAAAAAGGAATTCTGATTTATTAGTTCGGTAGAAAACTGGAAATGTCGAGACATTTAGACGCGTCCCGACTGGGACAAGCCGGGACTCGGGACGTGTACTCAGACGTCCGGACAGTCCCGCTAAATTCGGAATGGTAAGTTCGATGCTCCTCACTCAATGCACGCTTTGGTCCCATTCTGTTTTACTGCGAAGCTGTCTATGGCTAGGATCCCGGGATTTCTTCGTAGTCTAACGTCGACAGAGACAATCATCATCTATAGCTCACACCCGCGTAAGGCAGAGGCTACAAGCACTCAGACCCGCCGTGGTTGATCAGTGGCTATGGTGCTGGGCTGCTGGGCACGAGGTCGCGGGATCGAATCCCAGCCGCGGCGGCCGCATATCGATGGAGGCGAAATGCGAAAACACCCGTGTACTTAGATTTAGGTGCACTTTAAGGAACCCCAGGTGGTCGAAATTTCCGGAGTCCTCCACTACGGCGTGCCTCATAATCAGAAAGTGGTTTTGGCACGTAAAACCCCATAATTTAATCTTACAAGCACTCGGCAAAGTGAAGCGAACCGTGCATACGTTCTTTGGAATCACGCATACAACATACAGAACAGCATACGTTTCAATAAAGAAGAAGCTCAAAACAAGCATCCAAACCACATAATTGATGATAAAACGCTCCTGAGCCTACATGCAATGCGAAACACTTAGCGCTCCCCGCATACGTTTCCCGGTAAAGATTTGCGCAAGCTATCGTGGCGACAGCAGCTTAACTGTAGCATAAGAAGCAGGGAGTAACGTAAGCACACTTTCGTATGTAATAGGAGAACCCGCCTAGCAACTGATTTGTGTGGTGTTAGCGCTATGGGAAGGCCACGTATAGTGATGACTCCTGAAGAGCAGCGTGCGTATAGAAGGCGCGGCGAATTTATCTTCTCTCCAGTCCACTCTTTGTAGACGCACGAAGTAGCGGCGCAAGCGAAGTCGCAGGCCGTCGAAACGTCTTAGGCTTCGGCAGAGTAGATGTGAATGTCGCCACGTGATTAATTTCCACCTATACGTCGCAACGGGTACTCGTTCTAGTTGTCGATTACAGCTTCGCTGTCCAACCACCTTCACAGCGCGGATTGGAGGAGACCATTTTTTTTTCACTTCACTTCTTTTTCCATAATCGGCTTATGCCGGCTTTTTCACGTATCTGAAGCTGACTTCTTCATTCTTGTGTTTCCGACTCCTTCAATTCTTACCCCTTGTTCCGCTAGTCGATTCGGGCATCTACACGGTGGCACATATGCATTATGGAGTGACTGAGTGTCACCTTTATTATTAGAAGGGGTAAGGCATAAGGGAGGCTAAGCTACGTAGGCTGCCAGGCTGTCCTTTACGATGGAGTATTGGCCAAGAATGTTCAAATACCTACATAAGCAGCAGTGGCCAGGAAGCGTGAGAAGCACTCAGGGATCTTTGAATGCTATCGAGTTCCATATGCCCTTGTTGCACATACATATACTGGACCAAGCTGTATATTCGGACACGTTGTTTACTTGTTGTCGATTTCGATGGCGGCGAATTAAAGAACGCCAGGCGGCAAAAAATAATCCGAAACTCCCGTCCACTACGGCGTGCCTCACAATCGGATCGAGGTTTTGGCACGTAAAACCAGACATTTAATGATTTTTTTTCGCATATTTTAGTCAATAGGTTAAAGGAACGCGTTTTATTAAAAATGTTATTTTTTTTGCGTCTAGACGTTCTCCAAAAAATTTATGATTGATAAAGTATATCTTTATGCCTTGCCAATCTCATACATATAACTCATAAGGAGTTCGGGTCCTGAATGTGCTCTAAAATTTCATACCTCTTGAGAAATTCAAGCATTTTCAATATTTTAAAGAGGACAGTTCCAAGTTCCTTTATGCTCAAATAAATGCTTATGCTCAAGATATGCTAAATAAATGCTCAAATTATGCTTTACGCTCGTAAATAAATTCAGTGGAATTCATTTACGAGCGAATTAAAAATCATTATATTTATTTGCTTTAATAGGAATGCGGTTTAGTTCACGCGCTTCACATTTCCGAGCGCACGGGTAATCTGTTTAGACGACCGTATTGTCTCATCTTGCTGTGAACTGTAGTTTGGTTTGTCTTTTTTAAGCGACTATGTACCACTGCTTCTCACTCGTGTACACAGCTTCACTTCATGCCTCATCACAGACTACATTATGTTCTCTTTGAACGAAACACATAACGCAGGAATGACCACAACAAGGCTACTGAAATCAGCACCTTGACAGGGAAGCGGCTGCCAATTGGCTGGAGACACCCGTTTGCATAACTACCTCAGTGTGTCCAAATATATTGCACAACTGTACTTTCGAGATTGCCGTCTTGCGCGCGCAGCAATCCCAACCAACCATTCATTCATTCATTCATTACCCGCCGTGGTGGCTTAGCAGCTATGATGTGCTACTAAGCATGGGTTCAAATCGCGGAATCAAATCCCGGCCACGGCGGCCGTACTTCGAAGGGGGCGAAATGCAAGACGCCCGTGTCCTGTGGAATGGGGGCACGATGAAGGGGCCCTGGTGGTCAAAATTAATGCGGAGTCCCCCCACTACGGCATGCCTCATAATCAAATCGTGACTTTGGCACGTAAAACGCCAGAATTCATTTCATTCATTTCATAAATTACCAGTCGTCTGAACATCATAAGAAGCTAATTAACACTGCCACCAAGGACAACATAGGGGAAATTACTTGTACTTAATGAATGAAATAAAGAAACGATGAAATAATGGAAGTGGATGAAAAAAAACAACTTGCCACAGGTGGGAATCTTTCCCCACCTGTGGCAAATATGTTTTTTCATCCACTTTCATTTCCATAATTCATCGTTTATTTATTTATTTATTAAGTAAAAGTAATTTACCCTATGTTGTCCTTGGTGTCAGTGTTTGTTGGCTTCTTATGACTAATAAAGATCGGGCCCCTCGGTTAACCCCCTTTCCAGACGTCTGAATAATGGCACACAGTTGAAAAGGCACAAAAGGATGCATAACTAAATTGTTAGATAATGTCGTTATACGCTTACAGGGAAAGCAAATATGTCACGTATGTATGTCCACCAAATATGAATGCGTAACTACTGCAGAACAGGAGGATGCCGATACACTGTTAAAGGGGAAACAAACATGCCCGTCGCCGTCAGCGTTTTTCTTTTTTTTTTGTGCAAGCGAATATTGACCTTTGGTAAATCGTTTCCCGCTTGTTTAGCGTTCGGCATTCCCTGCTTGTGTATACCTTAAATACGGCTTTGTTGAAGCTCACCGAACAGCATGGTTCGCGGGCATCCACAACGCATACCTCGCCAGCTTTGCGGAGGCCGCCGGAACAGTGTAAACAAGTCTTCGGGCTCGTTTTGCTTAACGACAGCGGCTGCATTTTGCTTGTCAAGCTTATACTCGGCCGCAAATAGGCGCCCGCCAATTCTGGCCATCATGGTGGTTGGTATGTGAAGCTTACTTTTTTGATTTCTTAACAACTCTGTGCGCATTTATTTCGTCTCCGTCGCAGGCAGCCAGCTTAGAAAAAAAGAAAACCACAACAGCGATTAGAAAAAAAAAATACGCATTTTATTAATTATGGGGTTTTACGCTCCAAAACCACTTTCTGATTATGAGGCACGCCGTAGTGGAGGACTCCGCAAATTTCGACCACCTAGGGTTCTTTTACGTGCACCTAAATCTAAGTACACGGGTGTTTTCGCATTTCGCCCGCATCGAAATGCGGCCGCCTTGGCCGGGATTCGATCCCGCGGCTTCGTGCTCAGCAGCCCAACACCATAGCCACTGAACAACCACGACGAGTAAAATACGGATTCTACGCGCGTGTGTGGTAATCTGTGATAAGCGAAGCCGCCTTCAGTGTTCAGGAAAATGTTAAAGCGTCTCGATTTCATGCATGATGTCAACTTCGCGCACATTTTTTTTTGTTCACTTATTTTTCTACATTTCTCTTGAATTGAATTATTGATGAAAACGACTTTTTGATTATGAGGCACGCCGTAGTGCCGTATTAATTTTCATCTTTAACATGCCCCCAGTGCGAGGGACCCGAGCGCTTTTGCATTTCGTCCCCATCGAAATGCGGCCGCCGTGGCGAAGGTTCGATTCCGCGACCTCGTGCTTATAAGCAGCGCGGCACCATAGCCGCTGAGCCACCACGGCGGGTTCCTCACTTCTCTTTTCACTTATGTTTCAATATTTTGTAGCCGACTTTAATCTTCTGCAGCCGACTTGCTCACTTCTCGTCTGCTGTTCTGCTCGTCTGTTCGGCCTCATACACAGCGGCACATACTCAGTATGGGGGACTGGCCAAGAATAGCTACATACTCAGTGGCACGTGTTTATATTTGCACATAACCAGTGTACCCAGTTGCGTGTTCGGAGCCCATGTAATCTGTGCCACATACTCGATGGCGCGTACCCAGTTTGAAACAGAACAGCGCGGTATTCACGGGGACAAACAGGGAGAAACGACATGGACCAGCGCTGGTCCGTGTCGTTTCTGTCTTACCATATGTCTTACCAACTCGCCAAAACGTCTGTTTTAACGAGCATACCCAGTGTTGTCTGACTTCACTCGGCCAGACAGCAGTAGTCAATACCCGCAAAGTGGGGGAAGAGGGAAAGGAAGCTTCGCTTTAAAAGGAAGGTGTAAACAACGAATGTCCTTTTTTTATTGTTCCCGTGGTTCTTGTTCTTTGTGCTCTAATTGTCTGCGATTAATTTACACTTCCAACTTACCCAGATCAGAACCGTGTTCATCTCCACTTGAAAACGAGTTTGTTTGTTTGCTTGCTTGCTCGTTTACCCTCTGTTGATGGGTATTTAAGTCTTGCATATCTTTATCTTCTTGGGTATTTCTTCACACTGATCCGGTGCTTTCTTTTCCAATGTAATCATCGTGCCACTTTGTGTGTCTTTCTGACATATAAGTGAAAATACATGTTTTTTTTTCTCATTACGATAGCAGATGTAGGGACAAACCAGGCGTATTTCTGTCGTCGCCGTCGCCATCATTTTTCGTACAAAGTTCAACTACGATAAGATTTTATCCTGCCCCGCGGCGCCGTATTTTGCAGGTCTGAGGGAATGCGTAAGTGGGTGGGCCGAGAAGGGTAGGGTAAGACGGGCTTCATGGGCGCCGTCTTCCCGCTCGTCCGGTGTTGTGCGCAAAAGAGCGGGGAGTGGTGGGGGGTTGGGGCTGCGTTACATACTATATAGCGAGCATGGTTTGACAGGTTATAGCCGGGAGGTCTTCGACTGTGCTCTGTTTCTTCACTTCTCTTGCGCTTTCCTTGTTGCTGCCTAAAACACGACTGTTTTAGGCTTGTAGCGCAGCTCAGGAAGAGCAACAAAGGAAGGAGGTAGGGGTAATCAAAGGGAACGGAAAAACAGAGTGAGCGCTAACTTCCAACTGATGGTTTATTTCGTGACACACGACTACTTATACACTCGGCAAACCATATGACATCAAGAGATAACAAAGAAACCAAGCGACAAAACCGATAGTAACCAAGTGGTAACATATTCAGACAGCCTGTGGCTGCAGTCGGAGATACGCCAATTCATTGCTTGATAATGATAATGAAGGTGAGCTTACACATGCATGGCCCAGACCAATGATAGACTTTGCTTCGATGATTTCTCTTGTGAGCTGATTACGACTGCGACCAAGAATGACGCATTCCTCTAAGACAGGTTCGCAACCACATGTTTTGCAATGCTGCGCAAGAAACCCCCCAGCTGTAATACAATTCTTGGCATTGTAACCGTGTTCGCGCAGCCTGTCATTCAGGCATCGGCCAGTTTGACTAACGTAACGTTTTCCGCACTTGAGTGGAAAACAATAAACAACACAATGTGCGCAATTGACAAACTTATTTTTGTGGTTCTTGTCACAGGAAAGAGGAGCTACCTTATTGGGATTAGTGAGTTTGCAAATCCTCATTAGCTTGTTAGGGGCAGAAAACACTACACGAACATTCGCTCGCTGGGCGATTTTCTTAAGATTGTGTGAGACGGTGTGAATATAAGGGATGACGCTAGTCCTACCCCGAGTAGTTACAGGATTATCTGCGTGCTGGTTGTCTTTTCTACGCTCTCTTAGAATTCGTTCTGCTATTGACACTTGTAGGGACACGGGATAACCAGCCTGCGAAAGCCGTTCGCACTGCGAGGCAAAGCTAGACGAAACACTATGGTGGCACGACTTTTTCAAAGCATTATTAAGGCAAAGGTTAGCAATGCCTCTCTTGATCAACTTGGAATGGGTAGAATGAAACGGAAGAAGTGGTTTGTTAGCACGAGGTTCATAGTACCAACACGTATGAATATCCGAACAAGCTAAGCGCAAATCCAAAAACCGGATCTTATGATCCTGTGGGAGCTCGTAGGTAACGTCAAGGGGCGCAAGGCATTCTTGGACTATTGGCACTACCGAGGCAACCTCAGTCTCAAGGTCAGCCGCAGAACACTGAACACAAAACAAAAAATCATCCACGTATCGAAATATTTTAAAAATGTTAGTCTGATAAAGGTTGACTGACATGGCGACGTCTAGGCGACGTCTAGGCCGATGCCTGAATGACAGGCTGCGCGAACACGGTTACAATGCCAAGAATTGTATTACAGCTGGGGGGTTTCTTGCGCAGCATTGCAAAACGTGTGGTTGCGAACCTGTCTTAGAGGAATGCGTCATTCTTGGTCGCAGTCGTAATCAGCTCACAAGAGAAATCATCGAAGCAAAGTCTATCATTGGTCTGGGCCATGCATGTGTAAGCTCACCTTCATTATCATTATCAAGCAATGAATTGGCGTATCTCCGACTGCAGCCACAGGCTGTCTGAATATGTTACCACTTAGTTACTATCGGTTTTGTCGCTTGGTTTCTTTGTTATCTCTTGATGTCATATGGTTTGCCGAGTGTATAAGTAGTCTTGTGTCACGAAATAAACCATCAGTTGGAAGTTAGCGCTCACTCTGTTTTTCCGTTCCCTTTGATTACCCCTACCTCCTTCCTTTGTTGCTCTTCCTGAGCTGCGCTACAAGCCTAAAACAGTCATGACATATCAACTCGCCCAAACTGCCACGCTTTTGGCCTAAAACACGGCACGTGCACTGCACAGTGATTGGCGAGAGGAGCCACTATGTCTTTTTTTCTTTAAGAACTGAAGGCGTGACAATGACAGGGTAAAGAAATCAGCGCACGCAATCACACTGCCCATGTGTTTGTGTGTTCCGCGTTTTACAGCGAAGCTGTTAGCCTCTAGTTGGCCCGGATTTTTCGTGGCGTGCTCACCCCAAAACAAACGGCAGCTGGAAGGTTCCGTGTTTGAGTTTCCGCGTAACAGAATTATGTTTCCTCATGTATTCGAATAACAATACGAAGCTGTCATGTCATGCAGATTGCGTGCAAGCCGTGCGATCCTTTTTTCTGGCTAAATCTGCTATTAAACATTCATTTATAGTTCAGTAATGCACTGGCGCTTGGTGAAAAAGGCCTAGAAGAATGAGGATGTAGGCTCCACTTCCGCACAGGTGCGTGCTCACCCGACGTACATCGCTTGTGGTGGTCGTGCTTGTGTAACGTAGGCAAAAGCTTCGCTGTACATCCACTTTCACAGGAATTGAGGCGGATTTTCTTTTGTGGTATTGTCTTTTTTTGCGCGTTTGCTTCTTAAAGCACGTGGACCCAACAGGCCGATATTAAATTTATTTTGAAAGGAATATACGTCGGGCGTGTTCGTATTCCATACCAACACGTATGCCGACGTACATTCGAGCTTTCTTTTTTCAGAAACAATTTTTAAGCTATTTTCTTAGCAAACGTTAGTACACGGTATAATGAATGTGCAGTTAGCTGAACCGTCCGTTTCAGGAACGGGAGGACCACATTTCAGACCTTCAAACTAATACACAGACTATTAGCTGTAAAGTAGGCTTCTCCTTGCAAAGCCTGTTATAGCGGAGAAGCACGCTTTGACGACATAATTTTTTGGGAAACTGCACTTGTGGACTAATTTTGAATCGCATAACAAGTACTAAAACAAGCTGGAACTAATAGAACTATACTGGCCATGGATAAACGCACACCGTTGTTCATAGGCGTATGCACCTCTTTTGAGGGCTCCTGGTATAGTTACTTTGTCTTCGACCGCTAGTGACAAATTATTTTACACTGAAATTCCTGTGTTGAAGGGACTGGTCTACCGCTCCAAACTTGTCTTTGAATTGTGGTGGGAATGAGAAGATTGGGTGTCACACACACACACACACACACACACACACACACACACACACACACACACACACACACACACACACACACACACACACACACACACACACACACACACACACACACATATATATATATATATATATATATATATATATATATATATATATATATATATATATATATATATATATATATATATATATATATATATATATATCGCGTCGTCCGACGGTGAAGCAGTGAAAAGTGAAATCAGTCTGTGTACCATCACGGGACCAAAAATCCGCCCAAGGAAAATTATTTTGCTTGGATACAATATTGTATGTCCTGAAATTGTGTTTTACGCGCCTCTGCTAGCTTTTCTTTGCGCGAGAGAGTAATTTCCTTCTTGTTTCCAGATAGCGCGTGTTGAAACATGGCGCCACTTTGTGCAAACGAACGGAGTCACAGCGAACGGAGTCACAGCGAACGGAGTGGCGTATTGATGCATGACTTACGATATTGCCTTGACGTCTGGTAATCGGCGTTGTCTGCGTTCGTACACAGTTTTAAGAAGAGCTAGACCACGCAGATCGAAATATTGTTTTACAAATTTCTGCTCCCTTTCCAGAGAAACTACTGCACGTTTAGACACTTCCAATGGTAGACTTTTTTATTTTTTGTGCTACAATATAGAATGTCCTTGAAAAACGGTAGATAGTCCGTTTAAAGGATTAGTAGTCAGCTGCTTTTCTTATTAGCAATTGGCTATATGGTACGGCAGCTTATAGCTCATCGCGCAACAGACGATCGCCTGAAGTTTCGGCTATGCTTATGAAGCGAATCTGCTTGACGGGTTGGAAAGTGTTATCTTAGGACGCACCGCGGTTTAAGATCGATGCTTAATAAAGAAAGCATGTGCCAACTTGACAGCTATTGCGTCCTTTAGTAGCAAACCAGTGCATGCGGCTTCCAAGAGCTTGTTGATATTTTCTTCGCTTTTGATTACTTTAGCATTGCGATATTCCCCTTTTAGCGTAGGTGATGTGGCTGAGCTGTTAGTTGTAGCCCTGGCAGGAGTCGAACCGGGACCTTGGGATACTACGACGCGGACACGCCGTCAAACGACGTCGCACGCTGGCGCAGAACAATTTCTGTTGCACCGCAAATGTTTTCGTCTCATATCTTCACTTCTTTTCTTCCTTACATCAACATCCTCGAAAGGAAGCGATCGAGCAATAAACGTAAGTATTTGAATATTTAGGTGTTTCCTATAACTATATATACTTGTACGGAGCTCTTGATATCACCGTTTCCCATGAGGCAAACAATTCGGTTGGAATGGTAATAAAATGTATACAACGCACGGAACACGTACCAGTGGGCGGTATTAACAGGGCGCATCACGAACATTGATAGTTATATTATGAATTCGGCACAGAACACCATCGCTTCAAATTACAAACCAAGAAAGTTTCGATATAGCAGTACTTCGGGAAGACGCGGGCGTGCTCTTTAGGGGTTCACCTATTGGTGAATAACAAGCGAAAGCCGTGTTTTTTCTTTCTCCTTTTTTGTTTGTTTTCAAGAGTTCGCACTAGTTGAAACCGCGCTGAATTCACCCGCTGTTAATGTACTTTTGAGAGCGCACTACGATGTTGTACGCAATTGATAAAGATCCGTTTAACCCTCAAACGCTCGTATAGGTAATAATGTCCTTACTTCATTCAAACGCACCTCACGCTTATGGGAATAGGCGCTTCCGCACAGTATTGCGGGTAAGCTTAGTACTATTCTTCTGCAATTCAAGCTTTATAAAATTGTTGATTATATTACATCCGTTTAGTAGTTGCGGCCACTTTTCTGGCCACGTAGTTAATCTTATCGCAACGGGGACCAAAAGAGTCAATGCTTAAAAACATGCGCTGTCAGAACAGGAAGAAATTCAAGTGCACATTGCGACGCCTCTTCTAAAATACTAAGCTTTCCAGATATCGCCGGAGGTATATATCAGCCTCTACTAAAGGTCCACATTGAGAGACATTTTCGCAGCATTATTTCCCGCTAAATATAAGTTCACGCAGATTTTTCTACTCGAGTGTGTTTAGGGAACGACAGAGAGTGGTCTTTCTGTAAAAAAAAAAAGTTTGGTTGATCTCTCTAAACTTCAAAGCCGCGGACCTTTAAGAGTTAAATAACGGTGACGAGAAAACAAGTTGCCGAAACTCACTCCCGTGTAGAGTACCCATAAGATTAGCAGCAGGACGATGAGGACGGCGTAGTTTACGAACAAGCTTCTCGCTTCTCGGTCCATCGTGCGGCGTGCGCAGCTCCTCTGGCTGATTCCGTGTGTCCCTGCGGAGTGGCGAGCGAGAAGTGCTTTGTTGTCTCGATCCGGGTCGCGCTCCTCGCTAACTTCTCCGTGTTTGTGTCGTCCCGGAAAAAAAACTTTGCCGTGTGTTGTCGTCGACAGTCCTTCATCCCTCTCGCCTCCTTCCCTCCCCCCTCCCACCCCCCGCCCCGTTTTCCCACCCTCTCGTCACCGCGCGCCCCTGGCTTCACCACCGGTAGCCAGCGGATTACGCCGAGGATGTTCCTGGCACCGAACCATTGCCGCAAGCACCATTTAACACCGCCATGGCCAGAACTTTCCTCCTCTTGCTCCTCTCTTTCCCCTGACAAACACACGCGCAAATACCGCCGCAACCTCCTCCTGTATACACTTGCGTGCAAATTCTTCTTTAGTCTGTCTTTTGCTTCTGTTCTTGTTGTTTTGCCAGGATCGTACCACCATTCGCTACTTCCCCCGTGTTTCTTCTTCCCCTTCTCTTCTCTTCGTTTCTTCCTCTTTCGTTGGAAAGGCTGGAGAAACGCCGCTCTCTCGCTCGCTCCCAGTTTATTCTGGATACATTGAGCGTGACCTTAATTCGTGGCGCCTCTGGCCGCGCGCGGCTTGGCTCCCCCGTCGCTTTCGCGTTTTTCGTTCTATTAGCATCGCCCCTCCCCGGGTTTGCTCCATCACCCGCCTTCCGCCTTTCAGTCAACCCATGCCGGCTTCCCCCGCTCTCTTCCCTTGCCGCCGACGTCGCTGTCGTCACAATGTCGCGCGTGCCATGCGCCTAACAACGCCCCGTGACGAATGCTTGGGCGCGGGGTCCCGCACGAGCCTCGTTATCCACAACAATGCGACTGCACTGCGTGGATGAAGTTACGTAAGAACTGGGTCCTGATTGAAGGAAGGGAAAACGAAGGACGGCGTAGAACAAACCTCAGGGATGATCTGACGTTAACGTGGAACATGCGCAGTTCAGGAAGGAGTTCTTGGACCCCAACAAGGACCAGAAGTGCATATAGTGAATTCATATGACATGTGCTGTCAGAAGTAGAAGAAAGTCACATCAATTGCATAATTCAACCGCTCAAAAAATTAGTCACGAGAAGTGTCGTATACCAACTGCGCTTATTGTACCTCTTCCATGCGTTCATGACGCAAAGGAAAATGTTAGGCGTAAAGAATGAGTTGAACGAACGCTGAAACCTATGTGGACCGAGTTCACAGGTGCGATTACCAAGCGTGTCAGGTTCGTTCCCATGGGGGCAAAATGTACAGACGCTCACATACTTAAGTGCACGTTAACAAACTTCTGGTGGCCAAATTATTTCCGGAGCACTATGGCGTCTCTGTTGGCCCCAGTGTTGCAACCTAGACAGTCGAACAGTCATATAAGCGCTGTTTCCTCGAATAAACACAGCAGGCGTGTTAGCTGTGGATGTCGACAGTGATGTTTACGGCACCTGTAAAAGTTCTATTTCCGTTTACCAACGTGTTCTTCCAATTGCATCATTTTAGCGAGCCTCCTCCTCCTCCGTTCCACTGATCGTTCGTTCGTTCGGTCCTCCCATCCTCCCGCCTTCACGTTCTTATACTTCTGCACTTTGTCGCAAGGCAACGTCTTCTATTTCTCCTCTACCGTCTTAATCTTAGCGGGTCATCGGGCTTCGCTGTTCCCATCTTTCTTGTTATCGCATTTCTTCTATATCTTTCTTTCGCCCACCTCTGTATTTGTTCATGCCGGAGGCCTTGCCTCAGCTCTTTTTATCTTGTTTTTCATCTGACGCGCTCGAAGCCTTTTCACTTGCCGCCACCATCCTCCCTCTCGTTGCCAATATAGCCCATCGCAAGTTGCTTTTCGTTTATAGCCTTGTGTACTACCACGTCTCCCTCTTTTCTTAGACATTCACATCTTACAACCCACACGACGACGTTCCTTGCGAGCGGAGCTTTCGTTTTAGATTCATTTCGTTAATTCATCAGGTTTTCACCTTTTTCTTCTCGGCAGCTATATCAGGCTGGATCATGCGCGCTTATACGTTGGATTTTCGCTCCCTTTCTTCACTCTACTATGTCTTCTTTTCTTCTCATTGCTGTCTCTCACACTCTTCCGCTTCTTGGGCTGCCAGAGCATCGGTGCATGAAATTTCTTATCGTCATGTGGCATCTTGTTCTTAGCGTTCTCTTTTGATACTTTTGATGTCCCCTGAACTGTCTGTTTTTTCTTTCTCTCACCAATGTTGCAGCCGCCGTCGTGCCCAGTATTTTCAGTGCCGTCACGCCTGTCTGGCGTTTGCACTGTGTCTCGTCATTTTCGTGCAGCGGTGCGGAAACTAGAGATAGCGCTGGTACAGCCCAGCAGCCTCGAGAGGAAAGCGCTGTGCGACTGCGGCGTCTGGCTAGCAACAACTGTGCCAGGTTCTAAGGAGAGCGATGTGGCTCTTCTTAAAAATGGATTGGGGTTCAGTGTCCAAGTATTCAGAGATGCGCAGAGGAAAATTAGTTTTTGAAGAAAGACTCAGGAACACGGATGAAAAGAAATGGGCGGCTAAAGTTCACAAGTATCTGTACCTCAAAAGCGTGGACACAGCATGGAGGAAGAGATCAAGAAGGTGGACAGCCAAGTAGAGGGCAATTGAAAGGGCAGATGGACAACCGGAATCGTTAAAGAGAAAGTGAGAGAAACGGAGACGGTAAATTGGATGCAAATGATTGAAACGAAAGAAAAGTACCATGCAGATTTACAGAACGGCAAGAAAGAAATCAGGAGCGAAAATCTGTGCGATAACACAAAGGGCAATGCTTGGCTAGTTGAGGTCCGAACTTGCGGCTTGATGGCAAAAAAAAAAAAACACATACCTGAGCAAATATTCGCAACAGGATGCGGCTTGTGTCTGGCGCAGTGAATGTCCGGAAAAAGAACTAAGCACATCGTAATGGAATGACGAGATTTTCATCCAACAAGATCCGCGGGGAAGGTCCACCTTCCAGAAGCGCTGGAACTAAAAGCGGATGCAAGCATTACCTCGTCAGCAGTCTAGATAAGCAATAGACATTTAGAGTATCGATTGAAAAAAAAAAAAAAAAGGCAGACGAGGGATCGATCTAACCGGAGTCGTTACAGGCGTGGGTAACTGTACAATATAGAAATAGAGATTTTATTAAAGAGAGAAATATCAAGGAAAGATAATCAAACTGCTAGACTGCAATAGATATAGTAGAGAGAGAGAGAGAGACGGAGAGAGACAGAGAGATCGATGCAAATGAGAGAAAGGCAGGGAGGTTAACCAGAGTTAAAACCTCCGGTTTGCTCCCCTGAGCTAGGGGAAGGGAAAGGGGAAGTAGATACAAAAAGAATAGCGGTGACAAAAATAAAAGCGTGAAAGAAATAGATGTAGTAACATCTTATTAGCTCAAGCAGGCTAGGCGAATATTTGTCGCCGCCCTCTTTCGAAGGGGATGCCAACAGAAGTCATCAGCGTCACTATTGCGGCGTACATTCGCCATTCTAGGGAATATCGGGTTCCACGTGTCTCGCAAAACGTACTTCCTTGGCAAATTTCCTTCGCGACTGCGTTAAGTCGGGACTCGGGAACTTTCTCAAGCCCGGGACAGATCTGCAAAACCTGGGACACTTGGCAACTCTGTTTCAGACCTTTGTAATTGTTAAAGGGGTCATATAATTGGAAGCTGCGAAATAGGGAAGAATAGTGATGAAAAGGTGTTTGCATGGAATGACAACAGATATCTAATTAGATACTACATTTATGAATTCTATGCCCTTTGTGTCCAATTCTTCATGCATCGACCAAGAGAGAGAGAGAGAGAAAAAAGGATGCATAGAAAGGCAGGGAGTTCAACCAGAGGTAGTTCCGGTTGGCTACCCTGCACGTGGGAAGGGTTAAGGGGATAAAAAGAGAAAGAGAGTGGAAGGGGGAGATAAAGAGAAAGAGAGACGAACACAAACAAACCACGTGCAATACAGAGCGGTAGGGGGCGGCGTTCTTGAAGTCTATCGTGAAGCCCCGTAGACCGCAGGAACCTGAATAAAGAATGGGCACATAGCCACCGACTGAAGAATAGTACAGCCCAAGTATAAGGAAATTAAGGAAATAAAAAGAAGTCGTTGAGTATCATGCGCCCTTCCGTTAACGGGAGTTTGTATGTGGTTTAGAGACGACTATGAGTCGACATTAAATGTAAGAGTTTTATGCCGTGATTTATAGTTTTATTGCGCAGTTGATGGTCAAATATTCGTGCCATATACACAGCGCATACTTGAGGCGATTGACACACCAACGAATGATAGGCGAAACCCTAAAGGAAAGGCGATGAAGTTTGGCTTAAGAGATTAGGCGTATGGGCTATCAGTACTGCACCCCGTCGAAAGTTATGTTTCCTCCGCTAACCAATTCATGTTGGAGATCGCCAAGACGCTTCCCTGTCTTTATTTAAATAGTTTTATCCCCAATTTACTCATTTCGTACATAGCTAGGTATGAATGTTAGTAGGAGAGCTTCCTGGTTTGCTACCCTACGGTGAGAGAGAGGGATGCACGGGGTAGAGAGGGGTGTGAGAAAGAAAGGGTACAAAAGGGAAGTTCGGCATGCCCACACGAACACAAGGAACCATATAGCACAGACACATTCACGCGGAGCAATTGCGAAAAACATAGCATTCTCATATTCTCGGTCTGAAGCTCGTCATGTAGACGTGGGCGAAAGATTTTGTTATGCGGAAGTGCTAAAATCATACCTGTGATTAGGCGCATACAGGTGGATATGTGCATACCGTAACATACGCTTGGTAACCCTTCGCACCTCCCGCGTGTGCCTGCTAAAGCGTCCACTGAATCCACGACATGAGGGACGTCGCTTGCGTACCCCCGCGCAAGTCACGTGCCTCCGACTTTCAATCATTCTGTGCAGTTTAGCGCCGAGAGCGTATGCATAGCATGCACGTACGTCATTGAAGGATACTCCGCGACTTCTGGTTTACGGCGGTGCCATCTTGGGGAACCTATAGGCCTATGCACGCGCCTGTTGATAAGGTTCCCCATGATGGCGAAAGGTAGCGGAAGCAGACGACAACAGCGGATGTGACGTCACGTGCATACTATGTATACGTTACAGTGTTTCAATTGTCGGAGTCATTCTAGGTGTAGCTTCATGCACGCACATTGCGCGATCGTATGTCACTCATTCCTTCACCCCTTCTCATTTAGAGAGTAGCGTATATGTACCAAGCGTGTGACAGCACAAACCTTGCCTCATTGTGTGCTTCGTTGATTACACCTTGTTGCTTTCATTCAGGAGGCCTCGCCTTGTGTACCTGTACCTACATGCCCGCGCACTTCGTCTCGGCCGCCGTGTTGCTATATTTTCTCCTCCCTCCCCTCTTTGCAAGCCATTTCCGTCGTGCCTCGAGCCTCACCGGTCTCAGCGGCTTTTGTTTACTCCCTAGGTGCGCGGGATGCCTTCGCTGATGACGCCATGGGTTTCACCAGCACTTTCCTAGCGCCTGTCGGCATTCGCGTCGCTTTGTCTCCTTCTTACGGGCCCCCTTTCATTTAGCCGATCCGCTTTGTTTCTGTTTCTTTTCTGCTGTCGCTCTATCAAGTTCCCGGATGTAGCTGCGCACCCTGATTCCCTTGCTGTCTCGTAAGCGCACTGCGCAGTCAGGTAGGATCAACCTGCAGCGAGCGTGCAGGCTTTGCCGGCATGCTCGGCATCTCTCGCCAGTTGTACGCGCGCTGAGGCGAAGCCTAGAAATGTCGCACTGCTTCTTGGCGAAGACGGCGGTTAAGTGTCTGTGTCCGAAATTAGAGAAAGACGGATCCTTTGTTGTTGATGTTGGCACTGAACTACAGTGCCGTCGAGATGCACGGCTGCGAAACAAAGCTCGCTCTGCGTCGCGACGCAATGTTCGGGGACACTACATTAATATAGCATGACGAAGCATTATTTTAGTTTTTTTTTTTAGTTAATTTCGCAGTAAGAAGTTGTTTACCAGAAGACAAAACGGTCACCAAAACTTCAATTTATTTTCTTAAATTTCGCGCCGCAACATCAGTGCACGGTAGGTATGTCTGTGTGACGTCTCGTATTTCAACGTATTTTCTCTTACTTGGATAGCTGATGGTGCAGTGAATTAGTTCTCGAAACTTGCCAAGTTCAGTATTTAGCTCGTTTAGAATACGAGCAGTTCGTCTTTACCGATAAGAAATTAACTAAGTTTGGGCAGATGCTCACATAATTCATTACGCCATATGAGAATGACGCGGGAACTTCAAGGCGATGACGCCATCGAGTTTCGAGGAAAACGCTTGAAAACGTGAGAGCCAGCAGACGCCTATGAATGGCTTCGATACGCAAGACGTACGTACAGTGAAGCCCGCTCCTAGAGGAAACAAGAGAACATTTCTTCAGTGTTCGCTATATCTAAGTTCATAACCTTATTTTGGAAACGAAGGCTGATATGGTGCGCCACAAACATTGACTCCACAGGCCTTCTTCTGAAATCTGAGGCGTAATAGTTGCACGCGTACTATATAAGCTTACTAACCGTTCAATTCCTTATATAGAACTGAACGGCGCTGTAATTCGCGTGTCTGCGGCTCGGGGCAGCCGTGTTTATTTCATGACACCCGAAATCTTCATTTCATGACCAGGCTATACCACGTTATGCCGCGTAATGCCAACGCTGTAATCGCGACCTGTAATTGGTGTACCGCGCGCGGCACGAACGTACGATGTGACGAAGTTTTGAGTGTTTGGTGGACGAGGAGGTACTTCAAACAGACGGTCAAGTAAATTCTTATTCTGATCGCTCTTCAAACGCCACGCTTGTGCTGTGAGTGTTCCACTTCGGGATCAAACCTGGTGATTTCGTCTTCTCGCCGCATGTTGAGCACGTGACCACGTTGGTGCTCATTGCTGCTGAGTAACCCTGACACCTCCTTTTTGTGCCGGTGGCATTCGTAAACTATTTTTTAAAGAGCGGAGGGACGATGGAAGTATATATAGCGTTTCACTTTTTTTTTCTTTTTATTGGACGACAATCAGTTACAAGTATATATATTGTATATATTGTATATATTGTATATATATTGTATATATATTGTATATATATATATATATATTGTATATATATTGTCAGTATATATTGTGTACAAATCTATTTCCCAGTTTTCAATGGTTCTGTACTTACCTATTGTATCGACAGCCTTTATTTATTGGTTATTCTATATGTTCCTTTGTCTTCTTTTTTCTCCTTTCTTAGTCATTTCAAATTTTTTGTCGCATAGTCTATATAACATTTGTACTTTGCGTATTGTAAGCATATATTTATTTCTAATTATCTGTTACATTAACCCCGTGTTCTTTGACATGTGCCATTCCTATGTTCCATAACGTGTCAAATACTACATATATACTACATATTTATTTATTCATACGCTGTATCGTTTTCATTTGCTTGTTTTGAACTTCAGTTATTGTAAGCAACCTTTTGTAATTGTTTATTTTTTCATTAACTTCGCGTTTTCTGATGTCTGTCGCTGCTATGTTGCCAAAATGTATTAATTCATGCAATGTTAAATTACTAATAGGAGGTCCCCCTGACAGTTCTTGTAACTCCGGGACCTCCTTCTGTACTAATGATGAATCACGAAATAGATAAAAAAAATGGTTTCTTTCCTGAAAAAAAAAAAAAAAGTCAGGAATGCAGGAAAGCCCGCTTTCTTGACCTGGTATTGGTGAAGTCGATGAGGATGATGGCGGGAATAACGTTTGCCTTCCGCAATACAAAATTTGTTTCGAAGCCATTTCCTCGGACTGTTAATATGGGCGCCTTGTAATTGTGACAGTCTGCATGAGGTAATTATGCGGCGCAACTGAGAAACTGCCCCTACATGCGTGCGTAACTCGTTAAGAGGTGTTCCTGAAAGCTGGCTTCTTGACAATAAGAGAAATTTTACGGAGAAGCACGCTTTACTTTTTTTTTTTTATTGGGAATATTTTTGTGTGGGGGTGCATAACCGAAGATGTTTCCATCGCAATATTAAGGGCCGTTATGTATAAAGAACTAAATAAGGTCGCATGAGGTGGAATCGATCGTGTGCCCTTACGATTCTGAGGCTAGCGGTCAAGCGACTACACTTAATTTGACTGCCAGGTCTTTTTTCTTTTTCTTTTTGGACTGCTCCTCAACATGTTTTTCTTTCTTTCTTTCTTTCTTTCTTTCTTTCTTTCTTTCTTTCTTTCTTTTCGCGTGTTGATTATTCAGTGGATATTTCATGCTACAAAGAAGCTGGGGCAGAACTCACAATGCGTTTTGTTAGTAGGTGCTCTTTCCCGTTGGCTGATCACCTTCGCTAATAATATATCAAGTATCAAGATTGCTTTTTTTTGTGAAATCGGGCCCTGAATTTTTGCTGTCGCCTTGTCCCATTTCTGTATTTGCGAAAAGCTTGTAAATTCCTTTGTCTGTCAAATTAGAAAATGCGGACCTGCCACAGTGGTCCTATCTAGAGTTCTAACACACTTTAGCCATAGCTGCCCTTACAATTCTCAGCCCCGGTCGGTTGTTTTTCTTTATTAGTTTTTTTTCTTGTGCGTTGGTTCAACGGTTATTTCACGCTACATGGTAACTGGTTCTCAGTCGTCGTCGGTATCTTCCGATTGAAAATTATTGGATTGAATGCTGTGATTTTACGTGCAAAAGCACGATTTGGTTATGAGGCACGGCGTAGTGGGAAACTCCGGATTAATTTTGACCACCTGGGTATCTTTAATGTGGCCCCTATGCATGGGACACGATCGTTTTTGTATTTCGCCCCGTCGAAATGCGGCCACCGCTGCCGGGATTCGAACCCGCGACGCCGTGCTTAGCAACGTACCATAGCAGCTAAGCCACTGCGGCAGGTCCGAATAATAATTAATCACCACTTCATCAATTTCTTTAACTGCGAAATAGCGGACAAACCAGTCACAGTGGTTCAGAGTACTTGCCTTCTTGTGCTGTTGTTAGGGATACTGATCCAGTTGGACTGACTGCACAGCGGGTGCTTATCACGTAGTATCTTTCCGTCATCACTCCTCATCCTCATCTACTTTCCTGTCGCCCCCTCCCCCCCCCTTTTCGTTTTGTTTTACCACCGTGCGGAGTTGCATCCAGAGGCACTCGACCGGCCAACCTCTCCGCTTTTCCTCTTATTAAATCTCCTTCTCTATCTCTCTGCCGAAGCATAGCGACAGAGCACTGAAAGCTGAACCTGCAGTCAGCAATTTAACTTACAACTCCTTTGTGTGTTTAAATTACCTCTCCATTGATGGCACGATAGGTATGCAAATGTTCTTTTTTGCCCAAGTTACAGGAGTGCACTGAAAACACAAAAGGAGTATACCTGGGACTTGCCCAAGTTAAAGGACTGCGTTGAAAGCACAGAAAGAGTACACTTGGGAGTATAGAGGGAGTATAGAACCCGTCGTGACAAGGGTTGTTCGAAGACAACGGAAGACTTGTCGTTGTTCCAAGACAGCGACACAGAGAGCGTCTGTGTCGTGTGCCTCTTTTCTGTGTCCTGTTTTTGCGCTGTTTGCTGAAACATGTGTTCGTACCAACACGCTCTGCTACACACGGTTTAAGCCACGATTTAGCACGCGGGAAGACCTTACATCTCTTTTTACAGCGGAGCTGCCTATGGCAAGGATCTGGAAAAATATCTGTCCCAGACATGTTGACAAAAAACAGATCATCATGTGGGCCGATTATGGCAATAGTGCAGAAAGGGTCCAATCTCAATGGCACATACTCCTGTGGGCTAGGGGACTTGTAACACGCCCTTAAAATACCCTTGTTACACGTGGGACCCAAAGAGGTCCCAAGGGTAAGAACAGATGTTTTTGAAAAAAAAAGGCTTTGTACAACTTTTTTAAGGATTGTTCAAAAATTATCGGCGCCAATCACGCAAACGCGCTAATGCCATTGATTGATTGAAACTTTTATTAGAAGGGATGGCCCATGGCCTAAGATAGGGGTGGCGGTCAGGTGAAGGGAAGGATGCCGCCTCCTTCGCAAAGGAGAGCAAAGCGTTGATTCTTCTGGTGGCATATGCTTGAGGTGCGACCCAGTCTTCGTACGATGCCACCTTTAAAGGTCAGGTGTGCTTGGTCGGGAGTGGACCGCGCAGGGATGCGTTGCTCCGCCAGCCAATCACTGAAGCGAACAAAATCTCCGTCATGCGACCTTTTCGCATGACGTCATCTGTCTCGTCCGCATTTCCTTTCGTTAACGCCGCGATGCCCGGTACTTCCAAGTCACGAACCACAGGCGCGTTATCAGCATGACAGGCAAGCGAGACAGATGAAGATTATTATGTGGCAAATATACACCCCAAAGGGTGTATATATTTAAGGGTGCACACTGTACACTCGAAAATCGTTTACACCCTTTGGGGCTTATCTTGTCCCTGGCACGCTTCGGCCTCCGCGGCCCCAATCCACGGGCCGCCTTGCTTCCAGCTTTGATCCCCCCGCTACTCCTTGGGTGCCCCGGAGATCCTGCGCCACCTGCTTTATTATAACCTCAGGCGCTCTCCAGAGGCCTCCGTTTGCCGGTTACATGTGCCCTCCTGGAGCAGTGCTTGTAAAAAATCCAATCTATCGTGGCGACGAAAACAGCGACCCGCTACTTTTACAACACCAGTCAGAACCTTGCCCCTTCAGACACAGCGATCGCCAAATGGGACTTTCGTGCCTACTGCCTCACCGCGCGGGCAGCCAGTGGCGGTGAGAACTGACTCAACCGCACTCCGCAACGCCGGCATGTCTAGGGGACAAACGTATACAACACGAAACCTCCTCCCTAGTACATAGGCAGAGTGATTCGGAGGAAGGAGACCATTTTTCAAGGAGCCAAAGCTCACTCTAAAAAAAGTTTGCACCCTTTGGAGTGTATCTCTGTCACACAACGATAATCTTCATCTGCCTTGAATCTATGAAACTCTATGAATCGCAGTCGAGAATTTCGATCCGGATCGGGCATGATCGCGATCGAAAGCATAGAGTTACTATACTGATCGAAAGTGGCCGTGCGATACAACCTCCTGTCACATGCTAGCCTAGCGTAGCCGCTTCCAAAGCTAATCCAAATCATTGGCGCGCCAATGTGAGCACCAAGCAAGCCTCTGTGGACAGAGAAGGCTTGTACGAGTACAACGTTTGCGAGTGTGTAAGAGCCTGCAGCTCGAGCCAGTGTCCGGCGTAGTGTTTTGTCTTGTTCGTTGGAAATGGCAGAATCCAGGAAACGAGCCAGACTAACTCAGTCTAAACTCAACTTCTCCCAGCCTTCACGATCACCTGCGGTAAGCCACCTAGAGCTATTTTACCTAATGCACATGACATTGCCTGGAGTATTGCTTGTTTTAAACGAATCGCGTCTCTGTAAATTCTGCTTAATTCTTCAGAAGCGTGGAGATCCCGAGAAAGGCGGAACCAGTATATCGGCGGAAGACCTTGAACGCTTGGTAAGGAGCGTGCAGTAAACCGTACATCTTCGTCAAATGGCTGCGCAACTGGCAACGAGATGTTAAACGTTCTTGAACATAAATGTCACATTTTTCGCCCGTTTAAGGTCAATGACACTGTGTACTACCTCTTGATCTCCGACCAGCACAAGGAGGCCATCAAAAGGAAAGGTGAGCGTACGTTCATTGCCTCGTAGTTTGACTACAGTGCACACGGTTGTTGCATTCTAGAAAGCGGTCGCGAATAACACACATACTTGCTGCGGCATTAGGAAAAAGAAACTAGTTCAGAACCGAAATGCAGTTTGCGTAGGATGGCCTCAAACGTGTGCATTTACACATCTCAAGGATGGAGAGATAACTGGCCTATCTGTGATATATATGTTCATATTACTGTGCCCAAATAGCTCAAACAAGAAAATTGAGGGACAACGCAAGTGCTTTTTTTCAGCTTTAGGCTTAGCATTGGTAACCTAAAGAGCTGCAGTATGATGGAATGCAGCGGCATTCCTTGTTCGACCACTGTTGATAATGGTACTGACTTTGTGTCACATGCTGGTGCACATAATACACCAACATCGACACGATGTAGTTCCTGTTTTAAGTAATGAATGAATAACAAGTAACAATCGCACGGAATTCCCTTGTGCAGAATAAACATGTTTAGTTGTGTGGAAAGTTACTATAACGAAGAGAGAGAGAAAAATAAAATAAATTTTAAACACCTGTAAATGCTGACAGATTAGACCTGCTTAGGAGAGAAATATCTTGCAAGAACTGCATTAGTTTTCGTTGTTGGTGTTAACTTCCATAACTATGCAACAGCTGACTATAGGCACACTGCACATGTTAGGTGGCGCCACCATAGGCCATTGAAAAGCACCACCAAACGGCCATGTTTTTGGAAAAGCTAACATTTACGACAAGCCACGTCTGTGAAGTCGAGGAGGTGGATATTGCAGGCAGTTTCAAAATCAGCACATGCATTCCTCAGACTATAATCAACACAGTGACCAGACAGAAACTTGTTATAGAACTTAGTCGCTGCAGTGTGCACATCAGGTTCTTGTTTTCAGGTTAACGGCCAAAGAATTCAAGTGACTAGTGTTCACTCTGGTGTGGTGGGGCCAGGTTCTTTAGGTTTGGGGGACATCGAATACCCATTAGTTGTATATGCTCCTTGCAGAAACGAACAAACTTTTAACTAGCATTACCTGATCCTGTCTACAATGAGAAAGTGCTGCTTTCTGAATGGGAAAAAGACAAAACACAGTTTGAAATTTTTTTGCCCGACAAGTAGGAGCAACGACGATGTCAACATTCTCATCCAAAGCGAAGTAGTTTGTATGGTTTGGTTAATTTTCTGTTCTGGATGACTTTTTGACAGCCATCACAGGGGTGGTAACCCTATGTGCCAAGCTTGCCTTTGTCCAGTCAATATTTTTCACCTCATTACAGGTTTGTACAGGGTTGAAACATACTAAAGCACATTCGTCACTTTGACACGCACCATCTTAGCTGTCCCAAAACATCGGCTGTTGCTTTGCAACGCGCGGTAGTTCATAATGTGTGCAAGTATCTTCTTGGCAGATTATCAAGGACACATACTTTGGAATGTGAACTCTTAATGCCGTAAACAATATTTAAGGAAGGATATGTACAACGGGATGGCAGCCTGCAAGACACATATGCGACTTCGCTGAACCAGCTTGGTACAACGTTAAGGCTGTCACTTCTCAGATATCCGTGCTGGCAAAACTCTTTGTACCTGGAGCAATGCTGTCAACAACCTTGTACTCCACAACACAGTAGGTATCGCAGTTTGGATGCGGACTTATTGCAGTTAACGTTTAGGACCTTGGTTTTCGGTTGAAATGTAAATGATCCAGAACAAAACAAACATGCATAGTTACATTGCCACTGCCAATGTTTTAAAAAAGTTGGCTGCTGCTGCCAATATAATTATATATGTATACTACTGGTGCTAATCTCAAGTTAAACTCATGCTGCCACTAGAGGCACCCTTGTAGGGCTGTAGTTGCATCTGCAGGGTATACTCAACAAAATCTGTGGGTAAGAGTGTGCAATCCACACTCCTTAGTATAGGTAATCATGATGTTGAATAACTTTTTTGTATTCGGTGCACAAGTGTAAATGTGTTATAATTTTGTATTGCTCTTATGGTAGGAATTTGAGCAGCTGGTGTATGCTTGCTTATTGCAGACATACAGAAGCATGTTCTGAACAACAGTGGAAAAGTAATGCGCACTGTGCTGGCTTCAGCGAAGGAGAAACTCCAGGATGTAAGTTTGAAATGCGAGTAGTCGCTAATGACCGTAAATAGCGCAGCACTGTTCTTTTGTAAACATTGCTTTGAAATGGTTGACTGCAGCATTTTTCTTTTACTGCTGAAAGAGCCAGTTTTCAGAGACCACATGACAGGCATTACATAAACCAGTTATCAAGTGCGTGGTACAAGAGTGTTCTTGGAAACTTGAAGTACTTTTCTTTCTTATGCGTACTTGCACAAACCACTTTGAGTGCCTGACAGCAGGCTTGATTTCAATGGCAATGGCTGAAAGTGTCTTAAAAGCAACCAATATGTTTCCACTGCAGTTTGAAGTAGTTTTGTCTGATATGAATTGAATAGTTACACCATATCCTTGTGAGCAGCTTAAGTGCAAACGTGTTGACTGGCAAAAACCTGGTTTGAACGGAATGCAGAGAACAGGACAAGGTCAGGTGTGATTGTCGTGAAGCAGCTCAGTGTAAGTTGTGCAATCAGGCTACTTGCAAATGGCAGCATTGCTTGTTTACTGCTTTGTGCTATCAAGCACTCAACAACAATTTTCAGTTCTCTCCACACTGGTAGGTACTATTGTGTCAACAAAAAACAGCATATAGCGAATGTATTTACGCTGTAAGTAACTGTGAAGAGGTGCACTTCAAAACTATCTGCTAACTATGAGGCATACTGAGTTTTCATGTACCCCCTACTTGTTTTCACTGAAGAAGCTTTCGGCACTTATGTCAAAATAACTGCTTTTGGCAAAACATTTGCAGTAGCATTGCAGGGCCTTAATTCTGCATTGAGTGCCTTAATTACTGTACTGAGTGCCTTAATTAACATTGACTTAACACCAGAGGTAGTGGGTTCAACTTTCAACCTCCACAACGTCTATTGGAATCCAGCTTGAAAATATGGCCGGTTGGCCTATATTGCCATATTGGGTCGTGGGTTCGAGTGCCCACATTAACTTCGCCATAATTAACACCAAAAGTTGTGGGTTCAACTCTCGACCATCACAATGTCAATTGGAATCCAACTTAAAGATATGGCTGATTTACCCATATCTCCAAGTGGGTTGACTCCCATCAAAGGTTGTGGGTTTGAGTGCCCTAATTAACTTTATCTTATTTAACTGTGCCTATATCCCTCCCACCCGGGCACAGAAAATGACATTAACTGACATTAATGCCTTAAACTTTAATGTCATTCGCGGGGTGCCACAAGGACATGTTTAATGGCATTAAAGCTCAATGCCATTCGCGACGTAGTGCATTCTCGTAACTCACTTGGCCATCAAATACATACTCTCGTTCCCAATGTCTCCACATTCTGACGAGACTGAACGGATTCTTAGTGAATAATCAATATATTCTTCACTTTCTTTAAAAAGTTGCTCTTTCTCGCGGCGTAGTGCGTTCTTACAATTATTACAACTCACTTGGCAGTCGAAGGCGTACTCTCGTTTCCAATGTCCCCACCGTGGCTATGGTGACCATATTCTGACGAGATTAAGCTAACTTTTAGATAAGAACAACAAATATATTCTTCACTTTTTTAAAAGGAGCTCTTTATTTTCGTAGAGATCAGCAGGCGATCTTGCCGCTATGCACGGCTAGAGCACTAATTGTGAGCGCATTAGCCAGGAGAAGCTGTTTGATTGCAAGGCGGCGGCTCCATGCCTTGTAGGCCTCATACTGGCCTTCCAATTTCTTGATGATGTTTGGCTCGAAGAAGCACATACGCCAGAACAAACTGGAGCACACGGTCAAATTCTTCAGGATCACTGCTTGAGAGCTTTGAAGCTGTGAGCGCAATTTTCCCAATTTCAATGCTTTGGCTACGCTATGGATTGGCCGTTGAGCTAGCTTTCGCTTCAAACAGTTTACGGCTGGGTGCAACAATGACATTCCCGAAGTAAACTACATACAATACGCCTATTAATGTTTCTCACGCCATTTCTTAAACATCTGCTTTCTAGATAACTGTTCTATTTTTATTGTATTACGATTGGCAGGCAAACTTAATGATTTCACTGCAGCTATTGCCATTGCAACATTTAATGTCATTAGGTATGCACCTGTAGCAGCAATCAAAATATAATGACATTAAGAAACTTAAGGTCTTAAACTTTTAATGGCATTAACCTTGCCCATGTGGCACAGGTATAAATTTACTTTGCCTTAATTAACAACAAAGGTAGTGGGTTATACTCTCGCCCTTCATGACTCGACTATACTTTGTATTCTTGACAATGGCTGTTGCCTTTTTTGCATTTTACAGGAGGACCTATTTGTAAATGACTTTTTAATTTTTGCTTTTTCTCAGGTGTTTGGCTTTGAATTGGTAGAGCTTGATGACAAACAAGGCTCTGTCATACTTGTCAGAAAAGTTGACCTTTCCGAGTTTAGTCAATTCCTGAAAAGGTAAGCATACTTTCTCCTCTTGCTGCAGGTTAGGCACCAGAAATATCCCTAACACTTGCTTGAGAAAATTTCATTTTGGATGCTAATAAGTTATGAGGAAATTGCTCTCGACATTTCTGTTATTATGGGCCCAGCATATTTATTAAAATCATTATTCTATCATATCAGAAAATTGTTTACTCAATGTTTGCATAGATAGGCAACCAGGTATAAACTGGTTTGCTCAACCTATGGCTTGTTCACTTTCAAAATTTGCAGTGTATATTGTTTTTAGGTTTCTGTATTCCTGAAGGAGCTGCTGACATTTTTATTTGCTAGCTATATCGCATTGCTTTGGTGAGATATGGTATATTCATTTTCATATAAGCCGGACCTTGCTAGAAGTGCAACATATTTCTCAATGGCGGCAATAGGAAAAACAAAGCAGCTTTGAACTGAAGGTTGAGTTTGTGGTGCAGGCACTGTTGTGTTCATGTTCATAATTAATATTTGTGAGGTGTGTCCTGTTCTTTGCTCATCAGCTTACTATTTTTCATGGATCTTGAGGCCTACTCCAACTGAGATTTTGAGGGCTTCAGCTTTTTGAGCATGCACTACGGTGCAGATCGGACACAGACTCATTTTGAGAGTTGTGGGGGTGCTCGACTCTCTTGTATGCCCTAATGTTATTTTTCCTGCGTATCTCTCGCATCTTATGTAATCTGGTTTCTTCACATAGCACATGCAGTGAAGAAAGTTGCTGAAGTTGCACACTAGTGTAAGAGATGGTGCGAGTGTCTGACACTAGCGCCACCTAAAGGAGTGGATAATTAGGCACAAGAAAAACTAGCTTCCTTCTTTTTGACTGTCGGCCGATAGTGTGTACAGACTGACTGCACGCTTGTACGTGTGCTCCGCCGGACTTGCCCACGGGAGCCTTCTCGATTTTTCAAATGCATCTCCATTATGCAAACTGTTTAGGTGTTGGTGTCTGGCATGGGGCGAAAATATTCGCTCGGTATCTTTACGTTGTGAATAGAACTTCGATTCCTCAGCTCATTCCATTGGCATGTTCCATTTGTTATGTAATCTGGCTAGCTAGCATTGGTGTATAGAAGGCGCAATAAATGCCCTTCTGTTTTGTTAGCATTACTGTACTGTGCCGTTTGTTCCATGGAGCATTTGAGACCCCAAAAAGTTGTAAGTTGGGAGCACTCCTGTAGAACAAAAGCTCTCATTTGCTGTGTAGTCTGTTAGGACTCTTTGCTCAGAATTAATGCATGTTCCTGAATTTTGGTAGAGTGCCTGTTCACAAAAATGAAGTGATTGAGAAAAAAAAACGATTTTGCAGAATTTTTGTATGCAACACTGCATATACCATATTGGAACACAGAAATCAAACACAGAAAGGCACACAAACATGCACACATCTGAATCAGACTCTGATAGCTGGTTGCTATCAGAGTCTGATGACACATCCTTTTCACTGTCTACTGACTGCAGAAATTCATCTTTACTTCCTTTTGATGCATTAGAAATGTCACGCTTCTGGAGGCTCACGCAACCATTGTCTGCAGGAGGGCATTCGGCAAATCATGAACCCACCTTGCGATGCATTGAGCTTTTTATTTTATATTTTAGTAAGAATCAATTTTGTTTTTGATTTTGAATAGAATTAGTTACGACTGTAACATACATGCAAATTTGAATGCACCTTTTATTAAAAAAGGTACGAAATCGGTGGGGAACACAAAAAAATTTGCTTTTGCAAGAATTTCGTTGTTGTGAAATGAGACAGCACAGATAGGTAATACATCGTGGAACAAAACATTGCTGTTGAAATTTCGTTAGCCTACTTTGGCAAGCTTGATTGAGGACATAGAACGTCATTGCCAACAGTACAAAATGCACCACGTGCGTCGATCACCAGTGGCAGCATTGCCGTGGAGCAGTATTCTCGGTCAATTGATTTTGGAGATACGATCACTTTTGCGAGATTTCGCGTAACTCGGAACCAGACGCAGAGCAACAGTGCTCCATGCATGCAGCAGCGTTTCTCCATCGCATGCTGTCGCGTGCAGGCGCTGACGCATCTGGTACCAAGTACGAAAGTGATAGTATTTCGTATGCCCAAAGGTAGTCAATTAAGGTTACAGCCCCTTTACGCAAATCAACGTCTGGAGCCGAACCTGCACGCGATGCCCGTCAGCATTCGTGAAGTAAGGAATGCGTATTCCCGGATGATTGCTCAATCATGGCCCAACGCGTGCCACTCCATGCTGCGTCTGCCAGCGCAAATGCCATAGACATTCCACATTGCTGGGACGTGGATTCCCTTCTTGTTGCTGCGTTTTTCTTGCTGTGGCACACATTATGTACTGTATTAGGTATAAAAAAAAGTCGACACATGTCGGTAGTAACATACGTGCTGCTCCAAACAGGTGTTCGGTAAACAAGATGGTGTATATGATGTGTTTACGGTGCGATTGTTTCTGGTGCTTGGTTGTTTTTGTAAACAAAAATGGTGGCATGTGTGGTGGCGGTAATGTGGTGGTACTTTACGCAATTTTAGTGCAAAGCAATCACATTTGAGCACATCTTGGAGCCTGCTAGCCTTGCGCAAGTAGGCAATATGTGGGGTTATGTTCCGGCGAATTTTGTTGATGCGAGATTGTAGTACAATGACATTTCGTTGGTGAGGGGTACAAAATGCATTGAATGCTGTGGGCATTCGCCGGGGATACGAAAATGTTTTTATTGTCACGGGTTTCGATTGTATCCTTGAATGAAACACAGTAAAAGCTCTTTAATTTGAATTCCACGGGGATGCTACAAAAATTCTAATTATAGAAGATTCGAACTAATGAAAGTCAGGAAAAATTGCTCAGTTAAGGTGCGTATACAGTCCTACAGGGCGTGAGCACACGCACACACACGCTGCGTCACGTTGGCGGGAACAATGTCTGTACTTTGAAGCACTGGTGTAGCCAACAGTTGTAACTGGACGCGGCCAACGTGGGCCGATGTTCCCGACGTCGAGGTGGCTCTTGCACCATCCACGCGTTTGTTGCACTGACTGGCTCGGAAAAAGAAATGTTGCTGTTTTGCCCGAAAAGCGAAGCATCGATTGTGATAGCAAATTAGTAGATAGCAATATGAAGTAATGATAGTACTTTTATCGGCCGTGTAGACTTGTAAAAATTCGCCTACTATTTAATTAACACGTATGATGTCACGCATGCACAGGTAAACATGAATACATCTCGCTTGATGACTGCAGAAATTCTTTGAAAAATGCTGGAGTGAGGAATTTTGGCAGTAGCAGCGAGCGAATTGACCTTCATACAGCTGTTGCTTCAATGCGAACAAAACGTAGAAAGCACATCGGATACGGAGCTACCGGGACTACGTGCACTCTGCAAACGTCGCAGTTCGTGTTGAAGATGAGGCCCACGCGGGTGTGCACTTTGGCCACCTCGCAGATCGTTTTCAAGATGTGGTGCCCGCATGGCGGAGCCGTAAGCAGCAGCTGCCGGAGAACGTCCCTCTAGAGTGTACTAGACTATGGTTGCGTGGGGCGAACAGTGCTCTCCCGCTGAGGCGCCGTGTGGAAAAATTGTGCGAGGGCGCTGCGGACGAACTGGATTGGGGTGGCAACATGCTTCATGGCATTTTCAACGTAATTTCACTGTGGGCGCTGAGACCGATTGCGCGCATACGCTCTGATAATGGTGCTTTATTTCAACTGCAAATTTATATTGACACCTTTTTGCTACGTATACATGTTTGACGCATGGGTTGTACAACATGACGTCTTCAATTTTTCTGTTGTTGTCAAGTGTGTCATCTGCTAGCAAGCGTGCGTCTGTTGTGCGGATGCTGCCGGACACCCAGTTTTTCTCGCAGAAAGTTTGTGCAGTAAAATGTTTTATGGTTTTACTTGCTTTGGTGCGCCCGCGACTCTTGTAGGCCAGTACCAAATCTAGTTTCAGCTAGGTGAACTGCTATTTTTAACACTGTTTTCTAAAAGTAATGCGTAATTTCTGCCACAGAAGCCGCTTATCTATAACATGAAGCTACGGAATGAAATTTTATTGATATCGTGTCATTTTACGTGCTTTATTTATTAATTTAATGTCAATCAGCGACAATGATCAAAGAAAACAATATTATAGTGAAATAAGCCAACTTTACTGACTGCGTCGTGCGAAGAGGTGCAGATGGCCAGGGTACATAGACATATATATCAAAAACATACATGTAAGAGAAAACTTATCAAATATTCTAAATGCACTGATTCAAAAAGCGAAAGCTCCCGGCCGGAATAAGCATATTTCTTTTAAAAGCTGCACCGGCGCCGGGTGAACCAATTGGCTTTCCAAGAAAAGGAATCAAGGCAATTATTGAACGTTAATATGAACAGCAGTGTTAGGGAAAAGATATTGCCTATGTACTCAGACTGAATCGGGGAGACCGGGAAGTCCTTACCAATGTAGTCTGCGTGGCTTGTCTGGTGATCTCCCTCAAGGGGCCAACAGGCGAAATGAAGTAGAAACATATAGTCTAATCAAATAGTATTTGCCATTCAGATTGTATTCTACTTCAGAATTCACCATTAAAAATTATCGAACAGCCGCTTCCCTACGAAGGTAACCCTTTACACCAATTTTGAAGTCTCGAAGGTTGGGGGCCGATGCAAGTGAGGAATCTTATTCCGAATGATTGTACTGCTGGAGAGCCGTAGCTGTTGCGCAGAGGCCCACCAGCTCCTGAGAGAATTAAAGCACGGGTGAGAATCAGTTCTGAACAACTTCGCAGCTGTCATTCAATATAAACGCCCCGTTTTGGGGTAGCCTGTAAGTCTGCTAACTTGATTCAGGCAAGGAAAACATTTTTTTGACAGTCATGTCGGCAACCCAATGGGTGCCCAATGTGGTACCATACTTACCTTCTTCAACAAACACAGCAGATCTACAGCTATCTCTCAGTGTGTGTGAGGCATGCGGTTCGTTTAATTGCTTCATTATTGTTCTTATGATAGCGCACCAGATAACTGAAAGATGTTTATAATACAGAAGCTGCTTAGTTGAGCAGACGTACAGCCGGGAATGGCATTAAGTTTAGTAATGAAATATAAGGGTAACATGTTTTTCTCAGAAATCAGACTCACAAATTGTTTCATTTGACCCCTAGAAAAAAAGCTGAAGAACGCAGCTACCTTCTTTTTTTTAAATTAAACAAATTCTGGCGTTTTACGTCTGGCGATATGATTATAAGGCACCGTATTCCGTTCTTACCACCTGGGGTTCTTTAACGTGCACCTAAACAGAAGTACACGAGTGTTTTTCCATATTGTTCCCATTGAATTCTGCGACCTGATTTGAACCCATGAGCTTGAGTTTAGCAGCTCAACATCATATCATCTATGTAGCCACTAATTTGGCTACCGGGCCCATGTTTCTCTTGTTTTTTTTTGTTTTTTTCGTTGTTGTTGTTAAGCATGGATTGGAGAAAATATTTCACATGGCTTACGCGCCAAGGATTAGCATTTATAATGGCTATCTATAACTATTTTCAGCTCCCGAGGTGCAACCGCAATAAAAGAACCCACACCAATTACTTCGCATTGTATTACGCGAGGAACACAGAAACATGAATTGGATGTTGCACTGTTTTTATATAAGTATACTGCCTGTAAATCTGAGTACAGGGTGCCAGATGGGGCAATTATTTTTTATTTGTTTGAAGCGGTAAGCAGGAAGCTTAGATATGTTTTTCTGTCTACGTTTCATGAGACCTACTGATGGAAAACTATATGTGCAAAAATACATGTGTGCAGGCTGCTTGAAGAATAAGAAAATATTTGTTCTCCAAAGGGAACCGTGCAATCACATATTAGAATGAAAATCGACACAGCGGCCGCAATGCACTTACAATCACCGAGCGGCATTTAAAAAAAAAGATAAAATGAAATAAAGAAGAGAAGGAATCCATTGCTCAGGCATAAATACATGTCATAGCCAATTATAAACACCGTCTGAGTGGTCTGACCACGTATACTAGCGTGCGAAGTAGTACGAATGACCCTTCCGAGAAGTATTGCCAGCAATTTCCAACGGCACGACCTTGATGCGGCCTAATCCGTTTTGATAGCAGCGCAGCCACAGTATTTTTCATCATCGCACGCCTCACTGTAAATCATGTGCTGCCCAAGCCGCTCGTCCCACTCAACTGTATTTTAGTACACTCTAGTCCCCCCCTCTTTCCCTCCCTCCCTTCGCCTCACTCCCATGCCTTGTGCGCGAAAGGAGAAGGTGTGCATCTGTCCCACCTTCGTCGCTCGCGCAAGCGAGATGGAGCTGCGTTCGCCGGCTCACCCTTGCATGCTTTCGCTTGCACATACAGTATACGGTGCACGGCAACAATTTTATCACCCGTGAGCTTTATACGGAACTTCACGGGAGAGAAGCGACCTGCAACAGAGGTGTGGTCCATGCCTGGCCAGCGACAAACGCATCGCTCTCCAGTGAGGCCTAAAGAATGGGCCACGGATGGAAAAAGCAAAGCTGCGCGGCCACTGTGGCGACGCCAGCGTAGCCAGCGTCGTCAACGTGCTCCCACACACTAGCACTCTCTCCATCCACAATGGCGTGGAGTTTGAATTATCGGTGGTGGTGTGGATTTCAATGTGAATTAACAGGATACATTGCTAGACGGACCACGGCGGCTACTTCGAATTATCCGAAATTTCGAATTAATGAGTTGTGAATTAACGAACTATTACTGTATGTATTTTTCAGTGTCAGTGAGCCATTTTCTTCATATTTGAAGAATGGCGCTAAACTTGAATTTTCCTCTGCGAAACACTGTGTGCATCAGCTGCATGGGTGAAGTGCAGAATTACACAGTTTATGCAATTAATTACTCACTTTATCATCTCTAAAATTTCAGAAGTGATAAAGACCTTGCAAGACAAGGTCTCATAACGCTTGTCTTGGCTCTTATTCTCATGAATGATGGAGTCATTCGCGAAGGTATGTGGTTTCTTTATTTTCATTTTTCTTGGTCATATGTCCTTATGCGTGTAAAGGTGTAAGCACTTACTGTGTCTTTTTTACGCTTATCAAAAATATCTATGTCCAAGAATAGACAGTGCACGTCAAGTTAGTTTGTTTGACCATATTTGACATTCCTAGAAGGTGTCTATGCACGTTCATTGAATTTGAACACTGATTAACTCGGACTTAGTTTTTTTACTTCCCATCTGGGTCCAGTTAACGGAATATGGCTCTGCTATTTGCATAATTAATGCAAAGTTCATTCTGATGAATGGCAAATGTGGCACCTGCTGCCACTTCCTGGAATTGAATTACCCATGGTATGTAGTTGCAATGTTATGACTTAAGCATTGACAAGTTAATACCCCTGCACGATATTGGGTAATACCACTGTGCGATGAATGGGACGACGCATCACTGCAACATTGCATGTGATATGTTGCACTGATCAAAATCATTGCATATGGAATAAGGCCAGGATGAAGAGCTCTGCGTGGCTTTTTCATGCAGTGTGTTCCACTAGTAAAGGGAACACACCAATGTGTGGCTGTCACTTTGCTGGCACCCCAGCTGCATTTGTTGGCTGAATCTATGTCATTGCACAGCACAGGGATGTAGAAAGGTGTCAACTCCACCAACCACAAGTTATCGGCTGCAAAGCTGGATGCTTGCCTGACAGGACTATTTGCTAATGTTCTACGTTCATCTGTTTCCTTTAAAAATGGATTGAACTCCACAGGGGAGTCTGCGTCAGCAGGCGTTTGGTGTACTGCGACACCACGTACCCAAGCACATCAGGTTTGGACCCTCCCACGTGTAGCCGTGCGCAGCTTAGTTGTGTCTGGGGAAAGGGGGATCCTGGAAGTTGAGCCGATGCCAGGTGTACAGACCTTTAAGGCCCTCTGGCAGAGGCAGCGCACACCTCTTTGGCCTCTGCCTCACGTAGACGGCACCTGCGGACTGGCCCATCTGGAGGAAATCATCAGTCGCCTTTTCCTGTCCTCCTCTTCAGTATTCGTCTTTCTCTTTCACTTTTAATCTTTCCCATCTTCTACTCGCTTCCTTTTACTTGCAATTTTCCGTGTGGCAAGGGTTAACCTTGTGTGGGTAGCCAACCTTCGTAATACTAATGTTCGTAACAAAATTCGGTTATAAAAGGGAAAATTAACTATGTGCGTTATTCTGAAATATGCGCTGTATTGAAATTCATAGGTTGGAGACGTAATGCATGGGGCAAATAACCGGTGGTTCATTAGATTTTGCGGGGATTGAGGTATGCCTCGACGCCTTTGTGTGGGCATTCACCTGTTCTGTTGTTCCTATGCCTGTATGGTTCTCGATGGCGGCCTTTGCCACAAACTGATTTTTGGCGGTGGCACTTCACATGGCCGACTGTGATGGCTTTGGTGGCACGGCCAATGCGATAGGTAGAGTGAGCGTGAGGGAGATCTCTTCAGGACAGGACTGGTTACATGCATGTTTTCCTCTCATCTGCCGGCCCCTTTGTTAGGGCCTCTTGAGCTCGTCTACGATTCCTTTGCACCTGCGGTGAGTGCGTACCCTGTGTTGATCTTTTTCCGAATGCTAAGCCTAGTGCTCGTGCGGAATCATATTGCACTGAGCCTCACTTATCGAAGGGCCAAGCCAACGGAGATTGCCTAAGCTCTCATGAGATGGCCCATTGGTTATCGCAAGAGCAAGCAGCATAGTTGTGGGGACTTTTTCAACTGGGATGCTGTGGGGAGCCATCCTCTTGCAGTGATCTGCTAGCGGTGCTTCTGTCCGTATTTTTGGTCTAGGCGCTGGACCCCTTTGACTTCCGCGTCTGCCTGGGACCGGGTATTTGTGCAGCGTTGGGTGTCACCAGAGACAAAAAAGTTGACAGTCACTTCAGCACACGCTAAAGAAGATGAAGGCAAGAGCCTGCGTGCTCACGAGACATTTATTACATTACTTGTTGTTTTCATTTGAATGCATTACTTGTACAGTTTTCTATAACAAAAGGTCATGGGTTTGAGTCTCTTAATTAACTCTACCTTAATTAACTGTGCCATAATGGCGGACATCGGATTCGTCCCGTGAGCCGTCTAAGGCTTTTGCCTTAATATATGGTTTCTGCTAACTTGGGGCAATACTGTGGGTTTGCATGTGGCCGCAGTGTTTAGTAGCCCCCCCTTTTGCGGCCTGAGCACACATGCTAGAGTACGAGAGGTGATGACAGAAGCAGCCCTGTGGCCAGCTAAGCCCAAACCCACGGTGGCCGGTACTCCTGTGAGATATGAGACCCCCACAAGTTACAGAATGGGTGCTAAGAATGGGTACTAAGTGCTGTCAGGGACAGCAGAGAACTAACTGGGTGGTTTGATTAAATTGGGAAATTTGCAGGCATACAAGTGGATCAGCTGGCACAAAGCAGGGGTAATTGGAGGTTGCTGGGAGAGGCATCCAGCCTGCAGTGGGTATTCAGATGATGTTGAGGATGGCTGTATGTTTGAGCTGAGTGCTTAGATGTGCGCCGCACATCTTATTGCTCAAATGCAGAACACACACAAACATGCACGCACATGGCATGAAGGCTTGATTTGTGAATCTTGGCTTTGTTTGTATTCCCTGCAGATTCACTTTGGAAAATGCTGAAGCCCTATAGCCTTGACCCGAAGTGAGTTTGCCCTTATACTTCTAGTACCTGTGGGAAATGGTTTACTTCAAAGCTGGTTCAAAGGGTCTGTGCTTGTTGGTTTGCACCAGTTGCATTATTTTGTTCAGTGATGCCTTTCCATTTGATAGGTTAGCAGTTGGTATGTTATAAAACTGTTGTGACGTTCCTTACACTATGATTTTTGTTTGCGTTTGGAGTGATACCTGCAATGCCATTGGCTTCGAGGTTTTTTCACAGCCCTAAAATATGTTCACAAAGAAATGCCTCCTAGTTTGTTTGTTATGTATTGATCAAGCTACTATATTAATTGGAGGCTGGTAATTTGCAAATTTCTGTGCTGATCCTCCTTGTGATTGCACATGCATTTTCATTGCACTCTGGAATGAATCGTAACTGTAGCAGCCGTGGAAATAGTTAGTGTCATTGATTAGCGTCCCAAACTGTGAGCTCTCTATAAACTTTTGCAACACCAGTGAGGAAGAGTGTGGTTTTGTAAAGCTTATTCTGAGGCATATGAAACTGTGCTTGGCCAAGTACTTTAAAAGTGGGATGAATCAGCTCACTCAAGGTGGCTGGCATAACCAATCGGGGAAACAACTGTGGTTCAGTTACCATATCAACATTGAATCAGTGTTTTCAACCTCAACAAGGAAGATGACGAGACAATGAAAAAACCAGTGTGTGTACCACAGCATTCTTTAACTGCTCACCTATCAACCATTTATTGCTCTAAAATGCAAGTGTTTGTGAAATGCTCAGCTATTTTGGTAAGTTGTGCTTGTGCGTGCTAATCCTCTGCACATGCGTATGCCTTTCTTCTTGATTTTTTTCAGCTTGTCGGATTCTGCTTTTGGTGACATGAGGAAGCTGATCTGCGTAGAGCTTGTCAAGCAAGCGTACCTTGAGCAGTCCGTGGTTCTTGGGTCTGATCCACCATTGAATCAGTACCGGTGGGGCGTGCGTGCAAAGAAGGAATTCTCGAAGCGTTCTGTCCTCGAAATAGTCTGCAAGGTACTTTTAGTCTCATTAACAAGCATAATGGAGCTAAACTGGCCAGTGATATCGAAGCATTGTTGCAGCACTGTTCTGTGATATTCTCTGCACCCTGAATTGGACTTGTTGGTTTGCATGTGTATTGAATGTGTCATGCTTAAATGTTACATGACCAAAAACAGTAGGTGCTAAAAAAAAAAAAAAAAAAGAAAGGATAGGTATCAAAAATAAGAAAAATAACAAGAACAGGTGCTGACTACCAAAAAATGCATCCACGAAGAAAGCAAAAATCTTTGCTCCCAAAAATTAGGGGCACTCGAATGTTCAGTATTGTGAGTACAAGTCGATTATTACATATAAATATTATGAGGCCGAGACCCACTAAGCTGCCAAACACTTTTTATTCCAAAAAGGAAATGCTCCAGCTCAAGAGCGAAGGAGGAGGAGATTAGGGATGATGATGGCTATGTACATATAGAAATGATGAAGTACATTAATAGTGCTTACACTAACTACCCCCCGGCATGGAAGCGGCCAGCCTGGCCCCAGCTTAGAGAAAATCTAAGCGGGGAGTGAAGGGCTTCATCCGCGAGGCTTGGACAATTTCTGCATTCCAGCGATGGCGGTCAGTGAAAGGGTGCACTGGGATGACGAGGTAGTTCACTGCAGAAGTTTGTTGCGCAATGGTGTAGGGGTCAATGTAGCATAGAAGGAACTTCTTACAGAGCCCTGGAGTTCGGAATGGAGTCCAAAGCAGGACTTGGTCTCCAGGGTGAAAACTGATGTCTAGGTGTTTGTTGTCACAGCCACGTTTCTTCTCAACTTGGGTACCTTCTATTCTTCACCGAGCAATTTGATGGCAATTTGCAACTCGGGCAGCAAAGTCTTCTGGAAGGGACACGTTAGGCAAAAAAGGTGAAAAAAGAAATTCTTTGTTGAATACGAAGGAAGGCGATCACCTATACACAAGGAAAAAGGAGCTGTAGCCGGTTGCCCATTGAATAGTAGTGTTATATGTGAATGTCACAAAAGGAAGAATTTTATCCTAGTCAGTGTGGTCAGGACGGACGTACATAGAAATCATGTCAGGCAGTGTAAGGCTCAGTAAGGACGTTGGTTTGTGGATGATAGGTACAAGTAGATTTTTGCACAGTATCAGTGGCCCAAAGAATTTCCTCGAGAATTTGGGAAATAAGTGCCTTGCCACAATCACTCAGAATAATGTGAGGAGCCCTGTGGTGCAAGACAATTGAGCACAAGAAAAAGTCAGCGACCTCAGAATGGGTATCGGATTGAAGAGGTGCAGTCTCAGCACATCTTGTTAAGTGGTTGACCGAAGCGACAGTCCAGCGGTGACCAGAAGGTGTCAAAGGCAAGGGACCACATAAATCATTACCACCAAATTGAAAAGGTGTGTCCGGGCAAGGGAAAGGTTGTAGTAAACTGGCAGGAGGGGATGTCGAGCGTTTGCGGTGTTGACATGACGCACAAGAGGCAACGTATTTGGCCACCATTGTAGATAGCTCAGAAGCAGCAGGTCTTGATGCAGTCGTAGGTCTTGTGGAAGCCTAAGTGGCCAGCTGATACGTCGTCCTGAAATGCCTCTAATACGTGAAGGCGAAGGCAGCGGGGCAGGACTGGGACCCACCGGTTACCTGTTGGGTGGCAAACGTAGTGGTGTAGCACACCATCTTGAAGACGGAATGGTCATAGCTGGCGTCGCAAGTGACTGTTGGGTGGCTCGGTGACCCCACTAAGGCGATCCATGAAAGTTCGGCAGCAGGAGTCGGCCCGCTGAAGCACGAGGAAATTAAAGCGTGTTGAAAGCATAACTTGGTCCAGGGGCCTTAACGAGAGCTAGTGTGAGGCAGATGTAGCGTTGGAACGACATGATGGGGAAGACGACGGCGCATTACTGGGAGAGAGTGAGAGTGGGCAGCGAGACAATGTGTCTGCATCGTGATGACTTTTGCCAGACTTGTACGTTATTGTAAAGTCATATTCCTGCAAGCAGAGTATCCAGCGTCCTAAGCGCCCTGATATGTTTTTCATTGATGACAGAAAACACAGAGCATGGTGGTCAGTGACAATTGTGAAGTGGCGGCCGTAGCGGTACGGGCTAACGGTAGGGGCGAAATTTCTGAACCGACCAAACAGTAGCCAGACTCTCTTTGCCCTGTAATGGTGTAGTTCCGCTCAGCTGGAGAGAGTGTTCAGCTGGTGTATGCTAACACTTGCTCTTTAGAGGCTGCATTACGTTGCAGAAGTACTGCTCCAATACCTTGTGTGCTTCTGTCAGTATGGAGTATGGTGGGGGCTCTTTCGTCAAAGTGGCGAAGCACTGGTCTGGAAGAAAGGTGTTGCTTGAGAGCTTGAAAAGCCGACTCACAGTCTTCAGTCCACATGAAGGAGCCACCGGTAACCAGTAGCTTGTGTAGAGGAGCCACTATTGCAGCCTAGTTGCGGATTAATCGACGAAAATTGGACGCCAAGCCGAGGAAACTATGTAAATCTTTCCGCTGCTGTGGACGAGGAAACTGGAGAACAGCAGTAATCTTTTCGGGGTCTGGCTGGATGTCACCCTTTGAGACGACGTGGCCTAATACTTTTATACTTTTGCTTGCAAATGTGAATTTTTTTGTGTTGATCTGGAGACCGGCATTCGCAAGGCACTTGAGAACTTCAGCTAATCGTTGAAGATGTTGGCTGAAGTTAGAGGAGAAGGTGACAATATCATCCAGGTAACAGAGGCAGGTCTTCCATTTTACTGCGCGAAGAACATTGTCTATCGCATGCTCAGATATGGCTGGAGCATTACAAAGGCCAAAAGACATCACATTAAATTCATAAAGTCCATCCGGTGTAGTGAACACGGTTTTTTCTTTGTCAGTCTCATTCATCGAAATTCGCCAATAGCCTGATCGAAGATCAAGGTGGGAGAAATACTCCGTCCCCTGTAGTGTGTCCAAAGCGTCGTCAATTCGAGGTAGGGGATAAACATCCTTGCGTGTGATCTTATTTAGTGCTCGATAATCGACGCAAAAGCCAATGGAGCCATCTTTCTTCTTGACCAGAACCACAGGAGAAGCCCAGGAGCTAGATATAAGACACGTTATGTTTCACGCAAGCATGTCAGCAACCTGTTCTTCAATGATCTTTCGTTCAGACAATGATACATGGTAAGGCCGTCGTCGTATGAAGCAGAACCATTGTTTTCGATGTGGTGTGTGGCCACAGAAGTTTGGCCCAACACAGGGGAATAGCTATCGAACCAGGCCTTGTGCTTCGCCAAGAGAGCCAGTAAGGCTTCAGATTGAGCAGCTGTTAGGTCAGAATCGATGACAGCTGGGAGAGGGAAAGAATCATCCCAACCTGAAGTTGGTGCTGGCGATGAAGGGCAAAGTTTTACGATAGGGATGGGCTGAAAGTCGGTGAGGGTCACCACAGTCATCCCTTTGGGCAACATCACAAGATCTGGGGTTGTGTTGCAGGCAGACAGAAAAGCACAGCCACATGAAAATCGGACAAGGCAAGCGGTGATGAGAATTCCGTGAGAAATACAGCAGGGAGAAGGGGCGACTTGAGCGTCTCTGTTGGCGATCTGACTGAATTTGACGGCTACAATGTCTTTGTGACTAGGATGCAGGACGTAGTCTACAGCAACAGCCAAATTGAAGTATGAAGATGACGAGTCCGTAATAGGTGCAAGCGCTGTATCCATGATATGTACAACTTTCTCTCTACATGAAAGGATGCCTGAAGCAGAATGTAGAAAGTCCCAGCCCAGGATAAGTTCATGAATACATGAAGGAAGCACAATAAACACAACGTGGTGCTGAATGCCGCCGATGAGAATACGAGCAGTACGCTGCCAATCAGGGTGAATTAATGCATTATTAGCACCGTGCAAGATAGGTAGAAGATAACGTGTTTCAGAGCCACGAGGACAAATCACTATGAAGAACAGACACGGCGGTACCGGTATCGACGAGAGTTGACACGGGAATGGCTTCAACACGGGAGCGCCTTCAGCAGTTACAGAAAGCATGTTGGCTGAGCAAACAGGAGGAATTTGTGAAGACAGATAGGAAGCAGTTTTCCCTCCAAAAACTTCAGTTAGTTTTCTGGGTGCTGGGCTGAAAGATGGGAAGCAGGGCAAAGCGATAACGTAGAGCGCCGGTAGGGTAAAGGAGAACGATGTCTGGCCGAACAGGAACTAAGGTAGATTGAGGGCAACTGGAGGAGATGGAGAACGGTGCTGAGGAAACGAGTACGGCGGAGGTAGTAGTTGTCAGGTCGGCAGGTGTGGTCTCTCTCGTACTCAGCATAGCCACGTCTTTTATTCTGTTGGTGATGGCGGCAGAAGCGAGATATGTGGCTGCGTATTCTGCAGTAAAAACAAACTGGACGAGGTGTATGCCACTGAGGGTAGGATGGCGCAGCAAGTGCCCGGGTGCCCATCGAAGCCAAATGGCCATAGTGGACGAGGTGTATGCCACTGAGGGTAGGATGGCGCAGCAAGTGCCTGGGTGCCCATCGAAGCCAAATGGCCATAAGTAACTTCAGTACGCACAGATGTCACGGTAAGGGTTGGTAGAGAAGCAACACCCGTGTACGTATCTATTGAGCACGCTACCGGAGTAAGAAGTGTTGTGGATGTAGTCATCACTGACAACTCTTGATTGACGACCTCGCGCAAGTCGAAAGTTGGGGTTGTGACACAGGCAGCAGGAGAACGCCCCAGGTCTTGTGCTTAAAGCTCTTCACGGATGATAGTTTGGATGAGAGCATGGAGATCAAAAGAATGGGGGACCTGAGAATCGCTGCTGTCCTTTTGAAGACAAAGAGACTGCAGCTCATCTAGGCACTGATAAGTGGAAGTTATGTTGTGGATGGACGCTGGATTTCGCATGATTGAGGCGTTGAATGCGACAGTTCCAATGCCTTTAATTATCTGTCGAATGCGTTCGGCTTCAGTCATGCTAGGGTTTGCATGGCGGCACAGAGCCAAGACATCCTCTCTGTATGAGGTGTAAGACTCGTGCTAAAGTTGGAGGCAGGTATCTAGCTTCTGTTTGGCAACTTCTGCATGGCCAGACGAGAAAGCGAAGATTTGCCGCAGCTTGGTGGTAAATGTTGACTAATCTGCGATGTTGGATTCATGCTTGAAATACCACGTTTTTGCAACACCAGTCAAATAAAATGCGATGTGCGCCAATTTCTTGGTGTTGGTTGACCGATTGCATTAACTCATGCAGTCGTTGTTGAGCCATTCGTCAATGTGATCACCGTAAAACCCTAGGGTATTGATCTTGGAGGCTTTGAGCAGGCATATTAAATGTTTTCATAGTTTTCATTTTTCTTTTTTTTTATTCCATGTGTAGTGTTGCATTATTAGCAGAGTGTTTATGATAGCTGGATCTCAGGTGGGCTGCTTACTCATTTTTCTTCATATTATACCTAAATACACATACATTTGTGATGAAAGCTACATCCATTAAGTATGTTGTGCTGCGCAGTTGAAAAATGCATTGCTTATTCCAGCAACACACTTGTGTCATTCACATTTCAACCTGGACCATGGGAGAAAACAGCGCAAAATAAACACGGACAAGGGAGGAACACAGGACGAACACTGACTGCCAACTACTAGGGTTTATTGTGCACATATTTCTGTGAAAAAGGGGGGAGGGGTTGCTAACTTCCACTTCATTCACGCATGCTCACATTCATACCCTTTTAAGGGATAAACATTTTGAGCGTGCCTGTTTGTCCTGATTATGTGATGGGGTCTTGTTTGTCCAGGTTATGGGCCAAGGGACACGTCCAGAGCACTGGGCATCAGTGTACGACGAAGTAGTGCGTTCCGAGCAAGCCAACTGACAAGGAACCTGATGTTAACCTCCCACATTGGTCATCATATAATTCATTGTATCATTACTTATCTTTCTTTCTTTTTCCACAGTTTGGGAGGAAGGCAGTGTAAATTTTTCTACAGTGCAGACAACAAAAAGTGAGGGAGAGAAACAGGTACATCGCTTGGGGTGTCTGTTTCTATTCTTTCAGCAGACTAGTGAACATTAGGAAACAAAGAAGGCCAATGTACAGACATAGTTGGAGCTCTTTGGCCATTTGTTCTTTCCTGGTTCTTCCCGAGCGAGTACTGGTCTGTTGAAAGGACGCAGACACCTTAAGTGCCATGCCACAGAGGTGCAGTAATTATTGGCAAACCAGCGTTTCTTGATCTTTTTGTTATACTATAATTTCAATTTGGTTGCGTATATGTAATGTAAAGATTGTTTGTATTTTGTGTCTTCACCCATTACTTATTTTGTGAGCCAGACTGCTATATTCTGGAATGAGCTGTTTCGCAATAAGGCTTGCACCTAAAAAAAAGTTCATCTCAGGTTTGGTCATAATTTTCTTTTTTAATTTTTGCTTCACACACAAAAAGTTACTGTGATATGTACATACTTCACTGACTGTGTATGCGGGGTTGCTTGATGATGAACATCCTTCTGTAAATAATAAAGCTGTGTAAATGCTGCATACCTGACTCCTGAACTAAGATCTGTTCAGAGATTGCGCCATGTTCCTCTTGTTGGATGCAAATGGGTGCATTTGCTCATAGTTCTAGGCAGTCACTCTCACCTTGGACTGCAACCGGGGGTATTGTCTAAAGATAATAATACCAATTGCAAATGCATTTTTTTTTCAGTTCCAGTTATTAGCTTTCTAAAATTATAGCCTAAATAGTTAAAAACCTATGTAATTGTCAGTATTGCTACTGCTCCATGTGTAAAATAACATAGCCTTTCAAGATGTCCACTGTAGGCGTAACAACAGCCAACAAAAAAATTTATTTGGAGGTGACAGTTTCACCTAAAGGGATACTAAAGAAAAATATTAGGTTAATCTAAATTAAAAGATTTTTCTTCTACAATAATGTATTGTTAATTTGTAGCGAGAACAAAGCTTTTAATAAGCAAGAAAATTGAAAATTGGAGTGGCGCTACGCATTTTGGGCTGTGTTACATCTCGTCTGACCTGACCACTGGCTAATTCACAAAAAAGCGGCAGAGCGGGAGATCGTGTGGGGATTACGTCAACTTGTCCGTTTTGGCACGGCGATCCAAATTGAGCTGCAACAGGGTGGTGGCAATTTATTCTGCAATGAAGTCATGTGTATTGGCCCTCAGAAAATGGTGATAGAGTTCGAGGTGAATAATCTATATCGATATAACTCGGCTTAATATTTTCCTTTGGCAACTTGAAAGTGAATATTTTATTTTATAAGCTTGTTGTAGACTATTACATCAATATTGCACCATTATGCTGTGGTTTAGAGTTTTGTAAAAGGCATTAAACAATAATAATAGTGCTGGAAACCAATAACATGGGGTTGTTTGATGCTTTCGTTTTGCCATGCGTGTTTCATTCAGTCGCTTACACAGCGAGTCTTAGTTACTGCGTTTCAGTTGTCGCGTGAGAATGCACTCGCAATATCGGATAGCATATGCTTCTCGAATGTCGCCATTCTTTCCAGATCGACGAGCCTGTCGATTGGTTTGTAGGTGCACTGGAGGATTATCGTGGTACTTTCTAGAATTTGCATTGTCACCACAAGAATATCTCGAAAATTCAGTGAAGCAACTATAAATGTGGCCAGGTGCGAGCACTGGCATTTGACGACCACTGAGTGCAGTTGCTGTTATAGCCAGTGTCGAGTTGTTTTGCTTTACTTTCTATGTGGGAATAAGTTTACCCAACAAACTTAAGTCTTCACCACTGCTCGCCTGTCAACTGTCAACAAGAGTGTTGTCATTGATGCGCCAAAACTTGATGCAGTCATGTTTCGTTCCACACTCATAGAAAGTGTTATCTGTGAAGCTTCTCAAAAACGCAGACGTCTGCAAGTTGTGAAAACCAGACTTTTCATGTGGCACATTGATCAACGGCTCTTTGCTAAACTTTACCGAGATTTCTTTCAATACGGTCTCCTGTGGCGTGGTATCCTCGATTTGGTGTTAGGTCCACAAAGCTCTCAGGTTTAAAGGCAGTAATAAGAAGGTAAGCATTGGCATGGTGACATTAAGCAAGGGATATCAGAAGCTGTGTGCTGCATAGGTAGAGAAGAACCAAATTGATGTCGAATAAAAGTTGATACATCGCTGCAGGAATGTGCAATCATGTGCTTATTAGACAGCAAGGAGCTAAAATTAAAACATATGATGACTTTTGCAAGCGTGGACTTTTGGCCTTGTTGGTACATCTTTTCTTGTGCGTAGTGTAGAAATTTAAGAAAACAATGTACAGGACAGCACTTATGCATGTCCCCTCTACTGTCCATTGTGTTTTTCTGCTACTAAACACCAGACCTACTACTACTACTACTACACCTACTACTAGCTGCAGCGGTGGCGTAGAGGTAGAACACCCGCCTCGCGTGCAAGAGGTCCGTGGTTCGAATCCCGGTGCCGCGCAATTTTCCACCGGATTAAAAAAAAAAAAAAAAAAAAATCCGCGTGTTGATAAAATTGCATACACAGGCCTGGAGTGTGGCCTGATGCCGGTGACCAGAACCGGTAACACACTCCCTCACCAGAGCAGGATTGGCCACCCTGGTGCAGTACTTGGCCACAACCTCCTATATGAACACAACAATCAAACCCCGGCCCTCAGTCCCCAGCAGCTGCGAAGCAACTGACCACGGCGGCGGTCAGACCTGCGACGCTGCAGAGGGTGCTAAGAATCCCTGGCTCCGGACAGGCCGCCATTGGAATATGAACCTGGCAACGTTTAACGCAAGAACATTATCTAGTGAGGCGAGTCTAGCAGTGCTATTGGAAGAATTAGAGGGCAGTAAATGGGATATAATAGGGCTCAGTGAAGTTAGGAGGCCAAAAGAAGCATATACAGTGTTAAGGAGCGGGCACGTCCTGTGCTACCGGGGCTTAGCGGAGAGACGAGAACTAGGAGTCGGATTCCTGATTAATAAGAATATAGCTGGTAACATACAGGAATTCTATAGCATTAACGAGAGGGTGGCATGTCTTGTTGTGAAACTTAATAAGAGGTACAAAATGAAGGTTGTACAGGTCTACGCCCCTACATCCAGTCATGATGACCAGGAAGTCGAAAGCTTCTACGAAGACGTGGAATCGGCGATGGGTAGAGTGAAAACAAAATACACTATACTGATGGGCGATTTCAATGCCAAGGTAGGCAAGAAGCATGCTGGAGACAAGGCAGTGGGGGAATATGGCATAGGCACTAGGAATAGCAGGGGGGAGGTATTAGTAGAGTTTGCAGAACAGAATAATATGAGGATAATGAATACCTTCTTCCGCAAGCGGAATAACCGAAAGTGGACATGGAGGAGCCCGAACGGCGAGACTAGAAATGAAATAGATTTCATACTCTGCGCTAACCCTGGCATCATACAAGATGTGGACGTGCTCGGTAAGGTGCGCTGCAGTGACCACAGGATGGTAAGAACTCGAATTAGCCTAGACCTGAGGAGGGAACGGAGGAAACTGGTACATAAGAAGCCGATCAATGAGTTAGCGCTAAGAGGGAAAATAGAGGAATTCCAGATCAAGCTACAGAACAGGTATTCGGCTTTAAGTCACGAAGAGGATCTTAGTGTTGAAGCAATGAACGACAATCTTGTGGGCATCATTAAGGAGTGTGCAATAGAAGTCGGTGGTAACTCCGTTAGACAGGATACCAGTAAGCTATCGCAGGAGACGAAAGATCTGATCAAGAAACGCCAATGTATGAAAGCCTCTAACCCTACAGCTAGAATAGAACTGGCAGAACTTTCGAAGTTAATCAACAAGCGTAAGACAGCTGACATAAGGAAGTATAACATGGATAGAATTGAACAAGCTCTCAGGAACGGAGGAAGCCTAAAAGCAGTGAAGAAGAAACTAGGAATTGGCAAGAATCAGATGTATGCGTTAAGAGACAAAGCCGGCAATATCATTACTAATATGGATGAGATAGTTCAAGTGGCTGAGGAGTTCTATAGAGATTTATACAGTACGAGTGGCACCCACGATGATAATGGAAGAGAGAATAATCTAGAGGAATTCGATATCCCAGAAGTAACGCCGGAAGAAGTAAAGAAAGCCTTGGGAGCTATACAAAGGGGGAAGGCAGCTGGGGAGGATCAGGTAACAGCAGATTTGCTGAAGGATGGTGGGCAGATTGTTCTAGAAAAACTGGCCAGCCTCTATACGCAATGCCTCAAGACCTCGAGCGTACCGGAATCTTGGAAGAACGCTAACATAATCCTAATCCATAAGAAAGGCGACGCCAAAGACTTGAAAAATTATAGACCGATCAGCTTACTGTCCGTTGCCTACAAAGTATTTACTAAGGTAATTGCAAATAGAATCCGGAACACCTTAGACTTCCGTCAACCAAAGGACCAGGCAGGATTCCGTAAAGGCTACTCAACAATAGATCATATTCACACTATCAATCAGGTGATAGAGAAATGTGCGGAATATAACCAACCATTATATATAGCTTTCATTGATTACGAGAAAGCGTTTGATTCAGTCGAAACCTCAGCAGTCATGGAGGCATTGCGGAATCAGGGTGTAGACGAGCCGTATGTAAAAATACTGAAATATATCTATAGCGGCTCCACAGCCACTGTACTCCTCCATAAAGAAAGCAACAAAATCCCAATAAAGAAAGGCGTCAGGCAGGGAGATACGATCTCTCCAATGCTATTCACAGCGTGTTTACAGGAGGTATTCAGAGACCTGGATTGGGAAGAATTGGGGATAAGAGTAAATGGAGAATACCTTAGTAACTTGCGCTTCGCTGATGATATTGCCTTGCTTAGTAACTCAGGGGACCAACTGCAATGCATGCTCACTGATCTGGAGAGGCAGAGCAGAAGGGTGGGACTAAAAATGAATCTGCAGAAAAGTAAAGTAATGTTTAACAGTCTCGGAAGGGAACAGCAGTTTACGATAGGTAGCGAGGCACTGGAAGTGGTAAGAGAATACATCTACTTAGGACAGGTAGTGACTGCTGATCCAGATCATGAGAGTGAAATAATCAGAAGAATAAGAATGGGCTGGGGTGCGTTTGGCAGGCATTCGCAGATCATGAACAGCAGGTTGCCATTATCCCTCAAGAGAAAAGTGTATAACAGCTGTGTCTTACCAGTGCTCACGTACGGGGCAGAAACCTGGAGGCTTACGAAAAGGGTTCTACTTAAATTGAGGACGACGCAACGAGCTATGGAAAGAAAAATGATAGGTGTAACGTTAAGGGATAAGAAAAGAGCAGATTGGGTGAGGGAACAAACGCGCGTTAATGACATCTTAGTTGAAATCAAGAAAAAGAAATGGGCATGGGCAGGACATGTAATGAGGAGGGAAGATAACCGATGGTCATTAAGGGTTACGGACTGGATTCCGAGGGAAGGGAAGCGTAGCAGGGGGCGACAGAAAGTTAGGTGGGCAGATGAGATTAGGAAGTTCGGAGGGTCAACATGGCCACAATTCGTACATGACTGGGGTAGTTGGAGAAGTATGGGAGAGGCCTTTGCCCTGCAGTGGGCGTAATCAGGCTGATGATGATGATGATGAAACACCAGAATAAATATATAATGACATTAAAGTTGTGCTCTGATTAATGGTTTTCTGGGAGTGGATTTCGAAGTCTCGCAACTCTTGTCCTATGATAGACAGAGCAGTTAGGTTGGTCTTCATAATTTCTTCGATCATGTAAAAGTCGTTAATACCCTGTATAGTAAAATTCGAGGAAATCATTCGGACAAAATTTTTCGGTAAGTAAAGCAAAAGAAAAGGCATAGAACCAAAAGATTAGAACCAAATGACACGAAAATAGACCTAATATTCAAAGTAAGCATATAAACTTGGACATTTCTACTAGTCTTTCAGCATAACTTGAAGGGTAAAGATTCTTAATGCAATGGCACATGTCACCATATAACATTGCAAATAAATTCTGTGGAAGACCGCAAGGTGAGGAAGGTTCATGGAATGCGCATTGTCATCCACTCGACTGGATAGCATGAGGCTACAGAGGAAAGCCATATGGTTTTCCCAGAAAGAAAGCTTCGCAACTGAAGAAACATTTGTTCTGATCTGGTGATTGAACCTGGGACCAACAGCCTTTCTGGGTTAGCTCGCATGCTAGAGCGACTGCCCTTGAAAGGTGTTAGACCTGAGGTTGATTGCTGTATCAGGGCAAATTTTTCTTCAGCTACGAAGCCTTCTTTCTTAGAAACTCAGAAACCTACATTGGTTTCCTCTGTAGTTTCGTGCTACAGTTCGGTGGATAATAATTTTCCCCCTCGTGCTACCCCATAGTCCCAAAGAGGAATTTACTTATAATCATCAATGAAAAGTTTAGTCAAAACAGTGTGGCGGGCCCTGGCATTAAGAGAGCCATATGAAAGACTGCAGTCATACGCACGAAATTGGCATTCAAAATGGCGCTTCATTTTCAATGCCAGCCTCCAGTGTGCATCAAGAAGACTTGGCTCAAGGAAGGGAGCATGTATAGAGAGTGTACTGCTTCGCATATATATGTGTACCGCTTCGTGGAATAAAACAATTGTTGGAAGTTAGCGCTGTGTCCGCGTCTTGCCCTGTCTCTCGTCCCTTTTCGTGCACTAAAAACCTCAGTTATGTATAGAGTGCTTGGCATGCAAGCATCTTCGTTTGGGGCGGCATAGGCTAGATAAGTCATGTTTATGAAGCCAAGCTGAGAGAAGGCGTCAAGCAATTCTGATAATATGTAGTGTAATTAATATCTCCGGCACGTCATTTGTGATGTTCATCAGGGTGCTCTTCCTGTGTCCTTCCTATTTTAGTGTTGCTGTAGTCTTCTGCACTGATTCTAAGAATGTGATTTGTGATTGGCTAATATTCTTACATCATTGGTTGATTCAAGAAGTACTAATAAGCATAAGCATAGAACCCAAGAAGCACGGTGCAAGAAATGAAGATAAATATTTTAATATTTTTTTGGAAGGAAACGAGATGTGTAAAATCATCTTCACTGTTCGTTTTAATGACGTGCGAAACTTCTGTTCCAACCGCTCTCCTAGATTTATGCAAATGAATAGTTGATTTGTAAAGATGTTGCTGTGCTGGAATGCTTGCATATCAGCAGTGGTTATGATTGAACTAAGATTTGAATTTAGATTTCCGAGTGTTTCAGGGCTTTTCGGTAACGTGAGATAATTCATGTCCTGGTTATAATTTCTTTATTTGTGTTAATATTTTTAGGCTACACGCTGCAGTGGTTTGAAGAGTATTTGCCTTCCTGTTCAGTATTGCTGCTGTCACTAATTGCAATCAACCAAATTTCCTGCATTTTCTTGGAAAGTCTACCAATCACTGAATGCGGTAGACTGCTGCTGCTACTGCTGAGCCGTGCTGTTGTGCAGGACAACATTGACATTGCAGTTAAACAGTTATCAGAGCTGTCCTTCCATCACAGCTACACTAAAGCATCCAGAGTCAGAACAAGTGGATCTACATACTACTGTTGTGCAGCTTCGCACAGCTTGAGAATAGTTGCAGGTATTCTGTTGAAGCCGTTCCTATCAGCAGCCTTACATTTCTCTCTGCCTACTGGTACACCTATTCTGTTCAACTTGTATAAAAACATAGAATTAAGTTTGAGAGAACAAGAAATCACGTCAAAATCAAAAAGCAAGCCAAGTTTGGCTAGTTGATACACGTTCATGAATATAAGAATGCAGATCCAACATACACTTGGAATATATGTGAAGCGGTTAATAAAACTGTTGTGTTTGCCCGTTTCGTTCCTGCGTCATCGGTGAAAACTGGTGCACGCACATGCTCTCGCACACTGATGCTACGAAATGCAGTACAAGCAGCGATCAAGTCAAAGAGCTGGTTGGCACTGGCTCGGAGAAAGTGTACGTGTGATTGTGGCCTAATGGTTAGAGCATTGGGCTGCTCTTCTGGAAGACCGATGTTCGATTCCCACCATCAGGTACCTAATTCAATTATGTCTGTAAAACATGAGCTATTCAGCAAGGCAGCAGAACCCACCAGGCGTGGTCAGAAAAGTTCCGGATGGGTTGCAAAGAAAGCTTCGCTGCAGAAAAACGAGCCTGGAAAATGTATGAGGACAAAGAAAACAACAGGATAAAGTGCTGTCCTCGTCTTGCTGTACATTTCTTAAGCTTGGTCTTTTTCCTATTGATGATTGAAACTGAATTGCGTAGTCTTAAAGAGCTGCTCTTGCGACATCATTATTGAGGCTGAGGCTTCTATGTGCCAACACTTTGAGACAGTGTGTTCAACAATTCTAAGCACTCTTTTGTCACATGATTCTCTCTAGCTGCAAAAAAAAAAGAAGAAAAAGATTGCTTCTTAATGGTCCCTCAACAGGCCCTACTGAAAATTACAATTAACAGCGGAAGTTGCAAACGCACTGTTTAGGGAGCATATTACCAAAGTAGTTTTCATAATTATTAGAGACAAGAGAACTGTTGCCAGTAATAAAGGCTCCCAATAATAAAAAGATTTCCAGCTGAACTTTTCATATGGTGGTGGTTTAGCCAGTGAAGATGTTCTGAGCAAGCCAAACTCCGTGTCCAGAAACATTCTTTTGAATTTGGAATTGGCCCTGGTTAAACTCGAAGGAGGTGGAAACTAGCGCTTCTGCTGCTTGGACGCAGACTCAAACGACCTAGCTTGACGCTTACAAGCGGCCTCCAGTGCGCAATCTTCATTGGTAGGCTTGCGCTCGACGCCGACTTGCGCATCTGCACTTGCCGACGTTTATGGAGACAAAGCCACTGGCCGCATTCTCCACTTTCGCATGGGCACGTTGTCGTTATAGTCGCGTCTCTGCTGTCGACGCCTCTTCTTGTACACGGCTCGTTCTTCGGCTGTGCACACAGTGCGTGGTGTTCCCTTGTTTCCCGTTTTTGTTCCAACTCTTGCAATGGTCTACCTCTGCAATGCACAGTCCCATTCTTAGACTCTGCGGTGGCTACCGTGGCATACATCCCAGTGTTCTCCTGCCACAACTGCTGCACTGTAGGGCAGATGACAGCAGACGCAGCCAGCAGCAACGGTGCAACCCACTCTGCAGGTGTGGCACGTGGTGAAATAATGTGTCCTTTCTTCTCTGCTATACTATTGTTCGTTACCCCTATTCGGTGCTCGCACCACCCATCGTTTTTGTTAACTTTACGGAGGTTTCCCAGCCACGATACCCCCCTACAAGACCATGCATATGGCTCATTCACACAGGTCCGTTAGATAAGCAACTTTGCGGTGAAATTATACAACTACCAGCCCCACAGTTCTGCTGCGATTGCTTTAATAGTGCATACTATACTCATTTATAACCAGTTTATTTGAAGCAAAATTTTGGCTTAGCTGAAGCAGTTGGCCTAATGCTGTAAAACTGCACAAACCAGAAGCGGTAACTGAACTACTTCCACCCTACAAGCTTTCTAGAAAGATTTGGGCGAGTCCTTGAAACTCTGCCTCTGCTTAACATCAATCATCTGTTGGTTGCATGATTTAGGACACCAATGTTGCTGTGCACAAGTGCCTAGACTCGTGTTTTTTTTCACATCTTGTTTCAAGCCCTGAAAAATTAACACTGCAATAGCATTGTTCATATAAAGAAATTATATCCATATTCAATAGACTCAACAATTTCTCCGTTGAAGCTCTTGCATTTAAATCAGTACATTAAAAACTCTTGTTAATCATTTAAGCTCTTAGTACAAGATACTTTCAGTTGATTATAGGACAATGAGCAATAATAAGCTGGTTGCATTCCCATAGTGCATACCTCCATTTCTTAACGTTTCGTGCAACCTGAAACACCCTGTATATGACACTAGAATGCAGGGTTTAGAAATTAACAGGGAAATTGAATGATTTATTAAATGAAAATACACTTTCGCGAAACATCTTATGTGACACTATTTGACATAACTTAAAAGCAAAAGCACACGTTCATGGGACATTATCTTCGCATGGCAAAAGACACACGTTCAAGAGTCTTGAAGTAGTCCTTCAACTTTTGGCTCAGTTTCTGATGTTGGCTTTCCATTTTGGGTGAGCTCTTCAGTGCCACAAGAAGGCGGTCAAAAGTTGTGTGGGGCAACCAGACGGGAGGCAAGTTCGCATGCAATGCTGAGGTCAAACCAAAGTACTCTTTTCCTTTTCCCAGCACAGCATCAACATATTCGATCGATATGTCTGTTGCCTCTTCGAGACGTGAATATGCGATCAGAAGCCGCAAAAGCTCTGGTGCATCACGCTTCTTGTACGATTCAGTCAGCCAAGGTGGAAGCGAGTAGCCATTGCACAAAAGCTTGCTTGTAATTAGGCGGTGATAACGAGTGGTTCCTGGCTCTCTCTCATGCTGTTCCAGGTAGTGATGAAGAAGGAGCCACGCCTGTCCAGGGATGTCCAGCACTGCCTTTGGATTCTCGATGATCCACTGTGGGTTGATGGTCCGAGCACTCCGGATTGTTTGAGCAGGCAAGCTCTTTATGCACTGCTGGACAACGCCCTCGAATACAGGATTCAGGTTCATGGAAAACTGCTTGCAAATACGAATGGCAATGTTGAAGTGGCCACAGCCCACCAGAAGAAGAACAGTTTCTTCGGGAGTGAGCGGCATGCGGATGCTGTCTTGGCTAGATTCAACGAGCTGAAGCCATGCACGTACCAGACTCAGCTTGCGGCGGACGTCCTCAACTTGGATCACCTCCAATTTTCCTGGTAGTGCCTGTGGAATCTCTTCACCTGTGTTGTCACGCTTTGCTGACCTGTCCAGCTGTCTGCCAATGGGTAGAGGCATGGCAACCCACGCATCTTCAGGCTTCACAAGCAGCAGGCAGTTGATAGCAGCAAGGAGGCACAGTTCTTGTTTCTTAAGGCTCTCTGATCCGGTAGCTTCCTGTTGAAGGCGGAAGGCGTGCTCATACATTGCTGATGCAGCTCTCCGATACTTTTTCGAATTGACATGCATGCAATAGAGGACATCATAGTAATGCTGTTCTGCAACATCGGTTGCTCTTGCACGTCCCTCCAGGATGTGGACGACATCAGTTTCAACCCCTTTGAATGGGAATGTGACAAATGTTGAGAGCTGACGCCTTTCGCATAGCACAACCACTAACTGGTTCAGACAGACGCTGCGGTGGTCACCATTTGGATTCTGTATCATGGCATGATATGCTTCGGTGATGTGACCCAGCTGCAGTTGGTGCTTGAACAGCAGTGACCACAACCCCGGGACATTAGGGTCATCCTTAGGCGTGCACTTCAGAGCTGCTTCAGCTAGACTGATTACACAATCAGGGGCATCTGTGAATGCATCGATTACTTTCAGAAAGTACAGGGGCAGCAAAGATAGTTCAGATGATGAGTCGATGCTTCTCATCCTCCCAATCTGCTGCATTATGTAAGGCTCGGTGGGAACACGTTCGTATGCAAGTTTTTGATAAAGCATGCAAGCCTTGTGATACTCGTGGCACACAAGAAAGCTGGTGGCTAGGAGGTATGTTCTTGTCTCCCAGTTGTTGGAGCACCAGTCCGTTAGCAGTCGGACATACTCTTGCAGCTGGAGGTGCTGATTTAGCTCGAGCAAGGACCTCGGGAAGGTACAGTTATCCGAGAATGGCCATATCAACTCTGCTGCAATGGATATAAATGATGGAAGAATCGCTGTCCAGATTTGGCTTGGCTCAAGTTCATACTTCTCAGAGAGTTGCCGCCTAACTGCCTCTCCACCTCCATTCCTCAGAAAAACCCAAACAAGGCCATACTGTTCTGCATTCTGGCTGATGATGCCAAATCCATCAGAGCTGCTACTTATAGCCATCCCTTTCATGCCTCCTTCGAGAGTATTTGCTAAAGGTGCACCTTCTGCTTCTGTGGCCCACAGAGCTGCATAGTATGCCCGCACAAGTCTCTGTGTCTCAGGAATAAGCTTTCTGCTGATGAGGCGGTCTAAAGCATCCCTGTTATGCCCTGCAGCAACTATGAGACCTTGGAGCAGTAGCAAGTTTTGGCAGAATGTGAAACGAAACTGCATCACTTGGTGCAGACATGCAGCCATGAAATCACAGCCAGCCGTACTGCCGAACAGAAGGCTCCACACATTGAAGTGGAGACCTCGAGGTGTCGTGCATGGGTTCACTAGTGAAAGGTCCATAGAATCAATAAGCTTCTTCAGTGATGGCAGGTTAGTGTGAACTGTGTCAATAATCTTATTCACCACAATGCTGTACTCTGGGCCCAACAGGTGGGCAACCACTTTTTCAATCAGGCTTTGAAAGTCTTCCATGAAGTACAGGCCTTGTGAAAACTCAACCAACAAGTCTGGAGTCAAACATGAATTAATCATTTTTAGGCAGGATGCAAGTGCCTGTACGCCTTCATCTGCCACATCACTGCACCACGGTGGAAGTTCTTCGGAAAGTATACAGCTTTCTTGCCACTCGCATGGCCTCAGCAAGGATACGTGGTCACGCCGAATGAGGGCTGCCATCCCTGTGCTTGGGTCCACAAACAAGCCAAGTGGCTTCAGGCCAACAGCGTGATACTCTGTGCAGGCATAATAAAATTTTCCCCAGCACTGTAGGGCCAGGTTCACATACTCCTGATCACCAAGCTCAACCTCCACAGCATTGGCATGAATTTCTGATTCAACAGTGCTCACAATGTCCTCTTTTAGATTACGGCGGCCATGATCAGCAGATAGCTCTCCACGCCGGCCGTATGTGCCTAGTACTTTGTAAAGGGTGTTGAAGGAAAAAGCATTTTGTCCAATTATTTTCTCGAGGTAGAATTCTCGCGCATCCAGAGTGGCAGGCACGGTGATTTTCTCTGGTGGAACACTAGGCTGCAGATGGACACCAGCCCAACTGCCACTGGGACTGTCAAGCGCATCGATACACAACGTGCAGATGAGTGGCTCATCATTTTGTTGGACCCAGAGTGTCCACAGGGTAGAGTCCAACAAACAAAAGTCGACGAGGTCGTTCCCTGGGGCTCTTATGTTTGTTATCAGAACCATCTTGTGGCCACCGCCCTGAGGCTGAATAGGCTGGAATACGAAGAAGTGGTTCCCCTCTGGAAAGCACGCGTAGACGCCGAGGTACACGTCGACGCCAGAGCTATCGGTCGCCTTAACCATGCACGACTGGCGGCCGCCGAGCCCCGACGCTGACTTTGAGGCCGGCCAATGGTCCAGCACAGAGCACATGGAGAGCAAGTCCTGGCTCCTGTACGACCACTGTCGGATGCGGAGATCCCTGGACAGAGCGAAGATGAAAATGTCGTCGTCGGCTTGATGACACACAAGGCTCAGCGACGCCTCGTCGCTTCGCATCGAGGCGGGAAGAATGCCACTCAGAAAGCGAGTCACGCTGGCGCTCTTTCGAATCTCCATGGTCGATACCTGGCCGCCCACTTCCTGCGGGTCAATGGACACCACGAAGAGCGTGGAAGTGTTAGTGCCGAGCACGAAGATGGCTTCGCCATTCGCTCCGAGCCAGCTGCACGAGTTGTGGGACAGTGTGGTGCCAAGTCCCGCGTGATTCAGGACGTGGTAGTCTCGAAGCAATGTAGCCGAGGCGTCGAAGAAGACGGAGCGGATGCTGTACGTAGAGGGAAACTGGGATCCGGGGTCCGGGCTGAGTAACCGAGGGTGTGGGAATGAGAGACGGTGGACGCTCGCTATGGTCGCCGCGAGGACAACGAGGTTGTTCCTGGTCTCGAAGATGGACACTCCTTCCAGCAGAGGCGTGTGCTGGAAGCGCAGACGCAGCTTGTTTCCAACTAGGTCCACGTCTAACGATTCCTCAGTTAGTTCCAGAACATTGTGGTTGGTTTTCCAGTAGATAAATCGGTTCCGTGTCGCGTTGGCCGATGCCGGGTCCTCTCGGTAAGCATACCCGCCGGCTCGCTCGGTGAGTTTGATGTCCTCGAGCGTGCTCTGCGCCGCGCCCGTGTTGATGGTCAACTCCTTCCATTTCGGCGGCGAGGTCTCGCGCAATGGAACTTCGACAAACTTGACGTATTTGTTGCCTTCAAGCATTGTGAAGGGTTTTGTTTTGAAAAGTTAACATGTATCCAACGCGCGCGCGCTGGAAATGCCGCACAGGCCGGCTAGGCAGGTACAGCGTGCGATAATGCAGGCACTCAGATGGCGTGCTAGTAAACAGTCCTAGTAATAAACATGCATCTTTGTTTTAATTTACATAACGTATTTTAAGCATATAGTGTAAATTTTATTAAAAACCAAGCGTTTATTTAGGTGTAGAAAACTTAACCTTTAAACTAAATACTTATTTTTCTGTACGATTGCGTTGCTTGTGTGATGGCGCGTCAAGCAGCTGTTGCAGCTTGTCAATGGCGGCTGCGACAGCAAGTAGTGGCTCAGTAAGTGTGCACAAATTTCCTTTCGCTAAGCTCGTTTTATTAATCGCCCCGCGATCTGAAGGGTGCTACTCTTCCACTGAGTGATCTACAATTTGTGTAGCGCTGTATTGGTTCTTAGTGGTTAGTAGTTTTTGGTTGGGGCGTTCTTTAATGAGGCCGCGAGCGTTTAAACAGCTTGTCGGTGCAGGCCATATGATTTTAGAAGATTTCTTGTTGATTTGCCATGATGTATTTATGCTAGCTTTTGTGTTCTGGCCGATGTAATAATTTTTCTTTATTCGTGTTTGTTCTAACTTTGCTCATTTTCTGCCATGACAGCAGAGCTCCAGCAGCAGTAGCAGCAGCAGCCAGGGACAAGAGTTCATAGTCCGGATACCAAAGTAAGTGAAGCGTCTGCGTTTGTGTTGATTGTACTGCGATAAATCATCCTTGTCGCGCAGTCGATCTCTTGACATCCTCTCTCGTTACACGTCTTGATGTCTTTTTCACGTGCAGTATTGTGCCGTTTCACCCAGGCAAACCAAGAAACGGTATCATGTCATGCGATTCAATGCTGCGCACAAACAAGACATATCCAAGTGGACGCAGGTGAGATGCATGCATGCGCATCAACATGCTGCGGCGTATTTGGCTACCGGGGTATTGTTGTGTTGTACGAAAACCAAAGTCCACGTTGGCTATCTACTGGGAGTGGAACGACCCCCTGTATGTGACGTCATACGCGGGTGGTTCTGAACGCGCGCCTTTTGAAAACTGTGTCCCTTGCGGAAAATGACAAAAGTTCTTTTTTTTTTTTCTCGTCCTTGAGAGCGAGGAAAGATTTTTTCTATTCTGAAAGGCATTAGGCATGTTTAAGTGCAACATATTTATGTGAAAAATTTGGTCTGCAATTTGGCTTATCGAGATCGCTTTAACATTGTGGCAATTTTTTTTCCATACCTTTGTGATTAATAATTTACATTTAAGTTGAGAATAAATTTGCTTGAGATTTATTCGAAGTGCTTGCACTTGACATCCTGGAAGTGGGTTATCACCATGTTGGTCCTCCAACATGGTGGCTAGAATGACATTGGTGCAAGTCATCTACTGGAGGCTTAGCTGTCTATTGGAGACATAACCATGTTATGGTATACTCGAATTGGGCAGTGTGCCGCCCACACAGCAAAACAATGGGAGAACTGCAGTCATTTTTGCGATAACTCCACCAGACTGGTGTGCTTAGAGCGCAAAATTTAAATATGTAGTGTGAAACTTTCCTGCATTTATAAACTAAAGCGGTGTCAAAACACATTTGAAATAATTTAATTAGCAAAAATTGAATTAAACAAACTCTTAGGATACAGTATTGAAATAGATCAAGCTGCTTCTACACTGTCTAAGCTTACACATTTCCAATAACAGGTCAGTGTCCCCGGACGTTTGCTTAATGTATTGGTTGCAAAAGACAAACAAATGCTCTTCTTCTCATTCTGTTTGTATGCACGGGAGGTTTTGTTATCTGCATACTTTAAATTTGTATGACGAAAGTTCAAAACCCGTGAGGAGACAGCCCGGAAGGAACACCTGCGCTGTGCCAGGTGGGCTGCGTAAGCACTTATTTATTTTACTTATTTCTTTATTTATAACATACTGCAGACCATACATCGGTTCTTGCAGGAAGGGCACTTAAGCATAAAATCACATGCATCAGTCACATGCATCAGCCTGAAAAGCACCCACCAGGCTTCAGTAAAGAAAAAATGTAATGCTCGAACAAATGCCACCACCGTTATTCGGACATTTTGCTTCATAAAAGGTCGCTGAAAGCCAGGAATACAGCCAATGTGCACGATGTGCCCAGTCCGAACAAGCTCGAGGTCATTCTAATTGTTCTGCAGGAACCATTATACACAAGAAAGATAAATTTTGCAAATACTTAGCCTGCCTTGCTCATAAAAAAAAAAAAAAAAAATGTGTGAAGGCCGCAGGAAATACGGTAACAAAGAATTGGTGAGCTCTGCATGGACAAGCCCAGCCTCCGTGACAACTGCCTGTCTCGGAGGTCCTGTGCTGCATGTATATGACTCCACTTGCCTACAGTGACTCCAGGCTACAGTGACAGGTGGCGCTGCAGTAGACCAGTGTGCTTCAGCACCCCAGGCCATCACCGCAGAAAGAGCCACGTTTAGGCCTCCGTACGATACATGGCCCTATTGCAATACAACATACGTATAGACTAGTTTAAAGGCCGTGCCCCCAACTTGGCAATCCAAAATTCGTATAAAGAAATTTCTAACAAAGAAACAATTGCATTCGGTGCCCCGATACTGCTCATGCGCATTGGCAAATTTTCTCCTGTTGCGTATTTATGCCGCCATCTAGCAGCAGCATCTAGTAGAAGTAGTAGTAGTAAGGGCCACCATCTAGTAGTAGTGGCCCATACATGGGACTGAATCTTATGGTTGTCCTGTGTAAGGCCTGCACCTCATCAAAATTGTAGTAGTCGTAGTAGTCATCAAATTGTAGTCATGTAGTAGTTATGACAACTCTGTTACATTTAGAAATTAAAGATAATAAGAAATAACTTCCCTTTAAATGAATGGTAATGCATTTCATTGCTGTGAAATGTTAATGCAATAACCTACTTGTTGCATTACGTATGTGCTCTGCCTCTAGGTGTGTAAATTGTGTCAAGATAAAGATTATCATTCTCTGTAAATTAAGTGTCATGTGATAGCTATGCAACGGAAAGTACATAGGAGCTACCAATGCCGTGTGGCACATTGCACAGTGTAAAGTATCGGCATAAATTATTTTGTTACAATAATAAATTTACAATCGTGTCAAATTGTTTACACCAGTGGGTTTGAATGTACATCCACAGCTTTTTGAGAACAGAATCGCAAGATTTTGTCTTCAGAGCTGCTGTTTGCATCTATGTTCCAGTATTCCGCTAATACTAATGCTAAAGTATACATGGAATCAAGAGCTGGATGATATCCCCTTGTGTCTTGTTGAAACATGTTGTATGGAGAAAACAGATACTGACCGCAAGAGATTTAGTATAGCTTATGTTGTGGCTCCATAATGAGCTGAAGTGGTGACTTGCAAGCTGTTTGAAAGCGTACCGCGAGCAAGGCTCCTCTGTGGGAGCCAGAACATTATCGCTACTAAGCCTTTGTAGTCTGTGCTTGTCATGTTCATTTTTTACTAAAATGTACCCTCGTGATCAAAAGGAACAAATCCTCCCCCCCCCCCCCTCCACCTTGTTCTCTGTTGTTTTGACTTCAGAGAGAGAGAGTGAAATAGAAGATAGGAAAGGCAGGGAGGTTAACCAGATGCACGTCCGGTTCGCTACCCTGCACTGGAGGAAGGGTTATGGGTATGAAGAGAGATAGATGGAGCACCACTCCAGAAACCTCGCAACACTTGTTTCGTGCCAAGAAAAGACTTAGAGAAAATTGCATCTGAAGGGTCCGAATACCTTTTATCGAAATTCGAATCTCCCGCCACCCAACCGGGGGAGTGGTGATGTTGCATTCGCCAACCCTTTGCTGCCGTCGGTGAGTAAAATGGCGCCCGACAGCTGGCGGCACCGAGCCTGGACAGAGCCGCGGATTCACCACTGCAGCTGCTTTTCGGTCAAGGGGCGTAGACCATTCGGGCATCCCGCGACATCACATGGAAGTTGAAGTCACTACTACTTGCAGTATGTGCGAGTTTCGCGAGCCCGCAAAACCAGTGCAGCACTACGCGATCAGGAAAGTATTGAAGTGCGAAAGCGTGGGCGGCGCAGAGTCGAGCGCAAATGAAACCTTTTGACCACCCGTGTCTTGCCAAAGGTAATTTCAATGAGGTCTTTTTCCTAAAGATGAAATAGAACTGGATAAGTAGCATTTTATTTCATCTTGTAATATAACACAATGATGTTTTTTATTTTTGGAACGAGTGGTTGAGTACTAATGACAGAATTTAACTGAGGAGTACTTTCATCATCGGGCAAGTGCTTGAATGTCCCAGGGGACTCTCTAATCATGTCCTGCATTTACCTCGATTTCTCGATTATTAAGGCTCTGTTCGCGATACTATTGACGCCTTAGAGATTCTCGAGCACTAATCTGTCAATTTAGATTGGCTTAGTGTTTGCCTTTAGTGTCCCTTTAAACAAGAATTAAGAGCAACCATTCAGTGAAGTGATGCCCTGTTGCAGTTCTTGAAAGGTCTTGATGAAGGGGCGGGAGGCGGGGGGGGGGGGAGTTACATTTGCACATGACAGCACATGTACCGACTGAAGTGGTTTTGTCTCCTGGTTGCCAAAGATGTGCTGGAACGTGATCTTGCTTTTGATGAAAGAGGACTCTTCTTCACTTGGGAAACAGAAAAATGTCATTGTTTCTAGCAGTATACTATGCAAGGTGGTGGTCATTACAACAGTGTTCTGTAGACTGTGGTGTAAGTCATTTCAGATAACGTTCACTATATTTCACCTTCAGGTTCGCATGGAGAGGGAGAATAACATGAAGGAGTTCAAGCTTGAGGACGACATGCCGAAATTTGGGGCGGGCAGCGAGTTTGGCCGGGACCAGAAGGAAGAAGCCCGGCGCAAGAAATATGGTATCATCATGAAGAAGTACAACCCCGATGACCAACCTTGGCTGCTCAGGGTTGGTGGCAAGGGAGGAAAAAGGTGAGTGGATGCTGGCTTCTGCCTGTCCCCTAACCAGGTGTCACAGTGGCTGTGATGTTCTGCTACTGAGTACAAGGTCGTAGGTTTCACTCCCTGTCGATTCCGATATTTTAATGGAGGCTGAATGCAAAATGCTCATGTGTCATGGTTTGGGTGCACATTCAAGGAATGAGTGCGTGAGTGAAGTAACTTTATTTCGGTCCAGAGAAGACACAGGGGAGACCCCGCGCCACCCGGCTAGTCCCACGTAAGGACAGCCAAGCCGAGCTTCACGGCCCGATCGCAGGCACACTGGACGGCCAGGGTTTGGTCGTTGAGTTCGGGGCATGACAGCAAATTTTCTAACAAGAGCACAAAGTCATGCTAGTTGGTTGCTGAGCGTTCCAAGAAAAACAGCGCAGCAACAGGACCAATGAAAGGCGAAGCAACACAGACACTCACTATCAACTGCCGCCTTTCTTTGTTGACATGCCAGATGTGAAGCTGGCGATCTTTCTTACCTTTCTGCCATGTATGCAAGTCTTGCCTGTGAAGAAATTAGCACTGTGTTTTGTATTTTTTTGGTCTTGTTGCTGCACCGCTTTCTCTGGATTAATTTAGGAGTTGTAGAAAGTTTACCGCACACTTTTTGTATATAATAGGACAACACTTTGCGAGTATGTAGGCTGTAAACACATATATAAATTATTTGGATGCCAATGTTGGTCTCGAAATACGAGAAATGGCGTCATCGACAGTATTGTGACATATGAAACAGAGCAAAGTTTGCATGTAGCATCAGGGCTAGGTTCGACAATGTTGCTTATAACAAAATAAACAAAACAAAATTGCTGGCTGTCCCGTAATTGAGAGTAAATGTAAGTGTGAAATGACAACCGACAAAGCAGATTGGTTGGAGGTGATACTAGGAGATACTTAGAGATGATGCCTTTTGAAGGTTGCTATTGGAAATGACAAATAAAACGTCAACGTACTGGAAGTTACAGCTTGAGTGATATTGTAAACAAACATTAGGAAGAACTGAGAAGCAATATGTTTTGTAAATTATTGCGTAGTAACTAACGTATGTAATGCATCCTGTACAAAGGGTAGGGGGATCTTGTTTTGTTCTCACAACTTGCGCTGATATTCTCGTTTGGGTGCCCGGATAATGGCTTTGGCTTTTGGCTCAAGGTCACTTGAAGGCCGCCGACAACAGGAGCTAAAAGTATTTCGTGCTTAATACTGTACGCATTTCCGCTGGCTGCACTTGTGTGCAGAAGCCGCAGCGATTGCATAAACGGAGTGATTCAGCTTACCATAACACCATGACACCTCCACCTTTTGGATACGAAAACCAAAACTGGTTCATAAGAAAGAGCATTGTACTAAATTATTTAGGGTACTCTGATGCCTTCCTGCAATTCTTCCATGGCTTAGAGGATGTGGACCTTCATTTAATGCAAGAAATAAAAATTATGCAGATCCCATGCTCTGTGCAAATTGATGTTGTGCTAAGCATTTTGCAGGTAGCTGGCCATTCAGCACCATTTGATGTTCTTCGAAGAGTTACCACATGGATCAACGTGTTTGTTTAAAGCAAGCAGTTATGTTTGACATGAGCTTATGTGTTATGACAGAAGCAAGACAACGGTAGTATGGTGGTGACAGAATTTTTTTTTACTCTGGGAACTACCGTATTTACACGATTGTAAGTCGACTCGAATGCAAGTCGATCCCCCCATATCGTGCGACAGGGGAAAAAAAAAAAAAAGCGCATACTCGAGGGAGCATTCGATAACGAAAATTTTTTAATAGCTGACATGGTCACTGGACTACTCATCTTCACTAGTGCTGCCATTGTCATCGTTGCTACAGTCCCACAGCGCGTCGTCGTCCTGCGAAATTTCACATTTGGCAAACGACCGCACCACGACATCTTGTGGAACAGCAGCCCACGCTGAATGCACCCAATCACACGCAGCGGCCAGGGAGCCTCTTTTGACAGGTCCGCTTGGTGTAATTTCGCGGTCTTCTGCCGCCAGCCACTCGTACTCACGGTGGAGCAGGTCCTTAAAAGGCGAAGATCCGGGCTTGTTTCATGACGATTTTGCGTTTCACTGGCAGGGACTGATCGCGTATTTCAGCGACGTACGCAGCAAGCTTAGCCTACAGCTCCGGAAAGCATCCAGACTTTGGCACGTCACAGGTGAAAATTTCACTTCGCTGCAGTCGCCACTCTCGCAACACCCGTTCAGAAACATGGAACTTGCGGCCCGCTGCGCAGCGATTTGTTTCTTCAGCGTAAAGGATGGCAGCCCTCTTGAACGCTGCTGGGAACGAGTGCTGAATGATTAGTGGGCCCGGAGCACTCATGACAACTGAGGAAGCGTAGAAATAGTAGCATGTAGCCGGCAGTCAAGTGGAACGCATCAAACCAATGCCTTTCGTCAAGAAAGCTAAGTGCAACAGGCAAAGAGAAACCCGCGAGCGGTGCCTGCTCTTCCATGAACTACCGATGCTCCCCACAAGCACCGCTGTTCTGAGGGTGTCGCCGCGAATGGAGCAGCGGCGCTTCCATCAACTATCGAGACCCTCTCATGAGTGTTGTGTGCACTGTAACACTCTCAAAAATGTTGAAAAACTCTTCCGAAAAGCGAACAAACATGCGGGATAGCCAAAAGGTATGGGTCGGGCCATAGAGCAAACATAAAATTGTAACTAGGTACGTTGTAGCTCCCGTTGGTCTAGCTCTTTTGGCGGTGCCATGTTTCGGTTTCGATTGTAAGTCGACCCCCACTTCAGATTTTCAAATTTTAAAAAAGTGGTCGACTTACAATCGTGTAAATACGGCAAGTTATAACCTGTTTCGCTATGACCTGGCCTGATCCCGAAGATGTTACATGTTACAGTCTAACACAGTGCCTTAACGGGTTAACTGCTACAAGGCGAGAATGAGAGAAACTGAGACGCTCCTGCTCATGACACAAAGAAAATAGAGGAATAAGACTGTGACCAAATGGAAGCTAGTGCACAGACACTGGCTGGTGCTCGTTCTGTGTGACATGATGCCCAATCACTCACCTTAAAGAGCTAGGTTGTGTTGGCATGACAAGAACATGCGTGAGATCATGGCCTAAAGGTTAGAGCATCAGGTTGCTGTGCTCGGCGTCAGAGGTTTGATCCCACCAGCAGGCACACGAATTTCCTTTTTATGAAATGAGGGGAGACAGGGACCTACCTTCTTGTTGCAAAGGGCCTGGGATGAGCCAAAGAAGACTTTGCATTAAAAAAAAGTAAAGACAGGTTAAACATATCGTGTCAGTATTCCTTCAAAGAGCCACAGACAGTCAAAATTAACCACTAGCTCTCCTGTGTAGTATTCCTGCTGTGTAGCTTTAGGATGTCGAACCCCATTATTTTTCCTACCATTTGAAATGGTACCAGGGTCTGCATTCACAAAGCAGATTGTGTTAACTGTGGTTTGTTGGGACATGCATAGGCCAGTCATCATTATGAATAATATGATTATAGATCAGCAGCCATTATGATGAACAGTTGTTGAACAAGGTGTGTGTCAGGCTGAAGCAATCGTTTCGACAGGGTGACTCGTCTTTGTCAGGGCCTGAGACAGATATTTAGTTTGAGCTATTTGTCTTTTCTTTTTTTTTTGCCAAGGAGGGCTTTTATAACATAATAACAAAAAAGAACTTTTAAAATTATCAATAGGAATGCAACCCTGCATCCTGCAGGAAGTCCAGTAAGGTTCTGTAATGACAGTAATCTTGCTCTACTTGCTGAAGTCGGCTAGAAGGTGAGTCATACTTAAATCATCAGTACAAGAAAGGTGGCGCCCATCCTGTCATATGCGTTTTTTGTTCATGTCCTTTTTGCGAAATTGATTTCCCGAACAAACAAGAAACTTGGACAGACATTCATTGTTCAACCACAGTTCATTCAAGTATCCCGTCTTTCTGTGTACTTGTGTTTTGTTTGGAGAAGCCATTATGAATGAGGGACTTTGGCTGTCTTGATCGAGAGTTGTGTTAACGTTGTCTTTCCTGCGACATGCTTGCCACGGTGAGCATGCAACAAAAAGTCTACTTGCAAGCCTGCAAAGCTTAGGTACTGTTTCTATCATGTAGAGTCTTACTAAAAGCAGATTAGAGGAATTTTGCTTGTTGCACACTTATTGTAGTATCTTTAGCTTTTAACAAACGACGCTTGCAAAAGGCTCTGTATTTATTCTACTAATAGACAAAAATGGCTGCTTCCTAGTGTATAATGGCATAGAACAGGTGTGACTAAAATGAAACTTGCTAGCTGCGTGCGACTCTGCACGGTTGCATGTATGGCTTGTGACCACTTATACCTCGTCAGAAAGTTAATTTTGCACTTCATTCTAATGTGCGCTGTATTGCAGGAGCGTCCCCTCAATGGGAACCTTTGAGGAATTTCAGTATAGATCATTTTCAGAAACCAGTGTTGTGCTCCTTGGCAAAGAACAAGGTAATAAAAAGCCTGCTAAAACAAAATTGCAGCGTTAGAGAAATTCAAAACATATGTTAAAATTGGTGATGTCTGTGTTTGGTGTGACTTTTTTTTTGGTGAAACTGACAGCTTCTCTGCTGACTGATACGTGCAGGTTCAAGGCCATACGCGAGGGAGGCGTTTCTGAAAATACGTCTTTCTACGTCTTCTGTAAGGCCCCCGACGGTGTCTTTGAAGCTTTTCCCATTGAGGAGTGGTACAACTTTAACCCTGTGAACCGCTTTAAGGCACTCACTGCTGAAGAAGCAGAAGTGGAATTTGAGAGGTGAGTGCATTGCAAACAGACTACACCGAACAGTGGCTCTAGTTGACGAAGGAATATAATGTCTGTTCAAAAGGTGCCTACAGTTTTGGAAAACATGTGAGAGAGTGTTTCACTGTTAAGGTACTAGTACTAGACTGACATTACAAGGAAGGCTTCCTGTTGACCAATTTAGAGGCAGCGGGCTCCCATGTGAGACCAACAGCGAGGTACTCTAAATGCATCCATTCATGGATAAGGTCACCACAACTTACTCTTGTTCCAAGATCGTGGAGGAATGGCCTGGTGTTGCAACGTGCCATGCCCACTATTCTAGTGGACTGGTGCGATTGCCTTCGTGAAAGGCTGCATGATGTGAATGCCATTGCATCAACTGCTGTACTATGTTTTCACAAACTGGTAGGAGTGTACGGATATTTGGAACTTTTAAATAATGAATTGAAAATTGTCCTATGATTATAAATATATAGTGCACAAAATCCATTTAATTCAGACAAGACTGATATTTACAGTAGATTCTTTGAGATATGTTTTATTGAAGGTGTGCGCATTTTGGGACAAGCTGTGTTGCTTATTTAAAGAAGGCTGTCCTCTTGTTTGCCTGAATACATTTGGTTGCCTTGGGCCTCATCCGCAGGAGAGACAAAGTGATGAACCACTTCTCCATCATGGTTCGCAAGAAGATGTCCCTCGAAGAAGAAGGAGCCAAAGAGGAGGGAGAGGAGGAAAAAGGCAAGAAGGGGAAGAAGGGCAAAAAGGAGAAGAACAGAGACTTTGTGAGTGCCCCTTTTGCGTGCTCCTCTGAAAGCATGTTTATGAAGCCTGCAGATGAAATGGGCAGGTTGGTCCTATGGCCACAGAAAGTTGTATAGATCAGGGGTGTGTGAATATTCGAAACTTTTAAATAATGAATCAAATATTGCCCTATTTGATTTGGACTTTGATTCTAATAGTCACCTATGTAAATGCAAATATTTTTCTTGTTTCCAAATATTTCAAAGTTGCCAATCGTGCTTAGTTAGACATAAAATGGAAGCAAAAGTACATAAAATTTGATCCTCATGGCCATAATAGGAATAAGACATGAGAAGTTATGTAGTGGAGCAGGCTACATCACTCAGAAGGGGAGAGAGAGAGAGAGACAGGTGGCATAAAGAGGTGCTATTACTGCTACCCTGCAGGGAGCACGGCTCATCTCCTATAAGTGAGAGGAAAAAGGTAGAGGACAGAGGAAGCTCATGTGATCGAATGCATGTTGGGGGAGAGAAGCCTGAATGTCTGAAAGGCAAAGCATTGATAGTGAGTGTAAAGGTCAATTCACTTTCTGTTGCTGGAGCGCTTCCTCACGCCACCGTTTTGACAGCGACTTTTCGCGGTCATTGAGCCATATGTGTTCATGTTTACTTGTGTGAGCGGGACATGGTGCTTGTTAATTTAGTTAGTAAGCTAATGTTTACAACTTCGCATAGCTTACTTCGCATAGCTATCTACTAATGTGCTATCGCAATCGATGCTTCGCCTTTCGGGCGAAACTGTGACTTTTTTGTTTGTTTGTTTTTTACTTTGGACATTCATCACTCACTCTTTGCAATAACGTTGCTACACATCGTGACCAAAGTTTCAGAAGTAAGGCATTTCTGATATTACAGACTTCTGATAAACAGGCATTTTTTGTCGGATTATCAGCGTTCATTGTAAAGAGAGTCAACTGTACATGCTGCTCTTGTTGATCCTTCAGAGTGTGTGTGTGTGTTTTTTTTCTGATGTCCTTGCATGTTGCCTCTATAACTGTCAATGAAACAGTAAAGAATGTTCTGGTTACCAGTGTCAGTGTCGAGCTACAGAAGTATTGCTGTATAAAATTAGAGCGACAAGGTTGAGAAATAGTGCAGACAGATGGCAAAAGAGATAAACTACCATTGGGCAAAGAGAAAAAAAATTATGAAGTTATATTTATCTGGAACGACCAGCATGCTTCAGAGTAAAATGCAAGGCAACAAATCGTGCACTTGTTCTTATCACTTAAAATGTGGCCCATTGGCACATTGTTTACCATAGTGTGGCAGACTAGAGCTGTGAGCCTTAGTCTGCTGCACAGACAGATAACTGTTTTCCTTGTGCTCCAGCAACTCACCGAAATGGACGACTGGTTGAGTGACTCGGACGGCGAGGGCGACGACGACTCGGACGGCGAGAGAGATGATGACGATGGTGGTGGCAAGAAGAAGAAGAAGAAGGGTAAAGCTGGAGAAGATGATAAGAAGAAAAAGAAAAAGAAGAACCAGTCCGATGAGGAGGCCATGGAGGAAAGCGATGAGGGAGACTTTGATGACAGGGAAGTGGACTACATGTCAGAATCCAGGTGAGGGAGAGAGCTCCATATTTCTACACTCTGTTTCTCCAGCTCTGCGCACTGCAGCACGAATTACAGGTCCACCCTAAAGAAGAGCTTACACCTCGTGGGATGCATATTTTCCCCAAACAATAATCGTAATTTCTCTTACTTGTATTTACTTTCTTGAAAACACTATGCTCGGTACTTTCGTTTCAAGAATGCAGTGTCACGTTGGCAACGCGCTTGCCGTTCTTGACCAGGATGTACTGGGCTTTCAGTGGTAAAGAAAGGAGAAGCACACAAAGGAAATGACGAATATTGTTTTTGGCCAAAGGTGTGCCCCGAAAGGTGCAAGCTTTTATTAAAGTGTCGCATCATCCAGTCAATTACGACCACAGAAATGACTTGTCTGTTTTTGGCAGCTTTAGCTCTAGTGCGGGGCATTGCTTGAATGAAGGGATCATGGAAGGACGGGCAGTGCTTATGTGGCGAGTTATTCTTTTTGTGGACATGCGCATCTAATTCATCATCATCATCATCAGCCTGGTTACGCCCACTGCAGGGCAAAGGCCTCTCCCATGCTTCTCCAACTACCCCGGTCATGTACTAATTGTGGCCATGTTGTCCCTTCAAACTTCTTAATTTCATCTGCCCACCTAACTTTCTGTCGCCCCCTGCTATGCTTCCCTTCCCTTGCAATCCACTCCGTAAGCCTTAGTGACCATCGGTTATCTTCCCTCCTTATTACATGTCCTGCCCATGCCCATTTCTTGCTATTCACGCTTGCTATTCAATGCTATTCACGCTGTGAATAGCATTGGAAAGATCATATCTCCTTGCCTGACTCCTTTCTTTATTGAGATTTTGTTGGTTTCTTTATAGAGGACTACGGTGGCGGTTGAGCCGCTATAGATATCTTTCAGTATTTTTACGTACGGCTCGTCTACACCCTGATTCCATATTGCCTCCATGACTGCTGAGGTTTCGACTGAATGAAACGCTTTCTCGTAATCAATGAAAGCTATATATAAGGGTTGGTTATATTCCACACATTTCTCTATCACCTGATTGATAGATTGAAAATGGTCTATTGTTGAGTAGCCTTTACGAAATCCTGCCTGGTCCTTTGGTTGACAGAAGTCTAAGGTGTCCCTGATTCTATTTGCGATTACCGTAGTATATACTGTGTAGGCAACGGACAGTAAGCTGATCGGTCTATAATTTTTCAAGTCCTTGGCGTCCCCTTTCTTATGGATTATGTTGGCCTTCTTCCAAGATTCCGGTATGCTCGAGGTCATGAGGCATTGCGTATACAGGGTGGCCAGTTTTTCTAGAACAATCTGCCCACCATCCTTCAACAATTCTGCTGTTACCTGATCCTCCCCAGCTGCCTTCCCCCTTTGCATAGCTCCCAAGGCTTTCTTTACTTCTTCCGGCATTACTTGTGGAATTTCAAATTCCTCTAGACCATTCTCTCCCACTATCGTCGTGCGTGCCACTGGTACTGTATGAATCTCTATCGAACTTCTCAGCCACTTTAAATATCTCATCCGTATTAGTAATGATATTGCCGGCTTTGTCTCTTAATGCATACATCTGATTCTTGCCTATTCCTAGTTTCTTCTTCACTGCTTTTAGGCTTCCTCGGTTCCTGAGAGCATGTTCAATTCTATCCATATTATACTTCCTTATGTCAGCTGTCTTACGCTTGTTCATTAACTTGGGAAGTTCTGCCAGTTCTATTCTAGCTGTAGGGTTAGAGGCTTCCATACATTGGCATTTCTTGATCAGATCTTTCGTCTCCTGTGATAGCTTACTGGTATCCTGTCTGACGGAGTTACCACCGACTTCTATTGCACACTCCTTAATAATCACTCCTTAACGGCATGTACAAATACCTTAAACTTTCGGATAGCAAATTGAATATATAGTTCTATTCGAGTTCGATTCGATTTGGTCCTCCAAACGAATACTAGTCAATATTCGATTTCGTCTTCGAATTGAGTAGTCACCACCCGAGAATCCCAATATTTTTCGTATACCTTTCTGATACTTTACGTCATTGACTATACTCAATGAAGCATGACATTGAAGTAAAAATGCAAAAACTTCCATCTCATTCAGGGTGTACATAACATGCTTGGAGCACGCTGCATCACTCAGACCTCCAGGCTTTTCCAGCTAAACATCTTTAGACAAAGCATTCATATACAGTCGAACCCGACTATATCGAACCCGTTTAGATAGAATTATCCTGTATATCAAACTATCCTGTATATCGAACTATTTCTGAACACAGTATAGTTGCAGTGAGTCTACAGTAATCCCTCGTTATAACAAAATTGCTTTGCTCGAAATGTCGGTTTATTTAAAATTTCTTCTGGTGCTGACCCAAACGCATGCATTTTAAGCCACATTACTCGAAGCACACGAAGAACTTGACCCGCTTAGAGCGAAGTGGCAAGCAGCGGTGACACTTTTGCGCATGCAGTGTCAAATTAACACCGCCGGCAAAGTAGTCTCATGCAGGACCCAGAACAGGCACGAAAGTACCAAACCCATGACCGATGACCGCCTAGTAATGGGTACCAAGCGAGTGCCGAGTGCTCCTGGCTGTTTACTGCGGAGCGAATGGAAGCTGTCAAATTCAATGGTTCAGCGGGCCCGAACCATTAATCTCGATCCCAATCACATCGCTGGTGTCTCCCGTGTTAGAACCCACACGAAAATTAAGTTTTCCTGACTCTTTGCCATGTCAGAAAACTGCGGTCTCTTGGATGCTGAAAAATGGCCAAAAGACCACAGGCAGACTTGCACCGTAGCATTCCATGGGGTGTGCTCAATGAGCAAAGTTTTACCACTCTAAAGAGCGCTTCTGGTGCTGAAATGTGCTGAAAAACACAAAAGAAGTGTCCATCCGATTACAGGTGCCATGTTCAACGTGAGGAGCTACGTTAACAAATCGGGAAAATGACTGGGGAAGCCGATCTAGAAAATTGCTCTCCACTCGCCATAATCGGCCTGCATCAAAATAAAATTCCACCCCTAGCTTCGTCGCACTTTTGACGGAGTAAATCGACCGATAACTTGCCGAAAACACGAAAAATCAGATCATCGCCAGCGGCTAGTTGGGCTGTCAACACAGTGGGTCAACATTACAGTCACCGACCGTTTGTTCGGACCTCACGGGGACTGCGGAAATGTCCGAATAAACAGGTGTCCGAAAAAGCAGATTAAGAAAAAAATAAAAATGAAATCCTTTATTTTCATGCACTTATTCGGGCTCGGCAGTAGGCTTGAAGAAATCGTGAATGCGCCGTTGCACGCTGTTCCGTTTACGCGCAATCAGATAAGTCTGAATCTCGGAGAGGGTCGTACGGTCACTATAGGCGGCTGAAAGCACGGTCACTGCTTGTACAGTGAAACCTCGTTAAACCGTAGTCGGCCGGAGCTCGGAAAAACTACGTACTAAACGGTAGTACTGTTTAACCGAAATAGCATGAGATCGCCCACTTACCTGTCGAAAACGGAGCTCAGAGAGAGTGTGATGAAAGGGTAAAAAAAACATGCAGTATTTATTCACTTCGCGCGACAAAAATGTTATTTTCGTTTGATGCCGCGGCGGCCTAGCACGATGACAGCGGCCTCAAACTTACTGAAGCTGCGTGCCAGCTTCTCAGCCAGCCCCCTCCTCTCGACAAACACTCGCACGGCAGATTCCTCGTTGGCGTTACGTATTCTCCGTGCACGCGCGCAGTAGTGCTGCATAAGTCCCGGGGCGCCTTTTTCATTGCCGGGTGCCGGAGTTCGGAAAACTTTTGGTTTGGAATAGTTACGTTATCGCGCCCCTGTTCTCGTTGCAACGATTGCATTCATGAGGCTGACGTAGCGCGCAGCTTATGCCACTGTCGGGCCTGAATCGCCCGTGCTGTCGCTTTCCGTGTCGTCCTCATCACTGTCGCTAGTCGACACTTTGGCAACAACAGAGGCAACGATGGCGAAAAGTCGAACCTCGTAGCCGACATCTCTTCGCGGTCGCAGCAGCGCTGCCGAGCAACTTCGCATTCTAAATGCCACACACTGTAGTCAGCAGCAGATCCATGTGGCGGGCCAGCACCAACTTCATCGTGTCACGTTCGATAGCACGGACGATGTCTAATTTTTCTTCTATGGTGAGCACCCAGCGTCTTCTTTATCCGAGCTTCGGCATGAAGCGAGTCCTCGCTTGCACGACGCCACAACGCTCTCTGGCACGGCGTCGAAATGATGTTGATGTTGATGCGGCTTCACGTGCAAACGCACAGGGCGCTTGGAGGCCGTTGTACCGATCTCCGAGGCTCGTTGTTCTGCTGGGCCGCCCGATGGAGACGACGCACCGTCGTGTATGCGCGACGAAAAGTGGAAACGCTACGTTTTAACCGATGCGTGCGCAATAAGCTGGTACGGTTTATGCGGATACAAAATACATTATGTTCAATGGCCGCTGAGTCGGGGAATTGACTTTACTACTTTTAAACCGAAACTACTGTTTAAGCGGGTACGGTTTAACGAGGTTTTACTGTACACGCTCCGCATGCGACGGCAGCGTAGCACATGGTGCGTCATCTTCCGACTCAAGAGGCATCGTCCGGCGGTGCAGCACAAACCTGACGAATGATCTCGCCGTCGTCGAGTTCTGCACATGTCAGTACAGCAGTGTCAGCACCTGTGAAACTGTCAAATGAGACGGTGTCCGGAGTAATATTTTCCGCTTCAGTAGGGAGCACATTGGAAGGCGATAAATCTTAGGCCTCCCGGCACCCGCTTGCCGGCATTACCCAGCGCAGTCTGCGTGGGCACTGTCGGCGCCATTAGAGACTTGACGCGATGTTTCCGTATGCCGCGTTGGATCACTGAAACCTCGACACTGCACACAAAGCAAACACCACCGTGCCGACACCAGTCACACAAATGAAAAAACGTGGCTTGCTCGCAGCGTTGTGCGCGAAGAAACAAATCAGCTGCTGGATTGTCTTGACATGGCTTACTAAGCTGAAACCGGAACTGCTGCAGAGCCACTCTATCGAACCAGGCAGAAACGATGATGAGCGAGGATTTCCAGTAGCGCCACTTCGTGGGGCAGCACGGAAGCTCCGTTCAAAACAAAAATGGCGTTCAGCAAGTCGAACCACGCACCGGTCAGAGTCGGTGCATGGTGCTTTCGAACGAGTTGGCTCAAGGAGCGTCCGAAAAATCGGACGAGAGGTTGCAAGGTGTCCGAACTTTCGGCAGTTGTTATACATTATGGTCTATGGGGAGAATGGCGGTGCCGCGAAGCTGACCGAATAATCGGGCATGTCCGAATTTTTGGAGTCCGGAAAATCAGTCGGCGACTGTATATGGTGTATCCCTGGCTATTTTCTTGAACCGGTCATGCTCGATTCGCGCCATCCGACTTTAGATAAACGGTCTAAATGTATGGTAGGGTCATTGAATTTTGTTCTTAGACATTTGTCAGTGGCAAAAATGTGACGGTGCGCGGACAGTGTCGTCAACAATGGTACGCCGAAAGGCTCTCGTTTTGCAAACTTCACGGCCGCACATCCCAGGAAAAAATTCCCCAGTGATCATACAAAGACCCTACTGCAAAACCATTCAGTTTTCATGATCGCACTGCGTACCCACAATGAGTGGCTAATCTTTTTTTGAGCACAACGAACACAACCCCAGACTCGAGCCACGGCATTTGCAGCGCTTTCCAGTGTGATACTCCCGTAGTCTTCCGTGACCTCTGCACCCCCCTTATAAAAGCGCCCACTGCCTTCCTCTCCTCATTCGCAGTCGTTTGGACGCCAGTCATTCCTCTCACTCCCCTTCATGTCGACTCCTCGCTGCCAGTTTCGACTTTGCTGCTCCTCTGAAGCTGCCCTCTTCCAGCCTGCCCTCCCGAACGCACTCTTCTACCAATGGGTACCCTTCTGAGATTCCTGCTTCTTGGTCTCCACAACTCTGATCACCTTTCTTCCGCTACACGTGAAGCCGATGCCAAGCCCACCATTGTAACTGTCGTCATCACCAGCGCATACTGACGAGGAAAGCGAGATGCCCTGACGACATTTTCAAGCTTGTAACTTCTGCGTCGCCCGCCGCATTCAGTCACTTTGGCGCCGAGGGCGCATGTGTTTAGATCCGTGCTGCAGGCCAGATGATTGTGTGTTATTTGGAGTGCTTTGTTAGGTGTGCCTTGCTTGTGCTTTTGTGGTGTACAGGGATAAATGGCTCCGTCAGTTTCCGAGCAATAGTCTGACTTTGGAGCAGAAAGTTCTGCTGATTAAAGAAGTAGAAAAAGACGGCCGGCAGAAAACTGACATCGCGAAGGAATTCGGCATACCGGCATTTACTTTATCAACTGTATTGAAAAACAAGGAAGCAGTGCTGGATGGTTTTGAAGAGAGCTTCTCGGCGAAGAGAAAGAGGAATCGGGATTCATAATACTCTGCAGTCGAAGGTGCACTTCTACAGTGGCTGAAGAATGCCAGGAGTGCAAGTCTCCTCGTACGTGGACCTGCACTTACTACAAGAGCCGAAGCTCTCGCCCTCCAAATGGGCCATAAAGATTTCAAGTGCAGGAATTGCTGGCTTTAGCGGTTCAGGAAATGACGCAGCGTGACCTCGAAGTCGATCGTTGGCAGAAGCGCAGCCATGAACCATTACGCTGTAGACCATTGGTGCCAACATTGGCTCCAAGCTCTACTTGAAAAGTAAGTATGAAGACAAAGACATCTACAGCCTAGATGAGGCCACCTTTTTCTACAAGATGCTACTGCATCGCACGTTCACTACCGCTGACAGATCCTCATCCACAGGAAAACAGAGCAAGGAGCGTGTTACGGTGCCGTTTGGTGCCAATGCAGCAGGTGAGGACAAGCTTCCCTTGTTGATACTAGGGAAGGCGAGGAAGCCGCGGTGCTTCCGAAATGCAACTATTCCCAAGGAATGCATCTACAGTAGTAACAAGCGAGCATGAATGGCTATTGCTATTTTTGAAGACTACGTGCGCCTTCTGGATGGATGGGTTGATGCAAAGAATGGGCAAGTGCTTTTCATAATTGACAATTGTCCGTGGTACTGCAACCGATGGATCAGGGCATCATTGAAACCACCCAGAAGGTGTACCGCAGGGGTCTTTTACAGCACATCCTCACAGTATATGACGCCAGCAAGAGGTACAACATTGATTTGCTTGGTGCGATTCATTTGCTGCACTTTTCATGGAAGGAACTCGCACTTTCGAAGGCCCCCAAATGCTTTATGCATGCGGGCTTTTTCCTCGCCGTCGTCAGCTACCCTGGTGATGACCAGCTTGACGATGACCGGACTTGCAGCAATCTGTACGTTGTTCATAGAATTGCTGGCCAAGATGTAGAAGGCGACTTCGAGGCATCCACGTTGGCTGATGCTGCTGCTCCCGTGATCGCCCCAGCGACGGATGCGGAGATACTAGTTGACACTGTTAGTGACCTCGATGAGAACGAAGAGCCGGCAGACGAAGAGCCATGTGAAGTGCCAACTATGGTGCAGATGCGGAAGTACCTACACCTGCTGCAAAATAAGTTTGAATGCATGGGCGGCGACCATGGCCTCATGCAGCGCTTGGTCAAATTAGAGCGAATAAAGCTCTACTGCTTTAGCTTTTCTCGAGTGGTTACTGATATCGAATCACCGCTTATAATTAATTTTTCGCCGTCCCGCTGACTTCATTATAACGAGGTATTACTGTATATAACTATATTACTGTATAGATAATTGAAAGCAATATGTATCACGCTAATATGCACCCTGCTAATTCACACTGAAATCCGCACTCCCACTGATAATTCGAACTCCTTGCCATCGTGGATCAGGAGAGTACCAGTGCACGGGAACACGTTGGCGACGATCGTCGCCGCGCAGCTTTGCTCTTTCCATCTGCGGCCGTCTGTTGCAGGACGGTGCTCTTCCCCCTTTCTCAAGACCTCCAAGTTTAAGAATGCGGATGCGGCGCTGCATGTTATTTATTCATCTATTTATTGTGGCACCAATTATATGGACACTCCTAACTCATTTCTTCCGTTGGCAGGGGCGTTACTGCGAGATTTCGTATAGAGCCCAAGAGCAATAACACCGTCGCCGCGCGCCCTACACTGTATCTGTGGGTGAAAGCGTGCGAGAGTAGCCGTCGATTGCGGCTCAATCTTGCCCGCGCGAAAGGGACGAATGCGAAGAGGATGCGCACCGTCTTCTCTCGCGCCCGAGGCACCCAATGTTGCGAGGTGCCAGGTGTGTGTGGAGGGGATGGGGGGGGGCGGCGGCATTCTCTCCGGCTGCAACTGCGCATGTGGAGGCTGCGTGCGACCGTATCTTGGGAGTGATCTGCCTTGGGGGCAGAGTCTAGTTACATTGGCGGCTGGTAGCTCTGTGCATGCTGTGTGTTCTCAGTGCTCACTTTCGTGCTGAAGCGATAGACAGCACGAATGTAACTTTGCTCGCTGCTGTTGCCGCATTTCCTCGCGCCAGCGTTTTGACAGCGAGTGTCCGTAGTCATTGGGTGTGATATGTTCATGTCTGCTGTGTGTGCTGACGTCATGCTTAGTATTTTTGTTAGCAAGTAAACGTTTACAAGTTGATGCAGCCAATAAAGGTACTATCCTTACTCCATACGGCTGTCTGCTAATTTGCTAACGCAATGGATGCTTCGCCTTTCGGGCGAAACATGCCCTTTTTTTTTCTTTTATTTCTTTTTTTAATGTGAAATCTTGGAGGCTATTCTCTTTATCTATGAGGCGTTCTGCAGAGACGTGCCACCAGGTAATGTCTGTAACACAGCGGCCGTGACGTTTACCGGTGCTCGCAGTACCAACAAGCATAGCCTTTGAGATCCGCGGCAATTTTTCAAAGAAAAGCATTGCTAGGATACGTGTTTGGCGCCACCTATACGTGTAGTGGAACTCAACAGTGTGCAGTCGGTGCATCGGTGAAAGTATAACGGAGATCAATGTTGTAGCAGGTCGTGATGCATTTCGAGAGTGCATTTTAGAGCTCAGCTCTAGTTCCTGCGGTGAGCGTCGGCGCGCGTCACGTGCTGCCAGTCACACTACAGCGCTTGCGCTGCGCCAGCCAAAATGCCGTCCCCCCTATCCAGACTTCGACGCGCCTGCTGTCACCTGTTCTCTTCGGGGCATGCACAGAATGATCCCTGACCCACGCGCCGCTTTGAATGGCTGCCTGTGACCGTCGCGAAGCGGCGTGGGCACCTTTTTTTCCCTTTTTTCCGTGCCATGCATTGTGGGTCGGCGCAGTCGGCGCGGCGAATGCGTGGATGGAGCAAGAACCATCTCGACGTCGGGCACGTCGGGCCTCATTGGCCACGTCCGTTTACGTTGACTGCGCCGGTGCTTCGAACTATGGTCGTTGTTCTCGCCAACGTGACATAGCGTATGCGCACACACGCTTACGCTACGTCCGACTATATATGCGCCTTAACTGAGATATATTTTCTCTTTCATTAGTTCAAATTTTGTATAATTTGAATTTTCGTAGCATCCCCGCAGAATACGAATTAACGAGATTTTACTGTAACCGGTTTTATCTATGCATGTCCTGTACAACACTGTATGATAAACATGGATTTATATGATGGTGTAATGATCACATTTTCTCATTTGGCCACAGCAGCCGCATCTCAGTGGCGTCAAAATGCAAAACACTCGTGTACTTAGATTTAAAGTGCCCGTTACAGAAACACAAGGGGTCAGAATTAATTCAGAGCCTCCCACTATGGTATATAGCCTGATTGTTGCTTTGGAGCATTAAACCCAACCAATAGAGTGGCTTGCACTGTAAGTGCTTAGTTTATTTCAATTATCCTTGTAAAGGTTCGTTTAGCCCAAGGTTTTATGTCTGGGGATGTTTGTAACTGAGAATTTCCAAATGTGATTATTACACAAAGTCGCAATAAAAGAGCAGTAAGAGTAAATTTTATCCTGACCATCATGCTGCTTGACTTTGGTAGCTCGGAGGAAGAGGAACCTGCAGACGAGAAGGCGAACCGTGAGCTGAAAGGTGTTGAAGATGAGGATGCCCTTAGGGCTGCGGACCAGTCAGACGAAGAGGAGGAAGGCGAGAAGGAGGAGGAGAAGCCCGAGGGAGAGGAGGAAGCCACCAAGGACGAGAAAAGTGCCGAGCCCAAGCCAAAGTCAAAGGCTGACAAGAAAGAGGGTAAGTGTGGTTGCAGCGGGGGTACAACTGCATTTCCGCACACTTGCAATCATTAAGTGCTCCTACAAATTGAGCCGGGGACCTTTTGCCAAGAACAAGAATTACGTGTGGAATGCATGTAGTTCGTAAATATGTCCTGAAATTATGGAAGTGTACTCACTGATGGGACGTTTGGCTGTCGGTACGTGCTTTTGGTTGCAGCTAGTGTGACCACATAGATTTGAGCCGACAGACACCTGGCACTCTATGTAAGCATGTGCTGCTTCCTCTCTATTTATAATAAAGACAATTTACAAAGGGAATTGTCTTGCGTGACATGGCACAAGGCATACAGTGCATCACAAGCCTATGCAACTCTTATGGTAGCATCACAGTGAAGCCTGAAGAAGCACTTAAAGAAATAAAAACGTATCTAATATAGAAACACAAACAAAACAAAAGAATTGTATTTTTTACAGCCTATTTGTCAGTACTTCTTTTCATGCCTAATCCTTGCTCAAGGTGAGCTTTGTTTGTTTGCTAGACCACATAAACACCAAAGTGCAGTTTCTTAATTTCCTTCGTGTCAAGGTTTGGGTAGGCCGAGGCGAATTTAGCACTTTCCTTACCAGCTGTATTATGAAAGCCCAGAACATAACACGCTACATTTTGCAAGAGTGTGCAGCACGTATTTCCAAAAAGAGCCCTAACCCTATAACTTGGCAGTTTGGAAATTGCAAATTAGTGATCTCAGTCACTTCATGAGAGCAGTGGGCATATCACACGATGTTGAAAAGTATCTTGATTTGCATAAACTGGTTGCAAGTGAGGCGTAAGTCAAATTTATGAGAATGCATACTGTTATTAGTTACTTCTGTAAATGTTCCCTTTCTTTTTTTATTTTATTTTTGTGTGCTTGATTAGGTATTTTGAGCTACGTGCAAGCAATTCTTTTTTTTTTTTTTTTTTTTGCTACAGTCGATATCATGTCAGGCCCTGCCATTATTTTATAGCAGGAGAACGAACAGTCATTAAAGTAAAGTACCGTATTGACTCGTGTTAGGCCCACACGTTTTTTCACAATTTTGACGATGTGGGGCTCTTACATGGGACCGAACATTTTGGTCAAAATGGACCGGGGGCAACTGGTGAATCCATATGGGCTGGTGCTGTGCCCATTTTGGGTGGAGGCTGAGCAATTTTGACCTATCACGGAGCGCTAATGGTGGATTTAGAATAAAGTCAGGCTGATATAGTCTTGCTGCGCACGCTCTGGCACCCAACAGCGCTGTTGAGTCATCCCTGCTGTTCCTTTACTTGTGCAATAAAAAGCAGCAGTGAACCTGTCAAGACATACATGCAAAAATAAAGTGATGCATGGCTGCCATGATGCATTTCAAATTTTTGATATCACTTCCGGTGTTTGCAGTATACAAAAGCATGGCCTTTGAGTTTGGCTTCTGGTAACAAGGAGTGTAGATTTTTGGGCTAGTTGGTTCGTTGCATCAATTGAAGTCATAGCGCTGGATTGACACGGACAAGAAAGACGACAGGATGTGCACTCAATTGACGACTTCTGTTACCTGAGGGAGCCGTTTCTGGGGGTGCCAGGTCATTTTGTCATCTCTAGTGTTGCCAGACTGCTTTAGAAGCAGTCTGGCAATGACATAAAAACTGCGACATAAAAAAAAAAATTTATGTACAAATTTTATACTGCACCGAATGCGCTCAAATTTTGGCCAACTTGCTGTGAGGCACTTAAGCTTTGCTGTGCAATGTATATACAGTTAAACCTCGATATAACAAAATAGGTAAAATTGGCAATTTGCTTGAAAATATTGAAATTTCACTGTATTGAAATTCTACCTCATGTGCAAATAAGCACAGTCGCCAGCAGATTTTTCTTACATGGAACGGGGTGTAGAATTTTCCAAATAATCAGGCAATCGAAAAATGCAAATTTGAATGAGAAAACAATTCATTTCTATGAATTTGGGAGTTGGCGACGAATGATACGGTTTCGTGCCACGTTGACAATATCTTCACATAGGCAGTACGAATTAAAGCGAAGCCAGCCACGCTGTCGCATTCACTCCGCCCATGCAGCTTATAGCATCGTCCACACTGGGACTATGCTATCATGAAAAGTGCCGGCAGCAGGGAGCTAATGATTCGGGGGCTTCTCACTGCAACGGGTCACTGAAACTCGAGATTATGCAACCTTTAATGCCAAACGCGCAGGAAGACAGCTTACATGATGCCACGCCATCTCGGCATGCCGGCTCTTTGCACATGCGGCAGATTAACTCAGAAGCAGGGTGCATGGCTGCGTATGCACAGCCACGGCCGAGACGCACACCAGAAGTCGCGAAGCACGCCAACTGACCCCCTTCCTTTCCCCTCTTTCCCTTTGCTCATCCGGGGAGGCGTCATTCGTGTGTGAAGCCACCATATTTCTTACCCTCGCACACTGTCACTCGCACCTAAAGCACAAACTGCACGGGGCGCGATAAGATCTTATCACACTTTAACTTTTTACGGAACATGATGCGGCTTCACTTCGGTGGTAGCCCCTGTCACTCCATGTGCGATTTGAGAGGTGCATTTGCAAGCAGCTGCTTTTAATTCAATCACTTGACCATCTGCGTCTGCGGAAGTTTCCATTTATTGTCTCTGAATACCTTTGCTACAAAAGCGAAATTTCGTTATATTGAAATCGCGTACAAACACACTTCATTATATTGAGGTTCGAATTACATGGTGTTCTACGGACAAAAAGTTATGAAAAGCTAGATACTTCGTTATATCAAGAATTTTCTTATATTGAAGTTTGTTATATCAAGGTTTAACTGTATTAAGCTTAAAAATTTAGCGTCATGGCCCCTTTAAGATTCACATTGTCACATCAGTTAATTTATGATATCAGTGTTAGTTTGGCTGTACATATCATTTTCAGTGATATGATTTAGCAAAACTGTCTTTAGATTTGCTGAAGCCATCTTCAAAACATTCTGCAGGTGGCTCTTCTAAGAGCGCATCGAAGGGCAACTCCTCTGGTGAATCCAGCTCTGAGTCTTCAGACTCTGACTTCGACGACTCCAAGTTCCAGTCAGCCATGTTCATGCAGGTAATGGCAGCCCGGTTTCCACGTCTTTCCGCTCGTGTGTTTTGTGATAAGTACAGCATCATTTCTGATTGAAGTCTTCTGCTCGTCAGAAACCAAAGAAGAAGAATGGCTGCGAGAGTGCGAACAGCAGTCGTGCAAACACACCTACCAAGCACGTGAGTGACGAGAAGAAGGGCAAAGGTGAGTGCAAGCACTTAGCTTGTTCATATTGTGGCATATTAAGTTGTCGCTCAGCGCAAGACATGCCTAGAGTATCAGAAATTTCCTGAACATTTTCACCAATCCTATAGCAAAGGAGACATGCACATGTTCGCCTCGTGAATGAATAGTGTCGTACATTCTAGAATGTGCATTGGACATTCTAGAATTTAGACATTAGACATTAGAATGTGATAAGACATTATAAATAGTGGATGACTCGACCTGGGAGATTTATATTGAATGGCCAACAGCTATGCTTGCCATTATCATTGTAATTTGAGTGTTGCTCATCTTTCTGCGCATCAGTCTACCCAATAAACCATTGGATTCTTAGCTCATACTTTTGGCATTGGTTGGCTTTTTTACCATAACTACAATGTGGTGATATTCCAAAACATACCTGTGATAGTATTGAGGTGGGTGCAGCTTGGGACATTTGACACTTTGCCATAGGCAAGTGTCCAGCTGCCACTTGGAGTGATTTCACCATTTCACTACAAATGTTTAATGTGAAATGGCTGGTTGTTCTTGCTTTTGAGCACTACCCTATATTTGTAAGGTTCAGTATACTGTCGCCGACCGAAAATTTGGACATGCTTAGTAATTCATGCTTTCTTGCGGCATTGCCATTCTCCCCATAGACGCTATGCATAACAATGACCGAAATTTCACGCCATCTAGGACTCGCCATTTGATTTTTGGGACTCCGTCTGTGCCACACTTTTTGTTATTGGGGGCTGTTGCCAGCTAACGCCAGTACGGCCACCGAACTGTTGAGTGAGGTTAGAGCCTCAGAGATCTTCAAACAGGCTAGAATATGTGAGGCTAGTAGGTAATTGCATTGCCATCGCCATCATTTTCCGGTTCCATCACCGTTTTTCATGCTTTCCTTATGCAACTTCGACAGTAGGTAACATCGTGTGTATCTATAAGAAGCGGAACATGGCACCTACTCCACCTTTGCAGCTAGTGCTTAGTACGAAGCGCTGCAAGTACAAGACAGTGACAATGACGTGGAAAGCGGCTGTTGTACAGCTCGTACAGAACGGCCGGTCACAGGTTAAGGTAACCGGGGAATTTGACATTTCGAAGTAGGCTATCTCGGGCTAAGAACAAAGCTAAGATTTTTGGAGCGACTGAGAAATGTGCTTCAGCCCAGAAGAAAGACCTCCGTCAAGGCTCGTACTCCCAACTTGAAGAGGCTCTGAATATCTGGCTAGGCACCATGGTTGTGCAGCGCATTCCCATATATGGTGACCTGCTGAAGCAAAAGGCTGAGACCCTCGCGCCACGGGTGGCAATCGTAAGCTTCATGTTTAGTGACGGCTGGCTCCGCAACTTTTAAGAAGCTATATGAACTCGTCTTCAAGAATGTCTACGGTGAAAGTGGTGCTGTGGAGAACACGTTAGTTACGAATTACTGCACTGACAAGCTGCAGACCTTGCGCAGCCGCTACTTGCCAGACGACGTCTTCAACTGTGACGAGACCAGACTGTTAAGCTTCTGCCACAGAAGACTCTTGCTGTTTTCGGGTATCCTTGCCATGATAGGAAGCATAGCAAGGAAAGGGTTACCATACTTTGAGGTGTGAACATGTCCGGAACTGAAAAGCTACTGCTTTTGGTTATAGGAAAGTCCAGAAACCCAAGATGCTTTAAAGGCATTAGAAGTGTGCCCGTGTGGTACGAAGTGAACACTAAAGCCTGGAGTGCACAACAGTTGTTAGAAGGCTACATGTGCAGGCTGGATAAAAGGTTTGAGGCATAAAAGCGCAAGGTACTGCTTTTTGTTGACAACTGCGGTCCCCATGGCCTAATCATTAATTTGAAGGCAATCGAAATCGAATTTTTGCCACCAAACACCATGAGCATCCTCCAGCCCATGGATCAGGGCATCATCAAGAATCTGGAAGTGTTGTACTGATCACGCCTGCTACATCGCATGGTGCTGTGCGTCGACAGTGGCAAAAGTTACAGTGTAGATTTGTTATCAGCTGTTCACATTCTTGCAAATGCCTGGCAGGCACAATCCACGACTGTTTCCGCCACACAGGATTTGCTGCTGGCGTTGAGTTGGACGCTGAAGTGCAGGACCCTGCACCTGAACTGCCAGCTACTATGCCGGATGTGAGCAGAGGTGGGTGATTGAAAATCTGCGACGCAGCAGCGCGCAGATTCTGCCCACAGTGAACTTTGGAAACTTCACTGATGTGGACAGTGCCACAGTGTCCTGTGCCAAACTTAATGATGAGGAAATTGTTAATCGACTACTCACGTCCTTGGAAGACGACTCTGACTCTGAGGAGAGCATACCGTGTGCTGTGGGGCCATCGAATGGGGACCTTGTGCAAGCCATCAAGGTGCTTTCGTCGTGCTTCAGTGAGGACATGACGCTTGCCCGAATTCAAGCAGATTTGGTTCTACGCAAGCGGAATTCCGTTCAACAACAGATTGAACAGCTTTTTTTTGAGGCTCAGGTGCTGTAACAAGTAGCTAAATAAGTGTTTTCTTGCCGAATTCATTTTTTCAGACATTCAATAGTTCGGACTGTTTTGCGATCGCCGCGAAGTCTGAATTATCGGTAGGCGACTGTAATTGTTATCGGATGAGCAAGCCAAGTGGAGAAAAGTACTTTCCACTCACTGTTCTCCCCTTCCCCTCCTAAAGTTTTAGTACTATTACTCCCAATATGTAGTAACCTAAGTGGAGTTCCCTTTTGTCCCCACTCTTCCCTGCCACATCCAATCCCCCTGTTCTCTTTGTTAAAGTAATGTGGTTAAGGCGACGTTCAACTATAAATTGCTGTATGTTGCCATGTGCAAGTCAACTCTGAATATAAGCCAACGTCCCCCAAATCTTGCACACCCTCCCCCACCTCCACCCACTCATCCATCCGTAATGGAAAAAAAAAAAAAAAGTTCTGGAACACAAGTTATGACATATTCATTTTCTGTATCGCCTTTTGCCTTCTTGAAAGCTAGCCAGCTCTGGGGCATTGAGTGAATGCATCGTGAAACTGATACAGTTTTGTTAGCTTCGTTCACAGGGATATTTAGCGAGCTTAGTGTGCTTGTTGTGAAGCTGGTCAAATCTCAAGCTTGTTCAAAAAACGTACCGGTTGGTGAACTCTAAAGCAAGCTAAATTTACTCATGTTTGTTTTTCTCTTTCAGCACTGATAAATAACATGATTTTTATACTCGCAATGCAAAAATAACTGATTAATGCTTTAGTGTCTTCATCTACTACTGTGTAAACACAGGTATGCAAAAGCAGACTGAAACTGCCCTAGTTAGTTGAGCTGTTAGGAGACAGTGTTTAAAAGTTTTCCTACAAGAGTACACTTTGTAATTGATTCTTAATTTTTGTGCCTGAGCTAATGCAGGCCAGTACCCATTGTATAATAGTACTTACTAGCATAAGAACTGGAAAAGTGAATGGCCTAATTTTTGGCACTTCATTTGGTTTGTGAATGTGAATGCACCCTTCTTGCCTTTCTTCTTCCGTGCACATGGCAAATTTATCAGTGTCCTTGCATAGATTGCAGAGTCTATTTATCTGGAATTGTGGGGCAGTCAAACCTGAGTGTGGGGTCTCTCATACGTGCTGGGATCACTATTCCATTTGCTGATAGTACTCTAACCTATGCACATATTCCTTGAATGAGAAGAAGGGAAATGGAGGTTCCGATTTTTGTCAATCATGACCATATAAAGCCAACAGGCAATGAATCCAAGGAAACCTTAGAGGTAATTAGCCGTGGTAGAAATAAAAAGGTTGAAAATAATGAGGAAAAGGGAAAATGAAAGTGGACAAAAAGATCCGAAAGTGTGAGTAAAATCACCAGTTGTGACATTAGTACTGACACTGTTAAAGAACACGTCTCGTTTCCTTAAATATATATTTTAATGCAAGCTTAATGCTATTAGTGGACTATACACAGCTGTGGGCCCATACCTCCAACATTTATTGTATTATTAACTGACGCTCTGTCTCCTACCGCTAGTAATAGTGATTGGCAATGCAGTTGCCATAGTGGCCGCTTGGGGAAATGTTTTGTGAAAATGTTTGGAAATGTTTGGAAAAAATAAATGTTTTGTGAAAGTGGGCTCTTGGTGTTTAGTTCGGTGAAAGCTAATGGTGGGCCTGGTTAGAAAGTCTATTGTCAGCAGACATTTGACTTGCCGTCTGAGCGTTCATGTTGCACCACACGCATTGACATGTGAATGTCTAGTAGTATTTAGAAGCACGCAGAAAAATAAAGGTGGATTTCCTTGAGCTTCTGACGTTGGTGATCTTTTAAATGTATTTTTTTGTTTGAAGGGGGAGGGGGGGACCGGCTAATGATACACAACCCCTTTTTGCAGGCTGCAGGTAATGTTTCCTCACTTATCTTAGAGCTTCCATTATGGCCTGCCTGCCGTCTCTCATTTGTTATCATCATTATCAACTTTGTTTTTAAATCACCATTTCATTATTTGCATGCATGCCTAACAACTCAGCAACTGTTATCTCTATTCTCAACTTATTTATAGGGCATGGGAGTGTGGTCCAAGAACCATGGGACAGTGATAAGTATCTTGACAATTTAATTGCACAATTGTTTTTCACCCTTTGTTAGGTAAAGCAATGTAAGTTGCACAATTTAGCAATTGCACATGCTGTGGAACTCGAAACCCAGTCTTGAGAAAGGCATGGTTACCTTTGCAGGGGTGCAACAGCTGCGCCAATTGCGCCATTTTGATGCAGTTGCGTATTTCTGTGCCAAGCTGCGCGAAAAGCTTCAACTTTGTTGAAGTTGTGCCACAGTGCACCAAAATGCCTTGACTTAGCTGCAAACGTTCTTAGTCACACTAGATTTAGTAGAAGATAAGAGCCATGTTGGCAGTCTACAGTTTCTCCATCATCAATTCATGTGCCAGATGTTGCCAACCCTATCCAGTCAAGGAGATGCAGCAACGAAAAGGTGCGAATAGAGTATTTAGTGCAGGCACGCTTAGTGTTGGGCGCCCAGAAAGTTATTTTACAACGCTGCTTTCTGGTTGCAATGTAGCTTTTGAAGCGACCGTACTTCCTTGGCTCTTCCAGCCGTTTCCGTGGTAGATCAGTAGTACGACAGTGGCTGAACTTAAGTGAGAGAAGGTAAGAGAACATGCTGAGAGAAAAGGAGTGTGCTCTCGGCAACTGAGTTGCGAAGTGGGCTTGCTCATTCGTTTGGGCTATTTGCTTACATTTACAATTATCATTGATGGGTTCTGCATAATTTCTTCTCTGTTGAATTGCTCCACATTTGGAATTTGGTGCTACAAAATGCTTTCCTGCTCCAGATATTGCTCCTAATCCTATTTCAGCTGTTGCACCCCTGCCTTTGCTTACTTCTTGACTGGCAGTAATAAAAATACATATTTGTGCTCTATAGCATACTTATCATTTGCATAAGTTTAACTGCTTTATATATGATGTAGTACTTATTACTTTAAATTGTTTGTTAATAAAAAAAATAATGTATAACAAAACTCTAGCATGCATTATGACTCGCTAATTAGTAGGCTAGAAACTTGGAGCTCAAAACAATCTGCACTAAGTTCAAGCTGTTTGGAATGCAACTGCACAACTAGTGCTATAAGTAACGACATAGGATTCTACATGATCCAGTTCAGCCATGGTCAGTTTTCAGACACACCATTTGCATCTGATTGCAGGAAACAGTAAGTTCAGTCATAAAACCAACATTAACTAGTACTTCAGATGCCACTAGAGTTAGGTATAGTGGAATAATTTGCACTAGTTCACTTAGAAATTCATAAATCTGTCCTTCACTAACTAGTCTAGCTAATCTGCCCTTAACAAACCACCTAGTCCTCCTAGCTACCCCAGTCTGAGCACTCACCTCCCATATAAATATATACCTTCACCTCATGCACCACCTTTTTTTTTTTAACACGTCGCAAGAAATAAAATCTTATTTTGTGGAAATAAAGCACTACGTGGACTAACCTTTCAACAGCGGGCTGCGTTTCTTGTGAATCCACCATATCAGCTGAACACACAGTGACCGTAAAGTTTGTCTTTCCAGGCAGCAGCAAAGCTCTCAAGCGCAAAATCATGGAAGAATCTCCATCTGCTGGAAAAACAGATGGGTCGGCACCAAAACGTCCGCGTAGTGAATCAAACCTTCCTTCCACACCTTCCATGCCTAGCAGGTAAGTCTCTTCTCTTTCTCCCAATTTTGAGCTATTGGACTGCTTTATGTAATAGCGTTCCAGGCCTACTAAGTGGCCAGGGTCCACAAAGCACACGGGGGCTTCAGTCCATCCCAACTGACATCTAGTGTCTCACAATTGGCGTCATATTTTCAAGTTCATCTTGTAGTTTCGCCTGTTGTTGTCAAGTGGCGGTGACACACTATCAAGGCAATGGCTGCAAAGTCAAGGAGCAAAGAATTTTTTTTTAGATAAATTGCATTTGCCAAATGCTCAGCAGTCCTGCAGAGATGGTCCACTATTTGCATGATGTCATTGTGTGTGTTGGACTAACTAGCAGTCATTGTGATATTTCTAAAATGTGCCGTGTGCACCTTGTATGTTTGATAATGGCAGGCTTGTCGGGCAAGAAGCTTCGCCACTGGTGACGAGATAATAGCTTGATATTACAAGCACATCTTGTGCAAGAACGCAGGCACTTGATAGCTGAGGAAAAAAAAAAGAAGATAATCCTGGCAGCACGTCAAAAGCAGATTAAATGTATGAAAACTAGAATTCGCTCTATGGCATGCAGTCCCTGCTGGTGTTAAAGGGCCCCTCACCAGGTCCCATAGCAAATTTTAACGCGATACCGTTAAGGAGCTCGTGTCGCAGAAAAGTCGGCGTCCGCGCGTTGGCCGTGAGCAATAAATCCGGGAAGGCACTTCATAAATAAACAATTTGCTAGATGGGCTGGATGGGAATCGAACCAGGGTCTCCGGAGTGTGAGACGGAGACGCTACCACTCAGCCACGAGTTCGATAGTTCAAAGAGGGACAAAAGCGCCTCTAGTGAATGCGGTGTTGCCTTAGTAATGTGCCATAGAAAGTTATACTGCAGTGTATATCGGTAATTATGAGCACGTAAATTACAGAAGTCGTAGTTACATGAGTAGCGAAGTAGATTTCCGCTACATTTCTTCTGCGCTCTGCGCACACGCAGAGCCATCTTGCAGCAAACACAGAAGACCCGCTCCTCGCAATGTACGCCGCTGCCCCGACACGTGGCGTTTCGCTCGCCCCATGATTGCGTCCGCCTTCATAGCGTGTTGCGTGTTACAGCCTCTTGGTTACTTGCAGGGTGCTTCTGATATGTGTGTTATGTTTTAGAATTCAGGTGTAGTTATTCTCCGCTTAGCTTTGAAACTGATTACCATATTTATTTGAATATTTATTTGAGCCTATAAAACATACATTAAGCCTCTCTTCGAATATTCGAGTATCGTTTGGGATCCTCACACAGCCGTAGGTATTGAAATACTACAAAGAATTCAAAGGTCAGCCGCGCGCTTCATTTATAAGCGCTTCAAACGACGTGATTCCCCAACGACTATGCCGGAAGCCGCAAACTTGGAACCACTAATTGATTGAAGAAAAACTGCCAGATTAAATTTCTTTCGCCAGCTTTATTACGGGAAACTAGGAATAGTACAACCACGTGACTATAGTATTATTAAGGACACATCTCAAATTTCCCGCCACAAGCACAGCCAGTATTTAAAACCAATCTTTGCACGAACAAACCTTTTCAAAAACTAATTTTTTTCGAAAACAATCATTGATTGGAATGCTCTACCTGGAAATTTCCACTGGTTACAACCACCCACTTGATGAATCTTGTTGACTGTATCCCTTGTATATATATGTATGTATGCTTTTTTTTGTATTTGCTCACGTAGCCCCCTCCTGCTTGGACAGATGTCCGCAGTATTGTGAAAATAAATAAATAAATAGTGAAACCTCGTTAAACCGCAGTTGGCCGGAGCTTGGAAAATGTACGTACTAAACGGTAGTACTGTTCAACCGAAATAGCATGAGATCGCCCACTTACCTGTCGAAAACGGAACTCAGAGAGAGTGCAATGAAAGGGAAAAAAACATGCAGTATTTATTCACTTTGCGCGACAAGAGTGTTATTCTCGTTTGATGCCGCGGCGGCCTAGCACGACGACGACAGCGGCCTCAAGCTTACTGAAGCTACGTGCCAGCTTTTCAGCCAGCCCCCTCTTCTCGGCAAACACTCGCATGGCCGATTCCTCGTTGGCGTTAAGTATTCTCCATGCACGTGCGCAGTAGTGCTGCAGAAGTCCCGGGGGCGCCTTTTTCATTGCCAGGTGCCGGAGTTTGGAATACTTTTCATTTGGAATAGAGTTACGTTATCGCGCCCCTGTTCTCGTTGCGACGATTGCATTCATGAGGCTGACGTAACGCGCAGCTTATGCCACTGTCGGGCCTGAATCGCCCGTGCTGTCGCTTTCCGTGTCATCCTCATCACTGTCGCTAGTCGACACTTCGGCAACAACACAGGCAATGATGGCGAAAAGTCGAACCTCGTAGCCGACATGTCTTCACGGTCGCAGCAGCGCTGCCAAGCAACTTCTTCACTTTCCAAATGCTACACACTGTACTCAACAGCAGATCCCTGTTGCGTGCCAGCGCCGACTTCTTCGTGTCATGATTGATAGCACGGACAATGTCTCATTTTTCTGCTATGCTGAGCACCTGGCGTATTTTTTATCCGAGCTTCGGAACGACGCGAGTCCTCGCTTGCACGACGACATAAGGCTCTCTGGCACGGCGTCGAAATGATGTTGATGTTGATGTGGCTTCACGCGCAAATGCACAGGGCGCTTGGAGGCCGTTGTTCCGATCTCTGAGGCTTGTTCTGCCGGGCCGCCCGATGGAGACGGCACACACCGCTGTGTTTGCGCGACGAAAAGTTGAAACGCTACGTTTTAACCGATGCGTACGCAATAAGCTGGTACGGTCTATGCGGATACAAAACACATTATGTTCAATGGCCGCTGAGTCGGGGATTTGACTTTACTACTTTTAAAACGAACTATTGTTTAAGTGGGTACGGTTTAACGAGGTTTTACTGCATAAGACGAGGTTTTTGCTCACAATCCTTAGCCTCGAAGTCACCCCCACCTTATATGCAAATTTTGCCTTTAGGTGTGGCTGCAGGGCAGCACGAATTTCGCCTTATGGGAGGCATTATGTCAGTGTGCACCGCGATGCTGTGAAGCCACATTATAACGTGAAATTTGCAGAGCCATGAAGCCACACCTAAGGGCAAAATTTGCATATAACCGGCGTTCTGTGTGTTGAAGCCCCCCCCCCCCCCTCCCTCCTTTTAATGGTCACCATTTTGTGCTTTGGCTGTGATACTTATTCAATATTTTGGGCTATCCCCTGCCGAGTTCGAATAATCTGTCAGCTGCTCTATATTGCCTTATATTAGCGTGCATACCTAATTTTTTTCTTGGGTCCCCCAACAGCACCCTCGCTGTATAATCGAACAAATATGGTCCTTTTGGTTGGGAGATAAGAAGACATGGAATTGGTCCCAAAAGCCAATTTGATAAGTTTGCGTGCCTGTTGATACTGCAAAATGCTAATAGTGATACAGAATAAATTCTCTAAATGGCAGTATTGGCGTACTAAACATAGCCTACATTGAGGTTTTTATCCCTGATCAGCACATTAAAAGATGAGACCAAGAATAGGAAAACATGGAGCAAGCGCTGGCCTCATTTTTTTACAGGCTGATCATCATGAACATTTTCGAACTTGCCCAATTTGTAATCCTTTAGTTGAGATTTTGTTGCGACAACATGTACATTGACTTTTATTGCGCAAGCTGAAAAGAAAGTACAATTAAACCTCGATATAATGAAGCCAGTAAAATCAGCAGTTTGCTTCGTTATATCAAAATTTCGTTGTATTGAAAGTCGACCATCTATGCAAATAAGTACAGTCGCCAATCGTTTTCTCATACACGGAAAGGGGCCTTGGAATTATCGGGCATTTGAAAAATGAAAACTTGAATGAGAAAACGATTCATTGTGATGAATCTGGGAGTCGGCTATGAATGATATGGTTTCATACCACGTTGGCGATATCTTCACATTGGCGGTGCGAATTAAGCGAAGGGTGCCATGCTTTCTCGTGCGCTCCACCCCCATGGCTGATAGCGTCGCCCGCACTGGGACGACGCTATCAAGAAAAGCGCCAGCAGTGGGGAGCGAATGCTTCGTCTGCCTCTTTGCACCAATGGGTCAACGAAACTCGAGATTACGCAACCTCTAATACTAAATGTGTGGGAAGGCAGCTAACATGATGCCACACCCTCCTGGCACGCTCTTTGCACACGCGGCAAATTGCCTCTAAGCCAGGGTGCGCGGCTGCGTATGCCCTCAGCCACGCTTGCAGCCATGCGCAGCCACGGCCGCAACGCGCACCAACTTACCCTCCACTCTGCCCCCTCGTGCGTGCTTGATCGTGTTACCGTGAACTCACTCCCCTCCCCTTTTCCTTTGCTCATGTGGGAAGGCGCCACTTGTGGAGCCACCATCTTTCTTGTCTCACCCTCGCACTTTCACTTGCACCTAAAGCAAACAGCATGCACTTGGACTTTATATGGAGCATGATGCGGCTCCACTTCGGCAGTCCCTCTTGTCGCGCGTGCAGTTTGATAGGTGCGTTTGCAAGCAGCCGCTTGTAGTTCAATAATTTGACCATCTGCATCCGCAGAAATTTGTTTATTGTATCGGCATTCCTTTGTAGTGGCAGTGAAATTTTATTGTATTGAAATCACATACAAACACACTTCGTTATAAAGAGGTTTAAATACATAATGTTCTATGGACAAGAAGTTACGAAAAGTTAAATAATCTGTTATATTGAAGTTTGTTATACCGAGGTTTAACTGTACTTGATCCCCATCAGACATGGTGTACACGTTGGTGTAATCAATTTGTTTTTGCCTGTTATGTCCAATGGTAGCCAAGAAAAATCAGCAGTCATTGATTTTTGTTGGGGTCAAACCTCTGGTATACTCATTGTGTCTCCATTTCAATTAGTCGCGTATTGCTGGCAACAAAAGGAAGTGTCAGTAGTGCTCGGCCAGATAAGTGCACCTAGAATGTGCCTTTCTCAGATTTTTCTGCTGACTAATGCAGTTCACACATTTTGGCTTTTTTGAGCAAGCATTCTCTGATATATTGTATGCAGTGTACATACCTGACCTCATATTAATTTACTCCTTTCTTGTAGTCTTTTTAAATGTTATTTTGCAGACCTTGAAATTCTTTTTTCTTTTTAAGCTGGTGTTGCAGCAGCAGAGATGGGGCACCTCTAAAAAATATAGTGCACTATAGCATTAGTATCTTTATAATGCATAGGCTGCTAATTAGCAGCATGTGCATCACCAAAAATAGTGCCGCATGGGAAAGCAAGACATAGGTATGTGTCATGTAGTTTGTTGTAATGTTAAGTTTCGTACTTTTCCGTTGCAAAATGTGAAGGTTTTCTTTCGTTTTTACTTTTTTAACAGAGAGTATCACAGATTTGAAGCTGTTTACCACCAAATGAGCAGAGTGAGATGTTTATGGGAGCAGCGACTGAAGCATGGTATTTTGCATACTAGAAGCACAAAGATGCACAAATAATACATAGCCTGATGCAACCCTGCATTGATAAGTTATAGTTGTAATGCAACTAAACTTCATTATAGTGTCACAATAATACTTTCGTTATAAGCTTATATGTTCTTTACACAACGATATCGGTAAGAAGCGTTTCTGATTTACTTCATCATATCCACTAAATTCACAGGTTCTTTATTGCCCGGACGGTTACACGTTGGGTATTGTATAAAGGTGGGATCACATAGGGGTCCACTAATTTGTTATATGTTGAAGTTCTATGCATTTGAAGCATTATTCCTAGAACGCATGGCAGATTAAGAGCGACTGCACTGCGAAATGTAGAGTGATACTTCTATTGCTGCACTACTTTTGCAGCTTCTGCAGTGTTGCCTGATAAGTATGGGAGGGAGCATGTGAAGCAGGAGAAATGTTAGAAGACAGTAACATCATTTATCAGTGCACACTTTTCTGCTCTGTAGAGAAAAGCTATGACAAAGTGTCTTGTATAAATTGACATTTATATCTTTGAGGAATGCGGTGTTAGTGTGCCCTTGCGTACGATCTAACATTTATACTCCATGTGGTTTGAAGACTTCTGGTCATAATTGCATTTGTACCTTTACACCAAGCTGGTCATCAAGCACGGAAGGCATCACCGAGGAGTCTGTGAGGCGCTACCTACTTCGGAAGCCCATGACCACAACAGAGCTCCTCCAGAAGTTCAAGTCAAAAAAGACTGGCATGAGCAGTGAAAAGCTTGTGAACACCATTGCTCAGATTCTGAAAAGACTGAACCCTGAAAAGCAGACCATCAAAGGAAAACTGTACTTGTCTATAAAACCGTGAGCTGCAAAGGGGCACATACTGCTTGGCACCTTTGCCGGAGCCCAGCAGTTGAAAGCACATAGTGTTGTCATTGTTCATGAGCTCTTGTGTAAATAAACAGTTTTTATACATCTCAGCCATGTTTCATTGCAAACTGAAACAAATCTTGAGGTCACATTGTGAAGCTGTTTTCTCAGGGATTAAGAACCACAGCGAGTTTTGTGAGTTGGCACAGGTTTTTGTTTTCTTTGAGGTTTTAAGTTTATACTCAATCGAACCTGCTGAAAGCTTATTCCCAGATCGCACATGGCATGTGCGCATGGCATTCACGGTCGTAGGTGCATTGCTGGCCTGTTGATTACTCTCGATTGTGCACAATGACAGTTGCTGCAAGCGCATGTCCAATGGAAAGTCTTTGTTACACAGGAAATAGCTGATGAAAATGCTTCTAGGGAGTGCAGAGGGCAACTCATTGGTGTGTGCGAAGGGCAGTGGCAGTGTGTTCGTTGCAATGCAACAAACCAGCCATTGGGAGCACCTAAATTCCTTTGTTGTGCAGGCAAATTCATTGTAGTAATCTGTTGTAGACAACGGATTTGCCGGTACGATGAAGCCACTGCCTTCCACATGTGCCAATGAGCTGCACTCTCTGTTATGACAGCACTAGCAAAGCACTTGACGAGCGCACATATGTCAGCGAGAGAACATCCCTGCTGCACAGCTCCAGGAATCATTCAATTAGTGCACTGCTTATCACAGCAGCAGGTGAGATGGCTAACGAATACATCACAGTTGACGACGTGATGATGTAATAACCAAGACCAATGAGCCCTTTTAAGTCATTTAGGGTGAATGTCAACAAAAGCTGCAGCAGTAATAAGTAAACGAACCAAGAATTTTGACGGCTAGGGTGGAAATCGCTCAGACGAAGTGGGCACAGACAATTTACATCATGGTTCACTAAGTGTCTCTCGTATAGTTTTTCTCTTGTTGAATGGTCTTAGTCTGCTCTATGGTGGGCGGTATGATGTATGATCTTTGCAACAAAGCGATGTATAACAAAGGATTGTGGGGGTCCCAAGCACTTAGTTATAAAGGCATTTGACTGTATTTATTCCTGAAGTTTGCGATGAAATACAGTGTCATCCCAGCTGTTGTGGTGCTTCAATGCATAAAACGGTGTTTTGTTAAAAACTTAAGTGGAACAACACTGAATTTTTACTGCAAGTTTGATGGAGCATATCTCAAAACTGGTATCATCCTCAGAATTTGTTCCTAGTAGCTATGCATTGTCATATTTCACCGGCCACAAGTTCTAAAATGTAATATGAGTCGTAAACAATTAGTTTTAAAATGAGCAAAGTGTTGTTATTCAATCAAATTTCGATTTCTCGTGCAAGTAATGTTTGCCTCCTTGAGCAATACATTTAAAGGATTAGAATTGTTCTATTTGCTGCCAGCAATTTTTGCACCTGGTTTGTCTGTCGCATGTTTTTAATAAATCTTAAGTTGAAAGATGATTGTATGTTTCCCAGTCTTTTCTTGTCTGCATCTTTTCTGCACTTTACAGCACTAATTTATCCCAACTTGCCAAGTTCTGTATTCATGAACAGACGTTCAGTTGTGACAGGTTCACATTCTCGAGGCTTTTGAAGCTTAGCTGGCCTGATATTCTCACTATACAAGCTGTGGGGTTGCTATGAAACGGGCTTCCTATTGCGTGATGTTTTTGTTCAGACAAGATAGTGCAGCTGATTTCAGCTTGATATTTCGCAGTAGCTGGGCTGGTGGTTTGATCTCTCATTGATTTAACAGGCCTTTGTAGGTGACCTTGTTCTTACAGGGGTACTTTGCGAGTACCGAAGACAGCAGGTGGAGGCACCGGGGCTTGTTCATGGTGCATGGTTAGGTCAAGTTGCATTCAGATAGATGTGCGAGCGATTCAAGACATGCAAAAGTAACTTTATGATGACAATCCTGGAACTTCTTCAGGAGAACAAGCTCATTATTTCCGCAGTTCTTTTTCACTTAACCGCGACGCAAGTGGCATTGGACTTCACTTTTTATCGATGATAGCAGTGATTACGTTGCGGTGTAAGAGAACTCAATTTCGAGTCACTTAAAAGGAGATATGCCTCAAGAGAGCCATTTTTGTTTATAATAAAGTTAGGTGGACAAAACTTATACAGCGTCTAGAGTTTAATCTCCCCTTATTAGTTTTTCGCTTCTCATCTTGTACGAGTATTTTTCTGTTCACCCAGAAAGTGGGGAAACTACATTGTTTCTTGTGCGAGTTTGGAGCTTCATACTATATAGGCCTGGGAAAGTGTTACAAAATAGCTTATTAAGCTTGAAAAGGGTTTTATTTTCGCTTTATTATTTGAAGAAAAAAATGTTAATCTCAATGACAGAGCTGAACAAGAGACACAAAGGCTTTAGCTTTCACTACAGGGTATGCATCATCTTTATTCATAACAACAACACGTTTAAAAAGTTGCAAAACATGGACAATTTGAACACTTTTGTGCATTATGTACATCAGTGAGCGGACAAATCATGGTGATGGGGCTTGTCTTTTAAATGTGCAAGTTGAAAGCGACTTTTCATGGGCTTTTATACAGATGCAGACAGTCAGCAGCAAACATTGCTGATGCGTAGAAGTTCTTTTCTCGTAAGGTGCTTTATGACAGTAGTTAAATACAACAACACAAAATGAAACAGGTCCCGCGTATAAACACTATACTATTTACATTCCTATATACATGCTACGTGTCTCGCACGGAGTATTTTCACTGCGGAGTTAGCACTGAAGATCTTTGTGAACTTAACTGTAGGGCGACACCAGTGCAAGTCCCCATGAACAAATGCTGCGAATTTCATGGGCTTCACCTATCTCCGTTGTGCCGGATATTTAGCAGTTGTGGATTACCAGTGGTCTACATTACAGATCTAGTAGCTTTACCGCGCCGTTAGCTAACTGGGGAGCTTTGGCACCCCACTCATTCTTGTATAGATCCTGCGTGATCTCTGTAAGACAAGTTGGGCGGTGCAGTGCTGAAAATTGCGTACCACAGGCTTAACTTTGCAAATTGTCCGGTGCAACTGCATTCTCATCGATGTCAATGACAGAGCCCAGGCCGCGCGCTTTTCCTTGTTTCTACGATAATTACGAGAGAAGTTCTAGAAACACCTCTTTTTTTATGGGAGTAATTGCGCTTCTTAAATATATATTTGACTTCATTTCCCACATTTCTTGTATTCCTTGTAATTTTTTATCAGTGCGTTCATCGACAGAACGCAGGCCACGTGATTTTGCATGTTACCACCTTAATTGCGAAAGGAGTTCTATGAACACCTTTTCTACGGGAGTTACCGCACTTCCCACATTTGACTTCATTTTCCACAGTTCTTGTACTCCCATATCGGTACGTTCCACCCTGCTTGTCTCGGAGTGACTGTAGTCGCTAAAGCAGTACGGATATCTTACTCTACGAATATTCTGACGGAGGCGAGAGCTCAAAAAAGTGCGATCTGCAGCCAAGAGCAGCCAGGCAGCCACAAGGAATTTGACTGTACGCTACAGAAAAGGTTCCATATTAGTTCTCAGGATTCTTTCCCATGCTTTACGTATTGTACAGAAATGATACACATTCCAAGCACATTCTGCTTTTTGCACCTGAACAGTGCAGAAAACATGCGGAATAGTGAGAACGCACGAGGGTTTTCTCAGTGCACAGCTAGAAAAGTTTTCTTGGAGTTGTATCGAAAGTCGGCAACTACTTCAATTGCTGCACTCGGGTGGAACGCATCTGCGGCGATGGCCATTCCGCGCAGCATTTAGTCCCTTGCTATCGAGGTGACCTGGTGTGTTCAATGCTGGCGGCGCTCTCTGGTGGCGGTCTCGTTTACACTGGAGTCTGGCGAGTAGCGCAAAAAGTGCTCGCAATACTCCTGCAGCCGGTTGAGGTTGGCGCAGCACGGCTCGTACGACTCCCTGGCGCCGGTCACATAGATGCACTCGTCGCAGATGGCCTTGGCACGCGAGTCCTTGGTGCAGTTGCTTGCGGCGGCCACCGAGTTGCCCGTGTCCACCGTCGATGCAGCTGACTGCTGGGCTGGCATGGCGCGGCAACCCGCGCGAGTGCTGGCTAGCGCCAGAAACAGAGCGGTGGAGAGTAGCGCCGCGGCGACTGTCTTCCGAGTCATCATGGTGCGTGTGTCCTGCGCAGAAGAAAGCGAACGACGTCGCTTAGTGAGACACTTGCCTATGAGACAATCTGCATTCTTGTAAACGAAGCGAACAGGGTACGGCTAACATGGAGTCGAAAACTGTAGTTAAAATGCTAGCACAGGTTCAAGATCCAGCCGTTGGATTTGGCCGCAGCTCACTGCCAATGAGACACCAACAGACCACATGGAGCGAGGTCCTCCACTATAGTGACCTACGCTTAACCCTGTTCCGTTTCCCCAACTAAGGTTCGAACCATACAGTTCTGTATAACTGAACAAGTAAGTTGGCACAATAAGAACCACGTACACAAGAAAGGTGGACAAGGACAAGCGCCACTCACAACTGTTTAATGGAAGTAAATAATTGTGCATATATATTCTCTTGTCACGCATGTGCAGACTGAGCAGTAAGACCGGTCACATGTACATCAAAGGCGGTTGCGCAAGAAGTCAACTTCAGTATCAAGTCATGAGATAGAAGGCTCACTTCTACACCGATCTCTGTTCTTGATAAAGAAGGCCTCCAGTGCAAGTCTATAGAAGAGGCGTTGCTGCTCCTGCCCAGAATGGTAGTCTCAGAAAATGGGCGTCACACCCACATGCAGTAACATGAGCCACCGTATGTGCGCCCTTATCCTCCTTTTGTTTATTTTTTGCGCGCGTTCCCTCAAACGATATGGCCCAACAATAAACTCTTCTAGCATACAGTTCTCACTCAGACAAATGAAGAGAGAGATGATCTTTGATTAATACTGAAGAGGTATTGCCTTGGTATAATTGTTCGTGTATGCCCAGCATATGTTCCTCAAAATGATATGCAAATGGAGCAAGAAATGACGTTTGTGCCATCTCATGCGCAACATAAACACACTTTGCGAGCTTACTAAATTGTCCAGTCGAGGTCAGTTTGGCGGTTAAGAGAGATCAAGCACGCGAAGCGCTGGCAGCACTATATTCCAAAGTTCATGTGCATCATTCAACATCAAGAACGACAAATGACATGAGTTGACCATGAATCTAATTCGTGGTTGTCCTGGAGAAGGCAAGGATGCAGGCCATCGCACCTATACGACCTGCATCTTGACTTATCAGTCCTGATTAGATCTGCCGGCAAGAAGAGCAGGCACGTGCACTGACGGACTCGATGAGAAAGAGAAAGATAAACTTTTATTTTCTGAAACGGTAATCCGAGTCAGGACCCAGGTAATGCTAGGTGGGAGGATTCTTTATTCCAGGAACCTTCTGGCCTGGGCGACGAGGCGCCCTGCAGCACATGGTTCAAGATTGCCCACTGTGTGGCACATCCACTGACCCCACCTCACAAGCTCCACAAGACGACTTTAAACAAGTACGTGCGCCCCATAGAAGCACAAGAGCTTCCCAACTCAAGGCACATCAATGCCACCACTGGAACGTGGAAGGCCAAGCTTTCCTCCGACGGCCTGGACGACTGACTTGATGAAAAAAAAAATATGGATTTGACTGGAAATACTAGTACTCAATCGTGTCCTCGGAAAAAGTTCGTGGAGTGGTTTTTATCGTCGTCGTACTAACTACGTTCGAGGGCTCATTCGTATATATACAAAAATCACGTGGGAACGTGCGCATCGTTGCAATGTCGTGCTTTTTGGCAACTTGCGCATTATTAGGAATAGATGGCACGCCTGCTGGCTAAATCTAAGCTAAACCAGCAGAAGGGAGCGTAATGAAGAAAACTTGTGCACCGGCACTCGATCTGTCAACGTCAGTAATTTCAGCTTGACATGTATTCTCGGATACATGGACAAAAACACCAGGGCCGGCGGGGACATCGCGGGGCGCTTTAATTGCTCAGCTATAGCGAGTTTTACTACTTGTTCACGTATTCGCTTGCATGTGGGTATCGGCAGCGACATAACCCTTCACGACGACATTCTTTACTCCTTTCTGTGATCGATTGTGATCGAACTAAACGTCAAGATTTAGCCACGAACGCTGCTGTTTGCGTCTACGCCTTCGGCATATCGCACTAAAGCTTTTTTGGATGAAGCATGGACTTCAGACGAAACTACACGACGTGTCCTAGTTGTGCGCGTTCATGTATAAGGTGTGCAATATAAGTGTGGTGGAATGCTTCCAGCTTCATTAACGCGTTATGTAACCTCCAGGACCGCCACTGAGAAATCTCGCTATATCTCACGCGAAACAGATTACACCAAAAAAAAAAAGTCGCAGTTCCGCCCGCGAAGCATCGATTGCGATAGCAACTTAGTACGCAGCTATACGAAGCAAGGATAGCATTATCGGTTGTATAAACTTGGAAACATTCGCTTTCTAACCGAATTAACCAGCGTGGTGCCAGCGCGCACAAGCAGACATGGACGCACCACACTCGATGACCGCGCACCCCCGCTGTCGAAACGCTGGCGTGAGCGAGCGCGGCAGCAGTAGCGAGCGAAGTCACCTTCGTGCTGTCTGTCGCTTCAACGCAGACTGAGCGGCGAGAAGGCGGCACGCACAAAGGTATGAGCCATCTGCAAATCGTTTTCAAGGTACGGCGCGCGTGGCTCACTTGCTGGCGGAGTAGATCGCGCGCACGCGTCACCCGCGCGTTGCCTCTCGCGATCTCCAGACTAGCGAGGCAGTCGTGCCACACTTCGCTCCGTTTGCGACGTGCCGCACGAGGCAGATTGTCCGCGCCAGTCAATATATCGCGAAGTGAAAACACGTATAGAGTTGCGCTTAAATTTCGTATAGTATCGTGATCGTCGGTGAATTTTTTTAAAATTTAGCGGCAGCTTTTACGCGGAGAGACAGTTGTCGACGCGCCAAATCCCTAGGGGGTTATAGAAAACGTAGCTTCGCTTTAAAAGCTGTTTTATTTCTTCTGAATTTTTTACACAGTTTTCTGTCTCACTGAATCAGAAAAACCAAACGAGTCAGAAACTTGGAGTAATCGTTGGTGCCATAGCCAACGAGGGGCCATCAGTTTTCGCGAGCCTCAAGAAAATAAACGCATGCATAAAAGCATCGTTAGTATAGTATTCTATTTGTCCGAATGGCACAGAACCCCCAGTCCTTTCACGTTGTGCCAGTTGTCTCGCAAGCCGAGTTGCGTATAATGAACAGTAGTAGTCGCCGCCGCTTTGTTACATCTTAATTCTCAAAGCAATATACTGATCACTGGTACGGTGAAAAGTTGGGATAGTTGCTTCTGGTAGAGAGAGAAAAAAATATTTAAAGACCGGGAGAGAGGTCGCCCAGAGGCAGATTCCTTTAACTTGCTACCCTGTGCTGGGAGAAAGGGAACAGGGAACAAGATGAGCGATGATGGTGAAAGGGGGGAAGAGACAAAACTTATAACGGGAAGGTCTAGTAATTGGTCTAGAGCAGAGTGTATGAGATATCAAATAAAGGCTACGGTATTTTGCTGACAAAGCCGCGGGTACGATTCCTTGCTTCAGAGATCTTAATCTGATGGGGAAGAATGATTAAACGTTCTTGTACTTGGAACGAAGGTCATCATCATCATCAGCCTGGTTACGCCCAGTGCAGGGCAAAGGCCTCTCCCATACTTCTCCAACTACCCCGGTAATGTACAAATTGTGGCCATGTTGTCCCTGCAAACTTCTTAATGTCATCCGCCCGCCTAACTTTCTGCCGCCCCCTGCTACGCTCCCCTTCCCTTGGAATCCAGTCCGTAACCCTTAATGACCATCGGTTTTCCCTCCTCATTACATGTCCTGCCCATGCCCATTTCTTTTTCTTGATTTCAACTAAGATGTCATTAACCCGCGTTTGTTCCCTCACCCAATCTGCTCTTTTCTTATCCCTTAACGTTACACCCATCATTCTTCTTTCCGTAGCTCGTTGCGTCGTCCTCAATTTAAGCAGAACCCTTTTCGTAAGCCTCCAGGTTTCTGCCCCATACGTGAGTACTGGTAAGACACAGCTGTTATACACTTTTCTCTTGAGGGATAGTGGCCAACTGCCGTTCATGATTTGAGAATGCCTGCCAAACGCACCCCAGCCCATTCTTATTCTTCTGATTATTTCAGTCTCATGATCCGGATCCGTGGTCACTACCTGCCCTAAGTAGATGTATTCCCTTACAGGAACGAAGGTACTCTAGTGTTTATTCACCCTATCATACCTGTATAGGTCAGCTTACAGTTTTTCCACGTAATGTCGATCGATCAATCAATCCAATCAATCAATCAATCAATCAATCAATCAATCAATCAATCAATCAATCAATCAATCAAATCCGCTAAATTTTTATGGTCTCCCGGTGCGGTCACGTAGTTGAAACCATATAGCGTCCAATGTCGATCGCGTCGACGAGGGAGCTGATAACTTTTTGTGTGCTTCTTTTACTATAAGTTTTTAAACCGCCATGCACAATGTCCGTGCACCATGCACGTGGTAATTGCGCTGCAAAAAAAGTCAAAGTACGTCAATGGCAAAAAGGTCATGCAAGGCGCGCCATTCTTTGGAGGCTCAGTGCACCTACTGGACAGAAGGAATTGTAGCATTCCAGGTTTTGTTTCTATCCCAGGCAATAACGTTTAGGAAGAAAAGTATTTTAATCCCTGGAGGCAGCACAACAGGCTAGGGGTCAGAATGCAATAAATTTCAAGGCTTGCAGAGAAAATTTGTTAATTGTAGTTTCCGTAGTATTGTTTCTGTATTCTTGTGCAGTACATTTTCTGCATTGATAATACACTTACAACTGTTGCGCTGCCGCTCATCGTTACATTAATCACGAGGCAACTAGTCAGGCGTAGTATAGAGTACGCATAGTATGACCGAAACCGTTGCAGCCCTGTATTGCGTTTAATTTTTCGACTAACCCAGCATGGGTGAAACTCGAGACTGTGTGACTCGCATCCCCTGTTAGTGAGTAGCACCGATGATAACCTGCGACTGTCGCAGGGACATGCAGTTTCCGATGCATTAAATCTCTGGTCTTCCTGGAGCGTCGCTTTAAAGTCGAATGCACCGGCTGAGCAAACGTCAGGACTGCCCTTTGAGGATAGAGCTAGCGAAGGCAAGGATTTCTGGTTGTATTTTGGGAACGTCAACGTGCAGACTAGAGTATAGTGCCAGTCGATGCTCCGCGCCACTAACACGATTCCTTCAAGTGGATATCGCATAGGGCAATCGATTTGCATTTGTAACATCGAAGGCCAACACACGAGGACACGCTGAGATTAAAGTAGAGCTTTGCACTTAGTCGTTCCAGTGTTGTCTGGCTTGCACGAAAATTGCGCTTGCGCAAATAATTTTTTGTCAAGTTCGCGCGCACAGCTCTTCGTGACTCTACAGCACGGGAGTTTGCGTTGCGTAGAGATACGTTGGCTCTGGTAGATTACTTTTACTATACAGTCTGACGGGAACCTACGCAGTGCGTCACGTAGCAATTACTTTCTTTTAACAGTGCCAGTTCAGCTCATCCACGCTTTGTCATGGCCGTTCGGACCTTGGTGGGCGCCGGGGCACTTATTGTTCAAAGAATCCACGCACATGCAAGCGAACTGAGGTAGCTGATCGAAACTTGTGCATGCGCTGTTGAGTTCATTTAGGTGTTCGTGCTAAAATTCCAAATACAGGAAGTAATTATAACAAATTCGCAGGGAACCTTGAAATCGCGGATGGGCACACTCGGGTCAACGTAACCAAAGTGGCAGTGGACCTCGGTAGTTCTGGAGGGCACCGCGGCAGCCAGTAAATCAGTAAATCGAGGTTTATAATAACGGCCTTCGTGTAAACCTCCGCGCATTGGAAGGATCTGAAGGACTTCAGCACCAGATATATAAATTGCGCACTAACGATTCTGCTCCCTGTCTTGCTTACTCCAGTCGACATAGCCAGTTTCCTCGGGGACTAATCCGCATGATCACCTATCGCCGCCGCCTTCGACCCTTACCTTTTTCCATGAGGGATGGGTAAGGAAGCTATGTTGGCTTGAGGAAGTAAGGGATGGGGAGTATACTTGCACATGTGGGCCTTTAGGGCTTCGCTCTCAACTGACGCTGTTCTGATACATGACTCCTATTAGTTTACAGTATAATGCAAAAGTGAGCTGGTTTCTCAGTGGTCGTCATGAAGAAAAGAGTCTGCAATGTCCTTTGCATCGCGAGACGCCAGTTTTAGCGAAGTTATTGTTAAGACAGCAAAATACAGATATAAGAGCTAATTTGTGTTTACCAACCTCTGAAGTTTGCTCAAGCTTGTGACGACAATAAAAGTGTGAAGCTCCAGTTAGACGCTGTTTGTACTTAGGTAGACTGGAGTATACGTAAGCCATTTAGAGGCGCCGTGCTACCTGTGGCCGTACATAATCGCCGGCTGTTTGGAAAGTAAAAACGTCAATTCGTACTCCGCTTACCGGTCAACGAAAGCGTTCCCTTGCACCGGGCGAATTTGGGGATCCGTCAGGTTCCGGCAGTTCTTCGCCAACTCCGGCTATGCTTTAAACTGCGGACGGCCTGCAGGGCGTCTGCGTTGTCTCTGGCTTCGTCAACGAACACTCCAAGAGCAAACTTGCACGGTGCGCGCCCGTTCACCGTCAATCACGCCGGAGAGAGTTCGTCCTACGCGGGTTAGGTGTAGTTCCTCCGACCAGCTCTCCGCGATTTTCCTCTTCGAGGAGTTGGCAGAATGGTTTTCGTCGTGGACTCGGCACGATCACTGGCGATCACGCTGAGCGGTTGTCCCGGGAGGGTTCGACGCACGTGTGACTGTGTGCCCCGTTCTCGCAGCAAGGCGTGACGGTTCGCTAATCGTTCGCTCGCCGGACCACCATTTGCATCTACGCAAGCTCGCGGTGAACGATTCGCCTCCTCCGCGCGCGCGCGCGCGCAGACTAAATACTTGCGTCGTCCGTATACACCCGCCGCCGTGATCCGCTCCACTTGGCCGAGAGACCGCGGCGGCAGCTTGCGCGGCGCACTTTCGTCGATATGCGACTCGGATAGGAGCCTCTCAATGTTTTTGTACTGTGTTGCGGAGTCTCGCGCGTTGGAAGCGTTCCGGTCGTGATGGGGGGGAGCGATCGGGTAAGCGTACATGTGCGGAGGAGGCAGAGCACTGCATCGAGAGATAACCAAGATAACGGAAGGGTGTGCACCTCTTTCCTCGTCTTTCCTTCTCTCGGCCGTTATGAATTTCTGCCTCTCCCGCGCCCGCTATCGACGTCCACCTCGAGGTTGTAACACGCCGCGGGGGGGCGGGCGGACTTGATCTCCGCGCGATAAGCAACGCCGCCACCAGTCGCGCGAAGCGCGCCCCGTTAGGCCTAGCGTGGGAGGAGCTGGGGACGGCTCGCGTCACAGCGCCTGCCCTATCGGAGCTCGCCGTGTGCGACGAGAAAAATAAAACGGCAAGGAGAATCCGCCCGCCTCTCGTTTGGCATTCTCCGCCCAGAATTACCATAGTGCGGCGGTGTCGTCGCGTAACGTTGCAGAGCGGTGGCATAAATTAATGCGACACTGCATGATACAAACGCACAAGGCTGCAGTGCACAAAGGTGCTTACATGGTCATGACAATTAGGTCTTGCTGGTGCGCCGTTTCTGTATGAGAAATCGTGTATATATAGCGCAGAGAAAGGAGAAAAGATGGTCGACATAGAACCCTAAACTATAGGAATATAGGGTTCTATCGGAACAGCAATTGAAACACTTCAGTAACGTGCGACATGTGACAAGCATGCTTACATCACCTTCGATGAAATTGCAACTTTGGGTCACTCAAAACAACAGAAGGGGGGGTGGGGGATTGTGTTAAGACGGCGTGACCACCTCTACTGTGGCACGTTTTAAGTGATCATCGAAGACGACGCATGCATGCGTGTCATGCGTCGTCACTGAAGAGTGTAAATGTATATCTGTTTCTAGGAGTAAAAGCTGTTGGAAGTTGAGCCTTTTGTCCGGAATATTATTTTTTTTCCCATTTTCCGATATAGGCTAGAGTAATCCTCTTTGATGCGCTTGCATTCCTTCTTTTTTCAATTTTACCATTCATTTGCGCTTTTCGTTGCAAAGCGTGACTATGATCGAATACAATACTGCAGCATAGTCTCGATTCGCTGATTCGCTGCGACTCCATACGCCACCTAGCGGTCTCTTGCAGTTTTAAGCGCGTAAGAGCAAACGTCTCTATGGGAGCACACGCACACACACACATATACGCATATATATAGCTGTTTCTTGGAGTAAAAGCTGTTGGAAGGTAAGCGTTTTGTCCTGAATATTTCGTATATATATATATATATGTGTGTGTGTGTGTGTGTGTGTGTGTGTGTGTGTGTGTGTGTGTGTGTGTGTGTGTGTGTGTGTGTGTGTGTGTGTGTGTGTGTGTGTGTGTGTGTGTGTGTGTGTGTGTGTGTGTGTGTGTGTGTGTGTGTGTGTGTGTGTGTGTGTGTGTGTGTGTGTGTGTGTGTGTGTGTGTGTGTGTGAATACTCTGATGAAGGCCGCGCAAGTTGCTTTCTTTTCGTACGCAACCCCACTTCTCCCCTATGTAGTACAGGTTGTCGCAGGTAACTTTAGCCGAACTGTTCAACGAAAAAATAGATAAAAAACACGTTGCAACATACAATTATAAACCCTGCGATGTTCGGTCGTCAGACCTTTAACGACCGAACAACGTAGGTCTTAAAATTGTGTCTTTGCATGGTGCTTTTCAATATGTTTTTTTCGTCCAACAGCTTGGCTAAAGTTATGCGGGACATGTCCTATATATATATATATATATATATATATATATATATATATAGTCACAATCATACGACTTAGCTTATACAGACAATGAAGCCACAGAAAGTAAGGGGGAAGTTAATGGTTATGTTTAATTGAAATGTAGAAATAAAATCAAGCCATTCCGCTCTGTGAAGGTGGATGACCAGTGAAGCTGTTTAGCACACGACACAGAGTGGACACAGAATTTTGAACAAAGGTACGAACATATTTATTGTCCTGATCGGTGGTCATCGTGACGATAGGTACGCACACACATTATCATATAACATCTGTTATTAAATGCGCAAGCATCTCTATGCCTGCCCAACGAGAAATTTGTCCGTCACGTAAGGCAATAAATAGCTCATACCCTCTTAAGCAATGGCTCATGCCTCCGTAAATTAAAAAAATAATTTTAACGCGGCCTTTTCATTACGTCGACAGATGAGAAGTGAAATTCTACGCTATAGAATGATGAGCAGCAACGGAGCCAGTTGTGGAAGAAGGCGACGACGCTCGAGCCACTGCTGGTGATGATAGTTTTTGCTCACGCAGATTTGTTGGCCGACACGAAAAATGCGCAGGACCCCAGCCATAATAGTAACGTATAGTAACTATAGTAACGTATAGGGAAATGAAAGTGGACGAAAACAATTTTCCACCGGTAGGCACCAAATCCACATCAACTGCGTCACGCCTGAGGCACGCGTAATGGGCACTCCTCGCACCACTTTCTTTCCCGCACACAATGCGATAAGGTATCCGTGATACTGGAAGATGAAAGAGGGGTGACCCGTTCATCATCTGGCGGTTCGGCCTGGGGCCGCGTAACCCTCGGGGGTCTTTACTCTTTCCGTACCGCGCCCATTGGGCATCGTTAGCCCGCTAACGATGGTTTGAAACGCCGCTTTCGAGACCTTCCGCGCCGCTCACGGACGCACTGCATTGTCGGGCGTGAAGGAGGAGAACTAAATTTTTGCTTGCTAAGCAGTTTGATTTTTTTCCCACAGGCGATGATTTTTGAGCGCGCTCCGAACTTATCGCGATCGTTAAAGCAGAAAGCAAAAATGGCCGCCCGCTATCGATGGTCTGAAACGCCGCTTTCTAGACCTTCCGCGCTGCTCACGGACACTCTGCGCCATGGGACATGAAGGAGGAGAACTATATTCTTGTTTTCTAAGCAGTTCGCTTTTTTCCCCGCCAGGCGTTAATTTCTGGGCGCACTCCAATCTTTCGCAATCGTCAAAGTAGGAAGCAAAAATGGCCGCCTCCGGGAGCGGCGTGCGCCCTTCGAAAGATCGCAGATCTCGCGATTGCGCTGCGTCTGCGGCTGATTTTATCGATGGATCGAGCAGCAGCGAACCTGAAGATGCTACCTTTTCGTCGGAGTTTCACTCTGAGAGCGACAACGACGCAAGCCAACCCGGAACATCGGTGGCCACAGTCCGGCACGCCAAACCGTAGTGGTTGCACTTAAATTTTTGTAGTGGAATACAATGTGAATGTGAAGTGAATAATAGTGCCTATTAGACGGCAATACATTTTGTATATCTCATAATTTTTCTTACACGTTTTCTTAGTAGATACAAGCGTGTCCTTACAAATTTTGTTGAATTTTATCCCACAATCTTGATTCTGGCATTTTATATCTTTTTTACGACACGCATCTCGTTAATAAAACTTTTATGCTTGAAAAGCGCACTCATTCTGCTTTTTGTTTATATATTACAAAAATATTGAGTGCAGTTGTTCCTTCAGAAAAAAAGATCTGGCGTAACCTACAAGAAACACCTATTTTCGCCACGGTAGGGAGAGAGCCAGTGCGTTTTTTTCCGCACAAACGTATAGTTGCAGAAAAAAAGTTCGGCAGCATGTTACACTCCTGTAACACGTGAAGGCGGGAAAGCCTGCTGCACACGTGGTAGTGTATTTGTTAAGTTATACGAATAAAGAGGTCAGACTTCTTGCAAGGCATAACTAGCCGCAGTGTGAAGTAAACGCATGGCGCTATAATAAAGAAAAGAAAAAAAAAACGCATGGCGCTGTAGGTCGATCTCCTCAACGACACATGTGAGCGCCTAATGCTCCTCCTAAAGGTACTATCGTTCGTTCTTTAGTTCTCTCTTTCTTTCCGGCTTTCATTCCTTCTTTTTTTCTTTCCTTGTTCTTTCGTTTCTTCATTCATATTCAGCCGTTGCATCTTTGCTTGTTTACGGGGGTACGAACCATTCCTGATGATGATATTTTTTGTCACACTGCACTAGACGCCGCTAATTTCGGGTATGAGCCATCGCAATGAGCCACTTAAGGTTTTCGTCTTAAAAAAATAATACTAGTAATACTAGTACAAGGGACCCAGCAGGCCTACGAAGCGGCGAAGAGGCAAGACCAAGACGTCCCATCGTGGGAGGCCTAGGCCCAGCCGACAGAACTGCTGGTGTTCATTAAAGTTTACTCTCTCTCTCTCTCTCTCTCTAGTACATGGGGCTCATGATTTTATAACCAAAGCAAATGAACTCAGTATAACTATGCGCTTGGGTAACGTACACATCGTAACACGTCATAGAAGTTCTGGTGCGCCAGTGTAAGGGAACGCAGATGTTCAGATGCGCGCTTGTGGTGACGTAGTTGTTGGTACATATTCTGAGAAGAAATTCGCGTGAGATATGTACAGCCAGAAATATGTTTATGCGTTAAAGATACATGGAAATATCGCAAGAGCAGTTACACAAATACGGCCAACGGAAGTAATTTAGCGCGCAGATAAATATAAATCACCAAGAAGGTGGTATTTCTACAAAAAGTTTTTTTAAATAGATTTTGTTATTGCACTAGCTGTAAATGCTCCCGTTTGGCGCAGTTATTCGTCCCCGTAGTCTCAAAAAGCAGCCGTAGTAGGGATGTCTTTGTGTCGCGAAAAAAATAAATAAATAGAATAATGAGATTTGTATAGCGAGCTGCCTTATAGGAGCAGCTATAGGGAACCGCCGTCATTCCGATATCGTTCGTTCACCGAACGGCAGCCGAGGTGACAGTTACAGACTTGAAGCCATACACAGGCGGCCTTTCCTATAATCTTTCTAGGCCGTGTATATACATAGTCGAAGCACTTCTCGTGCAACGCCTCAGTCATTCCGAAGGCGCGGTTCTGTGCATGTGCAAGCGTTTGATAGATGCGCAGCGGCCCTCAAGGTGCGTCGCTGCGCATATCGCTGAGGAGGAGGAGGAGAAGGAGGAGAGGAAATAAAGCGAGAAGGCAGGGATGTTAACCAGAAATGCGTATGGTTGGCTCCTGCTCTGGGGGACGGGAAAGAGAGAATGAAAAGATGACGTCATCGAAATGCAAGCAGCCTTAGTGTCATTGTCTTGAGCGCTGAACGAGAAGCACCCAAGTGCAAAGACTCACTCGCCAGGAAAAGACTTCGCAATCCATCGCATCCTAACGCGATTAGCATCGTTTTGCCCGCTTGAGGCGCATTGAGTGTATCTGTCTGACCTCTTACGCCGAGTCAGTGACCCTAGCTATCTACTGGCTTGGGCCTCAAGGTATTTGCTCATGGTCGTTATGCCGTCGTGTTCGTTCCATCATCGTCATCCTACTCTTGTCATGCTGTCGTCATATCGCGCCGACGTCATACAATCGTCATCATTTCGAAAACGTCATGGAATTGTCTTGCCATCGTCGTCTTACCGTTTTCGTCGTTCCATCGACGTCATTTTTTCTTCGTCATTCCATCATGATCATGTTGTCATTCAATCGTGATTGTGCCACCGTTGTCAGGCCGCCGTCATCACTGCGTCGTCATTATAGTCGTCGTCGTAAATTCCTCGTCATACCGTCACCGTGATGCCGTCGTAGTGGTTCTATTGCCGTCATCCCAGCGCCATCATACTATTTATGTTATGCCGACATCGTTATACACTCGTCGGCATTCCGTTGTCATCATACCGCTTTCGGCGTTCCATTGACCCCATAAAGTTTTTTTTTGCCATTTCTTCTTCGTGCCGTCATGGTCATGGCCAACGCTGGCGAACGAGCGTCATAGGAAAGTGGGCCGATCCCGCAGATAGTGTATATCGTTTATAGCCGAAGCAATGGAAATATCAGAATGACCACTACCGATTCTAAATAAAGGTATCTTCAACAATACTGTGTGTCGCTACACTGCTTGAATGCTAGTCGCATTAACGTCGATAGTCATCGTGAGGTGGGTTCTGCCCCTATACCCAGCTATAGCTAAAATACAGTTTATTGTATTGGAGTTTCACTCTCCTGGATTCATATTTGCGTACAGAAATGCAAGTTTATTTATTTATTTATTTATTTATTTATTTATTTATTTATTTATTTATTTATTTATTTATTTATTTATTTATTTCAGTCGAACAGGAAGTTTAGCTATTCCGCAAATGGGAACTTAACACAGCAGCGATACCTGATTCCAGCGAGAGGTACTGCACGCCGACAGAGCAATATCTCTAGTACATCACGATCTGAGGGCGTTGTTTCCGTGGATTATCTTGGTCAAGATATATCGCATCACGGGAGAGCAATCTTGGTAGATTAATACATAGTCTCCACGTTGTTGCAGTTATTATGTAGCATGGACCCTCCTGAATCCTTCCTGCTCGAACTTTTCCCGATGCTCGATCTTCGCAGGTGACGTGCGCTCTGCAGGCATGCTGGTGCTCGCAAGCACGCACCGTTCCTGCCTGCGTGCACTATATACACTTGAGCACAACCACACTCAAGGCACATCTCTAGCGGCGTAGTTCTAACAAATTCAGGCTGTAAGGAGCGAACATCAAAGAGCTTCGAAGCAAGAACCCCAAGCAAAAATCTCCTAAATCATTATATTTCCTTACCACGGTCATTGAACGTGGACATGGGTCATGCTTTACCCATGGTTGAACGTGTGCGTGGGTCGTATGCGGCCCATGAACGCTACGCTCAATTTTAAGGCTCCCAGAGCTCTAGTCTCGCTGCGCCATTTAGAGCGCAGACGAAGGAGTAAACTTTATTATTATTATTATTATTATTATTATTATTATTATTATTATTATTATTATTATTATTATTATTATTATTATTCCGTTATCCAGTGATTGCGAAGATGGCAGACAATGTCATGCCATTGTTGCTCTTGCAACAATGGCATGAGATTATAATTCGGACTATGGAGACTTGCAAAACTAGCCCGTGCTGCCATGAACTGCTTGGCGCCAAGTTTCGTTTTCTACCTGTCGACAAATGACATTTCTTGTGTCACCAGAGATGTATTGAACATTCAATAATATATATCTTATTTTTCGTATCTCATCGGCATGCGGTGGTGGTTTGCTGCCGCAAGCACAAAGGAGTGTGAAGTCTTGCACAATATTTTGGGCACCTACTGGGAATAGTCGGTTTTTTACTAGGCTGAAAGCGACTTTTGTAAGTATCATTCGTTATGAATTTGAACATCGAAACTTTTAACGCACTGTGGGCAAGCAAAGTAGAAACATTTTGTGTACTCAGGATTCTTTTACCGATTTTTAAGAATGTTGTCAGCGTAATTGTAAAAATGTATATACTTTCAGTAAACGTTGTTTTTCAGAAATTATATATTATGTCCTAGCGTGTGTTCTTGAAGTTTACATCTTCAAAAGGTACATTTCTTTATCTCTGTATTGTTTTCTAGCATGTTATGGTAACCATGACGCTATATTCAATTAAATATCACTACTAAAACTTTCAGAAAAGGACAATTTTTCCGATGTTAATGAAATAGTTAAGGCGTGTTCGAGTTAAGTGTCACGGAAGCTGTGCATGTTTAAGCCTGCCGTGCAGGACCTCAACTAACGGCGTAAGAGCGGAAGAACGGCCTTGCCCCATTAAAGCCCATGTGTCGTTTTAGCCTTTTCGCGTCTACCTATACTGTACGAATACTTGCCCGACATAATTTCCACTCCTTGTTGTCGCTCCCGAATGACAACCGTGAGTGCAAGCTTACGTCACGAGAGACTGATACGTTCAGGTTGATTCATGACGAGATCCATAAAGCACTTTTATGGGACCTGGCTGCCAAAGCCGTGTGTGCAGTTTCAACTATATACTCACAATTACGAAGAAATCGCATGTCTCCCGGCCCAAGGCAGCTGACTTTACACATATACCTACAATGTAAAGGCAGTACAGTTCACACTGGTGCTTATATCTCAGCCGCATCATCTTCAGCAACAATGGTTGCCAACTAAATTTAGCGGAACAGTCCAGACTTCTTTATTAAAAGTCGAGTGCTGATTTGACCCAGTCGAGACGGCCATGTGTCCTGGCTTCCATTTTTTTTTTCTTTTTCACGGAATAACAATCAGTAAACCAGATTTCCTTGTTATAATGCCTGGCTCGGTTCGCTGGAAACTGGGCTGCGGTTCTTCAAGGTCGCACAAGTCTTCTCCGATTTGTATCCGGCCACAGAAAAGAGATAAAAAAGTGTGTCAGCATGACGCCATGCATCGCTTCCAAATTTAAACGTGCGCGTGGCTCTACGAAAGCAAGCGTGTTAGAGAAATGGACAGGAGTGAAACAACGATTCTTATCCAATTCTTTACCGCTTCGGCACTAAGATAAGCTGGTCGTAAGCGGTGGGTGGTGAGAGAGATATGGAATCGAGCGAAAGGCACGGTTATGTTAATTGTGACGCAGTAGTTACCATGCGGACACGAGATACACGTTGGCTCGATGTCATCGGACTGCTTCTTCTTGGTTTCTTTTAACTCGCCGAAACGGACGTTGCTCTAAGGGACAAGGCCGCTTCACCCTGAACTTGTGATCAGCACAAACGCGCAGTACCTCTTTCTTTCTCTCTCTCTCTCTCTCTCTCTAGCCGTCAAAATGCTTACTTCAACGCATAAAGCACACGGCGTATCGACGATGCTCCAACGTTCGAGCCGACGCTTTGCTGTAGGTTGCTAAATGGGATTTCCGGCCCTTGTCATCTCGTTTGATAAAGAACTCAACGCGTGTTGTAGAACCTTTGTATCTTTCAATTTCATTGTGACTCTTAGCCACGTGTTCTCCACTACGCTTCTGCTCGACGTTTCTGCCCGGAAAAGCTGCTGTTGTAGATGTGCTCCCTCGCAGGAGACCACACATTCGATGAATGAGGGTTATTACGCCATCGCTAAGAGTATTTTCTTTGAAGAGGCCGCACCTAGCTTCTCGTAGCTTGGGGTATGTACGCCTGATAATGGTAGTCTTTTACCTCCTGCCTACCGTGTCCTTGGGCCCTAGCCAATAAGCCTACCTCGAGAAGGTGCGATAAAAGCGCTAGAAGCTCTCCTATAGTTGAGGCTCGACTCGAAGCAGCGGATGTAGCCAAATGTTCTCTTATTCATTCATTTTTTAAAATTATAATTATTAGGAGCCGTACAGAAGGAGCGATTAAAATAACAATGCCCATGCTAAAGCTACGGTTTCCAACAGACGTGACGTTCTCTGATTGCTCTGATGGTGGGGTGACCGAAAGATAGAACTCTGCTCGCGATATCTTACGGTCATCGCGTTGAGAAAACGTAATTACGGAGAAGTCAGTAAATGCCATAGGTATATGCGGCAAGGAAACCATCAGTTCTTCAAACCAGGAAAAGTGCAGTCGACACTCAGAAGTTTCGAGAAAGTTTGGCCGAGTGACGCGACAAAATGTTGGCAAGACTAACTATTCCCTAACCTTTCACTTTTGTTATGTCGTAATCCACGCAGACGCCAACTTTGCGGTAAGTTGTGCCTTCGGCTAACGGACTTCCGCAGAAATAGAATTGGTTACCCTCTCTCTCTCTCTCTCTCTCTTTATATATATATTAAGGAGGTATGCTCGGAGCTCCTTAGTCCAGGGCCCCACTGGCCTCTGCTGCCTGCCTGACCTGGCTAATTAAGGACTTTTGTCCCGCCAAATCGGGACGGGCGAGCTGTGCCTCCCGCTACTCTATTGTGTCATTGCTGTTTGGCCTATGAGGGCGCTTAGTGCACTCCCAGGTTACATGTATTAGGGTGGGTATGCCACCGCACCGAGGGCAGTTGCTCCTATAGCGAGTGGTATACATGATGTTTACCATCTTTAGATGGCGGAATACACCAGTCCGCATTTCGCGCCAGTCGGCGTTCCCTTCCCCGCTAAGTCGTTGGTGAGGCGGCGAGTATTTTCTGCGGATTCCAGCTAGCGGACTTCCTCATAAATAGAATTGATTACCTCTGTAACTTATCGACCTGCTAAAGCAAAAAGAAGCCATGTCTTCAGAAACTAAAGTCATTACAGACCCCCTCGCTTAGCTCTGGGCCGTGAGGTATTACGGCGATTATCCGCGGTTGCGATTGAATTTTCGACATCGCTTATCAGGGGTCTTTCTCGTACACCTCAATGTAGAAGATTCAGAAGAATGAGGGGAAGCGTGGGGTTCGATATTTAGTAACAACCATGCGTTTTCCACGGCCTATTTGTCTACCAGCTTTATACGGTTAGCCGTATCACAACCAAAGTGTTACCGTAGTCGTCATCGCGGGACTACGGTAACATATTGCACTAGCAGAAACTGCTAGTTTCTGCTAGTGCAATACAATATATAATCCTAAAACTGATTTTGTGAATGCCTTAGGAATAAGCGGAAGGGGCTGTTCTGTACATCATGTGGACGATGCAAGATGACAACAGCGTCGTTGTGCGAAAGCGTGTGACAGATGCGAACGAACCAACGCGGCACGCAGGGTAGCGTGATCTAGATAAGACTCGAAACGATGGCGACAGCGTTCACACAAACATAGCCTTTCGCGAGGTGGTGAATCGAACACGCATATGAGTTCCGAACCTTGACGAAAGATATATTCGGGATGTAAAAGACTGTCGTAATACTAGGAACACGGTTGCAAAAAGAAAAAAGAAAAACAGCCACAGAAAGGCGAAGGGAAACTGCCGCTTCACACTGAAACGCATGAATGTGCGAAATAAAACCGTCGTGATAACACGAAGAAAGCAAGCTAGCCGGTGTCTATCATTATTTTATTTATATATCTTTTAATATGTCAATTGCATTATTTCCCTTCTCTTTCATGTACCACCCATTTTATGTTAATTTGAGACATCTTATGAACACACTTTCTCGTTTCGCAAAGTGCGTTCCTCCATGGTTCAATAGAGCACTTCAGCTCATGTTAGATTCTTCACTTTTAAGCATTACAATTTAACGCCTTCAGCTGTACCTAAAGAACCAACTTTGCCGGCGGTTACAATCAATCTCTTACTAGCTCCCATTGTTCGAATGCTGCGCCATCGTGCAGCATGTGAACAGCCCACAGCGATGCATGGGGAGGGGGAGTGGGGCAGTCACCAGTTGTGATAATGCCCTTATCGCCGGGCCGGGAGGATTGATGGATCAGGTGCTCCTGGCAGAGTGCGTTGCATTGAAAGAGAGCTCGCGGAAATCGTCTTATGAGATTTGGTCCGTTATCTTTATTGCGTTTTCTTTTGTTTTTTCGTCGTGGCTTGACGGTGCCCCGTTGACTCACATGGTTGTGTACGTCCTTCCGCCCTTGGTTCTGCTTGCAAGGTACCTGCGGTGGAGCCCGCGTGCGGTTGGGTTGTGTGTGTGTGTTTGTGTGTGTGTGTGTGTGGGGGGGGGGGGGGGTAGCGTCTTCAGATTTTACGTGGGAAAACTCAGGAGAACTGCTCTTACGCGCTCCTATCTGGCTTGAATATGCCCGGACTCGTCGCCTGTCGTGACATACGACGCAGATATTAATGCGCTGGCATTCTTAGGGCGCTTCGTGCACTTTGCGAGGGCTATCTATCTATCTATCTATCTATCTATCTATCTATCTATCTATCTATCTATCTATCTATCTATCTATCTATCTATCTATCTATCTATCTTCTGTCTCTCTCTCTCTCTCTCTCTCTCTCTCTCTCTCTCTCTCTATATATATATATATATATATATATATATATATATATATATATATATATATATATATATATATCTGCCAGCCGGCCTGCAATTACCTTATTGTTCAACAAATGTTGCATAATTTTACAGCAGTAGCTGTAATGGCTTACTTTTTGTGCTGCTGACGATCATGCAAACATTGGCGGCTAAGGCGTGTACTACAATTACTGATAAAAAGTCTCAATCCAGTATCACGTACACACCACAGGCAGATCTCGACCAAGTAGCTTCGTGGTGCCGCAAATGGAATATGACATTAAATATTTCCACGTGCTATCATGTCCGGCTTTGTAGAAAGCGTGAAATCATATGAAACTGCTACTATTTAAATGATTAACAAATAGCAATAACTGAGAAAGCGAAATACCTTCGAGTAATATTTTCATCGAACCTAACTTGGAACGACTATATAATAATAATAATAATAATAATAATAATAATAATAATAATAATAATAATAATCTTTATTTCACTCATGAAGATGCGGGAAAGAAAGCTGACAAGTCAGCTTGACTAGTTCCTAGCTCCCCGGAGTACAATATAGAAGAAACAGAAACAATATAAACGACGTAACCGTAAAAGCTAGCCGCGCACTTAACTTTTTGAGAAGAAACTTGAGGAAAGCATCGTGCGAAGCCAAAGAGGTGTTATATTTTTCTAGTGTTCTCCCTATCTTGGAATATGCTGCTGTAGTATGGGATTCTGAGTCTGTAACTCTTGATAATAAACTAGAAGCTATCCGTAATAATGCTGTGTAACTAACTCGTACCAGATTAACACTAGCATTACCACCATGAAAGCATGCTCAATTGGGACACGCTTGACATCCACGGTACCGTATCTAAGTGTTAACTATTAAGTCAATTTGAACGGAACTATTCCTTCACCAACCGCCGCGTTTTCCTAAGACCACCTGAGAAGGCATGAATTCAGATAAACAACGCGCACTGCAGACAACGCTCAACTACAGACGGGCACCCAAGTCTGTCGCCTTCAAATACCGTATCACCTTCAAATACTGCCTTCATATACCATATGCCACATGTATGACGAAGTGTTAGAACACATACAGTTCTTTTTTATTGACCGTCATATCCTATCTGGTGTACGTTGCAGTGTATTTTGCCTCGCAAGCGTTTTTATGACTCACGTGCACGGGAGAGGTATTTTTCCCTGTAGCCAGCCTCTCAAAGAACATTCGGGTCAAATATCGCTGCAACGCGCACATTGGACTCGAACGAGTCTGTGTTCACATATCATTTCGTCCAAAAGGAGTGTTTGTCGTGGGTTGAAGCCTTCGCTATGGCTTAGTTCGCCAATTACATTTGCCATTACCTGCTCTTACGAAAGTATCGCGTTTTTATAACTTTCTTTTCTCTTAGTGAGCTCAGACATACATAGTTTTTTACTCAATACTCACACGCTATCTGCAACACTCTTTACAGACATCGCTTCTGGGAAAGTGGTAGCTGTCCCAACTTCGAAATAATTGACTAAGTTCTTCCTCGGATAAGAAAGAAACGAACGAAAAAGGAGACTTTCAAGGCACTTTACCTTGGACGTGGCTGCCTTCTTGAGGAGCCTCCAAAACTAGCTCGTCTTAGCTGGGCTCCTCACCAGACTGTGTGGCGCTCGTCTTGGCTGAGAAACGACGTCTCATAGCCGGCTTTAAAGAGTTCGCCTTCCCGCCAATTTGGAGTCTGTCCAAGACGCACCTTTTGCCCGGTTCCGCACCGACTTGTGTCTCTTACACGTGCTACTCGCTTCTTTGGACCTTTACCATCTTTCATTTTTCTTTTTCAAAGTCCTAGATCGTTCGACGGGTTTGTCCCCTCTGTGCTTTAAGTGCCTCGTCGGGGAGCTCTTGTTTTAGAATCCTGGTGCGCTTCTGCCTCCAGTCTGGTCGTCGTCTAGGTCTTCGGCGCGTCACTCACGCGTCGGTATACTGCCTATCTCGACTCTTGTCTGCTTGCATCGTACGTTGACCTGGACGAGTGTCGAGGCTTGTGACATACCCAACGCGTCTTGCATCATGGTGTCTCTCAGTGGAAAACAAAAATCTGCATAACGTCTGTTATTATATATTTCGTGTTTTTTTTTTTGTCCTAATTATCCCACCAGCGGACATTAGATACTTGTAACCGCAAGCACCCACGACGGATACAAGCGCTATCCGTCTTCCAATACTCGTGATTCGGCAAGTGATCCGCCTATAACGTCAAGTTTAAAGAATCACGGGACTCGCCTAAGGCATCGTCTTCAATATCTCGCTCTTCGAGGGCGTCGTTTTCAGTCGTGCAACCCCGAGAACTCGCCGTCGGCAAACTACAGCAGGAAAGCTTCCGGAGAAGTTGATTAAAGGGAAGCAAGGAGCTACTCTGGAGGCTTCTTTTAGGCAGGGTCAGCGAAGGTGAAGATACGCAAGATGAGGTGTTTAACAGCGAATTACTGTAGAAGGTCTCAAAGCGACAAATCTATTCCGTACGTGCATGTCTCTTAATGAAGCCTTCGGTATGCGCTCGTATGGTCCATCAAGGAATGGCACATCAAGACATCCCAACAAGAATTGTTTCCTGGAAGAGTGGTCCGTCATGGAAAAGTCCATCAAGGAATCGTTTACCATTCAGCGGCCCATCAAGGAACGGCTATCAAGGCATGCATGGACCCTCAAGGCATGAACCATCAAAGGGTGGCCCATCATGAGATTATCCGAAGAAATCGCCCACCATTGAGTGGTCGATCAGGACATGGGCCGTGAAGGAGTGGTCTAACAAGGAATACTGTGCGTCGTCGAATCTTCGCACCTGTACTTGTAGCACTTAGTGAATATTTACCTCTTTTAATGAGCTGTGTAGCTGTAATAAGCGCGTCTTGTGTAACTCCAGAGTCAGCAGCATGCGTTCAACAGCTTTCCACTAATGACAACGTTCAGCGTGACAGTAGAACAACCGGCTCACCGATGGCCAACCACGGGCGACGATTATGCATTTGTGAATACAGGCGCTCTGTCTTCTGTTTTTTTTTTTCTTCCTTTCTTCTGTTCATTTTTTACCCTTTTTAGACTTTGTATCCCACAAAGGTTCTGTGGAAAGCGGCAACAAGTTGCTTCACAACCTTCGCGCAATTTAATCGCCTTCAGTTACACTGGTGCATTCGAATTTCCGCGAGCTGTCTCTAAATGGCCACCAAACGCCTATCTCATGGGTGTACCTGCATGCCTGCACCCTACACCGCACCGCTCCTTTGCACGAGAGGAATAACAAACAAGCTGATGAATAAGCTGGTGCTTCCAGCCATTCCCAGCCAGAAAGGGACTGAGACCATCGAGAAAGAAGAGATTCAGAACCATGCTGAAACGTCTACTAAACTCTACGCATGCGCGCGCTTCTTTCTGATTTCCAGACGCTGGCTGTTAAATCTGCCGTACACACCCGCCGTGGTTGCCCAGTGGCTATGGTGTTAGGCTGCTGAGCACGAGGTCGCGGGATCGAATCCCGGCCACGGCTGCCGCATTTCGACGGAGGGCGAAATGCGAAAACACCCGTGTACTTAGATTTAGGTGCACGTTAAAGAACCCCAGGTGGTCAAAATTTCCAGAGACCTCCACTACGGCGTGCCTCATAATCAGAAAGTGGTTTTGGCACGTAAAACCCCGTAATTTTAAATCTGCCGTACACGTGCCAGCCGCACTGGAGCCGCTCATTGCAGCTCTTCCGTAACAGCTTACGAAGCTCGGATTTTTACGAGCCTTTCGTGCGGCCTTGAATGAGTGCTAGCCAGCAGTTTATGCTCTTGATGCGTGTCGGTGTCCGACAGGTAATACGAGTTGGAAAGCATATTTAGCGCCAGCGAACAAGGGCAGAAGGGCGACGACACCACAATACGCTAACTTCAACAACTTGATTTTCTGAAAACATCCACCTATTTGCCCCATGCACAGTGGCGCCACCTCATCCGAATTTTAACCATCCAAAGGTTTACGAGGACCTATTCTTGCGCCAGTGGGTCGCCTTGACAAGATTCGAAAAGAGTTCATTGGAGGGATGTTTTGTAACATTAGCATTAACGTTAATTAGTCCAAGTGGGCTCGCGGCATTGGCAATGCTGCAAGATCGTGCATCTGTCATGCCACTAATCTGCCCGCAACGTCACCCATTCCCTTGTTTCTTTTCCCTTTCCATTCTTCACTCTGTGCAGATTAGCAGGCTAGAGCACTCTATCGCTCAGGCCGACCTCTCTGCCTTTCTTTCAATAAAAGCTGTTTCTCTCTCTCTCTCTCTCTCTCTCTCTTGACTCCCACATGAGATACTCTTGTCATCTATCAACGGTTGTGTCGGTCGATTGCTTCGACGACGTGGGATCAATGTTGCTCCCGAACCGCCACGCGGACGCTGTTTGTGCGAGCAGGCACTCCTTTTGTGTTTTCTACACACTCAGACGTTCAGATAGCGAAACGGGGCAAATTGTGCTTACACGTGAGACCTTGAGAGAGGCTTCCAAAAAAAAAGAAAAGGTTTTGTTGCGCCACAAACGATCTCCTGTGTGCGTTCCCACTCGAAAAGAGGACAGCATGCACTGTCCGCTACCTTTGTTTGCGCTCATTGCAGCCGTTCTATTTTGTGTGTGTGTGTGTGTTTCTATGTTGGTGTTGCGCGCGTGCGCCTATCTTTGACACTGCAACGCGACTGGGCCCGCTCCATTCGTGGGACAGCCCGGTGTCGAACTCTCGATTGCTCTTCATTCCTTGTGTCACTCTAACCTCTTCACCTTCGCCTCTCTCTACCTAGCGGTCCCTGTATCTCCGTCACCCCCCTCTCCCTCTCCCCGCTTCCATATCAAAAGAAACACCGAGACCTCGACCTTCGAAGGTAATCTCTCCCATAGTGCTCCCGGGCCCTTAGATTGGCCGTATCGGCTTGTGGTTATCTGATCGAGTTTTGCTACCGTTTCGCGATAATGTGGCACTGAAGTGAGAGCAAACGACGCGGTCACGTGGAGGAGATGCGCGGTGGATGGAAAGGTACAGTTGCACGATCGCGTTCCCGATCGGTGGTCGCCTGGTTGAGAAGCTTTCGCACTTCTGAAAGCGGCAAGCGCGCGTGACCCGTGCCGATATCGCGCGCGCCGGCAAATCTCGGGGGCCATGGTCAGCCGCACGACGGAGCGCATACAAAGCGTATCACCGATCGGCACATGCTAGCAGGCTGATCCACGAGTTTGCAAAGGAAGTGGCTGCTGAGAGTTGGGGAATACTTCTGGATTTTACTAAAGCGTTTGACAAAGTACCTCACCAGCGCTTACTACTAAAACTATCCAAACAGCTTGCACCCTGACATGCTAAAACGGATCGCACAGTTCCTTACTAATCGTTCTGAGCCAGTCCACATCCATAACCACTCCTCCATGAACACCGGGCGTTCCCCAAGGATGTGTTCTGCGCCCGCGACTCTTCCTGATCTAGATGAACGACACTGCATTACAGGTGTCTTAACAAATCCGAATGCTCGCAGATTACTGCGCCATTTACCGAACAATCCACAATAGTACCGACCAACAGCAGCTACAGCTCGACCTTAACAACGTACAAGATTGGCGTAACAACTGGCTTATTATGACCCTTAACCCTACTAAATGTAAAACAATTACTTTCTCTCCCCGCCAGAACCCCTTAAGTATTCCTTACTGTATTACTAAAACATCTCTTGAAACAGGCGAGTGATTTAAATATTTAGGCGTCACCCTCTCCAAAGATCTAAACTCGCTAGCACATATTACAAACATCGTATCCGCCGATAACAAAACACTGGGGCTTTTTGAAGTGACATCTTCGACACGCACCAGAACACGTTAAAATGCTAGCCTACAAAGCCGCTCGCACGTCCCAAACTTGAATATGGATCGGCCATCATGGAGCCCTCATCGATCATATCTAATCACAATACTTTGAATCTGTTCAAAACCGTGCAGTCAGATTCATTCACTTCATTCCTCATACTCGTGCGCAATGTCAGCGTTTCATCTTAAGAAGCACAACCCGACCTACACACGCTGTCCTATCGTCGCCAAATTGGCAGCTTCTGTTTGTCCCATAAGTTGTTATCACAGTCAATTTCTCCGCGCACCACCTGCACATCTTTTACGCTGCACAGAACATCATTGACAAGTCACCCGACCACGCTGCCATTCCGTCACATTTTCACCCTCTTTGTTTTTTTCGAACAGCTACGGACTAGTACGGTCTGCCTCGTCACATCGCGGAAATCACCTGCGCGCATGCGCGTTTGCAGATGCCGGGGACATTAATTACCTACCGTGACGAAAAGCTAATGGCTACATGGTGTACTTATGTGTATTCATGCAAGTTTATGTTTATATTTATTTCTACGCATTTGCGTGTCCCTTCTATTGACATACATACGAGGCGTATGCAAACCCCTCCCCTTATGTAATATCCCTCCAGTCAAGGGTCTTTAAGGGAAACAAAGAAGGAGAAGAAGACATGTCCGGCGCGGGCAGTGCAATCGTTGATTGCGTTGTGTAATTACGTTGGCTATTTAATTGAACATTTTGATTTCTCGTAGAAGTAATGGCCGCCTCATTGAGTAATTTAGATCAAGGTTGAGAATTGTGCTATCTGCCATAGGCAATTTTTAAAAAATTTGGTGCATCTAAAAAACACCATTTACACACACACACACACACACACGCACACACGCACACACACGCACACACACACAGGAGCGCAAACCACAAGGCAAAGCGTCCAACGCTGCTGTGTTCTGCCATCCGCTGGAAGGTGCTCCAAGCACACTGGGATGGTATTCTATATCGACCCATTTAGTTCGTTATTCTTTCTTTCCTTCTGAAATTGCCTTTAACCATTGACTCGCAAGTCGCGGGGCCGTGCCGTCTTTGTCCCTGAGATCGACCACTCAGCGTGGTGAATTTTAAGAAAAAAGGAAAATGAAATCGGTAGTCGGAAAATGTTGTGCATGATTGCACTAACACGGTAAAGCAAAGTCACCCGACTTGGCTCCCGGAATTCCGCACTTCAAAAGTTGTATTTCCTTTCTTGCTCAACACGTGCAACGCCTACACACTTAAAGGGCGGCCAGCGATAAGTCGCATGTTTGGACTACGTAATATCACGGCCATTGTCACAAGCATGTGTGACCGCGTGACGAGGCAATGCGAGTCCCGTTGTTTGTAGACAAGCAATATCCACCGTCGCGCGAAAGTGCATGTGAGGAGAAGCGGGTACAACCATGATGTTTGTTTTGCCGCTCCCCGCTCCTTCCTTCCTTTGCCGTGATGTCACGTAGTCGGAGACCCCCCGCCTTTATCACGAGTCTTGACCCTCTCCAGCGCAATCCTGCACCCTACTTACCCCCGCCCCCTTCCGTTCTCATACCGTTGCTTTCCCCTAACGTGGCGTGATCGTGTTTAGGGCGACGCTAAACCCCTTGTGCTGTTCGGCGACGCCAGTGGTCTTATCGGGCTCGTGCCAGGAAGCTTCCGACTCGATAAGGGCGACCCTTGGTGCTCTAAGGTCAAGTCACTGCCCTAGTTGACATTGCGATGTTGTGTACACACACTAACAGCGACTGGAACGGAATGCGTCGTGGTCGGACAACAAGGGAAGGGAGGCTGTTGTGGCGGGAGGCAGGGCTTTAGGTGGATTCAAAATGAATTTGAGTATCGGTTACTCCTGAGATATAGTTGATCGTTCTACTGGCTGTTAACGTAGACGGAAGGAAATCAAACAAATAGGCAAGACCCATAGCTCCCACACTATTATTTATTCTGGTAAACAATAGCCATTACTTTTTGTTCATTTCTATTTCTTCGTATAACTCTCCACGCTTTTCCCTATTCAACAACTACATCAGATCCGCTAGAACATCCTCTGGACGCTATCATGCATTGAATATTCGCCTTACTTAGACTGTATTCTAGAAGCAAAGGTACGCCTTTCACGAATACAGTTACTTTGGCAACTATATTGAGCACTGGAAGAAGCATTACCTAGTCATGTCCAATGTTAATCATCTGCTGGAATTCCTTTCATATATTGTGGACCACTGATTTTGCACAGTATCTTGTACTTCCAACTCATGTGCTAGCCGTTTGGTGCGCCAGTATGTTAAATAAATAAATAAATTTCGGCATTGAGTTTAATTATACCGCAATTGAGCTACTCAGCAATAATTAAGTTGCCCCTATAGGAAATTTACAAAACTTCACAATAATGGCGCCCATGCTCGACGGGAGACAACTGCAGCTGTGTGGATTGCTCAGCATCTGTTAAAGCCGGTGATTAGGAGAACGCAATCAACGAGTGCTGCGGAACTGCGCAAGCGCAGTAAGCGTCACTGTTCGGATAACAGAATTAATGACCGATTTTGCAAAGGGGAACATAGAAGTGTTGCTTACTATTCTAAAACACTAAACATTTGCACTGTTGTCTTTAGCGATATAAAACAGAAATTATGGCACGGCTATTCTAAAGACGCCACAGCTTCGTCCGTCATTTATCATCACGTCAATTGAGAGCAGAATATCAAAGTAAATTATGATTAAATTGCAGCGCCTTCAGGTTGCCTAAGCCAAAATACGCCCGGTCATCGCACTTTTCGCAGCTGTAACCTTTTACTGAACGAATGTTTTTATGAAGCATTATATTGATATAGCTGATATCCTGGCTTTGGAGGCATTCGTATCACAAGTGTCGGAACTAGGCACATTCGGCGTCGAAGACTCGGAGGGCCGGACATCAGCCTCGACAATAAGACGGAGGTGAGCGTGACGTACACTGAAAGGACCTCCACCTTGGGATGAGATAGAGTTATCTTGTGAGACGTGATATGAGGAGAGGCCGGGCTTTGCGAGGCTTTTAGTGCACCTTTGTTTCTAGAATACCCAGTCCGGGACAAGATAAAAAAAAAAGAACCGTGCTTCTGAGAGATAAAATACTCGCATTTGTTGTTTTGCCATGTCAGCTATCACTTGCACAAAAGCAGATGGTGAATAATATTACTGTTGTCTGTCACGCGAATTTCGAAGGTATAGGAGCTGGGGCCACCTGCAGTTCGCGTGCGCTCCATTTGATCCCAAAAGGGTAGCATTTTGTGGCAAAACCGCAATGTTTCTGAGTAAGCTCACTCTTGGCGCCGACATATGTTCTCCGTGCTCTCCATGATGTCACAAACGTAGTATTTAAGTGCGACAAAGCGGCACTGACCGTCTATAAAGCAAAGCTTTCGTTGTCTCTTCCCTCCGCTTTGAGTGTATGCGGCTTTCTGGCGGCTGAACGGTCCCACAGACATGAGGTGGCGACTTGATGGGCCAATTGCATGACGTGTGTCCACGCTAGGGTTTCAGTGGTGCTTGAGACGCAGGCCGACTTTGGGGGCAGTGCAACGTCACAGCACCCACACAGCATTGACCGACAGATCGATCTAACCAATAAGTCCCTCATCAGCACACGTCGGCAAGTCTACCGAGAAGCTATCGCTCGACTTTGACGATCATGCGATCGTTTCTGCCCAATTTCACCACGTTAGCCTTTCTAACCCGTTCCTCTGTTTCGTGAAGGCGTCGTCCGCAGAGAAAGAGAGAGAGCAGTGCATACTAAAACCCCTTAATCTTCGTAAAGTAACGACACTCTCCTCCTCCGCCTTCACTTCTCCTCGTTTCTCCTCTCTTTCACGCTCCTTCCTCGACCGTGGCGCCGCCTACACTGCTCGAGCGTAGCAACGGCGCCAACATGCGCTCCTCGCCACTCCGTAGACGCTTCTCGAGCAAAAATGGCGCTGATGCACGGCGCGAGGGCCCACGTGATGCTATAGGCCAATAGCGACGCGGCGTCGGCCTCGGCCAGAGCCATAGAGAAAGAAAAATACTTTTTTTTCTTTCTCTGTGACAGAGCGCGCGAGGAGGAGGCGGCATCCTTCAAAGCGTGGCACTACTTTACGAAGTTTAAGGGGCTTTAGTGCATACCGTGGCAGCGCGCCAGAATTAAGGTGCTTCCACCAATCGTAGATAAGAAGCCGATCACGTGACGCAAAGCTCGGTTTCCTCCACAACGTAGCGGTTGGTGTTGCTCTCCGTGTACCGCTAGTTTTTCTAGTGGTTATACTGTGGTTATACGCCATCACGGGTGGCAGGACCGCTCCAATTGCGACCGCAGTATCGCAGAAGCTCTGCCGCGGCGCGTTCACGCCTCGCCATTCCCTTCGTGAGTCGGTAGCGGCGGGGACGTTTGCGTCGCGTCGCACTTATCAGATGTTGTTTACGGGAGCTCGCTCGGCGCGCTGCTTTGTGCTCGGCTGCGCAAGTGCGCGCTTATAGGATGCCGGCGAGCACTCTAGCATCGGAGGGGAGCGTAGTAGTTTAAACCAGGGGCCTACAATATCATTTACACTGAATCGTCGTGGCGGTTGCAGGGCCCCCAAGCGGTTCGGCGAGCTCCAGATCGGTAGCTAGCGCGCCGTGCCGCAGCTAACGCCCGAACATTCGCGTTACACGCTAATCGTGTGAGTTTCCTAATACTTCAATTGTACGTAATTGGATTGGTGTATAATTGTCTGCGGACACAGTTGTTTCGTCGATCGAGATAAAATGGCGGCCCAGGTTTCACCTTCTTGATATAATCTCCGCTCCAGAAAATACTGAATTATACATTGGTCGATGTTGATATCAAAGAGAGAGAAAACAAGATATGAAAGGCAGAGAGATTAATCAGCTTATTTGTCCGGAGGAGTACGCCGCTTTGGGGAAAAGAGGACAGGTATGTATGAGGAGAAAAGAGTCTGTCCACACAAGCCCGAGCAACCCACCTGCCGACAACATTTTCATTCAATCCCGATGTTCTTAAATATAACCCGCCGCGGTAATAGCTTATAGGGAACAAAGCGCTGTGTTGCTATACGTTCGAGGTCGTGTGGCTGCGAACCCGGCAGTGGCCGCCGCCGTTAGATGGAGGCCAAATGAAAAAAAAAATGAAAAAAAGATTGTTCTTGTACCTATTCGAATTAGGCGCATGTTAAGGAATCCCAGGCGGTCAAAATTAATCTGGGGTAAGACCCCAGATCTCAGTGTAATTAAATTTTAAACAGACACTAGCGCTTTTAGCATAACTCGGGCTGACGTTGGCCGCTCAAGTGGCTGTAGAAATGACGTTATGTGAGCACTGAGCCCTTTGAAACGATCCCTTCGAAACGAAGGTCGCTCTTTAAAAAAAAAAAAATTATGCAGATCCAACGCGCATCTTGGAAGCGAAGCTTTCGTGAAGCGGTTAATCAAATGCTGTACATTCGCCTATACATCATTCTTGCACTTTAAGAAAAACTGGCGCGCGCGGACACGCACGTGCCCTCGCGAACCCGTGTACTCATGTGACACACGCGGCGATCATGGCAAAGAGTCGGTTGCCATTGGCGCGAAGAAGTATACGTGTGATTGCATCGGGCTGCTGTACTGGGGGACCGAGGTTCGATCCCACTATCGAACACGTGATTCAGCTTTCTTTTTTTTTTTCAAGTGCAAGCTATTTGGCAAGGCAGCAGCAGAAGCACGTAGCATCTACGTTTATGAAAGTCCCGGGGTGTTCGCATGAGAAAACTTCGCTTTAAAACTCCCCGGTGCAATTGAATCTAATCTCTCGCTAAACGCCCGCGTATAGCCGGATAGCGAGTCGCGCGTTCAAGGAAGTATCGACCCTTTTCGCGGAGAATCAGTTTGTTCTAGAGAAACGAGATGGCGCTTTCGGCGGCACGCCACACGTGGCCTCAGCGACAGCGCGCGAATACGAAAGCATTACCGCTTCTACCTTGCTTCTGTGCGATCAGCTGTTGGAAATGTAGGTGTGTTTTCTCTAACGCACTGTGCTCTAGTCGTGCTAAAATTTTGGAGCGGTGGATTGAAGACGTGTGCAGTAGTTGGCTGCGAAATTAGTGACTCGCATATTAAGGAATGGAATAAATCTTTGTGACCAAGCTCACGGGCCGCTGCTACATAAGGACAGCCTAGTGTTGCCGATCCTTCATGACGCCAAACTTTCCCCGAGAGTAAAATACTTCACTCATTCGCCAGCGCTGTACCGCTATCCTCCGAAGAAAGGACTTCAACTTCAACCGGAACATCGGCAAGAGTGAGTATCTCTTGTTAAACAATTAAAAAGGGAGTATAGCGCCGCTTCCTGTCATAGTAGGTTTCGCGCACGTTACCTACACACATCTACCACAGCTGGCCCGCATACTTACTCATCCCCATTCTGTTGCCAAGGCATCAGGAATAAGTGAAATGGCGCACACTCGAATACCGGGTGTTTCAGCGAAAACTTTCAAATTCTTTAAAAAATTTCGTGTTTCAGATAGCACAATTCTAATTCATGACGTGCGCTACTTGAAGAGGCGGACATCACTTGCACAAAAATTGAAATGCATAATCGACTAATTAACAAAAATCGGTAATCAGTTTTTAACCAATTACCTAATGCCACATATTGCAATTCACAAATTCTAGCCGGGGAGTTCGCAAGGCGGATCCACTTGGAACGAGTTCTCAAGATGACACCAGCTTCGAGATATTAATTCCCGGACTTTGCGGAGAAATGCAGCGGCGTTTCAGTTTAGTGCTTCAATGCATAAAACGACATACGACGTTTTGTTAAGAAAGTCAGTGGAACGACGCTGCATTCTTACTGCAAGTTTGACGGTGCATATTTCGTAAATGATGTCATCCACACAAATATATTCAATTGGATATGCCTTGGAATCTCACCTGCTAGAATTTGTTAATTGCAACATGTGCTATAAGGTAGTTTAGTTGAAAACTTAACTCGTTATTCTTTTTAATTAGTCGATTATGCATTTCAATTTTTTGTGCAGTTAATGTCCGCCTCTTCGAGTAGACGAGCTCATGGACTAGAATTGTGCTACCTACCACAGGCAAGCTTTGACATTGACTTTGACATCTGAAAGTGTTCGCTGAAACACCCTGTATATACGCACTTATACTCACAATTAATGGCGGACTACACTGAGAGCATACGAATCGTGGAAGATGAATGTTTCGTGACAGACCACGAAAGTAAGCGAGTTACTGGCGATAAGACATCTTTGCTACAAGATACTGCAATGCACAAAACAGCTACGTTTCAAGCCTTGTGCGCAGTAGGAACAAATTTATTGGGACTGAGCTCACCCGCGAGCTATTAGGCAGAAAATAATCACAGCGATAGCACCGAGGAACTTTTTGCCGCTGACAAGCCGCTGCTTCAAAGTGTTTGCCAAACAAAGAACGAAGAGCAAAACACGCTGATCCTGATTCAGTTCATAAGCGAAGTTTGGATAGCTTGGAACACATATTTAGCCGCGCTTTTAGAACAAGCACCAACTAACTACGCTGCTCACGCCGTTTGGACATAGCTTAATTGGCTCCGAAAGCTCTTTTACACGTTCTCTGAAGCTCCGACCAAAGCTTCGTGTGTTCCATCCAGTCATCGTCTACGATACCTTCCGAAACCGAGGTTTGCGAAGTCGCACCGGCGTCACATGTGTAGGGTGGGGGGCTCTCCATCCATTGTAAACATCCATTGTAAACGCTTAGGCAAGGGAGGCAGTTGAGGCAGCCAATGGACGCGTCACCACGTGATAAAACGTGGCAGCGCCCACGGCGTTGCCGCGAAAGGGCATGGCCAATACGTTGCGCGCGCAGTGAGAGATGAGTCGCGCACTTCCACCGCGCGATGGCGCGAGTATCGGCAGCCGTGGCGCGTTTGTCCTTGCCGCGTTTCTTCCGCCCTACGTCCGTGGCGGTTTCGACAACTCGTCGTGGGTGTGTGCTGCTAGGGAGCCACCCTAGTGCTGCTCTCTGCGAATGTGCCAGAGAAAGGGGAGAGCGGCATGCGTGGTCACGTGGCCCGCACGCTGCTCGCACACACGAGCGCACACTGTCCCCACGCGCGCAGTTTATCATCTTGCATCCGCCTCCTCCTCCTCGCCGCCGATCGTTGCGATTATATTGGCGTAGTTTTAACGTTTCTGACTTATTTCGAAGGTTACGAATAGGTATTGAACCGTCTTCTTCTTTTTTTCTTTTTCACTTTTTCATGCATCACATATTAAGTTGGCTTGGTTTCCTCACTGAACTCGAAGAGGCAGCTTCGCTATGTTTGGTGACTCTAAGGATAAGGTAATGGGTGACGTGTAGATAAATTTCAAGATAGACGGGTAATTGAGACTTTCGCAATAAAGTACGTATGCAGGCACTGTGTGGCGTTATAAGCGTGTCTAACGAGCGGGGAAGAATTTAGCCCGCTGTCCTGGCAGAACTGTAGACACCAAGACCAAATTTAGCGAAAATTGGTGGTACGCTATGCAAACTCTCTGTGCGAAGTTAATTGCGTTTGGATGTTAGAGAGTATGAAGCGGCAGCTATCAACTATGCTTTCCAGTGTCGTGACATAGCTATAGGCTAGAACAGGTTTATATTTCGTAGAAAGGGGAGGTGTGTCAAGGTAAGTGCAATTTGCAACAAAATTTTTAAGTTGCTATTCCAGTTAGATGCGCTGCAAATAATTACTGAGCCATCTTCCCGCCCCCCCCCCCCCCCTCCCCTTAATTTTATGCGTCATAAGACGCTCCTACTTGGTTTCAGCGATGTCCTCGGTGAACTAAACAAGACACTTTGCTTATATGTGGCAAAAGAAAGAGAAGGGGGAAGCGCTTTGGGCACTATGTGGGTAAACTTCAAAGAGAGGGGATCAATTATGATAATTGCAGTAAATTACGCATGCAAGCGACCCGAGCTTTATGAATGTGTTTCGCGAACAAAGCAGAATTTATCCCGCTGCCCTGGGAGAACTGCGAACTCAACCGATACCATATCTAGCGGAAATTGAGTGGGGGGAGGCGGAGAGGAGGGAGGACGCCATGGTAAATGTCACGGCGAAGTAACATGTGTGTTGATGAATTATTGACTTTTTAAAGATTCCCAAGAAGAAGTGCTCCGAAGCATTACATGCGGGCAAGGTTTTAAACGGAACAGCCATATACGGTCAACTTTTTTAATCTATGCGATGTAATTGCAGGAAACTGAAATTTTTATTGCAACTGTTCGAAAGAAGCAGCTTCGCTGGAAATTGGGTTGTAGTTCTCCAAGGTCGCATATATACACCCCCCCCCCCCCCTCCCACCCCACTTGTGAAATAGTTGGTACGCCACTTGGTCGTTATACCTAGCAACAAACCCAGACCGCTCCCGACAGACGCCTTCTAAGTGGTCGAATGCGGTATTTGCCTGTGCATTGATAAGAAGGGCGGAGAACCCGTGTTCATTATCATCAGCCTAATTATGTCCGTTCTAGGACGAAAGCCTATCCCCGCGATCTCCAATTACCCTTGTCCCGCGCCAACCGATTCCAACTTGCGCCTGCAAATTTCCTAATTTCATCACCGCAAATAGTTTCCTCTCGTCCACGATTTCCCTTGTCTTCAATTGGCACCCATTCTGTAATTCTAATGGTCCACCAGTTATCCACTCTACGCATTACATGGCGTGCCCAGCTCAATTTTTTTTCTCTTAATGTCGATTAGAATATCGGCTATCCCCGTTTGCTCTCTGATCTACACCGCTCTGTTCCTCTCTCAACATTATGCCTAACATTGTTCGTTCCATGCTCTTTGTGCGGTCCTTGTTTTCGAGCTTCTTTGTTAACCTCCATGTTTCTGCCCCGTATGTTAGTACCAGTATCAGGCAATGATTCCACACCTTTCTTTCCAACGACAGTGGTAAGTTCCCAGCCAGGATTTAGTAATGCCGGCCGTATGCACTCCAACTCATTTTATTTTTATTTTTTGTAAATTTCCTTCTCATAATCAGGGTCTCCTGTAAGTAATTGACCTAGGTATAGCGTACTCATGCACAGACTCTATAGAGGTTGACTGGTGATCCTGAATTCTTGTTCCCTTGCCAAGCTATTGAACATTAAGAGCACTTGTTACCTGCGCATAAAAAGCCACCGTGATAAGCAAAAGAAGGTTCGGGAGGCGTTGAGAGCTCTGCTCTTCGGAATCTTCTGTGGGACGTCCGAAGCAGCGGTTGCTCCCCAGCTTCGGCAAGAACGAAACACGTGACCAGAAGGACGTCAGGGTGTGAACGGTCTGTGATCGCGTACGCCTTTGCAATCTCTGCTGATGTTTTCTTTTTACCCTGAAGTGCCGCGATACGAGATAGAGTGGGGTGATAATGATCACTTTGCTCCCAGCTTCTCCTGACCGGTGTGAACTGGTTCGCCGAGGTCGCAATGGGTGGAAGCTGGCTTTCCGCGTTTTTGATCGCCGAGACACATTTCGTTTGTTGACAGGCTCACGCAGGTGTGTGCATTTTGCCGATATCTTCGTAGGCACCGTTCTGCCCGTTTGTTCCGAACAGGACATCAAACGTTATGTAGTGTCAACGTTATCTTTCGAACTACAACCTCTGGTTATCTGCAAATGAATACTTCATTACAACAGATCTTTCTTTTAGCGAAGTGTATTATAAAATTCCTTCCACAGTGCTCATGTGTTACACTGTCACGTACAGTATGTTCTAACCGTGTGAAGTGCTATCAATCGCACCACTGGATAAGGACTGGATATTGCATATCAATAGATGGAGAAATTTTTTTAATTAACACAGTATCATGATGCGATCACGTGACCACAGCCGTATTTACGCGTGCACGCATTGTGTTAGAAAATTATGGAAGTGAAATTCGGTTTATCCCCTTCAAGTTCCAAGTACAATGTAATAATGTACGAACTACATGTCCAAGGAACCGTGCACTGATGTGGGGACATTTAAAAGAAATATAATTGCAAAAAGCTTCCGTGGGCCGAACGTACTTTACCATCGCGCAAACCCCAACAATGTCGTGCACTGAAATCACCAATTTGCACTTATTTGTAATACTGGTTCGCACAGGCGCCAAGTGAAAAATGGCACCTAATTTTCGGTGGTATGATATTCAAGGGATCCTAGAAAGAAGTATTAAGTTAGACTAGACTAATAGTTAAACTCATCCGCAACTGAAGTAGGCGTGTCTTACCGCGGATGGAGGCATGCAGTACACCAGAAAAATTACGAAAGCAAAAGACGGGTGGCGACACCACCTCGAAGTTCTCGCATCCGTTCACGTGACCTCAGAGATTTCGGCAGCGTTCTGATCGGCGCTCGTTAATCCGTCATCAATCAAGTCATAAACGCCGATACACAGCACTCGAAAGTGATAAAGCACGCAACCCAGAAACTTTTGCGGACTTATGTGCAACAGAGGTTCAGGCTCATGAAAATGGGAAATCTGTGACGTCATAGCGCGATCGTTGACACCAGCAGTTGCGCGCGAACGCCAAGAAAGGGAGGTTTCATTTTTTTTTAATTTTATCCGCTAACGAAGGCGGTCTTTCTGCTAGAAACGTCGCCTCTTGCGTGGGCCGCGATGCGGCGGAGGCGAGCGTCATCTGGAGGTCTTGCAAGGAACCGGGCGTTCCGCTCTGTGGCCACCGAAATACTCATGCGCCGGCGAGCGCAAATGACGGAAGGCGTGGCCGGTCAATGTATGGTAGAAACGCTGGAAAAGGGATTTCTTTGAGTTCTCGCGTAACAAAATTATGTTTTCTCGTATAATCAAATTACAGTCCGACGCTATCATGTCTGTAGGTTGTGTGTAAGTCGTACTTTAGGATTTTTCTATGTATTTTAGCTTGAGAAATTATATTAGTTCAGTAGCTTCCTTTCGCCACATGGAGGGCCTGGGTATGGGTGGTTCGAAAATCTTTTTTGCCCAAACGACGTCCAACGCCGGATTTTCTGCGACACGAGGCCCTTAACGCTATCGCGTTAAAACGTGGCAAGCGTCTCAACGCGCTCGCTTGCCCGCTAAGGCTTCATAACTCGAAGGGCCGCTCAGCAGTGTTCCATTAGACATTGATACTTTCGCATTCACAACTCATAAGAAGGGCTTAGGTGCCCTCGTATTTTAATGCGATAGCGTTAAGAGCCCCGCGTCGCAGACAATCCAGTGTCGGCGCCGGCGGCGTTGTCCGTTATAGAAAAATCTTCCCGGACTACGCACCCCGAACCACGCAATCTCCCCGCGTGACGCATGGGCGTTAATGAACTAATCGAATTTCTCAAAAATGCGCGAGAAAATTCGTAAACTACAACTTACGCACTACCTACAGACATGATAGCGTCGGAATGTAATTTAAATATACGAGAAAACAAAGTTCGGTTACGCGGAAACTTAAACACAAATCCCCCGGTCCAGCTGCCGCTTCAGGTCTCTCTTAGTAGGAGCGGCGCGTCTCGCTTTGTTCCTTGCAACATCATCTAGATGGAGCTCGCATCCGCGGCAGCGGCGGCACCCGCCGTGGGGGGGGGGGGGGGGGGGGAGAATATAAAGAACCACGAAGCTCGACTTCGTGCGTAGCGTTCGCCGCCAGCGTTTCCCGGAAAACATTACTGTCACATAAGCTGCAGTTGCCTGGAAGCCTGAGAAGCAGTGAGGGATTTTTTAATGCTGTCGCGTTCCACTCTTAAAGGCGAAGCTTAAGCGTCCTCCAAGCTTCCTTCTTTAAATGCCAGAAACGTTCTTTGGGAACTTCGCGCACTTTTAGGGGACTATCTTTCTGCACATGTACCTATATCTGGGGCTAGGTCTATAACCGTTCTCCCGCCAAATTGGGTCATTGTGTAGCCTATAGTTCAATGAGTAAAACATTGGGCTGCTCTGATGGGAGAACCTCGTTCGAAACCAGTCGTCGGACCAGCTTGGGTCCCTGGGAATGTGCCACTGGACAGGCGCCTCTCTTCAGCGAACCTCTTTGGCGTCAACTTGCGCCTGTGGTGCCTGGCGGAACCTCCGGAGCTGGGCGGAATCAAACCCACCTTATAGTGTATACTAAGACAATCTTGTCTGAATATACATTCACGAACGCGCCCCGCACGGACTTCGCGGTGGCGCCGCCAGATGGCGCCGTGTGCCCAGAGCGGAACGCGAGGGAGGAGCCAGGCTGAACACACGCCTCATGCGTGACGCGCTTATGCGGTGGCGATACGGTGCTTCGCCACATTGCTTAAATGCTAGTCGCATTAACGTCGACATTCGTTGTGAGACGGGTTCTGCAAGAATGTTTCTCTGCAATTTACGGTACTTCATGCACTTTCCGGGGGGCCAGTCACCGTGAGGCGAGTTCTGTCGTAATTCACCTATTTACATTTTCGTCCACTTTCATTTCCCTTTGCTTGATTATTTCTACGGTTCAGATAGTAAACGAAACAACCAACTTCCTCTTTGCTCGCTCCGGCTTCATTAGCTGTCATTTCGTATGGATGTGACTAACAAAATTCGAGCCCCTCGGTCCCGCCTATTCATGTCGCTCAACAATCTAATAGCAACATTCACGAGTGTATTTCTTCACACCCATGCATGACCTCCAAGGCTAATATTTCAAAACGCAAAAGCATCCCGTCGCGCTATGGCAGAATCAGAGAGTCAAGTGGCGAGATATCATCAATTGTTCTTCCTCGCAATCTTTTCCTTTGTTCGCTCACGATATGGAGGCGACATCGCGCCGCATCGCTCTTGACCAGCGGTTGCTGAACAAAGCGACACTGCAACTAATAAATGCGCGCAGTGTTTCAATCGTGCGAATACTGATAGAACACTCTTGCTTGTGGAAAATCCCTGGAAAAGACACGTGTAATGTTTATTTTCTTTTCTAGCCATATGCCGCTCTCAGTAAAGGCCTAATTCGCCACAGATGTGCAGCATTGTAAAGCTACCTTTACTTACGAGAAGAAGGGCAACCGAGGGGCCCGATTTTTATAAGTAATATCATAAGAAGCTAACAAACAATGCGAAGACGTGGGTTCGTGCCTAACCTGCGGCCAGTTGCTTTTTCATCCACTTTCATTTTCCAACAATTTATCATCTCTTTAATTCGATGAATGAGTACACGTAATTTCCCCTGCCCTGTCCTTGGTGTCTTTGTTTGTTGGCTTATTATCATACTACGTAACTTAGACTCTTTGTAGATATACTTTAAACATACTGCCCAGGCCTCAGTATAATTCCTTTATTTTTTTGATAATCTACGTTCAAAAAGTTGGATATTATGTAAACTACTTTTGAAATCTTGTAGATTGCCTGGCAGGTATGTTACATAAAAGCTTCATATTACAGTGCATATATATACATTCTGCACATCCGATGTACATTTTATGGCTACTTTGACTGAATGGGAATTTTCTTTCTACTGTTCTAAAGCTAACTTGCAGAATTTAGACGCTTTACAGACTGTCTGTAAGCATCTTTTAGACTACTTCACCTAGATCTATTTTTCTTGCGGCTATGAAAAAAACTACCTTACATATAAAAATTATTTGCGCTATATGTAGACGCCTTCTGACTATACATTGCCTGAATATGCACTATCTTTATGGAATCCTAAGCTACCTTTATAAAATTTAGACAGTCTACAGACTGCCCGTAGTCATCTCTTAGACTAATTCATCTTGATATATTTTCCTTGTAGCTATGTGGATTTTTCTCGTTGATTATTGAATTTTGACCACGTGGGGCTTTTCAAACGGGAGACCCGGATCGTGACAAGAAATTTTACAGAGGAATGAAAATGGGCTGGGGTGCATATGTCAACTACTCTCTTTCAAGTTAAAAACAGCAGCTAAGGGACATCATTGAGACAAAAACGTATACAATCAGTGCGTTCCGCTTGTGCCGTCTGAAGCTTACAGGATAACAATTAAATTTCGGCCAAGGACCGTGCACCGAACAATGGAGAGATATGAAGTCAACAGATAATGAAAGCAGGAGAAAATATAGGGTGAATTACTTGTTTTAATTGAAATGTAGAAATGATAAAGTAAAGATAAAAATAAAGCGGGTCAGAAAGCTCGCTCTGAGCAAGTTGTTCCACTTGCGGTAAGTTGTTTTCTCGTCCACTTTCATTTCCCTGCACTTTATCATTTGTACATTTCAATTCGAACAAGCAATTTACATTATGGCTTCTCTGGTTTCATTGTCTGTTGGCTTCATGTGGTTGTGAGTATAACAAAGTGCGGCCCCTCGGTTCCCCTTCTTCTCGTTCACATAGTGAGACTTAAGAAATTTGCGAGCTCAGGACGGAGTTGGCTGACGCAACGCAGAGACAATGTGAGATCATGGGTATAATCCTTCGTCCTTGAGTGGACATGAAATCGGCTGCTCTCTTTGGAATGCGGCCAATGCTGCAGAGAGGGCAGTAAAAGCAGTTTTCTAGGTGTTCTCTGAAGGGGTGTGGGCAGTAAAAGTCGCTTCTTCGAAAAGGTACTTGTGTTTTGGTTCACGGACGGACGTTGTGTTCGTCAGCGCAAAAATAGGGGGGTGAATGCTTTTTCTTCTTTCTTCTTTTATTTTTCCTTCTTTCTTTTTTCTTCAATAGTTAACGTTCTGGAAAGATACTGCGCGATAAAGTGGCAGCCCAGATAACTGCAGAGGCCATTCCTGGGATAGCGAACATTTACTTTTATCTTTCAGTAGGTGTGAACGAGGTGACGCGAATACAAAAATTTAACGATGGGCAATTATTTAGGGTATAATGTCGAGAAAAAACTGACAGAAGTAGCATGCTCGCGTACCGAAGCTGAATATGCGTAGAGAAGATGATATTGACGAGACAGAGGTTGCCTGGAAAGAGCCTCTCCCTCTCTCTCTCTCTCTCTCTCTCTCTCTCTATATATATATATATATATATATATATATATATATATATATATATATATATATATATATATATATAATTTATGATACTTCAACTGTGTCCCACATGAGGGGTGGGTACATGGGGATATAACATAACTACAGCAATAACTGGTGAATACAGGTCAAATGAGTACAAGTCAGTGTGAATGCAAGGCATGATAAATAAAATAATAACGGCGCGTAGCAGTATACACGCTAATCCTATGTGTTATCGTCAATGTGTGTGATTTCTTCGACGGCAGGTATTTGAATACTGCAGGGTTGGTGATAACGAAATGGCCGGGAAGGCGATTCCAGTCACGCGAAGTGCGAATAAGGAACGCTATCTTTCCTACAAAGGAGCTTCGTTTCGAAAGAAAATGATAGGAAAATTAGTAGGTGGTCTCAGCCGAAATATCCAAAGCACACATTTATTTTAAAATGTAGTTTCTTCATGGTCTATCTGCTTGCATCAAGCAGATCTAGACAATAAGACTTTCAGCTGTACATATATGACCGCCAATGTCGACTGGACCGTCCGATGTCGCTCTTAAATCAATTATGGCAAAACAATGAAAGAAAGGAAGGAAGAAAGAAAAAAAAGAAAGAATTAATGAAGGAAGGAAGGAAAGAAAGAAAGAAAGAAAAAAGAAAGAAAGAAAAAAGAAAGAAAGAAAGAAATAGTAAACGCTGCGGGTCTCTATTTCTGGTGATGCGAAAGTGCTCTCAAAAGTGCTTTCGACATTCAAGATTATGATGTTGCGCTTTGAAAATGTCAGTATCTTTGGCGTGCCATGCTTACCAGCTTGATCATGCCTTCGCCGCACAGTTTTCACGAAAGAAAACCCTCGAACGCGAACGCTTCGTTCCGCCGTCTAACGATCAAGCACTCACGTTCCTTCGCAATGAAAAAAAATATATATATTCGAGTTGTATTTAATCCTACAAGTGTACGGCCTGTTCCACGGACTGAAATCCGTAGTATCTGTTCTTGCGAGTCTGTTGAAAGCAGGAAATGTTTAAAAGTACCCAGGCTGCTTCTTTACTCATTAATTGACAGCCGTCAGTACGTGGAAGAGCGTCAAAAGTTGAACAATGACCTTACGCGTCTCGACAGCCCAGCGTTGTCGGAGGACGTTAGTTTAGGCCCTTGGCCAGACGCTCAATCGAGTTTCAAGGCCATCCAGGCGTTACTGAACTTTTGAAAAAGTACGGGCCTGGGAACTGTAGGCTTTGAGCATGCCAAATTGCTGGCCATATGTTTTACATCCTCCTTCTCTCGTCATCGTCACCCATCATGCGCCTCTTTCTTCCCTTTCTTTCCCTCTTCCCCTTCCCCCGACGCCGAGTAGCTGGCTAGAGTAATATACCTCAGGCCGACCTCTTTGCATTTCGCATCATTAAACTGCTCTCTCTCTCTCACACACATCACTCGGCTCAGAGGAACGCACCGCGCTTGTTCATTAGGTGGTCATCAGCAAACCTTGTGTGAAGGTTACCGCGCTGCTCTGTGCAGGGATGGCACAGCGTGCTTATTATTGGGTTTTTGCTGAATAGTTTATCTTTGTTTGTGCCTGGAACTGCGCTGGCCGAGTTTGGAGTTTCTCGGGTCACCCGAAACAAAGTATGTGTAGTGTCCGAAATTGTGTCCTTATTCCTCGCCTTATGCTTTCTTGCAGAGCACGTATATTTGCGGTGAAGCCTTCTTCGCTGGTATCCTGAGCGCATTTTTTTTCTTTTCCAGTGTTAATTGGGAAAGGCGGAGGGGGTGATATAGCGCTTCGGAAACAATTTTACAATGAAATCACACAAGGCTTTCTGTAAGCATAAGCGAGCTCCCCCTCTACCACCCCCCGCCCCCCGTTTTTTTTCCTTAAATCTTGTAACTCCCGAACCACGATTCCTTGTACGCCTTAAATGTTCAAGCTACATATATCGGGCGTGACGTATTTGCGGAGCCTGACTCGAGACAAAGGTAACTGGAGACCGTTGAGAGAGGCCTTAATTCTGCAGTGGACGTAAGCAGGAGGTAACGTTGATTATGATGTGCGAAAAGGCGGTTAAAAGGCAAGATAACACTCGTAGGCACTCAAAGCGCGTTGCTCTTTTATCGATGGCATCCCGGCCTTATCAGACTGGTCAGTCATATTTTAGGCAACTGCTGAAATTTCGTGGCCGTCACGGTCACATTGATCTGCTCGCAAGCAATTCACAGAGCCCATTGAATGCGGGTTATTATTTAATTTACTTTATCGCGCAGAAGCATGCGTGAAGGAATTGAGCATAACAGGTGGTGAAAAAAAATACATGCCGACTAAGGCGTGTCATATTATCAGCAGCCAGTGTTTCGTTTTAGGCGCTTCTTGCCAACTTGTAGTCTACCACGAACACGAAGCTTTTTGCGCTGCAAGCTAGAAACGATAATGTCGACGTTTGGTTCAGCGAAAAACAAAGCTTTATCTACATTTCAACATCAAATCATATCTTTTCTTTTCGGTCTAATTTCGAAGAATGGGGAGAACAGTTTCATATCGACAGGTCGTCGAATGTGCTTCCCACATTTTAACTGGTTCTTTTGACAGGCAATGGCCGTGAATACCGCGTCTCAAGAGGCACTCGCGCATTTCCTTGAGCCCCTTGAGGTCCCCTAGAGGACTCTGTGGTTCAAACTTTTGGAAAATACCGGCGCAGGATATACGTACGATTTGGATTACGCCAGCTTAACCTCGATCGATTCTCTTGAAACAGGCCATCAGTGCTCGCGCACAAAGAGAAGCTGAAAAAAGAAAAACGTCCGAGGACTACGATACTCCCTAATGCGAAATTTGAGCGCAGCTGTGTACGTGCTTTCATTTCGCGATATATTGAGGCAAAGTATTTGCGACCGAAATCTCCGCACCGACCGGCAGTGTGCCGGTGCCGTTAGCGCCTACGCTGGAAGGAAGGACAGTGTGGGAACGCTAGCATGATGAGCGGCATCGGAGTCAGTTGTGGAAGAAGACGACGATGAAGGCGCGTGCGATGGCAGGAGCTAGTTCACGCGGTTACGCCGAGGGACGCCGACGCTCAACCCAGGAAAGGGCGCCTAAGAGCTGTGCTCTAAAGTTTAGAAAGTGCGTGAATTGGGGGAGCAGGTTTCTGTGCAGTTACGCTGCATGCGCTTGGCAAAATAGTGGAATGACAAATAGGGGGCTGGCAAGTGGGGGGAAAGTGCCATGCCGATAGCTGCAGAGCGTAAAGAGAGAGAAAAGAACGCGCAGAAAGGCAGGGAGGTTAACCAGAGGCAGTTCCGGTTGGCTACCCAACACGGGGGGAAGGGTGAAGGGGGATAAAAAGCGTAAAAGGCACGAGTGGTACTTACGAGCATATATGAACAATTACCTGAGTGCCGCGAATCGCGACATACAATGCGCAAGAAGTCGCGAAGAGGGAGAGCTCGCAAGGACTATTAACAGGGTAGTATAGATATAATCAGTCAGCAGTCGGTTTCGAGGTGGCGTGAAGAAAGCGTCAGGTGGCTGCTGTTTCGTGCCCGCATTAATAGAAACGAAGTTTGGGACTGCTAGCATCTACGCGGAGCCGGGCACACAGGAGCCTGGGTCTGTGCGCCCTGTCAAACGTATAGTCGCATGCTACGCCCTTTCAAAGCCGGCACGCACAAGTGGCACGAATGACAGGTGATTCCGCTCGATGCCGAGTTGAAGGTATACCCTGAGCAGCGCGTGTAAGGTCGTAAGGAAAGCTGAGCGCGACACTATATCTATGCCAAGTCGAGTATTATACTGCCGCAGCAATGTAATGAAACGGACAAACCTCTCGTGGCACTGCTCTTAGACACGTCGCGGAGAAGTCGATCTGTGAGGTCAGTCACTCTCGTCGTGCGGTGGGCCAGCAGCAGTGGCACAGGAAGCAGAGCGAGCGACGTTCACTGCATCCGCTGGTCGGTCCAAGATCTCCACGGCGTGGCACGCCTCGTTCAATGGCGTCACGACAGCCGACCTCATTTAGGTCCCGCCGCTCCGATATAGACTTGCAAGCGTCGCTGCTATACCGTCTCGGTATGAGTTTCTTTATCGCGTTCCCAACTTTCTACGGCGGTTGCGGCAGGCGAAAAACACGAGGGAACAAAATTCTTACGTCTCGGGCATCGCGATAATACTAAGAACGTGCGAGCAGTACCGCGGAAACTGCGGAGCAGTTGCAGCGATATATCAATCGGAATTCTGTAGAACACCCACTTGGGATCTTTTAAAACATCTATTTTTTTTTTTCGTCGGTTGAAATGGTACACCCTTCCTCTGCTTAGGCTGCTTTCTTAAGTTTATAACTACTGCAGGTCTCCGTGCTCTCCTCTTGATGAAAGGGGCGTCGCCTACGTACGGTCGCAGACGGGAGATTGTACACAGTGAGCGAAGCTCGTGTGATAACTGAGTTTCTTGCACATTCCACAACTGTATGTGCAGAATGTGCCAGGTAAGCGAACCACGCAGATCGCATGGGTTGCTTACTCTGCAGTGCAAATCGGTGACTTGATTGATTGGTTGATTGAATTGATTGATTGATTGTAACTTTCCCGAAGCACCGCAGGGACTGTGAGAGACGCTGTAGTGGATGGCTATGGATAAGTTTTGACTGTACGCGAGCCTCATTAACGTGCAGCCAAAGGATCACCGAGGGGCATAATCTAGCTCAAGACATGTGAGCAGACATGTCCACATCACAGGCGTCACAGACAAAAGGTCCCTACACAATCGTTTTTTGTACCACGTCCCCCGCAGGAATGCGTCTGCGGCGGTTAGGAATCGAATCCGCAACGTTCTGTTGAGCAGTGGAATGGCGTCTCAACTGAGCCATTTTCTATCGGACCTGGTGCCTTTAGCGAAAACTGCTGCCGGTGGTGGGGCTTAACGAGCAAAATCATTCACGAAACGTTCGTTATATTAAAGTGGAAGCGCTTGAACGCCGAACACTGCGATAACTATACACAGAAAGCAGTAAGTTCGGCAAAACGTCATCCCGCAATTTGCAGTGGAACACCGGAGGGTACGAACGCGTCGTCGGCCTGTACAAGCTGTAGGCCCAAACGAGAGCTCCCTGTCTCCAATTCTGCAGGTCCAGCAGAAGGTATAGTTGACTCGGCATCGATAGATCTCTCCAAACCATTGTTTCAAGCCGGCCGCGCAAGCCTGGAATCGAATGCATGGCCACGCTTGCCGCAAAAAATGCAAAAAAAGAAAGAAACGATCGTGCATACGTTGATTTAAGGTGCACGTTAGGAAAACCTAAGTGATCAAAATCACTGCGGAACCCTCTACTATGGCATCTCGCGCAGCCTCAATGCCGCTCTGGGAACGTCAAAGGACGTGTCACTTTCTATCACATTCTCGTGCCATCATCACCATCCGACTTGCGCTGCGGAGTAAGACATACGGTACTTCTGGGTCACCAGCATTGCTTCTCGCCAGACAGATGCAGAGTATCGTCTTCCGTGCTTCTATAATTAGCGCCGAGATCTTTGGATTTTTTTCGCTCGTTTTTCTTCTTTTCTTTGCACGCAGCTCTAAGTGTCTCCTGCGCCTCCTTTATCACTGGCTCGCGCCAGTACTCGCTTGTCGAGGCGACCCGGAGAGATTACTGCGGCAGCACGCTTCGCCCGTTTGAAAGCCAGCAGGGTGATTAGGAATCGGGTCATTCGTGTCGTCTTCCGGCGGGAACTCGCTCACCCTGTGTGTTTATGCGACAAAGGTTGCGTGCGGTCGTCCGCCTGTATACTGGTGTACACTATCGCTTGAGTGTCGCCACTCGAGGGAGGCTATTGAAGGGCTTGCCCCAGATGCCACCGAATTTTCTTTCTTCTCTTTCTTTTTTTTACCTCTTTCCGGCCCTTTTATTATTATTTCTTTAGATAATCCGAGTGCATCGCGATGACGCACACTAAGCGAGAAAAAAACAAAAAAAAACAAAGAATACAGGAAGCACTCTACGACAGTGTTGAGTGGACCCACGCCCGAGAAATCACGTAGTTCGCCGCCCTTTACGAGGGAGCTTTTTCAAGATGTGACGCAACGAGGACGCAGCGGTGCTGTCTCTCACGTATACGTCGCGTTAAGCGGCGGCTATGTAATGCATGGAATATACTTGGCGTATATTTCCGGCGTCGTGTCTGTCGGCATCGTCGGGGTCATATTGCGAGGTGCGACAACCGCACCTGTCGTGATCGACAAAAAATGACGTACGCCGCTACGTGTAACCGCACGGAGAGCGTTTCCGCTTGTATTATACAGTGCCGTCATATCGAGCAGCGAGTAATGATGGAATCATATGCCCGGCGTACATGCTCCATATAGGTAGGACTTAAGTTCACGTATGCGAATTGCCCGATTAATAACCGCACTCAGTTTCTTTACATCAAACTGTTTTTTCTTTGGATGAGCATGTATATGCTGGACTTGGCTGGACGTACCATCCCAGATCTGAAAAAAAACTTGTTGCCCTACGACAGCGCTCACTCAAAATTGACTAAGAGGGGCCTAGCTACCACTTGAAATAAGGAAGCAATAAGTCGTGCGAGCGCGAGTGTGAGCGAAGTTTATTAAATCAGACAATACGATTCCAGAACGCAGGTTTAACACCTTCTGTCATCACTTCAGTATGCGAAGCCATCTTACGGAAGGAAAAAAAAAGAAGTTTGGAACCAGCACACAAAGAAAAGAATAAAGGCAAGAGACAAGTGCACGTGGCGCAGTACTTTCGCAAGTTGTCGCGCATTAATCTAAAGAAAGTTTCCAATAGACATAATGTTAATTTGCGTTTCAGTGCCCCGTGCAAGCTTTCCTCGGTGTCCAATCGTATGAAAACGCCCGAAAGGCACTCGTGCAGCACCAATAATAAAAACTTGTTTCTCTGACTGCACGTGCAAGAGGAGGAGGGGGAAAACCATTTATAGAAAAAAAGAAAGACAAGCAGGTGTACCTTTCTGTTTGCGCGGGGAGGTGCCCTCAGTGCACGCGCAAGGTTATCTATCACATACCGCTGAGCTGTGGTAAAACATATTGGACAAGCGGGACAGTGTTTCAATGACAGAGCTCGTCAGCACTGCAGTAACGTAAGCAATGAATGTGGAGGGCATTTAGCGGGACATTGTAACAAGTGCGCCTACGCGCTCATGTTTGAAAAGGCAAAGTTCGTTGGGAAAGGAGCGCGCAAGAGGGAAAGGGAAATACCAGAGGCATCTCAGATTCGAAAGGAGATAAGTGTGTAAGCGCCCCCGCCCTTGCTTTCTCCGAAATGGAATAGCTTTTTTTTCATGAAAGATCATGATTTTGCGGATGTATATGTGACTGGTGCAGGCATGCCTGTACTGGGACAGGTACGAAAATGCCTGATGAACTTCGAGTAAACTTCCAGCTGGCAGTCAGCGCTTTCCCGTGGTATTCGTTTCTTCGTGTCCTTGCTTATCTCGCGCCGTTAAGCCTCATAAATGATACTATTAAAATAAGATTAACTCTCGGGTTAACGTGCACCCAATCCAGAGTACATGGGCGTTTTTGCGTTTTGCCCCCATAGAAATGCGGCCACCACGGCCTTGCTTTGACCCCGTGACCTCGTGCTTAGCATCGCAAACCCAAATCCACTAAGCAAGCACGGCGATTCAGTACTGTTGAATAAGCACGCAACACATACATTAACGTCAACCGTTGTCACGCGCATATAAAAGCGCAATTTCTCATCCTACTGACGACTGCGTTTGGTGACATCCTTACTTATGACTTGACATAGTTTATTTTTTCTCGTCCCCTTACTGTCTTCCGCTTATGCTAGAAGCAAATGACGGTGGTCTCTCATATACGAAACTATATTTTTTTATCTTTGAACTGATTCCAATCGTGATAACAATCGCAATACATCGAGCAAAACGTGTGAATCTGAAGGTTTAAATAAAATCGACAGTCACTTAAGCAGCCTTACCTGATTTGAATGCGAAAACATTATGATTTCTCTAATTGATTGGTTACGTCCGTGATGCGTGACGTCGTACATTGTAACGTGTTCTTCACAACTCTACTTTAATCCACCTTAAGGTACTTCGCTCTAATTTCTACCACCTTAATACGACTTACTTAAATTTGTACCAACCTTAATTCACCTTAAACCACCTGGCTGTAATTTGTACGAACCTTAATGCACCTTAATCCGCCTTGCAATTATTTGTAACAACCTTAATACACCTTAACCCATTTTATTTCACTTTAATTCACCTTCATTCACTTTACTTCACCTCAATTCACTTTGAGGTACGAACCTTAAGGTGCGAACCTTAAGTCACCTTACTCTAACTTGTTCTAACTTTAATTCACTCTCATTCACCTTAATTCACATTATTACCCATAATTACTACTAATTAACGTTGTTATACCATTTACTATCTTCTATATTACTACTGAATCATACAAGACGCTGATAACGTCACATTGATTTTCGGTATCACTCGTGGGACATATAATGCTTTCGCATTAAAATAAAATTCTGCAGTCCTACGCGGCAAAACCACGATGTGATTATGAGGCAGGCCGCATTAGGGAATGCGGAATAATTTTGACGTTTTTTAAACGGGTGCACGTTTTTTAACGTGCACCCGGCCAAGGCGCGGTACAATGACTTTTTTTTTTTGCATTCTATGACCAGGTTCCACGATATCACGACACACTACCAGTTACAAGGACGCGTACACCCATTCCCTCGTGCTAGGTTAGACAGGACGCAAGCAGTACACTTCACATAATTACAAACGGACTCTTTCAGAAACCCCAGACTCATGCACGCCATGTATCCAGACATGTACACTACAAACAGATGCACATCTGCACAGATGCATGGGAGCGTCAGGACTTAACAAACAAGTCGGGCAGTGCCGAACCCTCCGTCTCTTCCCCCGCCAGCCTCCGCTCGCGCTGGAAGACCGCACTGCTCAGCTCGAACCTGACAGCACAACTCTGGGCCGTCCAGCGAGGTGAGGAAGCCGCTTCGAGACAAGGTCTCGGAACCGCGTCCGTGGTGAGTGCCCAGACCCACTAAAAGGACGCCGGACTCGAATCTTATTGACTTGAAAATAAAGTTTACGCTATCTCTCTCTCTCCCCCGTCGAAATGCGGCTTCCCGGTGGCCGGGTTTAGATCCCGCGCCTTCGGGCTCAGTAGCGACCTGAAGGTCAGTGTGAAGTTGTGAAGGTCAGTCGTGTTGCACTCCTGTGTTGTCACACACAAGCTAAGTACGCTAGAAAAAAAAAAAAAAAGAAAATTGCGCACCTGCCAGTGATAAGGTCCATTTCGGCGATTAATATATGGTGCGACGAACCTCGAGTGCCTTCGCTCACGTGCACTTTCGAAGAGATAAGGGAAATGAACAAAACGAATCGCAATTCGCCGCCAGCCGTGTAACAATAGGTTGAACGTCAAACAGTGTCAGATAGCGTGACATAGTATATACAGAGACGCAAGCAACAACAAGCGCGTATACTCAGCGTTCCTCCTAAATGCCTTGCTCTGCGATCGCGGTTGCTCTGTGTAGATTGATGCGTTGCGCGTGCGTATGTCGTTTTCTTTTTTTTTTATTTGCTACGCGCGAGCGGATCTCGTGACGGCGTCCATTTCGAACCCCGCGAAGGGCACCGTTCGCAACCGCTGGCCGTAGCCATCGCATCTGCTAACGAACTGTTTGATAATCAGCAATGGCTGAGCTCCAGCACGCGCCACATAATTATGTGCCTGCTAGCGCGACAGTGATATATATGCACGAAAGCTGCGGGGAAAAAGAACATAATAAAATACTAAAGTACAGTGAACCGCGGTAGCATAGTGGCTATACATGGTGTTGCGTCACTAAGCTCTAGGTCGGGGGATGGATCCCGGCCGCGGCGGCCGCATTTCGATGGGGGCGAAATGCAAAAGCGCCCGTGTGCTTAGATTTATGTGCACGTTTAAAGAACCCCAGGCGGTCAAAATCAATCCGGAGTCCCCGACTACGGCGTTCCTCATGACCGTATCGTGGTTCCGGCATGTAGGACCCTACAGACATGACTTAATTTAAAGTGCAGCGACCCTACGCTTTTAAAAGACCGAAGCATGCGAACGCAGCGCAAACGCAGAAGCATGAGTACTGTATTTGTACGGGTGCACAAATATTGGAAATGTTCGAATAACAAGTCTCGTTTGATTCAGTCTACGAATCGAACAGCCACTATGCGTAAATACCAACATGTTTCGAATAGTTTACGAATATTTCGAAACGTCAACAGTGCACCGTCAAAATGCGGCTGCCGCGGTCGGGATCAAATCAGCGACCTCTATAGCAATTCCATAACCGCAAAGCTACCGTGTTGATTTGACGGTCGACCGCTTCCGTAGTGTCGCCTGGACCCTGCGGTGCGGTGTAATCATTAATGTGGCTCTGCTTCTGGACGCCCTGTGTCATTTGTCCGCTTGACATATTTGCATGGTGTGTATCTTTCAGAAGTAGCTGGAACGTACTGTACCGTACCTTGAACTTAAGCTTACCCAGTTTCCCCGCAACCGCTGTCGCATTGTACAATGAAATCTCGTTAGAGCGAACCTCACATTAACGATATTTTTTTTTTCAAATTAAAGAACTTATCGAAAGTCCCCCACCAAGTGCCCATTGGTTCAAAGTCAAAATCTTTTACTACAACGAATTTCAGCATACCAAATTTTTCAGAGAAACGCACCGAATTTCATCGTCATCGTATCTTAATAACAGTTCACAATAACAAATTTCGAACGCAAGAATCTGCTCACAACGGCACAAACGACGACAAATGCTCCGTGTGTGCCACTACCATCATCATCAGTATGTCTGCCTATATTTCTCTATGCTCCTGCCTTTCTTTAAACACGCGTTTGCCCTGAGTTGAGTTGAGAGTTGAGTTGTTGTAGGCTACTGGTGGGATTAGCCTTGCAGTTGCTGCCGGCAGTTGCCCCACCGTAGCGACACTTAAAATAAATAATCACATAATCAGACACATACCTCACAATTACAAATGGTCACTCCTCAGTTCACCATGTGGAGGCCAAATCCGTGTCCTGTAGGTAATTTAAAAGAAGGCGAGAGACCTCCTTCCTACACAACCGGTTCCCGCACGGGAAAACAATGTCCTGAAGAGAACTGTCAGGAACTCCTGTCTTCTTGAGGGACCCGAATAACACCCTCCTTTCCGCGTTATACACAGTACAGCACATTAGGTAATGTTCTGTTTCACCGCAGACACCACACGTTGAACATAATGGTGATAACGCCAGGCCAGTCTTATACATCCACGCAGGGGTACGAGCCCTATCGTTTGCCCTATCGGCACCGCCTGCACTTGGAAGCGTGCCTCGCCGGCCCTCGCCGTCTCTGTTCCGTCAACCGGGCACCTCGACACGTTTGTCGAAGTGCTGTTTTTCTAGCTGTAAACGTTAGATGTTCGTTTCTACGTTCGCGATGAGCTCTGGAAGCAACACAAAACAGAAAGCAGAGGCAATTCTCTTTGCAAGAAAAGGTGGATATTCTTTCTCAAGTAGACGCTGGAAAAAAGCAAATCGACATTGCAGAGATGTGGGGGATTGCACCATTTCTTCAAATAAACGTGCATTCATTTCATAATACTCGGTGCTTTTTTTTATGCTTTTAGACAACCCATTTGCGCATGTGTTCCCAGCAAAGGTAGGCGACTGCTTTTGTTGCACTTACGATTTTCCATGAGAATAAGGTTTTTTTTTAAGTATTACGATTTTTCAATATAACGAATGGTTTTTAGCGGTGCCTTGATATTCGTTCTATCGAGATTTGACTGTAGTAGGGTTTCCTTGTTGCCTTTTCACGTCACCTCCCCCGTCCCCCACTTGTATGGGAACGGCCTCTTTTCCTCCCTCCTCTCAACAGTTTTATCTGCGTCCCCTCTGGACTCGCACGGTAGTAGAGAGGGAAGTACTGCAGTTTCTGCAATGCTTTTGAGGGTATAGTGACGGATCTGTCAACATGTTAATGTGCCGTTGGCCAGGGCTCCAAAGGGCATTGTGCACATTCGACGCGATGTGATCCAAACCAGTTTCTCGCGTCGCCTTTCCTCTCTGACTCACTCCTGCAATTCATGCACACGCTCTGAACCTCCCCCCGACGCGTTGTGCCAGACAGCATCAGCAGTGGGAAAGTAGAAGGAAGAGGCAAGGAAAGCTTCGCTTTAAAAAAAATTTGGCAGAGACACTTAAGACTGCTTACGTGTGGGAATGCGAAAGCATTATACAGTTTGTAGACCTCGGGACGTCATGAAGGCGCCCATTTTACACACTCATGACGTGGCGCCACCTCCTCCCCATTGGCTACGCCGTTACGTGCCCAACGACGCACGCACTAGGCCACACGTTTACTCAGCCAGACGCCTGTGACGTGATTTGTGCAATGACGCTAGCCACACCTTTAATGATCCAGAAGCGTGGAGCCGCCGTGGCGCCGGGGAAGCCTGCTCGTATCGCACCCCCTGAGGCTCGTGTTAGATTGCCACCCAGACCGAAATGTACAAAATTTTCATTTCATTTCATTCATTCATTCATTCATTCATTCATTCATTCATTCATTCATTTCATTGCATTTCATTCTTTTTAAGGCCATTGATTTGCTATGTTTACAGGGACCTCGCTGAGAAATTTCTCGTCAATCCGAGCATTTTTTTGCGTGTTTTTACTCTTTGCGACGTCGGCCATATTCGGTACCATCTTTCGGTCGCGCCGACTACGACTGATTTTCGCTTAATGTGGCATGTAATGCTATCGCATGTAAAACGAAGAAAAGGTGCAGCTATTACACGAGTAAATACGGCGTACTTGCATTGGTTGGTTCACGTATTGAGCAGCGAAAACAGCCGAAAGCATAGGACGCGAAGCTAATGACCACTGAGTCACCTGCCGCTAAGCCACCGCTTCAGTTGACGTAGAGGTTACTCTATGTAATTACTGTGCCAATCCAATGCAGCTACAGTGATGTAACGTCCGTTACAGATTGTCGCAGAGGGTCGGTAGGAGGTTACAGAACGAAACGCCGCGGTGTTAAGAAAAGCTTCAGACTGCGTCTAATTTTGGTCTTGTGGCGACTCTTTTATTCCTTCAATTGAATTACCGCCCAGCAGGTAAGTGTTTTCTACCCTCTACTCATCGATACGCGAACGGAAATCCACATAATCTCGAGAGCACATAGGTATGTCCGGAAATTTTCCGAGAGAGGTCCGTTTTTTTTTTTTTTGTCACATGATTGATCTATGAACGCCCTGGGTGCGCCATACTCCACGACAATCTGAAGAACTCCTGCATCAGCCCTGGGGATCCACGAAGCGCTCAGCGTCAGTTTTCGAAAATCACAATTACATCCAAGGCTCTTTAATTTGATCTGTATAAACGCTTTTCCATTCGTTCGCAGAGCAACGTTTCTAAACATCAATTATATTTCATTCGCTACAGCACGGCACGATTTCGCTGTTTCATACCTTCTCTTGGCTTCACACGAGTGTACACATAACGAATTTCACGACAAGATGTTTTTCGATGACGGATGACTACTCAACAGCACGAGCATTGTTCGTTCGCTTGTGCATTTCTAACGTGGCTTATAGTGCATGGTTAGAACGCTCGACTTGAAACCGCTTGAGCGCTAGTTCAATCACAGGTATATTGGTCTGGTACTTTTCCTATGTTACGTCGCGCCCTGTCTAAATCAAAGCGCGACAAAACAATGGTCGGCCCATTTCCTAGCCCAATGACTCTGATCGCACTAATATATGATCAGCATATAACTAAAGCATGTGAAGGTGGCTAGACCCTCTCGCGTCTACGGACGTCCTGCTAGGCTGCCGAGTGACTTGCATGCGACAGCGAGTGCATGACCTTCGAGATTTGCGCGCGCAGATCTGGGAGGCCGTGGCTACTAGAGGACGCGCGGGCGCACCGCTATAGGCGAGATATAAAAAGGAAGAAGAAGCATGTGTTTGCTGCGGTAAAGCTAGGGAAAAGATGGAGCATGTTTTATTAGAATGTGAAGATATCTGCCCAGTGGTCGATTTAGGCTCCACTGGCCTCCTTGAAGCCCTTGGATTCAGCGAGAGCAGGGGAAAAGTAAACATGTCCGCAATAGGAGATTAGTAAGAGGCGATTGGAAGATTGGTGGAAGAAAAGTAGGGAAACGACAAAAAAAAAAAACGGAGACGTACAAAAACAAAGTTCTCAATAGGAAAATTCAGAAAAGTCAGAAAATTTGTTTATGGGAATTAATCCTGGTTTTCTTTTTTTCATTTTCTTTTTTAACCTAGGTAGGACATTGAGCAGTATAATAGCAAGAGCTTTGTGGCGCAGCCCACCGCCCCGTTCCAAAGGGGACGCTCATAACATCCATCCATCCATCCATCCATCCATCCATAGGCGCTACCTGTTCGATGCTGGCGCCGGTGCGCGACGAACGTGTGCACATATTGCAGCAGCGCCTGAATCTGAGCCTGTTACGTAGCCGTGAGAAAAAGGCGTGCATCCTCTCGTATGACGGTTGGTCGTCAGCGAGCTTCACGGGACTGCGGCACGGGAGATTTCCCGTTCGGCTTCCGGAGAAGGCATATGCATGGACGAATACAATTTGGGCGAACACGCATGCTCGTGCGCTTTCGTTTCGCGGAACCGCTCCCATGGCCAAAGTCTGCCAAGGGCTAAACCTTTCTCATTACGTTAACTATACGCGGGGTGAGCCAAACATCTCCGATTTCTTAGCATGTAGCCATTTCGAGAACCTAATTCCGTTTGTTTCGAATAGTCGGCGTTATTGTACACAAGTAGCAGTTCATACTTGACTTAAAGCGCGAAAAACGAGGACACAAGAAGGAGAACCAGACAGGACGAGCGCTTCCTTCCTGTGTCCTCGTCTTTTACGCTTTAAGTCAAGTACGAATTCTTACGAGCTCGACCAAATTTCAGTTCTTAAAAAGCAGGTAGTGCCCTATTTGTTTATAGCTGAAAGTTGGACAATTTGGTTCTCCGTATGAAGGTGAGCGGCTCACTTGAAAACAGGTCAGCTGATAGTACGAGGCGTCCCTTCTGTCCACTTGTTTCCTTTCCATATTTTTTTTTTCGCTGGAAATTCTTATAATGCCGTTATTCCTATTTGTTGCCTTGCGCTGCCGCAGAAGGACTTGCAAAGGAATATTAGCAGAAACAAAAAAGGTAAAAGTAGCACATCTAACTCGCGTTTGGCAAAACTTCTCTTCTTTGTCCAAACCCAAGACATGCAAGACCTTCAACTGTTTATGTAGTTAGGCTTAGTACAGTAGTGCGCTCAGCATGCAGCAGCAGCGCGCGTATAGTTTCGCTTTTCACCCTTAACCTGCAGTACGTACAGCTTGCCCACACTTTGCTACGTGGCTTATACATATGCAATATTTAAAGCGACGCTTTCCTCGCGGACTGTCCCGGCCTCTCGACTCCCGTGGCTGCTGCTGCATTGCCGAATAGCCGCGGGCCATGCGGGCGCGCGTTCTCTCGAGAGCACGTGTCAGTTACCACGAGGCCACAGACGCAATAACGGAACAAACGAATAATGGTAAGTATTACCGCTGTACTTCGCGTCGTACTTCACAATGCTTGCCTGCGACAAACGTAAAAACATTTAACAGAGTGCGTTGTTGGGCAAGTTGGTTCATTGTATTTGGAAATATTGGATGCGCTTTGTAGACGATCACAAGGAAGAAGACGGGACAGGTGCAAACTAGCAACTGAGGTTTATTCGAGGGAAACACTTAAATATCAGTTCATGCCAGCGCAGGCGCATCAAGCTATCAGCTGCAGATAAGAGGAGAAAAAACACAAGATAAGAAAAAAACCAATGGCGTGGCTCAGCTAATAATATTTTCTAGGAAACGTGCCTCCCTATTGTAAATTATGATCGATGTGTCACTGATGCATGCTTGTCCCTTCTTTTTTATATAATATGCCTCTCGAAGTTCCCGTGTTTTTTTCGTTACTGCACTTGCGCAGGATCTTAACCTGGTTGAGCAGAGGCCTGCATTTATGATCTAGGCAATGCGTGGGTAAATGACGTTGTTCCCGGTTTTTAATAGACCTTTCGTGTTCACGGATTCGCACGTTCAAACAACGGCCTGTCTGGCCTATGTAGGTTTTGCCACATGTCAGGGGAATCTGATAAATAACGCCAACTTGGCAATCTACAGGGGGGTTCTTGTGTTTCACGCCACAGCCACCTTGCTTCTTTCTGGCGTGAAGTCTCACAATGCGGGCGCAAAGGTGACTCAGCTTGCAGGGAGCTGAGAAAACGGGTGGGACATCGTGCTTGGTTGCTATCTTCTTTAGATTGTGCGCAGTTCTATGAACATAAGGGATTACGACTGGCTTTGAAGCTTTGTTGGCAACATCAGTGTTTACTTTTTGAGGCGCTTTTAGCCTCTTTTCGAGCGTTTCAACAACTGCCAGCACAACCACATCAGGGAAGCCAACCTCTTTCAGCCTAGAAATTTGCATGTCGAAGCTGGCCTGCATGGCATGTGTACATGACTTTTTCAGAGATTGCTCGATAATCTCTAACCGATAATAAAACATCTATCTCCATCTCTCTGGTTCACGACATTCGCTTCCACACAGGCCTTCAACTTCGTGCGTTTCGCGGCACTTCGCCGCTGGGCTTTATACACGTGTTCGCGGCGGAACGGGTCGACGCCTCAGATCTCGCCGCGCACGGCACTCGCCCGAAGGGCGAGTCGCCGCTGGCGCCGTTTGGCGCCTGCGTGTCTTCGGTGGCGCCTCCGAGGCGCCAGCGCTTCTGGGGTTATCACCACGACGAGAGCCCGCGGAGCTCCCGCAGGTTATTCGCATATACGAGATACGCGTGACCATCGATATCTCTCCGCGCGTAAGCGCCGCCCGTACACTTTTCTCGCGGAGGGGAAGCGAGGAACGCTGATCGCCATTTCGCTGAACCTGCCGGCGTCCGCGATAAGATATCGAGCGCGCGGCAGCCCGCGCGTGGTGTGGACGGAGCGAGAGATAGGGGCTCATTGTTTATAAACCTCGTTCGAGAAAAAGAGAGAGCGATAGAGGGCACTTATGCCGGTTGCTGGAGGTGTGTGAAGGGGGGCACCTTGGCCGGTTCGGCTTATCTGTGCCCGCGGCTCCGCCGCCGCAAGCAATAATGAAGCGTCATCGTTCTTGCTCCGACAACGATAACAGCGGGGATTACGCTGACGCGCATCGCTGCTGTGTTGCGCATATGCATATGCGCGCGGGGGAATGCAAACATCGACAAAAGTGAGGCGGGGGGAGGGGTATGTTACGCTTCATGCTATAGGCAATTGACTTTTGAGGCCTCGCTTACGCTTATCGACCACGGCTGCGTCGGTGAGGGTCCACGAGGTCTTTGTTGTGCGGAAACGGCTACGTTGAGTCCCACTTATCTGGGGCGGGGGGGACAACGTTAATCTCGCCAAATTTTTGTTTCCAGCTCCAAACAATTTTGACTAAAACCAGCTGCGCCTTTTGGCCGTCGTTCCTCAAGCGACGAAACAGCAAAGAGGTTCTATCATGGCTGGCTCGATATCTATTGCCGTATTCTCATAACTCAGCCGACGAGCGGCATTAGAAACGTGATATACCCAGGACTACATAACACGTGTCCTGCATCCACCCTCGATTTGCCGCGTGCAAATACACAATCATTGGTACAATATGTGTCCAAGTTTATCAACCAACCTTTGTCTGACGATGATCTATTATGACCTTGGCCACACACTTGAGTCAGCATGATGTTCTGAAGGCTCTGATCAAATTATTGCTCGAAAATGGTCTGTATTTGAAACGTTAATCTCGCCAAATTTTTGTTTCCAGCTCCAAACAATTTTCACTAAAACCAGCTGCGCCTTTTGGCCGTCGTTCCTCAAGCGACGAAACAGCAAAGAGGTTCTATCATGGCTGGCTCGATATCTATTGCCGTATTCTCATAACTCAGCCGACGAGCGGCATTAGAAACGTGGTATACCCAGGGCTACATAACACGTGTCCTGCATCCACCCTCGATTTGCCGCATGCAAATACACAATCATTGGTACAGTATGTGTCCAAGTTTATCAATCAACCTTTGTCTGACGATGATCTATTATGACCTTGGCCACACACTTGAGTCAGCATGATGTTCTGAAGACTCTGATCAAATTATTGCTCGAAAATGGTCTGTATTTGAAACTTTTGAAGAGTATTCGCTCTTCACATTATTTCAGCACCATTTTTGTCGTCCCCATATTCAACACCTCTCTCATTCTCTCTCCCTCTTTCTTTTTACTCCCATTTCTGGTCCCCAGTACTGAGTAGCAGGTGAGAGGTCTGATTCAGACCGATCTCTAAGCTTTTCTTTCATAATAAATCTCTAAATATCTGTGTTTTACAACGTATTATAGGATGAATTAGCTTTTGCTTGCGAGATTTCTTGCGCCATTTATTTACCCATGCTGCTTTCTCTCGCGCGAATTCTACTCGTAACGGCTCCTGTTCGCCCAAAGAAAAACCCCATCGGTCTGAACACACTGAACACACACAAAAAAGAAAAAAAAACACCAGGCATAAGAAAACTTTAACACCACCTCCCTGCCTCTACCCCTTTTCCTCACATTCATTTAAAAAGGAAAAGAAAACAATAGTCTTCATGTTATACACAACTGTGACTGTAATGCGATATCATTATCAAGGTCAACCCACATGTGCTTTTGATTACTGTGCCTTCGGGATCGGCGTACTTTATATTTGTTGTCAATACCCTAGAACTAAGGTTGGTGATTGTCCCACCAATACACGAGTTAATTTGATGCCTTAATTATGGCGGGAGGCGGGTCTCCCCTATAGAGCACCTTGATACCGTGTTTTGTCTTAAAATTTAGGATGGTGGCAAGCCTCGCCGAATCGACCTAACAAGATGAGGCGTCTGTACGCCAACGCCTGTATCGGGCAACCAGGAACACCGCAAGGTGGTTGCTGCGTATCGAAGCTCTTTTCTGTCTCTTTTCTTTCCTTTCTTTAATACCTGGTGTGCCTTTCATATACGGGACGTTTTGAGCGGTTAACGTTATACGAGTTCTGGCACGTCAGATTTTGGCCGTCACCACCCCCTTGTACGGCGGGACGCTGGCATCGCGACATACGCGGAGGGGGGGGCACCTGTATACACTCTTCAAACACTCAAGGGTAATTAAGGCTCTGTCAACAATTACCGCTTGCGTAGAAGCGAAGATCCGTCACCGTCGTCGTCCGACGCTGCTTTTGTTGTCTCTGGAAGACTGGGCTGTTCCCCTCCGCAGGTTTCTCTCCAACTCCCACGCTGCGGTGTCAGAACCACGGCTATGCGCGTCAGTCGAGGGTACGCCACCGGTGGTCCAATGGCTTTTGCGCGGCGAGCCGACCGAGTCTGGCGGGTAGCGGCCGAGGCGATGACGGTTTGGCTAGCGGTCTGCCGAACGCGGTCTCCGGGGCAACCCCTTTAGCGCCGACGGTTTTTCACTCGCTGGCACCGATCTCCTTTCCGCTTTTATCCCCCCTCGACCCCCACCTCGTCGATGCCCCACCCGCCCTGCGCGCGGGGCGAGGATGGGCTCGTTGGTTTGTGTACGTCTCGTCATCGTCGTAAGACAGTGAGCGTGTCTGTCTGTCCCTCCTCCACCTCCTCATCGCCCTCCTCCGCATCGCTGCCTCTTCCAGTTCGTCTGTGTAGGGTGTAAAGTGCTTTTGTCTCTTCTACATTTCGCCGTTCGTTTCACTCCAGACGCCTCGGAGTCTGCCTGTCGTCACTTCTCCCTCGAACTCTGCTTGTTCCTATGCTTCTTTATTCATCCCCTCACTTCCAGTTCCCACCTTTCTTCTTTAACACCCTCAGCGCGCTTTGCTTTTTTGATGGAGAGGGCGGAAAAAGAGAGAATAACCGCCGTCGCCAGTAGCAAGCCGTTCTTTTCACTCTTTCTGGTCTGGCTTTTGCGTAACGCTCTTTCGTTTCACGGACAGTCGGCGACCGCATCCTTAGACGCAGAGACGGTAGCGTTATATACTACACTACTTGCTCGGCATATAAATAGACTAGTGCGGTGTGGATCAGTAGGTGGGGCGGTGGGGCTATGCACGCACTTGTTGACCTCCGTGCACGCTTGGTTCAGTGGTGACCGCCTTGGATATGTGTCGCACGTTCAACTTGTTTACTATACGCCGTCGAGCGCCGTTACTCCCACAGATCGGAGCTACGTGAAGGGACAGGTGCCACAATCTTCAAGGTCTGACGCTGTAGAAGAGGGAGAGAGAGAGAAAGTAGATTTGTTGCTTTCTCGTCTTTCTGCACAAGCGTCGAAGCGCCAGAAGCGAAATTGTACGGATATAGATGCGATGGGTCTTTACCGAAGAACTTGAGAGTTGCGCCTCCGCGCTGAGTGGACGTATCTGTGAACATCGTCATCGTAATCTCAACCAAGTTCGCGTTGCAATTGATGTGAAGCGAAGCTGCAGTTACGCGGTTAATTAAATGCTGCGCAACTGAATGCGATACGTACAATTGTCTTTGTTTTCGGCCTTTGTAACGGACGATCTCATGCAGTGTTTATGGACAACGCATCTCTATTAAGAGGTCTGTGGGCTTTAGATAAACCTGTGGCGCCTCACACGCTTCAGTGTATAGCACTCTCTGATTGAAGCCCCACAGTGAGGCCAATTTCGCGATAAGTTAAAATACTAGGACATGCGCGATTTTTTGCCGTAACAAGAATACTTGGCCCTTGATCATACACAGCTAAACAGAAATTTACTTAGACGTAACTATGAGATTTCCTCGCTGATAGCAAGCTAATTAATTTGACTTGATTATTATTGGTCGGATTTGGCGATTTATTCTCATCACGCTGCGTCGTATCAGCATAATTTATAAGTGCGTTAGAAGAAAAGCGGAATAAGTGAGGCCGGCTGAGTTGCTTTAGGAACGTGATAAGGTTCTCAGATGGTTTTCCCTTTTGTTGATTCCGCAATTTGGCGTTATGTAATGATCATCTAATGATCTGGTGCTAAGTTTTATGGACATGAATTAATCAAAGCCAGTTCTCCCTTCGCCTTCCTGACCTGAGGAAGCTGTAATTTATGATTACTTAGCTCGATTACATAAACCCCTTTGTGTCTGCATGAGAGGACAGATAATTTGAAGTTTCTGGGTACTTGTTCATATCAACGTGAACCTTGTGTTTCAGGGTTTTCTTTTCAATTGGGGGTTGTCAGATTTCTTTTCGAATTCGTACAGTGTGGCAATGAAAGTGGCGTGCACGTGGCGCTTGAGGCATTGTGTGTGGCTGACAACGATCGCTCCTTGGAGCTCGTCACCTCTCCGTTATGCAATCCAGTCAGAGCCCACCTGCCAAGGAGTCTTTGGCCAGAGACCTTCATTCTCAGAGGCTGCGGCCCATGGTTTCGAACAGAGCAAGCATCAAGCTGACCGAGCTGTATCGAACAACTCGACTTCCCGATGCACCATCTGGCGGCCGGGGTGCTGTTGTGCCCGGCGGCTCTTCAGAGCGGGGGATGCCACCTCGGCGACATGCAGTTGTCACGCCTCATCGTTCACTTCAAGGCGGCTCGCTTGTGGTGCCCGGCGGCCCTTCAGAGCGGGGGATGCCATCCCGGCGGCATACAGTTGTCATGCCTCATCGTTCACTTCAAGACGGCTAGCTTGTGGTACCCGGCGGCCTTTCAGAGCGGGGATGCCACCCCGGCGTATTGCAGTTGTCACGCCTCATTGTTCACTTCAAGGCGGCTCGCTTGTGGTGCCCGGCGGCCCATCAGAGCGCGGGATGCCACCCCGGCGACATGCAGCTGTCACGCCTCATCGTTCACTTCAAGGCTGCTCGCTTGTGGTGCCCGGCTGCCTTTCAGAGCGGGGATGCTACCCCGGCGTATTGCAGTTGTCACTCCTCACTGTTCACTTCAAGGCGGCTCGCTTGTGGTGCCCGGCGGCCCATCAGAGCGCGGGATGCCACCCCGGCGACATGCGCTGGTGGTGCCCGCCGACCTAAAGGTCTCTATTAGAGACCTTTAGCTTGTACGCTATTCCGGTAAACGGGAGCGGTTTGGGCGGATTACCGGATGGTCGGGGCGTAAACGTGAGCGGTGAAGCCGCCTGGTGTTGTAGAGCTCAACCAGACAAACGCATGGCTAAAACTGCAGTAACTCACCATATCCTGCTTCGCCACTCGTGCAAATTTTTGGCAGCGGCGTAATTGTGAACACGATTACGCCACTGTCGAAAATTTACGCCAGCAGCTAAGCAGAATATAGTAATTAGCTCTGTGTTTGTGTGGTTGAGCTTTGCGTCACCAGCTGGCGCCACCAATCTGGCCGCCACGTTGGCGCCCCCACTAAACCGGAAAACTGCCCGCGCTTGCCCGAATACCGGACACGCTAAAAGTCTATTACAGGGACGAACGCGGGCTCAACCGGAAGGCAGATAGCGAGTCCGGCCCGGTCGTGCGACTCTTCATTGGGTCAGACTACGCGCTGCGTTCGGACAAACTGTGTTCGACTGCAGGGCTAATAGACATTCAAAACGTGACTGTGGCGGACAGTGACGGGAAGCCTTGATTCACCGGCCGTGTGCAGCCGCGGGTGCTTGCTGCGGCAGATGCTGCACAGCGCCGCAACGAGCGTCAGCAATCGTGTTCACGTGCCCGCGTTCTGGCCGAAGCTGCAACTTTTTTTTTCACTTTTGTACTTTTTTGTAACGCAGTGCTGGTTCGTAAATCCCTTTTCGTGTCATATGTGCCTCCGAGATGTAAAATTTCACTTGAGATAGCCGGCTATATTCAGCGTTTGCACTGAATTGTGCCATCTTGTGTGAGGCCTCTTGTGTGTCATATGTCTTATTGCAAAAGAAAGAGAAAAAGAACGTATATATATATATATATGTGTGTGTGTGTGTGTGTGTGTGTGTGTGTGTGTGTGTGTGTGTGTGTGTGTGTGTGTGTGTGTGTGTGTGTGTGTGTGTGTGTGTGTGTGTGTGTGTGTGTGTGTGTGTGTGTGTGTGTGTGTGTGTGTGTGTGGACGGGAAAAAGAAGACGCAGGTAATGGTGTACACCAAGATATCGTAAGCAGCAGCCATCGAATTCGCCCAGTGCATGCTATTTAGCATCGCAATGCCGTGTTGCAGCAAGCACGCAGGCTTCACCAAGGCGCGCGGTATCTTCTCTATCGCAAGTTTCATCGCACCTCAATTCCCGGAAACCGGCGTCCACATTTTTATCCTTACAAGCTAAACTTAACCCCCCCCCCCCCCGCCCTATTAATCCACCCCCTCTCCCGTCAGTTCAAATCCTTCTATGCCCAAAAATTTCGAATGGCCATTTAAGCATCCCCGCAAAATGACTACGAGTTCCGAAAAGCTGACCTCCTTTCGGGAGCGTTCGCTGATCGCGCCACGCAGTACACATCGCCTTGTGTTGACATCTGGCTCGCTGCTTGCGTCGAGATCTGTGTTTGTTTGCCGTAGGCCGTCCACTCCGCAAAAGTGGGATAATACGTTCGACAGGTCTGTTTATTTGCACGTTTCGGTTGCGCGTGCTCTTCGCCCCGTTTCTCTGCAGCCGGCCTGCGCGCTGTCTGCGCCTTGTCTGCTGTGGTTCACTGGACCGGTTGTGTGACGCAACTGTGGTTATGGCTTCCGGTGGCGGTCTGGGAGCGGACTGCCGTTCCGTTTTGAAACAACGGACCGTTAGTTCGAGTCCGGAGCTGAAGGGGCATGGGTGAAGGCTTCCCCCGTCAACAGTGAGCTTACGCTGCAGCAGTCGCTCTGTGCACGCGAACCTGTTAAGACGCTACGGTGTTTCTCGAAGCTGCATGCGGCGACGAGAGACGAGATCCGCATTGCCGTGTTTCGTAGTCCTAGAGGGCATCGAGCTTTCGCGAAAGCATGAAGCGAACGCGACGGTGAGAATAGACCGTCAATGTGCTTCGTACTGCGTTGAAAGCCGCACTTGAAAACAAATCGAACGACTTTTCTTCTTGCTCTTTTTTTTTTGTGAGAAAGGGTCGCTCAGGGGCCTCCTTTAGGGTGAGAGTAGAATGACGAAGAGGAGGATGAGAACGTCTCCGAAATAACCAAGAAAACAATATACCGCATGCAGTGCTGCGGGAAATTAACAGCGCAGTCGCAGCGACATCTGATGAAGCGCCTCTTCTCGGAGCTGGCCTTGGCGACGGCGTCGGTGAACTTCGTTCTCAAGAGCACGCACCTGTCTCTCCGGCTATACGACGGCGACCTGCTGCATGCGATGCTGCATGCGTCGGTCTGGGCGAGCCCGACGTTCTATCTATGAGACACGCTTAGCTTTCCGCTGTGCTTCTTCTGCCGTGGTCCGCACCGTACGTGGAGAAGCCATCACCAATTGAGACTTGTAGCTTGGCGGATTCGCATTGCGCCCAGTGAATTACTGTCAAGTGGAGTTATTCCACTCATTTGTGGCTGAACACTTCAAACTGTTTGGTGGTTATTTAGGGCGCGCCTAGAGCTTTTCAGAGTTTGACGCTATCTGCGTACGTGCGTGCGCGCACGCGATTTCATAAGAATGTCTCGTAGTTCACACAATAAAAGAAAAAGTTATCGATATTCTAAAAAAAAAAATTCCGACAGAACACATCTCCTTGCAATGACTGTCGACGGCAGTGCGATAAGCACTGAAGTAGTGTGGCGACACAGAGTACTGCCACCGCCGAAGCGCGTCATTTGTGAGGCGTGTACTGTAATGGGACTCCTCTCTCGCACTTTCCTCTGAACAGGCTGCGCCATCAAGCGACGCCTCCGCGAAGTCCCCGCGAAGTCTTTTGCGTGGCCTCCGAGATTGCATGCCTTGACGGTGATAAATTATTGCCATCCTCTTTCAAACGGGGCCGTGACAAATAGTCACCTAGCCCGCTTGAGCTAATCAGGTATGCTATACATGCTATACATGCTTATCGTTATAACATTTTTGTATAGACGTCCTTGACCTTTTTTTTTCTCTTGCTCGAAAGTTCCCCACCTGCCTTGTACCGCTACCTATGCCTGTAACGGATCCGGTCGTATCAATCTCTTCCCCGCTCTTTTTTTTCCGCCAATACTCGAAATATATCTTGATTAGCTCAACTGCTTACCGGTTGATGCTTCCGCACACTTTAACTCCAAGCGCTTTTGGAAGGTGTACTTTACCTACGGGCCTCACTGGTTGAATCCCTACGCATCCCATTAGGATGTGCTCAGTGGTCTCCGGATATTTGCTGGAGCAGACAATGCCTCATCTTGTTGTCTTGTTGCGAATATTTGCTCTATTATGTTCTTGTTCGTAGGCAACCAGCTAGAGTCTCAAAGAGCAAGGCACTAGCTGCCCTTTGTGTTATCATACAGATTTTTCCTTTGCAATGTCGTTCTTCCCATTCTCGTAAATATCCTTGGTCTCTTTTCTTTACATTCTTTGTATCCATTTCACTTTGTTTCTCTCACTTTCTATTTGGTGACTCCCGGTTGTCTGTTTACACTTTCAATTACCGTGCGCTTGCCTTCTTGACCTCTTCCTGTATCCTGTGCCTACGCTTTTCAGCTACAGATACTTGTGCGCTTTAGCCGCCCGTTTATCTTGAGCCATGTTCCTAAGTCTTTCTTTGAAACAAATTTTGTCATGTGCCTCTTTGGCTTCAACAAGGGCCCAACCCATACGTCACATTGCACTGTCTCATTTCTGGTTTTACCGTGGGCTCCTAAACCCAGCCGGTCTACCGATCTTTCGTCAACTTCCAACCCTGACAAGACGTCCGGTTTTATGCACAGAATGGCTTGCGAGCGTTAGCGCTACCACCACTACTATTTTCGTGATCACACGAACCACCTTATACTTATTGTAGCCCCAACTATTATTTTTCCCTCCTTTGCGTGATGAAGAGTTCCTTACACTTTGTTTGCCCCCGCCTTATGTAATGCCTCCCGGCCTTTAAGGCTTCAATAAATGAAAAATGAAATGAAATGAAAGTGCTCTATGTTTCGTCATTGCTGCATTCTGCTTCCCATTTATTTTCAGATTATCGTGGTGGGCGCTTGAGTAAGTCTTTTCCTTCGTTTATGTATAGGCCGAGGTATTTAAATTACTTGGCTATGGATATGGCTTGCTGTTCAATTCATTCCAAGTAATTACTCGTCCCTTCGTTAAAGATCCCCATTCCTGATTTCTCTGCGCTAAACTTAAGGGCTTGATTTGTAGCTGTGTTGCCATACATATTCGTAAGTCTGGAAATCATCTGCATGTCAGCAAGTAGCACCATGTCGTCCGCATACATTAATCCAGGGAACTTCTGTTGCACCATTAGCCCATTACAAATGCAGGGTATATCAGACCCTGATTCACTGTTCTCCAGTCGTGTTTCTATGCCCTTAACGTAAAGCGTGAACAATGGAGACAGAGAATGTCCTTGCTTCAGTCCTTTGTGAATCTCCACCACTTCATTTCATTATCGGCCTTCCCATACAATTTGTACTCGGTTTTCTCTATAGATCTCCCTCAGCAGCTTCACGTTGTCGTAGGCACTTTCAATATCTAGAAATGTTATCCATATAGGTCTATTATGAGCTACTGAAATTTCTGTGCGCTGAGTTAATATAAACATATTATCCTCTAAGCGTATGCCTTGTCTGAACTTATTCTTTAGCTCCCCGAGTACACAATCTTTCTCCACCCACTTCGACAGTTCTAATTTTATGGCTAGCACTGCCATTCTATACTACATATCAGTGACGTTACTATAACTGGCTTGTACGAGCTCGTCGTAACATTATCACCCTTGCCTTTGTAGATGAGGTTTATCTTGCTTTCACGCCATCTAACCGGAATTTTCTTCGTTTTAATCATTTGCTCTATGGCGTTAGTGACCAGTACCTTGCTCTTTGGACCCAGGTGTTTGATTAGCTGTATTGCGATTTCATCGGGTCCTGCGGCCGCGTTATTACGGACATTCTTCTTCCTCATTTTTTCCCCAGTAAATGTTTTCTACGCAAATTTTGTATCCCTCAGGCTACTCTGTTGTTGCGAGATCTGTTTGAGTCGGAACTACGCTACTTTTTTTTGCCGACGGTATCCCTGATGTCTCTGATGTAACGCAGTGCATAGTCGCATTCGAAGATGTTACTGTCTTCTTCTCTCATAGCTGTTTGTAAACTTTTAGTTGGAGCTGCGAGGGCTTTAATATGATTCCACAATCTTTTTGGGGAACCTTTGTCTCTTTTGCGAATGTTATGCACCCAACGTTCACTTGCGCATTTTTTCTTCTTGTACGAGCTCACTCACCACCCTTTTCTCGGTACTTGTTCCAACTGAGGAGCAGCTCTTTTTCGTGTAATCCCGACTTTTTGGCTTCTAGGTGATTCCCAGACGCCTGCTTACGCTCTTCTATAGCTTGCTTTATTTCCTTGTTGCACCACTTGTGGGGCTTCCTCTTCTTAATCCAACAATATATATATATATATATTTATATTGCCGTGCCTGTCTTATCTCCTGCTGCATATCGTCTACCAGTTTCTTAAGTTCCCAGTGTGTTGTAAGGAGCGCCTCCATTTTCTTCTCTGTTTTCTTGTGATCTGATATTTGCGTTTCATTCATTTTTAAGCATCCCGTTGTTACTGCTTCGTGTTTTGCGTTGGTATCTCTCCCAAATTCTACCCATTTGTGATCGCTGCCCAGTTTATCTTTTCCATGTTTATCTATCGTTCGTGGACCGCTGTAAGACTAAGGCGTAGTCGATACACGATTACTTGTTTCCGCATTGCCACGTTACCTGTCCATAACACTTATTCTTCTACTTAATTACTATAAGGTTCTGTTCATCGCACAGAACCAGCACTATATAGAGATTCACTAGGGTTGAGGATTTGGCGAGTTGGTATTGCATTCTAAAATTGGTACAGCGCAACACACAAAGGAAGAAACAAGCCGAGCCGACCAGATCAAAGCACAGTGCTCTGTTCTTTCATCTGGCCGGCTCGGCTTGTTTCTTCCTTTCTATGTTGCACTGTACCAGTTCTAGAACAGCACTAGATAACCGTTGTAATCAGTATATCCTCTAAATCCTCAATGTGCGCATTCATGTCTCCTACTAATACCACTTGCCCCATTTCTTGAACACATTAATATCGCGTTTAATGCAATCAATTATTTCTTTATTTTTATCTTGCGCAATCGTGCAATAAGACATCTACCGTTGCGAAATAATATTGCTGTGCTCGATGCTTCTAACGATTTTGTTGCCTCGCTTTCTTGTTTTCACTTTCAGAAGGCCGATTTCTTTCGCGATAGTGTGCTTCGCCACAGCACAGCGTTTGTGCCTTGAAGGCGAGTATAACAACGACAATGAAAGCAAGAAGGTTCGCTGTTTTACTTAAGAGGAAGCTTCAGCCCGGACCCAACTCCGACGCTGCCTGTTCAAATACATGTAAAACGCAAAAGCGCTTTTCTGAAATAACCCGTGAACCGATTTTAATAAAATTTGTTGCATTTGAGAGAGAAAGTTAAATTCTAGTGACTGTTGGAAGCGGAAGTTCGATTGAGGGCCTAAATTTTATTAAAAGAATTTTCAGAAATTTGAAAGGTGGAAAAAGAAAGATATAGACGCACGAAGTTTATAAATTAATAGCTCTGCATCAAAAACAGATATCGCAGTTCTCTAAACGGCGTCCATTATATCATTCAAAGCGGACAAATTTGATATGTCATTTGATATCTTATGTGAATTTCTTACGTCGTGTACAAGGGTTCCGCAAAAGTCGTGTTTCCATATTATTAAATTTTTTTTTTGCATTCATGTGTAACATATAAATTTCCCGTGGCAATCCTTATACGCTATTCCGGCAATGATAAAAATCTGCTAGCACAGCATGCGCAGTCACACCTTTCAGCCTCTAGATTGAATTGAATTGACTGTTATCTAACAAGGGAGCGAGCAAAATAAAGTTTATTTTTTCATTGCCCAAACCTTTGCTGCTTTCGATGCATCGCCAAAATCCGAGAAAGAAAAAGTGTATTCTCCGAAACACCGTGTCAAACAAAAGCAATATTTATTGTAGGCTTCATTCTTTTTATTTTTATTTTCATTTCTTAAGGATCGCACGTTGACCGATTTTTCGGACGGAACAAAGCATTACCACATTTCGAAAAAAAATGTTTACACATAGGTTAGTGTATAGAGTGAACCGCTACAGGGCGAGCGAACGTCTGGTCGCTTTGTGCAATGTGCGTGTGTCTTTCGCCACCTCTGCAGTAAGTCATCGGGCTGTTCCTGCTGTATAGCTTTCCTCCAGAGCCGTGCCAACAAACAGTGTTCGCCGCTGGCGTTTTGGTTCCCTGCTTTCACTGCTTCTGCGTTACTTTTCCTTTCCGTACCTTTCCTGTTCTCTTTCATTTGTGTTATACTTCACCTTCTTGCCTCTGAGCTGTTTTGAAGTCAATGTACGTTTCAAGCTTAGCACTGCTAAGGACTCCTTTTCTTGTTTTCAGCCTAATTTCCCGTTTCCTAGGCGCCATTGGTGTCTACTTCTGTTTGTGTGCAAAATATTTCAGTGTTTAGTAATCTCTTTTGTCCAAAGGTCAAGCTACTTAGTCGACTGGCATCAGATACACTTCGACTTCGCTCCTACCTCTTTCCATCTTCTTATCTTTCAGGGTTTTTTTTTTTCCCAGTTGGAGTAAGTATATCAAACAGGATAATTATTCGCTCAGTGGGGAACTGCGTCATGACAGGGACAGGTAGCACCATACTGTGGTTTTAAAAATTCTGGAGTTTTATGGGCCAAAACCGCGATCTGATCATGAGGTACGCCGTGTTGGGGGAGGGGAGGTGACTTCGGAAATTTGGACCACCTTCGGTTCTTTAACGTGCACCTAAATCTGTGTACATGGTTGCTTTCGCATTTCGCCCCCATCGAAATGCGGCCGCCGCGGCCGGGATTCGATCCCGCGACCTCGTGCTTAACAGCCCAACACCATAGCCACTAACTAAGCCGTCACGGCAGGTATGCGGTGTTTTTATGGCACTCATTTATCTACTCATGCATTCTGTACTTCTTTTCATTCTTTCCGACCTACAAGGGTGTGTTATGAACTTGTGACCTGCAAGGTTGAATGCAGTCTTTTGCCGTACTGTGACTGGGACTGTCAGTTGCTTCTTAGATCTCACTATAACGTCAACTTTTAGTGCATTCAGACAATGAAGTGTACTTTAGCTGCGTATCTCGCAGTTTTTTGTGTGTGTGTGTCGTTTGTTGAGGCGTCCTGTTAACGTTATCATGCCATTTTTGGGGTGCGCATCATGCGGTGCGCGACTAGAAACGGATAACGAATCAGCGTAAGTTACGAGATATAATAGAATTATGCAAGATAGCACATACACACGATTACAACTGGTCACAGTGCAGGATAACAGTGAGAGAAATTGCAGAAAGGCTGGCAGAAGAAGCGGACCTGTTGATTGCTACTCCAGGAATACGTCCTCAAAACATGTGACGAAATACATTGGTGTTGCTGTTAATACTTATCGGCACTGCATTCTTTCCTTAGTGCTGAAAACTAGAACATCAACGGGAGTGGTTTAGGTACACAGCGTCCGTATTTGAGGGCGTAGCGCTCGAAACAGGTGCTGAGCACACAGCATTTCTGCTTGGATTCGTTTGTGCCCTAAACTTGTGCCCTCAATTATGGAGTTGATTAGTGAAACTTTGTTTACTACCTAACACCACACCGCGTTATGTCGCACAATTTAATGTCCGCTTGGGAGCTTAAGCTTCCTCGGACATTAAGAAAACTAAAGGTCAATCCTATTTGGCATTTGTAATAACAACAGATTGTCAAAGGTACGAGGCCATTCGTGTGGAATAGCTTCGGCTATAGTAATATTCAGTGTGCGTGATCGTTTATGACTTTGCCAAGGCTTCGCTGAGGCTCACGCTCAGGTGTGAACGGTAGATGCAGAAAAGATTGTACGGCTGATTGTGGTAGCGTACACTGTATGACGTTTGTCGTATAACACTATAGATGAATGTTAATTGCAGCGTTTGCGCGAAATGAGGAAACAATTCAAGTGCAGTTTCGTCGGACGAGGCTAACCCCGCATTTAGAGTTATAACACGGTAACACGGTGAAGCCATTGCAGCTTTCTTTCTTTCGTTGTTTTTTTAATTTTGTTTCTTGGTTGCGTGACCACGCATAAAAATTTTGCGCGCCCTTTCAAGAACGATCCCCGGCGGCACCCATCTGCCAACGCGCGGAGAAATAGCCAGCGCAAGTTGCATCATCATACAAAGTTGTCGGTTTGTCGCTAGGCCGCTCGCAGCACTATCAGCGGTTCTCAGAATACTAGCAGCACTTCAATATTGCAAGTACGCGCTCGCGTGACGATCGCTCCACAGAACACGAGCTTTCCATATCTTCGCCTTGTCACGGCTTTTGGCGCAATCGCAATCACCATCATATTCGTTCACGGGGCTCTGCACGCATGCGTGAGAGAGATCTCGGTCTCCCGCGCCTCAATCTTTTTTTCTTCTTTCTTTCGGCGCCTATTATACACTAGAGCCGAAATCTGAGTGGAGGTCTGGCCACTGTAAGCTACATGATTCCCACTGGCGATCATAATCATCGCCAGCGGCAGCGTACATTTTATCTCAATTGCTGGACGACAGTCTCTCCCAGCGATGTCCCCAACTTACCCCACTATTGCGTCAGCTGGTTTCATATATGTCAGCAGATCTCGTAACCTTATCGCAACATCTAATCCTCGGCCGTTTTTTACTGCGCTTCCACTTCTGCGGAGTCTGCGCGAACTGTCAAACTCCGCTTTCTCCCCTTAATCTTAACTAGCTTAATCTCTACTAACTACACCCGTTCGCGCTCTAATATGTACGTGACGAACCACAAGAGGACGGTGCAGTTCAGTAGTGGTGAAGAAGGAAGACGAAGAATAAAAAGGCAGTATTCGGGCGACCGTTGGAATGTTCAGTTTCATAGAATCATACAGGCTCTACAATCTGTATCTTTCGATTATAGCTTACCTATAATGAAATTCTGACTTATTTTGCACTTTACTATAACCTACCCGATTCTCGGCCACTCCCCCAGAGTGGGTACGTGCCATGCGATCCCAAGGATCTGTAGACAAATATATATGTTTGTAGGCAAACATATGTGTTTGTCTATGTCCGCAACCTCCTGCTCACGTCACACAAGTAGACAGGATAAAAACCTGAGAGCCACCTCATCAGCCGCGCATCGACATGGAAGTATTCCATGCTACGCCGTGAACCGCAAGCGCAGAGATCCACCACCTACACCGACCAGCGTCATGATCCCGTCATCGAAAACCTTGGACATACCAAAGTACACCGGATCAGTGAACGATAGGCCCGTGGAAGTTTGGTTCCTCCTCTTCGAGTTCCATGCATCGGCTGCATCACGGTCGGAACGGGATATGGCCGCCAACTTCAATGAAATAGGAAACAGGACAGGCGCAAACCCTGTCTGTCCTGTCCTGTCCTGTCTTCTTAGATGTGATTGTCTAGAAAGCGCAACCAATGTTTCCTATTACAATGAACCAACTTGCCCAACAACGCATCCTGCTAAACTTCAATGAATACGTAACTGACGAGGCATTTCGCTTTTACCTCACGCACATCCCTGAAAACAACGAATCGTGGGAGAAAATCAAGGAAGATCAGATGATCAGTTGATTTAAAGTATACTCTGCAGACCTCCTCATTATCGAACAGCTGGAGACATTGCAACTGGATCGCCGCAGTCATCCACAGTCTCCACGTAGCGATCATCATCAGTACCACCCAAAGCCACGTATGACCACGTAGATAGTTGACAGTACCAACAAAAGCCACGTAGATAGCCGACGGCTTTCCCATGTATTGATCTATCTATCTATCTATCTATCTATCTATCTATCTATCTATCTATCTATCTATCTATCTATCTATCTATCTATCTATCTATCTATCTATCTATCTATCTATCTATCTATCTATCTATCTATCTATCGTTACCTTTACACTTTCTTTCGCGCCTTGTGGCTTGTGAGTAATAGTGACAAGGTTCCTAAATAGTGCGTCCACACGCATCATAGTCACTCGTGACATTTACGTTGTCACGAGTGGTTCCGCTCGAGAGACTCGTGACAACGTTACTCAAGCTATGCCACCATCATCACTGCAGAGGATCAGACGTAGCAAAGTTGGAGGGGGAAGAAAGGAGGGGGTGGGGCGAGGACGAGACGTTGGGTAGAGAGAGGGAGAGGCGTTTCCAGCAGACTCGTTTTTCACCGCTGTCGACCCCGTAAAAGGTGTTCGCCACCTGCACGTGTTAAAAAAAGTTGGCGAATCGCGGAGAGGCCCGAGTGGCGCCACTCGCCACGTGTAGAGACTAAGGTCTTGCGAAGTCACGGACCACGAGCCTGCGCCGATAATAGGTCCCGTGTAGCGCGCAAACAGCGTGAGCGCCTTCACCGCAATGCCAACGGTGAATTATGGGCAGCGTAGCTTACGGCTCGGGAGTGTGTAGCATATGCTTCTCGCACGGCAGTTGCTTCTTGGCGAGCATGACCACGCAAAGGTTATAACTTCGTAATCGACAGTGAAATCTATGAAGTTTCAATACATCTTATCATCATCCCATGTGGCCGAAACATGAAGTCAGACGAGGTAACTTGCACGTTAGAGAAAGTCCTTGCAGCTAACGACGCAACAAAAAGAAAATTACGCAGATATAATGCAAATCTTCGTTTTACATAAATTCCAACATGTGAAAACTAAATGCGATGCGTACGAGTGTTTGTTTTCGTCCTAGGCGACTTGCGACCTCGTGCAAGTGTCTGTGTGTATGCAGCCCACATGTCACAAGTAATGCGTATGGTTATGCTTTTCACTGTTCGCAGCTATGGTGAAACGCAAACACCGGATCGGTGGATGCTCATTGTGAGGCGCGTACGCATTGATGTCACGAGGACGATGTATGATGTTCGTTGAAGAAACAATGGTGATGAGAGGTGTATGAGGCACATAGTACAACACTTATGTAAACAGATAACGATGCTGCACATCTTGTGTCACGGTTGCACATGCCCATTCTGAAGATAAATATCTGTTTTTGTGCGATTTGCCAAGTTCGGGCTCACACTCAGGGTGCATATAGACAATTTCCTAACTGGTTGCACAATGAGTTACACAATTACTTGTACAAAAATAAATTTCAAAAAATCAAATAATCCGTTAAAATACCATGCGCGTTTCCATTAGCTGCTCTATGTGATTGAGAGAGAGAGAGAGAGAGTGTGTGTGTGTGTGTGTGTGTGTGTGTGTGTGTGTGAGTGTGTGTGTGTGGGGGGGGGTGTGGGTGTGTGTGTGTGTGTGTGTGTGTGTGTGTGTGTGTGTGTGTGTGTGTGTGTGTGTGTGTGTGTGTGTGTGCGCGCTGTACTGTACTGTACTGTACTGTACTCGCTTACGCAAGATGGGGGGGAAGAGGTAGAGAAAGGTTGGGTTTAAAGGTGACATACTTGACGTTGAGAGAGACAGGAAGACTGCAGTGTCACTTATAGAGAGCAAACCGCAGTAGCTGATATCGTCGCTGAGATTAGGCGGAAGAATTGGAGTTGTTGAGGTGATGTAATTCCGCAGAACAGGCATACTTGCGATCCGTTAGAGGTACCAAATCGGTGCTGAAGCATAATCAGTCGAGGGTCGCAGATGGCTGTGCATTGTGATGAGATTACGAAATTTCAAGGCAAACGGTAGACTCGGCCGTCAGAGGAAAGAGGTAACATGCGATCGCTGGGAAAGACGTCTGCCTTTATTTTTAACAAATATGTTCGCTCTAAAGCGGACCTAAATGGGGCGGTGATGAGTACATGTTGATGACAATGACAAGAACGAAATCATAGGCCATTGAAATACGAGTACAAAGGCGCAGCGCACAGGAATGTTTTGCATAGGCTTTGACAATACCTTTAGGAGGAGCATGCGGTTTCGGCCGTGTTGGGCAGCTCTAAAGCGCTAGTAACGCGAAAAAGTGGATAAAGTGAAAAAGGACATAAGGTTGAAGGGCATTTGCAGCGAGATATTTGCCACAGGTGAGTTGACGTTCGCGCGTCCACACAACCTCTATAAGTTGGTCGCAGTTTAACTGCAGCATCGTTGACAGCAGTGAATCTGAACGCCTCATAATGCGAGTCCTCGTTGGAAAGGTTTTTCGTATGGGCCAATGATGTACTAGTGCACAACAGCCTTCACCACTTGGTGCATATCTGTCGTGTGCGTAAGTGCATGTACAGCGAGCCAGGAGCCGAGCAGATTGGTCAAGACATTCTATACGCCTTGCCTGAATTGTCTGACGTGCCGGAGAAATTTGGCAGCCTCTTTCGGAAAGCACCAGCCTTTCGACAACACTGTTTGTAAACGGTGAGATCTACAAATACCTTATGCTGCCGCCAGTGTGTTAAGCAACCTTGAAAACAGATGCAATTTTTTTTCTGTACTGCTGCTTGTGGTGGTGTCAAGTTAATGGGTCCTTTCCCTCTCTCTCTCTCTCTTAACGCAACCATAATTAAATCGGACTTGTTTAACGTCCCATATTAACTCCTTGGTGGTGAATGATGCCGCAGCGTTAGGTTGGGAAGTAATATTAGCCACCTCAGGGGCTTCTATATAACGTGTACCTAAGTATGTGAGATTCTGCCAAGTGCGTTAAACAGCGCTTGCCTCTCGTCGACGCTGTGAAGTAGCGAACACAAAGGAGGCCGATAACGCCTGTGGATCCAGTTCATTGAATAGTGGCTTTGGACGAGCCATTCTACTTACTTTCGGAGGCTTACAAGCACTGGATATAGACTTTCCATCAGTACCTGTAGTGTATACGCCTTAGCCGTCAATGTTTGCAAGGTCGTCAGCTGAACAAGAAAGCCGTTACAGCTGCTGCAACTAAATTATGGAACATTTGTTTAAAAAAGTGGTGATTAGACAGACAGACAGACAGATCTACAGACAGACAGACGGACGGACGGACGGACGGACGGACGGACGGATAGAATGCTGTTTTGTAACCATAATGTTTTTCTCAGTGTACAAATTATTCAGGGGCTAAGTTATGAAAACATGAGATGAAATGAACGCATTTTCCTAGCAATAAATCGGTTTTCCCAAATGTAAAGTCAAACCGGTGATGTCTTCTCAATGACGCAGGTGTCTACGCAGTGCACGCAACTGCGGAATGCTATCCGGACCGTTGTGCCACATACACGGACGCGACGCACTTGACGCCTTGCCAGAGTTTTTTGGTTCATGGTGCCCAACCGGACGCGCGGCCGAAACGAAAACGTAAAAATAAACACGTCTAGAGCGGAACATCGAAAACCCGCCCGTCTCAAATAAATCACTCCCCGTTCAGTCCGCGGGCTAGTGGCCTTTCTGCCGGAGCTTTGTTAAGTGCCGCCCGGTCGTTTCGAGAACGGTCTCCATGGCGTCATTTCGACGTCCGCGCTTGGTTTTCGAGCGGTGACGAGCGATGGAAAACAAAGTGCACGAAAATCAACAACAACAACGACAAAGTAGAGCTGTCTGTTCTCGGCAGACGGGGCTTTCTGGCCCCGTCATGAG